>NC_058385.1:56342500-57542500 GCF_018350175.1 Felis catus
TGGCCCGTACATTGTGTCAATAATCCCATGAAGTATCTATGGGGTTTCTGGGGGGGAAAAATATAAAATTTGAAGTTTCAAAGTTCATTTACCAGGTGGCAGCTGAACTGTTTAACAAATCCAAATTTTGAGATCACAAAAATGAATTAAGATTTGGGGGTGGACAGTGTTCCACAAAATAATGATGACAGTCACATAAGCATTTTGACATATTCATAGATTTAATATGATGTTTGTAGCTGCCATTCAATAGAAGCTTGTGTGCTGGGAAATCATGAGCCTCATGCTAGAACATGCACATTTTCTAAGATTAAGGCAAAGCTCTGGATTGTGTCTAATTCATCATTCTACCATCTGTTTAACATGGATTTATCACGAGTTACTGGCTTGGAGTAAGTAATCTTTAAAATCTTATGCAGTCTGAACAGTGATCTGTAAACTTTCATCCATAGAGCCTCTTCAGGACTCCTAAACTCAGCCAGCAACATACTTGATACAAATTCAAAGCAAAAACAAACAAACAAACAAAAAAGCAACAAAAAAAATTTTATATCCAGCTGTGGCCAAATTGTAGCTCATCGCTTTAACTTGTCCTTCTATGAATCCAAATATTGGAAAGAGAACAGCTACATGGGAACCAGTACACTTTCCTTATTAACCATGCTCAGTTAAAAATAGCCAGAATAGAGGGTTTTTTTTAATCTTAAAGGGGTGTTTGTCTACAGCACTGAGGTTAATTTACTTAAATTGCAAACCCTGCTTATAGCAATGGATCCCTAATGGTCTGATAATAAGATCTAAATTATTGTTGATATTCCCAGAGGGTATCATCCCTAATAGCCCAGTTACAAAGTTCTAGGGTGCTATAATTAAATTATATTTATATTTTCCTCTTTTATATTTTGCTTTGTGGTATGCACATATAAAACAACAGGCTTTCACTTGTCATAAAGCTTATTATATAAATCTGTCCATATTTGTCTATAGGACAAATATATACATGTTTGTATACATATATACATATTATATATAGTAATATATACTATATACTATACTGACTGGTTTGCTCAGTCAGTTGAGCATCCAACTCTTGATTTTGGCTCAGGTCATGTTCCCAGGGTTGTGGGATCGAGCCCCACATCAGTCTCTGGCTCAGGTCATGTTCCCAGGGTTGTGGGATCGAGCCCCACATCAGTCTCTGTGCTGAATGTGGAACATGCTTAAGATTCTCCCTCTCTCTCTCTCTCTCTCCCCCACTACCCCTCTCCTCTCCTCACTTGCTCTCTCTCTCTCTCTCAAATCACACACACACACACACACACACACACACACACATACACACACACACACGTATAGATATTTGATGATAGACCTGTCATGGGACATACGGAGTGATAAAAATCAAAGATGTTGATAAAAATCAAAGAGGGTTATAAAAGGCATGGAGGAGTTTATTTTTGAGAGGCAACATGATTAGCTAGAACATAAATGTAAAAAGATAAAACTGAAGGAGGGCAAGTTTGAAGTTTAGAAAATAATAAACGGGTGTATTTCTTAACCAAATTCTAGTAAAATAAAAAGAGAAGATCACTTGGAATTAGAGGTGAGGAGAAGCAAATTTAATGACTCCTGTTTCACAGATTATAAAATATAAATAGTTGCTAAAATAAACTGTGATGGACTCACATGTCATAGAAATATCTTGCACAATTTAGGAAAGATAGGAGGACTTAACATATTATTACCTCAGGAAAGACCTTTTCAATCATTACAAATCCCCTATCCCATTTGATCTACCAGTTTGTCAGTCGAGGTACCCAGTTGAATTCAGTTTATAGTGTATATGTTAAAAGGATATTTCTATTTCTATGTTAGGATTATTTGTTATTGAATGCAGAGATAGTTTAGTAAATTGGGGAATTTCTTAGAAGTTTGCTTGTTTTTCTCAAAGGACACAATTAAGGAAATGACATCAGTTCTGCTGGAAGTCAACAAGACCTGGAATAAGAGAGTTGAAAGTTCTCAGGGCATTTTCTTCTCTCTCTCTGTTTTTCTGTGTGATTCTGATATGTCTACATAATTAAAAATACTGTGGTGTCTGAATTCCAGTCATTGACCTGAAACTGAACCAGTTATCTAGTAGAAAAAGAAAAAAAACATATATCAGCAAAGAGCTCTGCTTGACTTAGTTGTGTCCAGTTTCTCTTCCCTGAAAAGGACCAAGAAAATGTCATAAGAGGTAGGATCATTTTATATGGGACATGATTTTTATCTGGTAATCATCCATATAGAGAAGAGTATGCATTCTCTGAGAACTTTAAATGATGAGGAAACAAACTTTAAACAATGACAAAAAATATTTTGTTACCAAATAGGAAAATAAAAAGATTGAAATTGTACAACGGAAGTGATGGTATGCAGAAATGGATGCTCATCTAAATTTTTTTTTCAACGTTTATTTATTTTTGAGACAGAGAGAGACAGAGCATGAACAGGGGAGGGGCAGAGAGAGACACACAGAATCGGAAACAGGCTCCAGCCTCTGAGCCATCAGCCCAGAGCCCGACGCGGGGCTTGAACTCACAGACTGTGAGATCGTGACCTGGCTGAAGTCGGACGCTTAACCGACTGCACCACCCAGGCGCCCCAAATGGATGCTCATCTAAATCCCAAGTCATGGGATAAATTTCAAAGTCATGACTACATTTCAATGTTGTCAACAGTACTTATTGCAAGTAAAAACTATCCTAATGACTTAGAAACTAATAAGAAAAGAGAGAATAACTGAATAGAATAAATGGGCAAAGATTATGAACAAACAACTTCACTGTAAAAAATAAATATAAATGAGAATAAATGCCCCAAATCTTTCATGATTGAGGATATACAAATTGAAACAAAGTGATGTATCACTTTTCAGTTGGAAATTTTAAAATTTTGTAATACTTCTTGTAGGTGAGGGTCTTGAGAAACCTGCACTCTTATATAATGTTTTGGGGGATATATTTTGATTCAACTCTCCAAAGGACACTTACTCTTGGAAACCAAAATGTACTGCTAAAATATATCTTTTAGACAAAATAGCAAATTGTCAGGATATTTTAACAAGAGTTACATTGTGTGCAGTGGAAAAAAACTGGAAACAAGAAAATAGTGGATGAGTAAAATAAAAATTGTGATAGGAGCATATGCTGGAATATTATACAATAAAAAGGAGTGGTTGCTTTTACTACTAATAATAAACGACAATGAAAGGCAACATATTAACTCCTTAATCACAAAAATATTTCTATTACTGTGCTAACACCCCAGACCTTGCTTTCCCCCCCAAAGCTATAGCCCATCTGAAAAGATTTCAAGCTCCCAGTTTTCTGTTCAGCATCTCACTCTTCTCTGTAGTATTCCCTTGACAAATAATTAACCTGATTAGGACTTCGGTTCCATTGGCTCCATATCCCTTTAGTATCCACCACTTTACTTTGTTTTCATTCTTATTTATCAAGTTTATATTTCAGAGCATATATTCTCAATCATATTCTCTCTCCATCTCTCTCCCTTTCTCTCTTCACTCATTTTCCTCCTTTTATTCACAGGATGAAATTCCAATTCTGGATAACATTTTCAATGCATTCTCCATGAATTTGCCTTAGGGGATGATCTTTGTTAAGTAATTCTGATGACTGGGGTCCAGTGATTTCATTTTTAAATTCCTTATCTCAGCAACATCAAATCTCTGTTGGTTGCCTGATATGCTAACTTTCCTATCTCTATGTTATAACTTCTTTGTAGTTTCAAATTTCCATTTGCATACATTTTTCCAATAACTTCTCCTCATATTTGATTAATAAAAACTATCAGATAGTCCTTATCCATCATGTGCAAAAAACAAAAGAAAACAAAAAAGCAAAAACAACAACAACAACAACAAAACACCTACTTGTTTCTTTTCTCAGTTTCTCTGCCCACCCTCTTGTTCCAATGGGACAGGCCCTTGAGCCTGATCTCACCCACTCCTATCCTATCAACATCCTCCCTCAGTTAGCATCTCTGTCCCCACACATAGCCAATCTATTTGTCTATACACCAATATTCTTAAAAACATGTTATCACGCTCTATTAAATTTCACCCTGGAAAACAAAATAGAAAGATTTCATCCCACATATCTCCTGTTACTTAGTCATTAATTTGGCTCGATTCCAGACAAATTTTCAAGTAAATTTTCTGTACTGGCAGTCTCCACTCTTTCACGTACATTCATTGCTTCAAAACGCATAAACTGGTCCTTTTTTGTTTTCACTTCTTTTCACTAATATTCTCTATTCCAGACACCCAACAACTTCCACCGTGCTAAATGTATATATATTTAGAATTTTCGGCAGCTTTTAGTACTAGTGGCCACTCTTCATTCTGTTGAAAGTCCTCCTCATTTTATGTTTAAAGTTTATTTAGTTTTGAAAGGCAGAGAGAAAGACTGCAAGTAGGAGAGGGGCAGAGAGAGAGAGAGGGAGACACAGAGTCCGAAGCAGGAGCCAGGATATGAGCTGTCAGCACAGAGCCCGATGCGGGGCTCAAGCCCACAAACTGTGAGATCATGACCTGAGCCAAAGTCAGACACTTAACTGACTGAGCCATCCAGGTGCCCAGAAGATCCTCTTCATTTGGAACCATATTCTTCTGGTGTTCATTCTCTCCCATGGCCTCTCATTTTTTGCCCGCATTATTAGATTTTTTGTCTAGTCTTAATTCTGTATACTTAAGCTCTTCAGGGAATATCCTAGGAACAATTCCTTTGCTTTGTCTAAAATATTTCCTTTATGAGATTACTACAAATGCTGTAGCTTGAAATATTGTTAAAAACTGCTATTTCTCAAATGCATCTTTAGACTATCTCTCACTTTATTCGTGTGTTTTTTTTTTAATCCAATTATTCATTTAATATCTACTTCTACTTGGAACCGTGAAGAAAATCACAAAGGTAATATATACAAAACAATGTTCATGGTTCCTTTGGCTGAAAATGGCAAGGGGGTGCCTGAGTGGCCCAGTAGGTTAAGCCTCCAACTTTCAGTTCAGGTCATGATCTCACAGTTGGTGAGTTCAAGTCCTCATGGGGCTCTGTGCTGGCAGTGCAGATCGTGCTTGGGATTTTCTCTCTCCCTTGCTCTCTGCCCCTCTCCTGTTCTCTCTCTCCGTCTTTCTCAAAATAAATAAGTAAATGAAAACTTAAAAAAAATGGCAATACCAACCCTCCTGACTCAGCTCATAAATAGAGTCTTTCCATTCATTTTCCTCCCACATCTACTTCTTTATAAAGTTCTGTTCCTTCTATCTCCAGCATGTATTTTGATTCTGACCATTTCTATTGATTTCCACTGACATTAACTTTAATCCAAGCCACTATTATCTGTTATTCCTCCAAATGTATCATTTTTCTTAGAAGCTGTTTTATACTTCAAGTTATTTTATACTCCTTTATAGTCTATAGATTCTTCCCAAAACAATAGGACTAATCTCTTTAAACAAAAACAACAAAACAAAACAAAAACACACTAGAAAGCTTTACCATTATACTTGTCATTGTTCAAATCTAAAGTTTTTATCATACATTATAAAATCTTGTTTGTGTCATGTGGCAACGTGCTCTCCAACACCATGTGATCCCACATCTCTCTTTACGTGCTATCCTCTAACACTGAGAGATTCTCTTTTCTTTGACCACGCCAAGATGTTTTAGAATTTAGGGCATTTGCATAATGTTTCCTCTAATGCTATTATTCTTCTTCCATCTCTTCACAAAGTTGTCTCATTTTTCTCATTAAAGTCTCTGGCATTTAATTTGTCCTCACCTGCAAATAATATAAACTTTATTCATAATGGCCTAGTAAAATTTACCCTAGTAAAATAAGAAAATGTATTGGCCAATGTACTGGAAGCCCAGATGGAATGCAGACTTCAGGTAATCCAGTGCGTCAGCTCTGTTTTTCTGTGATTTTCTAAGTCACTTCTGTGAGGTTGCTTTGACCTCATAGTGTTTACGAATGGCTGCAACATCTCCAGTCTTCATAGCCACATACATACCATAGTATCATACATCAGAGAAAGTAATTTCCTGTTACTTTTCTTTTTTTTTTTTAATTTGGGGGGGGTGTGTGGGTAGAGGAACAGGGGGAGAGAAATTTAAGCAGGCTTTATGCTCGGCTTGGAGCCTGAAGCAGGGCTCAATCCCATGAGCCTAGAATCATGACCAGAGATGAAATTAAGAGTTGGCTGCTCAACTGATTGAGCCACCCAGGTGCCCCTTTTCTGCTACTTCTATGTTAATATGCAGGTATTCTTAATATTCTCAGAAAAGCAACTTTATTCTCCAAAACTGGAGTTCACAATCTTTCCTGAATCAGTGCTTATAGAGCATGAAATACCAGAAACTGTTTAATTAGTCCTGTATCATATGCCCTATTTCTAGGTGCTGTTAACATCCTGAAATACATATGAATTATGGTTATGCAAATACAAATCAGAGTAGTTTTAAAGTGAGAGAGACACTGACTACCATATCCTCTGCAAGGACTCAGTTCAAATATCATATTTCTAAGATAACATCTATGGTGATCCTATCTAAAACAGCTTCCTTCAGTAACTTTCTGTCCCATCATTAATGATTTCCTTCTCTATACTTATCACAGTCTGTAATTATATGACATAGCATATTTTAACTTGTTGATTGTCTATCTGCCCCATTGTTATAGAAGATGCAACAAGGTAAAGACTGTATATTGCTACTTTTGTTTATTTCCATAACTGGAAGACAGTTCAACCTGCCCAAAAAAAGACAAGTTCTGTGTTAATTTTTAATTTGCTTTAAACCACAGATGTCAAATATTGCAAACCATATATACCTGATAAGAGGTTAATAACCAAAATAGTAAGTAACTCATATAACTCAATAGCAGAAAAGACAAACTATCTGATTTTAAAATGGGCAAAGGACTTGAGTAGATATTTCTCCAAAGACATAGAGATTGCTCACAGGTGTATGAAAAGGTGTTCAGCATTACTAATCATCAAGGGAAATACAAATCAAAACCATAGTGAGATATCATCTCAAATCTATGAAGATGGCTAATATCAAAAAGATGTATATGTTGGCAAGGATGTGGAGAAAAACAAACCCTGGTATGCTGTTGGCAGGACTATAAATTGGGACACCAGCTATGGAAAATAATACAGAGTTTCCTCAAAGAATTAAAAATAAAAATACCATTAGGTCCAGCAATCCCACATCTATATATTTAACCAAATGAATTAAAATCAGGATCTTGAAGACTCCTATGTTTATTGCAACAGTATTCACAATATCCAAAATATGACAGATTTAATGTCTTTCAGTAAATTAATGGATAAATGTGATTTACACATACAATGGTGTATTATTCAATCTTAAAAAAAGAATGAAATACTGCCATTTGTGACCACCTGGAAGGACTGGATGATATTACACTGAGTGAAATAAACCAGTCATAGAAAGACAAATACTGCATCATATTACTTATAAGAGGAATATAGAATAATCAAACTCATAGAAACAGAAGTAGAATGGTGGCTGGCAGGAGCTAATGGAGGGGGGAAATGTGATAGTTGAAGGGTTCAAAGTTATATTATGCAAAAGAAATAAGTTCTGGAGATCTACTATATAGCATAGTGGCTATGGCTAACAATATTGCTTTTTACACTTAAATTTTTCCCAGAAGGTAGTTCTTCTGTTAAGTATACTTACCTAACAATATTAATAATGGTTACAATAATAATAATGGTGACAGGAGGAAATTTGGGGAGGTGATCAGTATGTCCATGGCTTTGATAGTAGTGATAGTTTCATGGGTATATATTTATCCCCAAACTCACAAGTTTTATATACATTAAAGATATACAGCTTTTTTACATTTCAATCATCCTTCAATAAAATGGTTTTAAAAATAAGACAAACAAGAACTCCAGTGACTTGTTACAATATAATAACATCAGTGAAATATTTAAAGCCTAAAGATCTATATTCAGCATGATACACTTATAAAATTAGAAGCAGCTAAACACACACACACACACACACACACACACACGCACAGTTTAACAATATTTGGGGAATGAAGCAAAGGAATGACAAACATAGAATTTAAGTCATCATTTACCTCAGGTCAGGAAATAAAGAGATGGGATTAGGAAGCCACATAATTAGATTAATACTGTCTGGGTCTTACATTTTTGTTTTAATTGATTAAAATTAAAGCCTTGAGAGTTTGACACTATTAAAAATAACCCAATAACTTAATAAATAAATAAAAGCAGACTAGGAATGTATTAGGGGCCCATGAATCAGGATATTATGATTATGTAATTAATCCATATAATACAAAATAGAAAAAAAAAGAAAAAAGGCAAATATTTTCAGAACAATTCCCAATTCCTAATGATTATGGCCTTCTAGGATATATATCATACAACTGTTTGAAAAATTAAAACTTTTTTCTAAAGCAAATGTGTTTCTTCTATCTCAAAAGCAACCTCTGAAAGGATGCATTGAATTTTAAAATAGAGTAGAAACCTTTAAAAGCTGTAATTAAATTTTGAGATAAGGTGACTTGCTGAGAGAATCTAAGGAGATTTCCAGATGTCTAGTAGGTTATTTTAGTTTTCTGCATTTCCTATAACCTCTGATTCTCTGAGCTCTCAGTAAATCTGACAGTCATAATTGTAGAGACTTGGGGCATAGAGGTGTAAGGCAGTAATAGGACGAGTGAATGGTTCTACATTTAGCTCTCTCTTTCTGATGCTTATGCATATGTAGCATCCTTTCATCTATCAGGAAAGTGGATCCTGAAGGTTCAGTTTATGACCATCATCAAGGTGAACAGTTATCTACCACGGAGCTAAAAAAGCACTGTAATGAAGACGCAGTTGGGGAATGATTCAGGACATTACGTGGGCTGGCCTTCTTTTCTCAAATCCATTGAGAAAAGTGAGTTTGGAAAAAGGAAGCAAACATCTGGATCACAGTGATGTAACCACTTATTCGCAGATGGAGGATGATTTAATTATTCCAGGAATTCCTATCTGTATGGATCAATCATTAAAATAAAAACTTCTACTATACACTTAGAATGCCTACAAACAGAGCTTTATTCAAATGAGGACCATCGGAGTATATTATAATCCACATGATGGGAGCATTAAATCATTCAACCTTAGAGAGGTAACTTTCTGCTGCAAGTAGCACTTTTTCCTGAGGGTGAGGGGTTGCCACAGATAGGAGGGAACGGGAGGTGAAGATAATATGGAGAGGAAAGTCCACTTTAAATTTTGAGATTCAGAAAACAACCAAAGATGAGAAGCCTTTTGAGTGGTGTTCTTCTACATGCAACAATCCATCTATCAGATTATTTTTTTTGTCACTTAAAGGCCAGAATGTTTATGAACCCCACTGCCTTCCCCAAATGCGCCATCATCTGTAGTAATGCCAGGCAACTTGCCAAGGGCTTTCACAGGCAGAGAGCATCTGAAGAACACATTTGTGTTCCAAAGTAACATACAGAAAATCATGTCATCTCAAATGCTGACCAATATACAGATATAAGCCACAACCCTTAAGATGGGAAGATTAACTACAATGTTGCTGAGTTCTGAGCAAAGAGTCAGAAAATCTCTGCATATTAAGACTGATGGGAAATAAAAGGGAAAACTCAGCATAACTGGGTTTAAATCCAATAGCAGAAAATACCAGATTAGAATGAAATGTAAGTGGGGCACCTGGGTGGCTCGATCATTTGGGCGTCTGACTTCGGCTCAGGTCATGATCTCATGCTTCATGGTTTCCAGCCCCGCATTGGGCTCTGTGCTGACAGCTCAGAGCCTGGAGCCTGCTTGGGATTTCTCTGTCTCCTCTCTCTCTGCCCCTCCCCTGCTTGTGAGCGCGCGCGCGCTCTCTCTCTCTCCCCCTCTCAAAAATAGACTTAAAAAAAAGGAAAGAAATGTAAAAGAGCAAGACAGTGTCTAATATAATGAGCATGAGAGGCTTTAGTCAAGAATAGATACACTAACTATTCTACTTTATGTAGAAGTATCACCTTATCTTCATTAAGAGACACCAAGTGTTAGCATCAGGCTCACACTCTGCTATTACCTATACATGATTTGTATATTTCCAAACACACTCATATTTATACATTGTCCAGTTGAAGAATAGCTTTAAGTATTTTTACAAATAGCTTTTTAAAAGAATTCTGATAAACTGGTTCTTTATAAACTGATTCTGAGATCTCTTTTCCAAGTAGGCAGAATAATATCAATGCAAGAATTATTGCAATTTGCTGTCACCCTTTTTATATGTATATGGATACTGGCAAGGTGTGAATAGATAAAAACAAAAGCATGAGACATTTGTTTTGAATCTCTATATTATTTATTCTTTTGGATACAAATGTTGTTTTTGGAGTTCTTTATTCACTCCAGAGATTACTATGCACCAGGCTTTGCGTTAGTCTGACTTTACTAAGAAAGGGGGCAGAAAAAAAGGGATCTTTAATAGCATTGATTAAATAAGGCTTTTTCATGGAGGTCACAAGATAAATCTTCCTGAAAAGCAGTAGTAATCTAAGCAAAGAAAGCATGGTCATCATTTTCAATAGCACTATGTTGGGATGTCACATTGGCAAGCCACAATGAACCACACCATCCTTTATTCACTCCCTTCTGTAGTCCTTCCCACGTTGATCTGACCTTAGCTACATGGCTTCTAACTGTGACCAGTGAGGTCTTAGCAAAGTAATATAACCAAAAATTTATATTCACTGCTTTGGAAGTTTCCGTCCCCATCCAAATTCGTGTGTAATCCTTAAGCTTTCTCTCTCTGCATGCAAACACCAAGGAAAGGCCATCTGAGGGTGGAGAAAGAATACAGCCATCTGCAAGCCAGGAAGAGAGAGCTCTCAGCAGCAAATGGATTGGCTGGAACCTTGATCTTGGACTTCAAGCCTCCAGAACTGTAAGAAATAAATTTCTTTTGTTTAATGCACTCAGTCTGCGCTATTTAGTTATGGCAGTCCAAACTGACCAAGACATGTACTTTCTCATGATTTCAAATGAAATCTGGTATCCAACCAGATTATTATTGAAGTCCAGACTATCCTGTATGGAGAGGCTTCATGGAGAAGACCTGGGGTGTGAGATACCAAATGAAGAGAGAGGGACATGTGGAAGAAAACTGAGAATCCGGTTCTTCTCTCCACCATTTACATGCAGCCGTAGAAATGATCCAGCTGACACATGGAGCAAAGGAATAATCAAATTTACGCAAAAGAAGTATCACAAATATTAAATCATTGCGCTTTAAACCACTGAGTTTTATGGTGGTTTGTTTTGCATCAGCTGTTAACTGAAACAGGCAATTAGCTTGAAAAGAATGCTGTGTTGTAAACATGCTAACAGTTCAGCAGTGGTGAAAAAGTGAGGTATCAGGGAAGAGAGAAATTCAGTTCATAGAGATGTCAAGGAGACAGCTTACAATGGAATTAATGAATATTTAGTATAACAAAGTATTATTAAATAAATAAACATAATTTCCTTCTGAATAAATACATGGCTCTGTGAGTTTGCTGCGTTAGATTACAGTGAGAGAGCAGATATACATAGCCTTCCTTTCAAGGAAGTTTGAAGGAAATTTGATTGAAATGTGACTCCAGACCTTTCTAACTTCTCCCTGTGTAGAAAGCTAGAAAGACTATCTCTCCCACTCTAAGAGGACAAAGTTGGATAATCTACATTATCATATGTCAGAGAGCAAACAAGTAGTATGAAATTTTAAGGAAAGACAGGTGTGTCATAGGAGACAGATATGGGCACGGGCTGACCTGTAGCCACAGGAGGACAATGGGGCAGGAAGGAAGAATTCAGCCACAAACTTTAACAGATTTCTCAAGGCCAAGTATGGGTTCGTGTGTGAATATAAACTCCTAGGAGCTGCACACACAAAGTAAGTACACACACACACACACACACACACACACACACACACAGAAAGCCCATGCTATTTCCTCTGTATTATATCACCTTATTTTGATAAATGTGAACAGAATCCTTAGTAAATAAGTGAACTCTTAAACTCAATTTCTGAATGTATAAAGCTGGAGTTTTGTACGGTGATGATGCCATATATCAGGAACCTATTTTTTTCCAGTAAGGCTTGGTATACTGAGTAATAAAATACTGAACATATAATACATTCCTCATCCACCCTCTGCAGGTAGTCCAGGGTATGGCAACAGCCCCCACACCAGTTTGAAGCAGAGAACTGCAGAATTAATTTCAACTTCATCAAATCTCCTAGGGTGTGGTCCAGATATAAATGGGCATATGCAACAGAATAGTAGTTTGGTGGTACAGTATATGGTGAGAATATAGGATGGTTATGGCAGAAATTTGATTCTTTGCTATTTGTGGAGTTTTGCATGTTCAATTTATGAGCTGTGACATTCTTAATACAGAACAGTTTACAGCTGACCAAACAGTCTTGTTTTGACATCCCATGAACAGCTTTCATGTTTTCATACAGAGTTTTATGCTTATTAGGAGACACAAGTCACAGATTGCAACCTCTAGAACTCCCTTTCCCCAGCCATGAACTTTGGCCTAGGGCTATTTATAACAGAAATAAATAGTACCTTTTTAATAATTCTCTCTCTCTCTCTCTCTCTCTCTCTCTCTCTCTCTCTCTCTCTCACACACACACACACACACACACACACATTGTTCTCTGTTCTCATTCTCCCTAAGAAGAGAAAAATTATACATAACTAAATGAGAATGATACATATCAGGAGCTCATTAAAGACTGGTACTATGCTGCTTCATTTAACATACATTCCAAAGAAAAGTCTCTTTCAGAGAAAAGAAAATCACTATACAACACATCTCCTTTCTTTCTTTCTTTAGGACTATTGAAAAATGCACTTTAGAAGTTCTGAAAGCAAAACTAAATTATTCTTGGCATGTAATGGCTCAATTGTAAGACATATATCATTACCAAAGTAAGTAAAATAGTTTTACCTTTAAGTTTAGAATATAATCTATGACTAATATATGTGTACTATTTTTATTTAATATTTTCTATTTCTCTGTTTGCTATACTAAGTTTTGATTAAAGATTCTGAAGCAAGTAAGTGAACAACGTTACCAAAACCCAAAACCAGCCCACAATAAAGGTTTCATAAACCTTCCGATTGAAGGCAAACACAAATCTACACTACCAGGCTTGGTATACTATATAAATAAAATGTTAGCAACTAGTAGCAGAAAAATAAAAAGGCACATTACATAAAGAGTTAGTAAAAGTTCACTGTGGGGGCATCTGGGTGGCTCAGTCAGTTAAGCGTCCAAGTCTTGGTGTTGGCTCAGGTCATGATCTCATGGTTCATGGAATTAAGCCCCACAATAGGCTCTGCACTGCAGAATCTGCTTGGGGCTCTCTCTCCGTCTCTCTCTCTCTCTCTCTCTCTCTCTCTCTCTGCCTCTCCCTCACTCATATTCTCCCTCAAAACATATAAATAAACATTTTTTTTGAAAAGAGGTCACTATGGAATTGCCCCTCCAATTCATTAATGGATTTGTCACACAAAATCTAGAACAATCATTTGTATTCATGACTTGAATCTGAAATGCATAAATTTCAAATATAAAACAAGTATAAGACCTTTATGTTACAATTTCTTGGCTTCATGAATCTTGTCTTGGTATTTAAAGATTTTTAGTTAATTGTTCTATTTAGATTTTCAAGTCTATAATGAATTTCTTCATAAACGGTATCTCAATTTTGTTAAAGCAAAAATGCAGGTCACTGTTGTTCTAATTACTTTGTGTTTTGAAGAGAGGATTCATGGCATATGATTTTGACTTGGAGTTACTGGAATATTAGATGGTAAATGAGCCCTAAATCTCTTTGTTGCAAAAATCATAGTAGAAGGATTATCTACATTGCTTTGAGTTTCTAATTCAGATTATCAAATTTGAGCCAAAACTATAATATGAGCAGCCAGTAAACAATCCTGCTATCTCTGGTTATTATCAATATAATGGCAACTTTGTGAAATAATAGGATAAATTACCAAAAATATTGATGCTAATTCTCTCAAAGCACAGATTATGTTGAAGCAATAAGTCAAAGTATTTAAGAAGGTTTGTAGTAACCAATTGACTAAATTACTACTCATCATGAAAGAAAGAAAGAAAGAAAGAAAGAAAGAAAGAAGAACAAAAGAGAAAGAAAGAAAGAAAGAAAGAAAGAAAGAAAGAAAGAAAGAAAAAGAAAGAAAGAAAAAGAAACAAATTTAAAATAATAAAATCAAGGTATGACTCCTGACTCAGGGTGTTTTAAAGATGATTTGAAATAAAACAAGTAAAGAACTTTGGACAGATCCTGAACCATCCATAGAGCTGAGTTATTGTTAGCTTGGCTTGTCTTATTATTGTGGAGGGAAAACATTTCCCCCCCCCATTCCACTGTTTCTAGGAAGAGGTATTTCCCTCTATACCTCCAGCTTTTGGACCTATACTTAACTACTACCTATCTATCACTCTTGCTAGGTGGAAGACAAACTTTAATAAAAAATGCTTAACTGGGAGTTGCTAATCCATTAATATCCTAAATCTGTTGTATTATATTTATTGTCCCTCTTTATAAACTTAAATTTTCAGCTCAGGTGGCAGATTTGGGAGTAAGCAACCTTATTCTCATTTTAGCCACCACAAAACTTACCTTTATATTTATTAGTAAGAAAAGTGATATTACATTTCCTATATGATCTTTCTCGTCATATGATCTGTCTCAACTCACTTAGAACCACATTTGAATAGAGGTGTTATGTATTTATTATTGGGTTCCATCAGAACCCAATAATTATTGTCTATCTCATAGCACAATTTTGAGGGAAAAGGGATAATCCACATAAAAGGGTTTAGAACAAGGCATGGCAGACATTAAAAGTTGGTTATTATAATTCTTAATATTTTTAAGAAAAAATTCAAACATTCTTAATAGCTAACTGAAATACAAAGGAAATAAAAAATGTTTTATGGCCCTTGTGTATCGTTTTAACTAATAACACATTATGTAAATGCAAATAGTTTGCCAAATCAGGGCATGTGTTAGATTGCATTCCAACATATTTTATTCTTAAAAAAAGATTGCAGATGTATAAACATCACCTCCTCTCAAAATCACCTTCACTAGGGCACACTGTACTAGAAAATTTATTAATGGAACAAAAACTTCAGGATAGTATTGGAGATAGATATGATTTCAATAATAAAATAAATTGATGATTCCATTTTTAGTGCTTGAATATACAAACAGATTCTAACAAATAATATATTGTATTGTCTTTTGAAGAACATAAAAATATTCAAATTACCATTTTGATCCCCACCTCATCTGTTAAATTTTTAAAGTGTTAGAAGATTGGCACAAGCATTTAGACATTAAGGAGACAGGAGAAAGCAGGTTGTATTTGGAACAGTTTTGCCATTCATTTTACCATAAAGCTAGACCTCAGTGATATCCTTTTGATGACTCTAGACCATGATTCAAGAATGAGTATCATATCAATTATGCAAAATCTTGAATGTGTCCTAAATTGATGGAATATATTAGATCATGTTATTAAAATCATACGTATCTTATCTGAGATTATAACAAAATGTGTCATACCAAGTGGAACATTATACCTTTTGAAGCAATTTCATATCAATGAACTAGCATTTTCATCAAACAAACTCTTCAGGTAATTGTCAGTATTATTATTAGTCTATCACAGAAGAATAGAGACAAGAGAAGTAAAGAAATCCCCCTAACTTGATAAGAGATTTAACTATGTTCCATCGCCATCTAGGTATCCCAACAATTTTCACTTTTTAGCACATAGAGGAAATATCTTTTTTTTTTTTTTTTTTTATACAGAACACTGAAATAAAAAGACCAAGGTGTTCCCAACACAGAAGCTACCAGCACTGGTCCACCTGCTGTCCCAGCCATGCTGTCCCAAATGGTAAGGATTTCAGTAAACAACTTAATAATAAAATAGTGCAATATTTGAACAATGATTAGAAAGCTTTGATGCTATTTTGCATGGTTAGATTTCCTAGCGGTGCCAAGTATATTATTAATTATGCATTGCTATTCAATAAATTGAGTCCATTATTGTATATCATATAAAAATCATGTCAGGTATAGTGAGAGTTCTTTAAGTTGTCTTCTAGTGTGAGTTAATAAGCTAGTAATATTAAACTAGTAATTTAAAAAGCAAACACATTTTCAGCAACCATTCAGTTTTGCGAACACAAGCCTAAGGATGCATTTTGGATTATCACTGTGATTTGTTTTTACTTTGACTGAAATGTTTAATCAGAATTTTAAAGTATGTCAAATAACATTTTGTGAGCTATTCGATCAAACAGATTAGAAAATCAGGAGATTTTTCTGGGTACATATAATACTAGAAATGCTGAACAGAAAGAGAGTTGTTATACCTGTAGTTGTACATATGTGGCATCACTCTAGATGCAACATTTATTGCCCTGACACTGAATTTTGTAAATTATTCTACATTAAAAACACATAAATCATATATTTGACCCTCTGAACTTCGACAGAAAAAAAAATTAGTGCAAAACAAGTGACTTCAGAGCAAAAGGTTTATAAAAGAGTGGATTATTGGCTATCACACTATGGAGTGTGAATTGGTGCTAGAGACACTAGCTCTAAAGGAAAGCTTTTGACAATAAATGAATGTTCTCTGCTGATATTTAAGCAGGTAATATTTTTATTTTAACGCATATACTCAAAATACATAAAATTTTACTAAAATTCAATGACTCTGAAATTAGTAGGAGCATATAAACCCATTCAAATCCATCATGCTTAAAAATGTTTACGAGACATTACATCAGCCATATCTTTACATTTAAGGAAGCAAAATATAAAAACTGTTAATGTCCCTTTAAGTATATTTTATATACTTTAGGTATTTATCGATGAAATTATTAATTTTAAGAATACACTAATGGAAATGTGTTTACCCATGCTTGTCCTTAAAACAAAAACAGTGTTTAAAGCCATGTCTAATTAGTAAATTTGAGAGGCGCCTGGGTGGCTCAGTTGGTTAAGCCTCTGACTCTTGATTTCAGCTCAGATCATGATCTCATGATTCGTGAGTTCGAACCCTGCATAGGATTCTCTCTTTCTCTCTTGCTCTCTCTTTGCCTCTCCCTGCTCTCTCTCTCTCTTTCTCTCTCTGAAAATAAATAAATAAAATGAACTTAAAAAAGAGAAAAATATTTTGAAAGAGTTGATTCATGCAATTTGCCAAAATGTGTTGAACTATTCACAAAGAGTAGTGGAATCAGAAATTCTAAGACATAATGTGAGGTATGCCGTAAAATCAAAATGATTTGGAATTATAAGGACTAATCAAAGCCAGATTAATTATGTTTCTGTATTAGAAAATTCTTCTAAGAGAAGACCAGAGTAAATCTATAGTATTGATGAGAAAGAGTTAATGTTCTGTTTGCCTAGCTTCAATATACCTTTCATTATATTTTACATGCCACATGTCTATTTTTCTAAATATATCTGAGGAAAGCTATGAAATCATAACATTTAGCAAATATTCTCATTCATATTTCTTTAACAAAATTGTATCATTCTTTTCTGTATCACAATGGCATTATATTTTATTGTGAATCATATAATGAAGAGTTTAGGAAAGATTTTATGAATCTCAGAAGTAAAATTAAAGTACCTATTACCCACATCCTTATATTTTATTATACATGATGTTCAATCTTAAAAAAGTCCTTATTCCTTTAAATCAAAATATTTTTTGAAAAAAATCAAGAATTCAGGTATTAGAGGAATCATAAATATAAGCCCAATCTGGATAATTAGAGAATAGAGAAATTTCCCAAAGCTACCATATTTTATAGAAATATTACTTTTACCAAATAAAACAGAAGGAACAGTTGTGTACTGACAGTTATGTTCACATGGCTCTAGTCAGCAGGAATGTTATGAGTCTCTGATGCCCATGCAAATCATCAAAACATGTTTTCATTGAGAAGAGAGTAATTAGGGAACTATTTTTATAAAATAAGTCATGTTCCTGGGGAAAGGCACCATGAGTTAGAAATTTTTGCAATCTAGCTTATGTTTATTTTTCTTTTACCTTCATTTTAAGTCAGAGATTAATTTGGTTTATTCTGACACTTAGTGAATATAAATGTTATAAAAGTGACTACCAAGCATGCTATATTTTAGATGGAATGTTATTACAGGAAATTGATGTACTTATGTACAGAATTGCAATCAAAGACTTAGGTGTTTTGTTTTGTTTTGTTTTGTTTTTTCCTCACAAATATCTCTTTATCCATCCTCCATGTTGACTTCATCCTCATATTAGTAGTAAGGTCACTTTAGCAAAACAAGGCCTTACCACACCCAAGAGAAGAAGTTAGACTATGTCTTCCTAGAGAATTTGATAGGTTCAAGAGACCCTCCCATCAAATTCCCCCTCATATTTCCTTGGTCAGGATGAAATGTGCCCATTTCTGAAATGATCCCCAGCAACATAAATGGGATTTACCCTTAGGCCTGATATGACAGTGACCAGGTTTTCAGCTTCCCCCCAGCACAAGGCTGCAGGGGGGAGGGTTGTAGACATGGACAGTTTAGACTGGGCAAGGAAGAGAGAAGGGAAGGATGCCAAGTAGGAAACTAACAGTTCCTATCATACAAGTTATACAAAATAGACTAAAAATATTTATATACACTAATTGCTATAAAGAATAATGATGTGCCTCCAAATATATCAATGATACTCATTAAAACCAATGTCAATTACTTACCACTAGTGATTTAGAGTCTAAATATCTGTAATAAAGTCTTCATATGGCCTAATGAAATAAGCCATGTAGACAGGATATTCTGTTCACAGAGATTATTCTCCAAGTACTCTTAGTTTTTTTCAGTGCTTTAATTAATTAAAATTAATAATTTACTCTGAATATTATCAAAATCACTATTCATATAAATTATTCACCAACCACTGAATGTTTAATCATGCTATAATGGGATGAAAACAATGTAAGTATCATCACTGAGCTTATACTTCAGGTGTTACTAAGCTGAAAGATTTTTGAAACTAGGCAGAGAAGTGTGGATTTAATTTAAGATGCCATGTAAATAGTCAAATAACCTTTGGAAGAATACTGAAAATTGGTAAAGAGGTCTAGAAGCAATTATCAAGGACTTTAAACAAATCATACACAATTATGGGTAAGTTCTGTGAACAATTACATAGTGTGGTGCACTACAAAAGTGTCTTTAAGAATCTTTAAGGAATGGACATGTATTTTTTTGTA
The DNA here is from genome assembly GCF_018350175.1 of Felis catus. Lineage (NCBI taxonomy): Eukaryota > Metazoa > Chordata > Mammalia > Carnivora > Felidae > Felis > Felis catus. The sequence continues at coordinate 56,361,960 of NC_058385.1, forward strand.
GTCAGTCATAAACTGCATTTCTTCTTCTTCTTTTTTTAACAAGTAATATCCCTATCTTCAGTGTCCTTCTGCCTGCTCTATCATCATTTGTCTCAAGCATGTTTTCTCCATATATTAATGGGGTGACTGGTGATTTACTATTCTGCAACTTTAACCACCAATGCTTGCTTCTAGAGAAAAAAAAAAGATTAAGTTTCTCTCTTCCAGCATCCATACCAATTTCTAAAAATGGTTTCTGTTGGCTAAACTATATTCTCATACCTGTAGCAGGGAAGGTGAAACAAGTTGACATGTGGTGGGAAAGCTGTTTTCGAAAGGAAGAGATGCTAAGGTAATGAAAGTAGGTGTCTATTGCATGATATTTAGAAAGAAAAAGAGAAACACTTTTACTTATAACTTAGGTACAAATGGTAAAAGAGAGAATTGCTCTGAAAGTTAAGATTTATATTGTTGTGGGAATGAGAACAATAGATGTTTCACTGATAAAAAATGGAAGATATATTCTTCTTCTATAATCCAAAGCATTTAATTAAGTAGCTGGAACATGGTCAAAATAGGACTTTGAGTGAATGAGTGAATGTATAGGTGAGTGAAAAAAAAGGTAAACTTGTTGAACAGATCGTTCAAACACTTGCTGTGTGTCAAGCCATGTATTGAAAATGCAAAGAATAACATGGCTTCATGTTTATCTTCAAGGATTTGAACCCTATTGGAAAAGATATTATATACACTCATATAATTATAATTAAAATCTCATAGGTAATTATTACCATATGAAACAGGACAGCAGAGTACTCTAGAAGGCAAGATGATTATTTCAGGTGGTCTGAAAGGGTTGAAAAAGAATCAGAGGTCACTTTCTTAAATGAAATTGTATTTACTTTGGGCTCTGATGATGAAGAGTACATTCATTAAGTATTGGTAAAGAGACAGTATTTAAGAATAGGATAGGAGTGCCTGAGTGGCTCAGTCAGTTGAGCACCCGACTTCAGCTCAGGTCATGATCTCACGGTTGGTGATTCCAGCCCCGCATTGGGCTCTGTGCTGACAGCTCAGAGCCTGGAGACTGCTTCAGATTCTGTGTCTCCCTTTCTCCGGCCCTCCCCTGCTCATGCTCTGTCTCGCTCTCTCTCTCAAAAATAAATAAACATTAAAAAAATTTAAAAAAAGAATGGGATATATTCCATACATGACTTAATATGGGTCAACGCAATCAAGGAATAGGGGCATTCTCTTATGTGATGAATATTATTGAGTCCCTGTGATGTCATCCAAAAAGTTCTGAGAACAAGGATTAGAGAGAAGAATCAATATTACTATTAAATACTATTAATATGTTAATAAACATATTAATACCTTATTAATAATATTATTAAATTTTAAATATTAATTTAGTGGAGCGGGTCAGAGGAAGGATAAAAAAAGGAGAGGGGCACCTGGGTGGCTCAGTCTGGTAAGTTTCAGACTTTGGCTGGGGTCATGATCTCATGGTTTGTGAGTTTGAGCCCTGTGTCGGGTTCTGCACTGACGGCTTGGAGCCTGGAACCTGCTTTGGATTCTGTTTCTCCCTCTCTCTCTGCCCCTCCCCTGCTCATGCTCTGTCTCTCTCCGTCTCTCAAAAATAAATAAATGTAAAAAAAATTTTTTTTAAGGGGAAAACAATACATATCAATAAATATACAAACATTGTGAATATTCATTATCTACTATCCCCCACAGGTACAAAATTAAGATTAGAAGTAGTATTTTCCTTGCTGCATGGATAATCAGTTCCATAAGCAACATGAGTGATATAATAGCACTTTATGGCCAGAGATCAGTTTAACTGTGGTAATATAAGACCTGGAGCAAATCAAACTGGCCAAAGAAATTTAACTTGACAATTCATCATCCCTCTATAAATTAGGGTATTAAAAATCATTCCAGGAGAAATGACCAAAATAGTTCTTAATTTAGGAATGCTAGCTTCATACGTTTTTATTATCCACATTATTGTCAATAAATACCACTTGGGATTTCAAATAAATGATGTCATTAAACTAAATACATTATATGAGGCTCCTTAGTAGGTTGATAATATAGTTATTTACAATAGCTACACATTTAGAAAAATTATATGTTACTGTTGAAAGCTACATATGTAGTTACATTTATTGTCTTAATAAAACACAATATATCATATTGAAGTTATATATTTAAACCTAGATGATGTGAAATATTTTAACAAGAAATAAAGATATTTGACCGCAAAAATAGCAGAGAAATATTTTGTCATCTTTTGAAACAGAAATTACAATTTTGCAATGTCAAACTAAGTCTTCCTTTTTACTTGGGAAGTGGCTTTTGGGATTTAAGAGATAATAGTGAACTAATTTTACATAGTGGTTTAAATATTGGCTTAAATATTGGTATGCTTTTATTCATAATCAGGGTTATTCATTTATGAACTATTCTGATAATATAGAAAACATCAATGTAATAAATCAATTTATCCAGCTATTTATTGTAAATTTTTCAAAGAAATATTTTGCTTTTTAAAAAAATTTTTAAATGTTTTTATTATTTATTTTTGAGAGAGAGAGAAAGAAAGACAGAGTGTGATTGGGGGCAGGGCAGAGAGAGAGGAAGACAGAGAATCTGAAGCAGGCTCCAGGCTCTGAGTTGTCAGCACAGAGCCTGACGTGGGGCTCAAACCCACGAGACATGAGATCATGACCTTAGCCAAAGTTGGACACTTAACCAACTGAGCCACCCAGGTGCCCCTCAAATAAATCTTTAAAAAGAAATCTCAGAATAGTTAAAATTTCATAGTTGTTTTTTTCCCCAACATTGTTATTGTTTTCAGTGTAATCAAATACATGCAGAGCAAGATTTATCAGAGACCCGCTGGGTTCCCTGTGCAATGGTCCACAGTGGCTCAGAGGAAACTCTCCTGGTGTTAATTGGCAGTTTGTTTTTCAAGGGACCACTGTGGCTAATTGATGTCCCTGGAGCTATAAGGAGGAGAGAAATGAGAGAGAAACAAGCCACTTACCCACTCTGATTGCTTAATTCTAGAAAATTGCTGAAACAAACAAATAACAAATATATATAATCTCCAAAATTCATTGCCACTCTGTTTTCCCACTCAATTTTACGTTCACTTCAGTAACATGGATTCTGCTCACAGAATTTTATGCCTCAATGAAATCTATTTCTAAACAAATATTTTTCTCTTTTAGAAAGATGACATTGACATCCTGCTGTAGTAGTCTGGGAAAATTAATATCCTACCCTGAAAGAGAGACATTGTTATATTAGGAAAACCAATATGTGCTTACTCATTGTCAAGGTGACAGGTATTATTTTAATAGGAACAAAGCTTTAGTCTAAATTCCCATATATATTTAAATAACCCACACATATCTATCATTTGACTCAGAAGATTAACTTGATCTTGTGAGAATATCCTTCTCAGCCCCCTTCCATCTTGATCTAAACAGTTACTTTAAAAATATCTTCCATAGAAACATTAACTGATCTGTGTTTTAGTTAATATTTTAGTATTTCTTCTGAAAATACTGTTTTTTATGTAATGGGATACTTTTGTTTCTTCTTTAAGGGAAAAATTCAGGCCAAATATAATATGATTAATTGAAAATATTGGAACATGTGGGACATTTTTTTTTGGCATTGCCAGTCCATTCCTATTCACTTTGTCAAGAGCTTTGGATAACTAGCCCACCTCACTGGACAATTTTGCACACTAGATTCTCTTTGCGCTTGGCTAACGATAAGCACTAGCAAGTTTTCAGGAGCCAAAAGACTGAAATATTCCTTTGTCCCCTTCTCTGTAGTGTCGTGAAGGGCGGCTTTTAGAGACCACCCAAATCCAGAGCTTCTCCCACTTGGTTCTCCTTTTTTTCTGGATTTGTAAGTGATCTCCTCTCACCCAGAAGTGGGCCAATGATGTGCCGTTCACACTAGCCCCATGGACTGTTCTATCTCTCTTGAGTTTCCTCATAGCCTTGTTAAATACAGCCATTATTAGATTATATTCAAAATAGTTTGTGTGCACATCTCATTTTTCTAAGACTCTGAATGATACAGGGAACACTTTTTTTTTCCTGCCACTATAGTTCTTATTCTTATGATTAACTTAACTTTATTAGACATCTTTTTTAATTCCTTGGGGAGTATAAAATATATTACAGTAATTTGTGCACTTGCCTTTTATTGTATTAAATTGTAAATATTTTGCCCCAAATACTTGGTCTAGTTCATTTTACCCTATATAAAATTACTAACACAGGACTTACATTGTAGAAACTCACATAATATTTCATAAGGGTAGAATTATGTATGGGTAAAGTAATTATAAGTGAGTTTATTCATTTACTCTTTTCTTGCAGGGCAAAAAAAAAATCTCTCCTAAATACATATGTTTCTTTTGCTATCCAAAATAAGTTTTATTGAGTGAATAGGCAACTCATTGTCAAAGAAAATAATCCATTCCTTTCTATGTTGAGTAATATGGCATTACAAGGTTTGTAACGGAAGCTATCTAGTGTAAAGTGTTTGTACTTCCTTTAAAAATTTTAATCAAAAGTAAATTTGTCATTAAAACATCATATTTGAAGTGGGAATACAAATATTTATGATGCAGTATGCATACTATATACAGATTATCTAAACACACCCATGCATTTATACCTATATATGTATTTCTCTGTATGCACAGGAAGATTTTTGCACAATGCTTGAATAATGTTAAAAGCCAAAAAACGTTTGTTATTAATGAGTTTTCTCTTAGGCCAACTAATTGTACTAATCTTCTTATTCACCCTAGATATATTTAATGTCTTGAATAAATAACTTCTCCCTATATTAAGCCTAATTCATTTTCTTAAACTTATGTTACAGCCTGTAACTGAAACTAACAGGGCTTCAGCTCTCCACAATTGTATCAGTTTTATTTTTTTTTCATTTTATTATTTATTTTATTTTATTTTATTTTATTTTATTTTATTTTACTGTACCCCACCTTATTGAGGTATGACTGACATGTAAAAATCTGTACATACTTAATGTATATAGCTGGATGTGTTTGAAAACTAACTTCCATTTGAACTTCTACAAATCCACAATCTGCCATGAAGTATGAACTAAGCACCTTCTTCATTCATTATTTCATTTATACTTTTTATTTACTTGTTGTCTGTTTAGCCTGTAGATTTCTTTTAATCTCAATTAAGTGACTAACACAAAAGAAGGCTAACATCATGCATCCTCTACAGATGTGTAACTATTCTCAAGAATTTGTTCCTTAGCCATTTTATTTCTCATGGTATTTTATATTTCATCTACTCTACTTCCAACTTACTGCCTTGCATATTGATAACAACTGTATCAACAATTTCAGCCCTGTCAGTCTCCTGAATTCCAGCATATCTCCATTATTTGTGGCATAGTAAACAGCTGTCCAAGATATTAAGCTTCACGTTCTCAAAACACATTGTTTCCACTTCTTCACTTTTCTACATCAGTGTCATTTCCAGCTTTAAATATTGCCATCACCAACTACCAATTTCTATAGTTACTCAACTGAAATTTTACTTTTTAATTTATTACAAAATCTTATTGTTTCTAAAACTGAAATGCCTCCTGAATAAACCAATGCTTTCTAGCATTCCATGGTCAGTATTCATTTTAGTTCTTCTCTGTACAATTGAAATAATCTCTCTCCTGCATCTGTTGTCCCCTTGTTACTAATATACCTCAATTTTGAACTCCACAACACTGTCCTGTTTGCCTAAACACACGCACACGAACACACACACACACACACACACACACACACACAAATCTGATCATGTCACGCTTCATATAAAAAAAAACTTTGGTTATCTAATTTGCTACCAAATGATGTTCCAACTCTATAACTTTATATATAGACCCTTCAGATTCTGGAATTTTCAACCTCATCCCCTCTGCTATGCCATCTCTAATATCTTACGTTCTGAACTCAATAGTCTTCTTGATGATCTTACATTTTACATATTCTTACATACACATCACTTAACATCTTCCCTATACTCAGAATGCTCTTTCATATTTAGTAATATATGAACATTTTACTCATAAAGTCCAAATTAAATCTTACCTGACCTGTGGGGCTTCTCTACTGTCTATTGAGTCAGAAAAAAAAGTCAAAAAACATATTGTTTTAATACTGTGTATAGTATATTAAGATTAATTAATATGGCAGTACAGTAGTGGGATCGCCATATTTTCCATCCCAAAACATGGATATATTTATTATTATTTAGTTGTGCACTGTGACAGTGATTCTTAATTGTGTGTATGTGTGTGTTGTGTATGTATGTCAGAGTTGGTCTTTGGGAGCTTGTAGTTGGGAAGAAGCCTCATAATATATTTTTGGTTTTGCTTTTTTTCAGATTTCCCTTTCCGAAACAGGTTTTTTATTTTGCTGAGTAAATCTAATTGCTATTTGCCATTTTTTGTTGAGTGCAGATTAAATGAGTGATTTATTATGTTAAATCAGCACTTCTTGATGGGGGTTGATTTCTCTCTAGGGGACATTTGGCAACATCTGGAGACAGTTTGGGCTGTCAGACTGGGTGGAGAGCTACTGGCATCTTGTGGGCAGAGGCCACTGCTAAATATCCTACAAATAAGACAGCCCTACCAAAAAAATAATTATCTGGTCCAAAATATCAGTAGTGCCAAATTTGAGAAACAGCCTCAATCTCACACCTAATGTGTGTTATTGAAATTCAATACATATTTATGGAATTGGATTAAAAAATAGCCTGGTGGTCAATCTTTAGAGAAGGAACTGGCAATATCAAGAAATAATGCATTATTTCAAAGGCAAGGAAATGTTTCTTTCCTGATAAAAATTACTAAACAACAATCATTCCATAATTATATTTTTTGTATAGGTAACCTCCTACCTCATTCCATTTGAATTCACTCTTCCAGATTATATGTTCATACATATGTACAGAAACACATACGTGTTGGACAAATTATTCTTTTAGGCTGTGGTTTTAGAGAAACCATCAACATATTGGAATTTTTTAAGTATAGTTTTGTTGGTCACAAATTATACTGATTTTGTAAATGATAGTGGCATCTTCTTAAGTGTTATCAATCAACTCATCAACTTTGTTAATTTGTAATTTATCTAATATATCCAATTGAATAATAAAATTGAATAACCCATCATGTAAAATTTCTCAATTTTGCTTTCCCAAGTAAGGCACCATAGAACTAAAGTAATTAATATAAAATGGTATTGTGTAGCATTGTGCAACTATATTTATTACATCTCCAAGGCTTTAATATAAAAGTTTCTTTGTAAATCAAAAATAACTTTCTTACTCTGTCAGATAAATTTAATTAAAATTTGCAAATAAAATCTTGTCTCAAACTCCCTTTTGCTTTCCAAAGCAATGAAATTCCCAAATTACTAAATGAGTTCAACTTGTTTTATATCTCATTCAGCTGAATGCCTACCATTACCACAATGATATCAGAAAATGACTTCTTAGGGGTTACTATTCACATTCATGGACCATAACTGAAGAAAAAAATAGATATATTATTGAATTACAACATCTATATGTTTTAAAGGAAAACTTGTACTATTTTTTATGGGTTGGATGTGGGGATAACAGTGTCTCAGCTTGTCTGTTTAACAACATATTTTGACCATGTGTGAGGGAGGACTGTCAGGAATCTAATTCCTGAGATAAAAGGAGTAAGGAAATAAGTGCACTTTAAAGAAAATGAGACAGTCTAGAAAAGGAGTTTTGTGCACAAAATGCTGCCACTCAGATTGACCTATGGTACAACCTTGAAAGAGGCTACACAGGAAGAGGTAGAACAGTATTATTCTATACTTAATTGTCTGTATGGAAATGAAAATCCAAGGCAACACAGTTTTATAGACTCAGGGAGTTTGGCTAAATGATGATCTATCTTAATGGAGTTACTTTGAACCATGTGAAGGCATGGAATGGATAGAGTGGCCCAAGTATAAAAGTGGACTAAACTCTATTTAAGGTTGAAGAAGCAGTTGTCCAGTTCTCAAGTATAGGAACGAAGACCTAGACAGGAAGAGTGAGAGATGCCACGTCATCTCAGATATTTAGGTTAGGAGCTTAAATGTGCAATTGAATAGAATACATATTCAGAAGGTGAGAGAACACCAAATGAAATTTGATCAATGTTAAATATTAACATTTTAATTATAATTTAATTTTATTTATAAAAAATTTTTTGTTATGTCATGGGAATCTAGTACCTAATTCTATTGCCTAATCTGCAATTACACATTTTGAGAGTCCTTTAAACAAGAATTAAATTTATCTTCTCTCCAAATAGATAGATTTGTTATATATATGGCAAATTTCATATGAGAAAATATAATTAGGTAAGTTCATATAAGTGCATGTATTCATATATATGAAACTTGATTTTCTTTATATGAGCATTTTTTTCTATCATTGGGATAGTTAACATTTATTTCTATGGTGTTCTCTGTCAATATGCATTTTATAGTGAATAAGTAATAATTAAATATTTATTTTTTCGTACATTATAGAAATCGTTTAGAACAGAGATATAATTAATTGTACATATTTATCAGATTTTCTCTTTCTATAAGCAAATGAAATGAGTTAAATACCTCCAAAAACTATGTGAAATTTTTAAGAAGATATTTCCATCTTCAGGATATTCCACCACCTGTTGACATTCTAGTTCAATTTTTTTGCTGTAAAATAGCAATGTTTTCCACTTAAAGGAAAGAATTTCATTTACTACCCTGTCCAAATTGAAAAGGGTACTAACTCTATCACCATGGCATCTGTAAAATAAGAATTAATAAAGTGCAGTGGTGAGCAAATTATTTGCTCATGAAAAATTATATTCACGATAAATTTTCTCTTTTAAAATAAAAATAGGGGCACCTGGCTCAGTTGATCGAGTGTCCAACTTCAGCTCAGGTCATGATCTCACAGTTTGTGAGCTCAAACCCTGTATCTAGCTTGCTGCTATCAGTGTAGAGTCTGCTTTGGACCCTCTGTCCTCTTCTCTCTCTGCTCCTCCCGCACTCCCCGCTCTCTCTCTCTCAAAAAAAAATTTTTTTTAATTTAAATAAAATAAAAAAAACAAATTTATATAGTTCCTTGAAGAAGATGAAAAAATACTTCAACTCCAATTGCCTATTTTATAGAAGACTCTAATAGAAAAAAATGCCATTTATAGCAGCACTATCAAAAATAGCCAAATTATGGAAAGAGCCCGTATGTCCATCAGCTGATGAATGGATAAAGAAGATGTGGCTTATATATACAGTGAAATACTACTTGGCAATGAGAAAGAATGTAATATTGCCATTTGCTACAACATGGATGGAACTGGAGGGTGTAATGCTAAGTGAAATAAGTCAATCAGAAAGACAGATATCATATGTTTTCACTCATATGGGGAATTCAAGAAATTTACCAGAATACCATGGGGGAAGGTAAGGGGAAAAAATAGTTTCAAACAGAGAGGGAGGCAAACCATAAGAGACTCTTAAATACAAAGAACAAACTGAGGACTGATGGGGGTGCAGGGCAGGGGGAAAATAGTGATAGGCATTAAGGAGGGAACTTACTGGAATGAGCACTGGGTGTTGTATGTAGGTGATGAATCATGGGAATCTACTCCCAAAGCCAAGAGCACACCGTATACACTGCATGTTAGCTAACTTGACAATAAATTTTATTAAAAAAAACATTAATATTTGAGGTTGTTATATTTTGCCTATTATATCTGTATACTATGTTACAGTTCACCAGATATAGTCACATATGTCATCTGGTCATATACTCAAAAACTAAAATAAAATAAACAGAAGAGTTGCCTTTAGAATAAGACTTTTTTTTGTCATCATAAAAAATTAAATGTTCAACTCAGAATTGTCACACGGTTTTAATGAAGGCACTAAAATAATGGTGTGGGGAGATTAAATAACAGTGGGTGACAAATCACCCAGATACGGCAACAATGAAAACCCATTCTGGCCAGTAGAGCCCACGAAGGGAATGGGTGGGTAGTATGTTCACAGACCAGTGAGAAATGTAATCGTGGAGAAGATCCCCTGTGACAGGAGCTGTGATCACTGAGGAATTCAGTCACTTCTTAAAAAAGGCAGTTCAAAGAGGGGGAAAAGCAGAGAGTAAATGCCTAGACATTCTCCCATTTTTCATTAGCAACAAATCTCTGATTTTTAGTGTGGTCCATTGCTACCAGAAATAAAAATGAAATATTCCTATCTCCCTTGCAATGAGTTGGCCATATAACTAAGTTCTGACCAATGTGACAAAAGTAGAAGTGTTGAAGACAATTTCTGAGATGTGTCCTAAAAGGAAATGAACATGTCTTCTTTCATCTCTGGAATACTTCCTGCTCAATGAAATGTAAATATATGGCTGCCACTTGAGAGTTCTTTTTGTGGCAGCATGAAGTTGAGGATAGCTGAGCTAGTATCTTCCCTTTGCCCCTCCAGATTGATCCTTCATCTTTGTCATGTTTGCTGCCTGAGGAGGCTGATATGTATGGGCTTCTTTAACCCTAATCTGCTCACTTGCCCTCTGGTTTGCAATTGCATTTAGGCAATAGGAAACCTACTCAGAATATTAGAGAAAGAAATGAGTCAGCTCGGCTGTTTCCCACTGGCTCCCTCTCCTTGTATCATCTTGTGCTAACAGTGTCCCTCAACTAAACATCTCAGCTCCTCTGAATGTGGCCTATACCACAAGGCTATCTTCTTTTGGGTTTGGTAACTCTTTCCCCAGACCTATCCCTTATGACCTATGGTCATTGATGACTCTGCTGCTACTAGCCTTGGGTTTTTAGTGTGTCTCAACCATACCCTTTAATATAATCATTTTACAAATAAACTGCTTGTTATCCTAATTCGAGTTATCCCTGTGTTTCCTGTTGGGACTCTAAAGAGAATGGTGGAACAACAAATTAGAAGGATGCTGGGACCCATGGAAGATAACAACACTGCATTCCCTAAATGTTGATTTATTTTGTATGAGAGAAAATCATACTTCTAATTTTTAATGTCCAATATAGTTTTGGTTTTACTTTATCTCACTGACAATTTAATATTAACACTATGAGTATTGTGATTGCCTATAATTTTAACATGGTCCAGTTGAGGTTTAGAAAGGGAAATGATTGATCCACAGGTGTACTTTGATAGAAATGGATCTATTAAATCATTATTTATAGAGTATCTATTATGATCCAGACACTCTGTAATATACTGAAAATACAGACAATAATACATGTGGCTTTCCAACTTCCTGTTTTAAACCTCCCTCTGCAATGATTGTAGGTAGGACTTTCTACTTGAGAGAATTTAGGTGTGATTAACGCTGTCAACAGGAGACCACTCTACCATTTTCTGGAAGGGGCAATTATTTGGACATCCAGTGGAATCTAGTTTGAAAAGACATTCTGTATAGACCATCATTACTTCCCTTTTGTACTTCCCCATATTCCCACTGTTTTGTTTGTTGGTTGGTTGGTTTCTCGCACTTTCCAAATATATAGCTTGAACTCAAATTCTTGTCTTGGGATCTGTTTCTAGGGGAACAAAACCCAAGGCATTTTATCTATTTCTAGATTTTTTCCATTTACTTCAATTGAATGATTTCCTGCCCTTCTGTCAGAACCACAATATCTCAATTATAATAAACTTGAAATAAGCCATTGGATTGGACAGGAGATCCTGCTGCTTTTTTCTTCTTCAAGATTTTATTGGCTCCTCTTGGCCCATGGTGCTTCCATATAATTAACAAACATCTTGTTTACTTATAATAAAAATTTGCTGATATTTTGATATATAGTATTATATCCATGGATTAACTTTGGAGATTTTGTGATATCATACCATTGAATTTGTCAAAATCAGTATAATCCTCCATTTATTAAGTTCTTTATTTTTATGTAGGTAGTTTATTTTTACACATTATTTATTATGTTTTTAATGTTATTTTAAATGACATTATTTTTCAATTTTATTTTTTGTTTGTTCTCCATATCTACAAGTGCAATTAGTTTTCCTAAATTGATCTCAGGCATTCATTCCTTAACACTCATATTTTATCTGCATTCTCACATGGTGTAATAATGGGGAAAAAAGGAAGAATATTCTATCAGCTCACTTTTATAGCACATATACACATATTCCTATGTGAATTTTCTTTATGCATGATTAATTTCCTAATATTCTTTCTGTATTTTAGGAATAGCAGTGGCATGTTTGTTTTTGTCTTTGTGCCCCAGAATCTATGTTGGCCTGCTCTGCCTGCTCATATGAACTTCTGCAACTTACCTAAATCTTGGATTGCTTCTGATTATCTCTTCCTCTTTTATTTGGATAGATAACCCTTTATAAATGTAGCCTGAGCTTTCACAAATGCTACACATCAACTCTTTTTTTTTTAATCTCAATATATTAATTCCACAACTTCATTCATATATTTATCTATTCCTTCAGCAAATATTTCCTGAGTTCCAATTCTGTGAGACACTGTTCTGGCCACCGGACTACAGGAAGGAACAAAAATCAATCTTCTCTTATGGGACGTAAGTTTACTGAGAAAGATAGATAACAGATTAATTCTCCAACTCTCATTGCATCATAACTGACTCAACATATGTGCATTTTCAGACTCACAGCCAATGCCGAGCTAACTGTAATTAGAGATCTGACATTATGTAGGGTTGACTCATCTTATGGTTGCCTGAAACCCTGTGTGGACAGTTAGGTGTTGGGTATGTTATTCTATAACTCTTTATGTAAAACTTGAGCTACTGAGCTACTTAAGCAACCAGTTTCTATATTTGTTTTCTGTAATAAACTGTGAAATGAGCTGGTTCATTGTTCATTTTTCACATATTCAAACATAAAATGAGAATGCATTCTTATGACAGCATTTGTTCATTTTTCTATATGGGAGAATGAACTGTTTCATTACTTATCATTAGCAGCCTATTTATATAATAGGGTGGTGAAAAAATAATGTCAAAACCAATTGGACTTGTAGGACAGTTTTGGATTTATAGAGTGCAATTAATCAAATATGTGATGACACTATGGTAATAATCCTGCTCTGGAAAAGTACTGAAGAATCTGTAAAGGGTCAGAGGTGCGGTTTTGTATTTTCTTCTAAAGAAGATTGTCTATTCAGCAAAATGAAATTGAATTTCTAATTACTCAGTTGGAATAAAAATTAACTCCTAAAACAAACTACTGTTAAACAACTTGTAATCTTATCCACAATGCATGCTAAAAAGTTCTTTGAAGCATTTGTGATTACTGCTTAGTAATCAAATATATCTTCTGCATTCCAATTTGACTTAATTCATGATGTTTAATAAACCATCAAAATTTTATAAAAGGACTTCATTTCACCATACATTTCTGTATTTTTACTAAGTCTGTAATAGTTTATGTGTACTTTTACAGGTGGTAATTATAAATTATTGGGAAGCTGGGTCTTTGGCTTTTCACATCAAATCTTATGAAATGGCAAGTCTGAAGATATAATGGGAGCATTAATTAAATGTAATTCCTGAGTATTTCCCCTTCGGGTTGATATTTTCTCAGTGATAGAGACATCAAAGCAAATTAGATTTCTTCATTTCCCAGTACAACATATGATCTCCTTAACATATCATCATCTTCAAAGCCATCGTGCTTGTTAAACATGGTGCATTCACTATTTACAAAGTTTTATTAAGGCTCTCACTTTTGCTTCTCCTAAAAAACTCTACTGGAGGGTGCCTGGTTGGCTCAGTCGGTTAAGCATCCAACTCTTGATTTCAGCTCAGGGCAATATCTGATGGTTCGTGAGATTGAGCCCCATGATGGGCTCTGTGCTAGCAGCACAGAGGCTGCTTGGGATTCTCTCTCTCCCTGTCTTTCTCTTAGCCCCTCCTTTCTCTCTCAAAATAAATAAATAAACTCAAAAAAACCCTACTGGACCTTCTTTATCTCAGATAAATATTTCTTCATGTTATTAAAAACCTGCTTTGGGGCGCCTGGGTGGCTCAGTCGGTTAAGCGGCCAACTTCGGCTCAGGTCATGATCTCGCCGTCCGTGAGTTTGAGCCCCGCCTCCGGCTCTGTGCTGACAGCTCAGAGCCTGGAGCCTGTTTCAGATTCTGTGTCTCCCTCTCTCTGACCCTCCCCCATTCATGCTTTGTCTCTCTCTGTCTCAAAAATAAATAAACGTTAAAAAAAAAAAAACTGTTTTAATGGGGAATGGGAAGTTGTCCAAGGAGATGAGTTTAGTATACCTTCCGTAAGCCACAAAGAGGAGAGGCTTGAAAGTCTTTGCGATGATAAAGAGCTTGGAATTTGTCCTGTAGACAATGCTATTAATAGATTAAAAAGACAACAGTAATTCTGAACTATTTGTAGTTTTATTGAGACATACCTGGCATTCAATAAACTTCACCCTGAAATAAAATTGTTTCAAGTGTAAAGGGAACAATTTGGTGAATTTGACACATATATATCACCACAGTCAAGGTAATGAACATATTCAACTCTAAAAGTTCCATGGTATCCATTTATAATCCCTTCCTCTTCACCTTCTCAAATCCAAGCAATAATTCTATGTTATTCTACATTACATTTCCTCCATATATTACAATATGCCTTTTCTAGACTTTTACATAAATAGAATCAAATCCTATGTACTCTCTTTTGTCTGGATTCTTTCACTTAGCATAATAATTTTGAGATTCGTTCAAGTTGTATCTTTCAATGCTTCTTTACTTCTTACTTCTTACTTCTATTGTATGCCTACACTACAATGTGACTATCCATTCTTGTTGAAAAAATTTGAAGGTTTTTTTTCCAGTTTGGAGGTATTACAAAAGGCTGCTATGAACATATGTATATGAGTCTTTCCCTGAACATGCAACATATCTAAGTTTGCATATATTTATTAACATTACCTAAAATATATACCAAAGCACAAACTGACAGAACTAAATGGAGTATTAGAAAAATCCACTATCATTGTGGGAGATGACAACATATCTCCCTCAACAAATGATAAGACAGGACCAATAATTTAATAAATATATAGAAGATTTGAACAAGCTGATTAATCAAAGTGATCTAACATTTCTAATTATCTACCTATATTGGTAGATGAATCATCTATCAGTCTATCTATATCTATCTCAGTATAAGAAATAAACTAAATTTACTTATGTAGTGTCATAGACTCTAAGTCTAAAGTTCTTTTTTGTCAGCAAGAGAGCAGATGTAGGATTAAAACGAGCAATGGCTAATATCTGTGAAAAAGACAAGAGCCCGAATAAGGGTCCTTGCCCCGTATATATTCAGGTCAGAAGGCTTGCAAACGTAATGGGCGTGTACAAAGAGACAAAGAAAGTAGGAACATTAACTTGTGGATGTGAGGGGGGAAAGGGGATTTTGAAGATATACAGTGTTTGGGGTTTGGGTCAATATAGAACAAAATCCAGGCACTGGGCAGATGGGTAGATGGTTGTTAACAGCAGACAGGAGGCGCTGTGCCTGTTTATCTTTGCCAGCTTAGGGGATGAGACAGATAGGGGGAATAACCTCAGCGTTAATAAGGCACCTTTTCTTTTGTTAACCATCTCTGCTCCGGGCTACTTTGCCTGCAGCGCAGCGGTCCAAATTCCAATTTACCAATTTACCTAACCTGGCCCTATTCTCCTATGAAAGCAGCTTTCTGCTATAGTACTAAACTTGGGGTGCTTTTACCCTGAATATCTAATCTTGTTATTCCTATGTATTGGGCACATTTGTGCCATTTCTATTTCAGGCCTTTGCTTCTGTCTCTCTCTATTTTGGGGGGCTCAGCACCCCCTTCCTATTTGGGTGCCTTTGTACCTCCCTACTCCTGGCACCTTTGTGCCTCCCTATTTTCAGGGTGTCTTTGCACTCCCTATTCTTGGAGTGCCAATCTGGTTTACCCAAAATCAGGTGTGAGCATTTTATTGACTTTGTGTTTCTTTGTGCCTTGTTACCCCGATAGTGTAAGCCCGGGGGATCCTAAGCTTATCTCCCACGATGTAGAACATTATACCAAATACATTTGCAAAGAAAGACATGGTGGTATCATCTAATGACATGAACCTAAACATTTAGGAAAGGGATTAAAGTAAGAAAGGAAAATGGTGTGGAAACAGAAGTGAGGAGCTGGAAGCAAAGACAACATCTACCCAGCTGCACACCTTGGCCTAGTGGCATGAATAGTGAGAGTAAAGTCACCATAGGTGAGAGCAAAGGACAAAGAATGTCTTCAGGGAAGGGCTCATATTCCTAAGAGCAACAAGGAAATAGAACAACAGAAAAGAATTTGAGGGAAAAGGGGATTTGACTTAGGAGGGTTGGGAAGTTACAAAAGACAGAGTGGGAGTATTGGAGGAGTTGAGAAATGGAATCAGATTAGAGGTTTATAGAACTGAGTGGGGAAGAGTCTGTGTGCTGAGGAATGTCTTAGATCTCTTAAGATCCTGAAGTTCCTTAGATACTGAGGTAAATGAAATTAAAGGGAAAATCAGAACTTTCCATGATGAGG
This sequence comes from Felis catus, assembly GCF_018350175.1. Classification (NCBI taxonomy): domain Eukaryota; kingdom Metazoa; phylum Chordata; class Mammalia; order Carnivora; family Felidae; genus Felis; species Felis catus. The sequence goes on from NC_058385.1 coordinate 56,378,623, forward strand.
TCAAAATGATGAAACTTAGTGGTTGATAGGCAGTAAGCATAGAGGTTTTGTCAGGAATAGGCAGAACTCCCAACTCCTGTCTCAAAAGGTTGGTCTTATTTGTGCAATCTCTAGTAAAGCAAACACCCTATTCTATGGTTCCCCCTTCCAGAACATCCACCCAAGAATCTTTAGAGCATGACTAATATTTGCTCATTGCCCACTAGACTTTATGGACTTCTTTTGAGAGAAAACTCTCAGCACTGAGAAATTTCTATCATTAGCAAACAGTTTTTTCTTTCTTTCTTTCTTTCTTTCTTTCTTTCTTTCTTTCTTTCTTCTTTCTTTCCTTCTTTCTTTCTTTCTTTCTTTTCTTTCTTTCTTTCTTTCTTTCTGAATTATGACCTCACCTGATTTTAAATTACTCTGATCATCTTCATGATGAACAAAGTGTATACAACTTAATGGACTGGGATCTGCATAATATTTAATCCCTCATCTTTTGCCACAACATCATGTTTCAATCATATTGAATAACTGCTACTCTGTCTTAGCTTCCCAGCCTCTACCATATGTAGTTACCTCTTTAAAAAAAATTTTAATGTTTATTTATTTTTTAGAGAGAGACAGAGACAGAGTATGAGCAGGCAAGGGGCAGAGAGAGAGGGAGACGCAGAATATGAAGCAGGCTTCAGGTTCTGAGCGGTCAGCACAGAGCCCAACACGGGGCTTGGACCCAAGGACTGTGAGATCATGACCTGAGCTGAAGTCGGTCGCTTAACCGACTAAGCCACCCAGCTATTCCCACATGTAGTTACTTCTTTCCAGAACTTTCCTTATAATTCCATCTTTGCCTGTCTAATGCCTTTTCAGTTGAAAAGACTCAGTTAACTTCATCTCCAGATGTCTGACCCTAAATAGCAAAAGTGATTCAAGGTTTAAAGCCTGACATAGCAACCTGGCTTTATGGCTATAAACTACTATACACTGCAATTGACTGCTATGCTATACATTCCTTGCCTATTTCTCATCAAATGATATTCAGTGTTGGGTATTGTTGATAATGAGGGAAAACTACTGTATTAAGTGGGAAATACACATGCTAAGGATAAATTTGTAACATTTATGTGAAGGATTTGTATAACCATGTAGTTATCCTAAGAAATATTTGATATGGTATATAGTTATAAACAGAATTACAGTTTAGAAGAACAATTCTAAAATGGAGACAGAGGATACCAAAAACAAAAAATTCTTGTGAGTACAAATATGAGGTATAACAAGATCAAAATTAGAATAAGATAATGTAAGGTCCAGTCAAGACTAGTGTAAGCACCACTCAAATTTGCCTGGGTTTCTAGAGCCCATTTTTTAGAGTCAAAAAAAAGAAATTAAGAGGAAGCAGGTGCAGAACATTATATAATTAGTTAAAGTAGTTTTTAAGGACAGATTGCCATGGAGTTTGCAAGAATTTTAAATATAAGCTAAGAATCCAATTATCTAGAGAAAAAATGTTTAAGGGGGTGATAGGCGCTGAACTGTGTCAACACCAAATTCATATGCTGAAGTCCTAACCCAGTACCTCAGAATGTGACTGTATTTGGAAATAGGGCTTTTAACGAGTCCCATCTCAGGGCTTTACATCTCAGACTTGTAGCTTTCTAGACTAGGAGGAAATAAGTTTTTGCTGTGTAGGTCACCTAATCTGTGGTACTGTGTTATGGCAGCCCTAGAAAACTAATACAAGTAGGTACAAAATGAATAGAACTCGCTTTCCTGAAAATGGGTATCTTGACAACCACACTGGCTTAATAATTTTTGTTGTTGAAGAGTGTGGTTTGGTTACAATTAGCGTAGATGAACTAAATGTTTACGAATCTTTGTTGCCTTTCCCATTTTGACTCAGACTGTTCACTTGGTGGCTTTCTTCAGTCAGTGTTATAAATCAGGCAGCTAGGTAGAGTGATCGCTTTCTCTGTCTTTTTCTACTACTAAAGACCTTTGAGCCTACTCAAAGAGGGGAGAAACAGGAAAATAGTGGTTCATAGTAATATTTTCTTGATTGATGTAGCTTGCATGTTATAAAATTATTTGGGTGTATATAATAGATTTATTTTTTTTCTGTTTATGATTGAGTGACTCAATGCCTGTGTGGTAAATACACTAAAGACATCAGTTACTTTACAAAAAGGAAATTATTGTAAATGCATGAGGTAATTAAATAAAGCAAAGAGAAGGTATTACATTGAACATATCACGCATATTCTTATAGAGTTACCAAAATATACATTTGTCTAAAGAGATAGACTGACTTTAGATCATTATATTTTGAAAGTGCCATTTAGGGGCGCCTGGGTGGCGCAGTCGGTTAAGCGTCCGACTTCAGCCAGGTCACGATCTCGCGGTCCGCGAGTTCGAGCCCCGCGTCAGGCTCTGGGCTGATGGCTCGGAGCCTGGAGCCTGTTTCCGATTCTGTGTCTCCCTCTCTCTCTGCCCCTCCCCTGTTCATGCTCTGTCTCTCTCTGTCCCAAAAATAAATAAATGTTAAAAAAAAAAAAAAAAAAAAAAAAAAAAGAAAGTGCCATTTAAAACAACGTAAGATTATTATATACAAGTTTTGCATTATTTGTTTATAAAATTTAGTTTATGCTATTTATTCTGGAATTTTAAGTGCATATTGTAATGGGAGTTGAAATCAACCTAATTGAATAAATATGAGAATCTTTTAATTAATTTCATAAAAGATCAGTAGTTAACATTGTTAATTAATCTAGTTGGCTGATAGAATTCTTATAGTAATTTCAGAATCATTTTTATGGGCAAGTTTAGCACATAGTCAAGATTTCAATTAAGAGCATCTTTAAGAAACTGTAATTTAGAAGTAATAAAATGCTGAGGAACTGCTACTTAATATGAAACATTGGTGAGTCAGATTTTTTTCATAGCCAATTCACATGGTTACACTGTCAAAATAAGGCTCTGAGCTGGCATTTTTATTTTTAAAAATTAATGCATTTGAGAAAAGTGAGAGATTAAAGAAAAACAATACTCAATTCTATATGAAAAGAAAGCATTCAATTTTAGAAGATTCATTGCAAATCCACGTAACTCATATTATATTGTGTAATTCAAAATGCTTGTTCATTTCATTAATAATTAACAGGATGTCTGTGTATCCCTCTTTTGCTCTGGGCATTGAAAGATGACTCTATGTGAAAACAACCATACTTCAAGCAGAAAAATTTTAAATAAATAATGTCTAAAAGAATACATATTAAAGTATCCACATATTTTTAATATAGTTTAACAATTTTAAATTAGGTATATGTGCATTTTAATAGAAGATTCAGTAACTTGATGGTATGGTTTTAATTATTTCTAAGAATGATAGATACATTTTCAATGTTTATTGTAAATTAAGAAAGAAGAGCATGTTTTTACATGCAACCTGTTTGTTCAATCACATCTCTTTTAGCAAAAAATTTGTCAATGTTTTATTGAGATACAATTAATATGTCAATTTAATAATAACATATACTCGTGTATATATATTATAAAGATACATATATATCTTTACTAATAGTTTACATACTTTATTCATTTATTCATACATTTATTCATTTAATCCTTACAAAACCTTATAAACTAGCTTTTTGCTAACACCCCATTTCAGAACCACAATACATGAGGGACAAAGAGATAAATTAGGTTAACACGTGTCTTTTTCTTATACATAGGAGAACTCTGACACATGTTTGAATATTTCAATATTAAGAGTTAATGTACCTATAAATTTTATCTGCTATGATTTTGAATAAATTCTTCTATTAACATTATATGTATAACCTCTCATGATTTGCTTTTGTTTTTATCTGTGCATTATTCTGCCCATAATACAAACAAAAACCATTTCATGCGTATCTAAGATATAGTCCTGCCCTTACCACTGGCAGTATTTCAAACACAGAGAAGAAACAGACAGCAGGCAGTTCATGTTTAATGACTCAGCTTTGTCACTGGAGTCTTAACTTGGTTCTATTATTTGCATTCGTTTGAACATAATATTGCCTGCTACCAGTAAGCGGAATCCTTGTCTTTGTCCCTAAAATGGCTTTCTGTCTATGAAAATTTGATCCTAGTCTTTATGTCTTTACATCTTCATACTTAAAATTGCTGAATCCCTGTTTCTATGACTGTATTTTACTGCAAAATTCTATACTGTGTTTCTATTTATCTGCAACTCTCAAAATTCTGTCCTTGACATATTTTATTATATATTTTTAAGACTTTATTTAGAGCAGTTTTAGGGCCACAGCAACATTGAGATAAAAGTACAAAGATTTCTCATATACCCTCTGGCCCCATACATGCAGAACCTACTCAATTATCCATATCTCCTATCAGAGTGGAACATTTATTACAATTGACCTTAAAATGACACACTGTAATCACCCAAAATTCATAGTTTATATTACAGTTCACTCGTGATGTACATTATATGGGTTTGGACTTATGTATAATGACATTTATCCATCATTATAGAATCATACAGAGTACTTTCACTGCCCTAAATCTCCTCTCTATTCCTCCTATTCATGCCTCCCACAACCCTCAACTCCTGGCAACCCCTGATCTTTTTACTACCTCCGTAGATTTGACTTTTCTAGAATGTCATGTAGTTGGAATCATACAGTATTACAGCTTTTCCAGATTGGCTCCTTTCACTTAACAATACACATTTAAGGTTCCTTCATGTCTTTCCATGACTTGATAGCTCATTTATTTTTACTGGTGAATAATATTCCATTGTCTGGATGTTCCACAATTTATTTACCCATTCACCTGCTGAAGGACATTTTGGTTTCTTCCAAGTTTTGATGATTATGAATATAGCTGCTCTAGACATCTGTGTGTAGGTTTTTGTGTGGACATAAATTCTCAACTCCTTTGGGTAAATACCAAGCAATACAATTGCTGGATCATATAGCAGATTATGTTTAATTTTGTTAAAAAACCACCAAACTGTCTCCAAAGTGGCTGTAACATTTTGCATTCCCACCAGCAATGACTGAGAGTTCCTGTTGCTATACATCCCTGCCAGCACATGAATGTTTTCGGTGTTCTTGATATTGGCCAATCTAATAAGTATACAGTGATATCACACTGCTGTTTTAATTTGCATTTCCTTGATGATATAGAATATGGAGCATTTTATTTACCATCTGTATGTATTTTAGTAAGGTATCTGTTAAGGCTTTTGGCCTGTTTTTAAATTATTTTTTGTTTGTTTTCTTATTGTTGAGTTTTAAGTGTTTGTTTATTTTCAATAGGTGCTTTATCATACGTGCTTTTCTGCAAATATTTTATCCCAATCAGTGGCTTGTCTTCTTGTTTTCTTTGTCTTTCACAGAGTAGAAATTTTAAATTTTATTGAAGTCCATCTTATCAATGATTCTTTTCATGATTGGTTGATTAATTGGTTTTTCTAAGAAATTTCTTTCAACATTTCTTGCAAGGAAGTTCTGGCAACAAATTTTGGTTTGTTTTAGAAAAATATTTTTCTTTCATTTTTTAAAGGATAATTTTGCAGCATACAGATCTTTATGTTTATTTTTGTTTTGGGTTTTTTTTTCTTAACATTAAATATTTCACTCCTCTCTCTTGTATGCGTGGCTTCTGAGGGTTGGATGTAATTCTAATCTTTATTTCTCTATCGGTAAGGTTTTTTGCCCTCCTGCATCTTTTAAGATTTTTTTCTTTATCTTTTATTTTATGTAGTTTGAAAACAATATGCCTAGCTGTAGTTCTTTGGGGCAGTTTTCCTGCTTAGTGTTCTCTGTGCTTCCTGGATCTGTGGTTTGGTGTTTAACATTAATTTGGGAAATTCTCAGTCATTGTTATTTAAAATTTTTCTTCTGTTCTTTTCTCTCTTCTTGTGGGATTCCCATAAGGGAAACATTGCTCCTTTTGTAGTTATCCCACACACACCCTGGGATGCTTTTCTGGTTTTCTTTTTGTTTGTTTTCAGTCTTCCTTTTATTTGTTTTGGGTTTTGAAGGTTAAGCGCAGAGACTCTTTCCTCAGCTGTGCTCAATCTACTATGCCTATCAAAATCAACCTTCATTTCTGTCACGATTTTTATCTCTAGTATCTTCTTGGTTCTTTCTTAGATTTTGCATCTCTCTGCTTTCATTGCTCATTTGTTCTTGAACACTTTTATCTATTACAGCCCTTACCATGTTAATGATAGTGGTTTTCAATTCCCTGGTCTGATAATTGCAACCTCCCCCATTTCTTGTTCTGATGTTCGCTGTCTCTTCAGTTTGTGTTTTTTCTGTTTTGGAAATGACATATCAGGTAAAAGGAATGTTGCAAATAGGACTTTAGTATTGTGGTGGTGAGGGTGTGAGCAGAGGGGAAACATTCTGGAGTGCAATGGTTAGGTTACAGGTTTTTAGTGAGCTCTTGTCTCTGGTCTGTGAACATCACAAGTGTTTCTCGGGTTTTTTTTTTTTTTTTAGCAACTGATGATCAATTTATTAAAAAGGTTGATTTAAGCATCTGCATGGGTGACATTGACTTCCACTCCTGGTTAAGCACTGAAGCAAGTAATCTGTTTAAAAATCTCCAAAGGATTGTGCAAGTCAGCAAATTGCTTGTGAATCCTCATCTGAAAACAATCCCAAATCTTAGAACCTTCACAAGGAGATTTTCTTGCGATGGTTCTGTCTTTGTAGGTGTCAAACTGGTCCTTTCACTTTAGGATTCTTATATCTCTGGGCTCCTCCCAGTTTTGGTGGGAGTGAATATCTGGAGTGGGTAGAGTTGGGTATTTCCCTTCTCCCAGGTCTGTTAGGCTCTGATAATACACCTGCAGGGGAGGGTCTGGTTAACTACCTTCTGCTGAGGGCAGGCCTGCTTAAAAACAATTGAGTCCTCTGGTATTTCAAATTAGTTTCTCTTCCCTTTCCCCTACCCAAAAGCATGGAGTGAGTGAGGTTGGGAGGGGAGGAGATTTCTCCAGCATTTATTTTAAGAACCTGGTCTGGTTCCTGGAGGTACATCTCAGAATTGTGGAGGACCTTGTATGGCTGAGTTCCCCCTGCAGGGAGGGAGGGTGTGTGTGTGTGTGTGTGTGTGTGTGTGTGTGTGTGTATGTGTGTAATCTCTCAGAGCATGCAACAGTTCTTCAATTACAGTTCAAGTTTTCCTGCACTGGCACTGGTTCTCATGGAGGTTTCTGCTGGTGAGTCTGTTCTCCATTAAGGTAAGGGGTGGCATCCTGTATTCGCCTGTCTTTCCAGTCTTGGGTGGGGAGGCTGTTTGCCTTGTGTATTCACCTCCTTTATGGATCCTAGATTATTGCCTTTTCAGCCTTCAGAGCTTTTTACTTGTTTGGATGAGGTGGTGACTTCTAGGCTCCTTATATGCAGATTCGAAAGTGGAAAACCCTTGTTAGGCTTTAACTTCTGGACTATTCGTATTATGTACTGTTAAGTTTTCCTTGTTGGTTCTCCATTAGTGCAATATTTGGTTTGGTGTTTGGATTTTTTAAATCTGATGACAGCATTAGGTGGGCAGCCTTTTTCATTACTGAGTATGAACCGACAGGTACATATCTATTGCTAACTGAAATATTGCATGCTGTACAGCAGGGTTTATGAGCAGCTTGGCTAATTTGAAGATTGTAAAAGGAAATTAAAGGCTTTATTTTTATTTCCATGGCCATACCACAGACATTTTATCAAATACGAACACATGAGTTTGAAAATGAACCTGGTTTAAAATAATAAATTAAGGTAAATTAACCATGAACTATAAACCATACAGAAGTTAAAAACCCTTTCAAATGATTACTTAATTTAAGGCTCATTGAGTATTGTTTTCTTCTGTGTGCAGATTAATTTTATTGGCCATACCAACATGTTGTTTCATTTTTAGTTCAGATTTACAGTGTTCTAGGCATTTGCTAGGTCAATTTGCTTGGTTTTAATTAGGTACTTATACTACAGTAAATAGTGTTGGTGATATCAACAGAGCATTTTTGCGAACAAATTTCCAAACAAGGAAATCTTATTCCTGGAAAAGTTTTGCCAAATGCTCATCAGAAATCATGCAAAGGTTTATTTCAATGGTTTTGACTTGCACAAGAAGACTTAATTGAAGAGTGAGTGCTTTTTTAGTATACTCATTAAGTAATGACAACAATCAAGTGCATTGAAGACTCAACTAGTATTTCTGTTATTAACTATAATCTGGTTTCACCTGGTTAAATGCCTTAGCGTTAACTTTACTACATACATATTTTTTTTAAATAAGGACAAATACAAATTCAAAACAATCTTAATTCTTTTTGTTGAAAATAAGGAAGGAGACTTCCTTTTCTTGGAGCATTTACTTTAGAAACCTTGTAGTTGTTAGTTTTCTCATCTCTTTAAAATGCATGGCATCTTTTAAAAGTGAATTAAGCCTCTTGCTGGCTTTAAGACCCAGGAACTCCATTCCCAAGGACCTGGGGACCCTGTCTTTTCTATAGCACCTCTGTCTTCTAGTTTCTTTGGGAGAGTAGGAACACAAGGCCAGTGGGTGCCAAGTTGCAGAACTACCTCTTTTACTAGATCTATGAGAAATGTATTGTTTCCTTGGTATAAAACCAATTAAGTAACATAAATGGTCACCCTAATTACCATGTACATTTAGAGTAAGTTGTTTTGACAAATGGTCTTGTCAAGCACTCTCACCTGAGGATTGGTTATTGTTTATCTTGAGAATGTATATGTAATGCGTTGTATCTTACTGGCCATATAAAAGGGTGATACTTCTTTTCGGTCCCTAAAATCTTTTACCAGGGGTGCCTGGGTGGCTTAGTTGGTTGAGCGTCCGACTTCAGCTCAGGTCATGATGTCATGGTTCCTGAGTTCAAGCCTTGCATTGGTCCCTGAGTTGTCAGCCCAGAGCCTTGTTTCAGATCCTCAGTCCCCCTCTCTCTTTACCCCTCCTCCCACTTGTGGTGCTCTCCCTCTAAAAAGTAAAAAAAAAATAAAAATAAAAAAACACCTCTTTTAGCAGATTACCTGTGATGCAAATCACAATCTGGCTTCATGTTTACTCAGTAATAACTGTTTCTTTTATGTTTGTGGAAAGGTTTTCTGAGATGAGAGGAGATTTTGTTTTTAACTACTTTTCCCAACAAATAAAACAACTACATTATTCTTAGCAGATGCAATTGAAAAGAAATTGGAGTATGAGTAGGATATAGCCCTTAAAGTCAGCATGTGAAATAAATGGCATTTTTTAAAAACAATGATATTAATCTTAAGATATCAAGACCTATGCAACTAGTTATTTCATGCTTTGAAATATCAGAACTTCAAAGAATCATAACCCGCACAAGTACAGATTTTTAAAAACATCTTCAAACATAGCCTGTAGTGGCTTTTAGGTTTTTGTATTTTCCAAAATGCTAAGTTGCATTGATTTTTGGAAAATAGTTCTTGATCCTGAGCTCATAATTTGAGTGCTTTCAAATATTTTTTTATTAATTTTTTTTAACTTTTTTAAATTTATTTTTGAGACAGGGAGAGACAGAGCATAAACAGGGGAGGGTCAGAGAGAGGGAGACACAGAATCTGAAACAGGCTCCAGGTTCTGAGCTGTCAGCACAGAGCTTGACGCGGGGCTCGAACTCACGGAGGGTGAGATCATGACCTGAGTGGAAGTCAGACGCTTAACCGACTGAGCTACCCAGGCGCCCCTCAAATTTTTTAATAATACAAAGCTTAAATTTTCAAATTTAAAAAAATGAAAAATAAAACAATTAAAAAAATCAAATACATTGAGGATGGATAGATGTAGACATTCTGTCACAGCATTTGCAGTTCTCATACATATATACACTAGTATATGGAAATTAACTTTGTGGCCAAGATCTACATAATGTCAAGGTGGCAATTACTGAAAAGATCTATGTAAAAGCTGTATCTTAGAAATACTTAAATTGTTATCCATTAGCATGCTTATCTTTTTGTAAGTCCTTCAATTTTATATATCTCTTAATATAGCCTGTATTTAAGTTTATTTTTAGAGAGAGAGAGATAGAGAGAGAGAGAGAATAGGAGCACAAGTGGGAGAGGGACAGAGAGGAGGAGAGACAGAATCTCAAGCTGGTTCCAAGCCATCTGTACAGGGTCCGGTGAGGGGCTGGAACTCACAAACTATGAGATCAAGACATGGAAGCTTAGCCAACTGTGCCACCCAGGCACCCCTAATATATCCTGTATTTAGAGATAAAATCTAATTTACCAAACTCTTACTGAATACCTAATATATACTGAACAAAGTACATTGATGATTTTAATGTTATTTCTTCACTTAAGATGTAGGCATTTAATTGTTTTAAAATTACCCCTTTAGAACACCATTTTAATGATTGTTTTATATCTCCTTCTGTACTAATTTAATTCTTCTAGTGTGGGTCGTATTGCAGAACTAACAAATCAGGGCATCTCTTCACTGTTATTTTTGGATAGAATATGTTACATTTCTATGATTCAGCTTCTTTGCCTGTGAAATGAGATTAATAAGACTACCTACCTCATAATTTTCTTTACAACATTAAATGAGATAATGCACAGGGCACAATTCCCGGAAATGTGTTAAGTAAATGCCAGCTGTGATTGTTACAGGTGTAAGTAGTAGGAAATCTGGATTAAATAACCCTGGCCTAATTTTAACCTTAGAGGAACAACTTGTTACATATATAGATGCATAAAGAGAATATTATAACATCTTATTAAATGAAATAATAATAAAATATATGAATTAATATCCAAAGATATAGAAAAAATATACCAAATTAGAAGAGTCAAATAAAGCTTTTTGTTAGAGGTAACATCTTTGAGTCTTAGAAGATGAATAAGAAGGCCAGGAGAAGTCTGAGGAGATCAGGAAAAAGTTGTCATCAGGAAGAGAGGTAAGAATTACATTTTTAAAGAGAACAGTAAGTGATGCTACAGAATAAATGACTCTGAGATTGGAAAGTTGTATCTAATCGTTACATAAACACAGAAACAAACTCATATCCAATTACTTCCCTGATTATAACCACAGTAAAACTCAACTTGAGCTCCATTTGCAAAGTAAATGAATCCCTCCCCCATTTTCTTGGGTGCTGATTGAGCATGTTATAGGAACAATGAAGGAGAGAGGTAAGGTACCCTACTCTATTTCAGGATCATGTCTGCTTATTTGGAAGAAACAACTGCAGAAATATAAAATTATTGTCCACCAGATTATTTTGTCTATATCTGTGAAGTTGTCCTAGACAGGGATTAGAATCTTGAGATTAGATGGTGGTAGGGATTGGTTACCAACTTTTTGTATGGAAACAAACTTTCTTACATACATACACTCTGACTGTATGTTCATGCAACTCTAAGAAATTAGTTTCACTATTAGCCCTGACACCAGGTCCCTCAAGGGATACCTACCATTAAGATCATTACTCATCTCCCAATTACCATCTATCTTTCTCAACAGAAATAATAGCTAGGAATGCAGGTGATGACCATGTACCTGGTTTCAGATGGTTAGGCTGGAGTTAACACACCGATATAGCATGGTGACAGTATGAGTACTGTTATTATGAGTACTGTATTTTTTTAATGTAGCAGAAAATAAAATTTTAAGAAAGAATCAGAATTGTTTTCTGTGCTTGTGTTGAGAGAAACACATTTTTTCAATAGGAGCTAGATGACATTTTAATAGTGGAGCAAGAAATATTAGGATTAGGTTTAAATAAGTTCAGAATGAATAAAAAATAGGTTTCAAGGTGTTATGCTGAAGCCGTCCTTTAAAAGCTACTTTCTCGCCTGTGGGGATAGCAGTGCAAAGTCGAACTGTGGAGCTGGACAGGTGGTGGAATGAGTCATAACAACTGAAAGGAAATAATTCTAAATTATCACAAATTGAAATCAACTTTATCTAGCCCAGTAGCCATAAATTCAAACATTTCATATAATAGAGGAAAATAAGTAATATGACTCCAATATAAAATTACCCCCTGGGAAAGGGCATTGGGAGTGACTGAGTAGGTGAAGATCAAGAGATCTTCAGAAGTCTGGCATAAAGAGTGGAAGGAGAAGAAATGGCTTTATGGCTGGTACTGGAAATATAAGAGGCATAAAAGAGGTCACACATTCATTCATTTAGTTATTTTAGTATTCTTGATACAATTCTTAATACAAATCTGTTGTAGTACTCGCATGAAAAAGTGCTGGGGTAACACTAAAAGATGGATTAAAATAAGACACAACCACACCAAACAAAACGCCTGTTTATGACCTCCAGGGTGCTTCCACCCTGAATATCTAATCTTATTTATTTCATAGACCTATGGTCTATATTGGTGCCTTTGTACCTCCCTATTGGGACCTTTGCCCTTCCCTCTCTATTCTGGGGATTCTGCACCCCTTCTCTATTCTGGGGCCCTAAGCCTCCTTTCTCTATCCTTATTTGCTTAATCTTGTTTACCCAAATGTGGGTGTGAGCATCCTATGGCTTTGTACTTCTTTATGCCTTGTTGACCCATTGGTGTAAGCACAGGAGATACCTAAGCTTGACCCTACACAATGGAAAAGGGTGATTATAAACCTTTTTGAGGAAGTCACTTTATGTGAAGGATTATATCCCTGTCCTATTAATGCTGTATCTTGGTGTTGAAATATGTTGAAATAATTCAGTAATTTCAAAGATAATTCATTATCTTTGAAAATATAGTATTCAAACTTGTAAATTCTACAAAGAAGTCTCAATCTAGACAGTTTACTGTTCTTTATAGATATGTTATAAGTGTGATTGGGGATTTCCAAATAGAGAAAATCAAGGGTACAGATAGCTTTCTTTAGAAAACTCACTCTTGCCACTTCTCCCCTAGCATGTTATGAAAGTTTTCAAACCTACTTCAGCAAAGTTGAAAGAAATGTAAACCCATGTAACATCACCCAGCTTTTATAATTAATATCTTGCTATTCTTGCTTTATTCATAGCTATCCATCTGTTTGTCCCTCTGTCTTAGTTCTGATTCATTTCAAAGTAGGTTACAGTCATTAGTACATGTTCACCATACCCTACCCTCCACCGTCAAATACTTTATTATGCATAGCATTAAACTAGAATTGAGAACTTTCTACAAATAGAGGCACACTGTTATCCTCATAAGGAATTAGCACTTTTTCAGTAACTGCTGATTTTGTTAACGGCTGGTGCACTCATTCAATTAGGTTTTGTTTGTTTGCTTTGTTTTTGAGTGCCCACCATGGACCAGGCACTTGTCTAGGTCTGAGGGTACAACTGTTAACAAAACTGGCAAGGTTCCTGGTCATTTTGGCTTCTGTAAAGAATTTTATAAGTATTCCCTGAACCAAAATGATGTTGTAAAATATAAATTCTAAGGCAGTAGCAATTTTAAGCGTAAGTATAAAGACTACTCACCTTGTGTAAACAGAACTCTAACTGGATAAATTCTCCATGATTTTAAACATATAATCTTAAATGTTAGAGAAATATATATGTAATGTTGAGAAGGGGGTGTAAGATCAAAGCCTTTAGCACAACGATTTCTTTTTTCATCTATCGGAGGTATTGTTTTATACTGCTTCATGCATGGTGTGATTTATTGTGAGGAAAATGAACTGCAAGAGAAAATGCAAGGACTGCAAAGACATGATATATATCTCCACATAGGTGATTTCAACATAGTGATTTCAGTGAATTTTTTTAACACATTTGAATACTATTCAACTTTTGAATTTCCTGATCAGTCTTTGGAAGTAGATGTGCCTTATGTGGGAGAAAATTGTAATAAATACAACACACTCAAGATAAATATCCCATGATATATGAATCCTGAAAGTGTTTCCCTTGTGGAGTAATTCATACTATAATAGTTAACCTTAAAGTTGCTGAAGAGACATATTTTTATACCATGATAATGATATATGAGAAGACATGTTTTCCAAAAATTAGTATGGTTTTGGTATTAAAACTACAGAAAGCAAATGCTTGAAAGCAAGGATATAATTCTAGTAGCAATAGTTCAAGCATAAAAACATAGCTATTTTCACTAGGACATGATAGTAGGCAAAGAAAGGACTAAATGTGTGAATGATAATAGTAAAAGAAAATGAGATAAGAGTTAGTAAAATTAAATCTAGAGAACAAGAAATAGGTAGCCAGTGATTTTTCTTTTCTTGTGCAGGACAAAATGTCTAGGAGAGTACACATACTGTTTTCAGAAATAAAGCTGATTAAGTGGGGAGATGATGAAAAACTCATATGTGAGTTCAAAATATTCACTAATTCTCATCAGCAGTCACATTATAGAATAAATGTGTTTTTGCATAAATACTTTATTGGTTCTAATTTTATGAAGAAATTATATTTCCTTATTTTAATTTTTCTGTATTTGAAATGTGACATCTAAATGTACATATCCAGATACATAGAGATGAGAGATAGTAAGGAAAGTTGTCAAGGTGGCCTCATGGAAATGATAGTTAACACCAAGAGTAAAATGGAAGAAAATTCTCCACCATATGAGTCTTCATAAAAAGATTGATCCTATAACCCACCATAAAAGTCATAGAGACTTAGACTTAGCTTCTTATTCCACCCTCCTCCCCCTTTCTCCCCTGGTAGAATGTAGAGAGCCCTAAAAGAGGCTGAAATGAGAACTTGATTGCAGATCATTTGGGAAGATTCCACTTGAAAGAAATGAGGTGGCATTAAGAGGGAGATGGGAGGGAGGCAAAGCCATTATATTGTGTGTTTATTGCAGAACTCTCTAAGGTAGAAAATGGAGGCTCAATTAAAAATTTTTGACCTTTTGAGAAACTTACAGAATGCTGTCCTGTGTCATGAAGGATGGAAAGTGAAAGTGTATCATTAACTTTATTGTATTCCCAAGGCTTGCTTCCATGTGCCAAGAACATTTTTAGAGTGTCATACTAAATGTTGGTTAAAAAAAGGGTAGAAAAACAGAAGTATATGCATTTTGAGAATAGGCTGCTGTCTGTACAGGGTGAGTTTGATCTCACATGGAGCTAACATCTATCACCTGTAGCTGCAACTAAAATAAAAAATACATTTGACCAGGTAGAATGTAGAGTGCCACTTTTCAGTTCTTCTTGTATGTTAGTCATAGGCACAGAACCTAGGCTAGGAAGTTAAATTCACCTAATCAGGACTTTTAGTATGAAGGTAAATATGGAAAGTATCAAAGACCATGTAAAATAGAAGCTACTAGTGAAGGCAATGGTAACAAAAACCTGGCAGGATTTCCTTCATTTTAATGGTTGAATGATATTCGTGTGTGTGTGTGTGTGTGTGTGTGTGTGCACGCACGTGTGTGTGCACACACGCGCGTGCATGCACATGCATGAGGCATTACATTCTCTTTTTCCATTCATCCATTAAAGGACACTTAGGTGTTTATATATCTTGGCTATTGTGAATAATGTCCCAATACATATGGAGGTAAAGATATCTCTAGAAATAATGATTTCAGTTGCTTCAAATATATGCCAGGAGTGATTGCTAGATTATATACTAGTTTAATTTTTAATATTTTTTGAGAAAACTCTATACTGTTTTCCATATGGCTGTGCCATTTTACATTCCCACCAACAGTGCATAAGGGTGCAGTTTTCTCCACATGCTTGCCAACATTTGCTATCTCTTTTTGATAACAGCCATCCCAGCCAATGTGAAGTGATATCTCACTGTGGTTTTGATTTCCATTTCCCTGATGATTAGTAATATTGAACACCTTTTCATGTATCTATTGGCCATTTGTATGTTTTCTTTGGAAACATGTTTATTCAGGTCCTTCACCTTTGTTTAATTGGATTATTTGCTTTTCCGTTACTGAGTTATATGGGTTCTTTATATATGTTGGCTATTAACCCAATTATACATGATTTGCAAATGTTTTCTCCCATTATATAGGTTGCATTTTCAATTTATTGATTTGCTTGCTGTGAAGAAGTTTTTAAATTTGATGTAGTCCCTCTTGTTTATTTTAGCTTTTCTTTGTGCTTTTGGTATCATCTGAGAAATCTTTGCCAAGACCACTGTCAAGAATTTCTTGCCCCTATGTTTTCTTTTAGAAGTTTTATGGTTTCAAAGACTTATATTTAAGTCCTTGATACATTACAAGTTATTTTTTGTGAGTGGTATAAGGTAGAGATCTAGTTTCATTCTTTTATATATGGATATCCACTTTCCCCAACACCATTTATTGAAGAGACTGTTCTTTTCCCATTTTGTGTTCTTGTTATCCTTAAAAAATAATAGAATATATAAGTGTGGGTTTATTTCTGAGTTCTCTATTCATTTCCACTGGTGTATGTGCCTTTTTTTATGTCTATACTATACTGTCTTGATTAATACAGCTTTGTAATATACCTTGAAATCAAGAAGTTGCATGTGTTCTCTGTGTTCAGCTTTGTTCCCTTTCTCCCTATCACTTTGGCTATTTGAGGTTTTCTGTTGTTCCATTAAAACTTTAGGATAGTTCCTTTTATTCTACTTTGGTGAAAAACATCATTAGAATTTTGATCAATATTGCACTGAATCTGTAGCTCACTTTGGGTAGTATGGATATTATCATAACATTAATTTTTCCAGTCCAAGGGCATGAGATATTTTATCAAAATAGTCTTCTAGATTTCAGCATAGGGATCTTGGTTAATTTTATTTCAGGTATTGTATTGTTTTGATGACTGTACATGAGATTGCTTTCATTTCTTTTTCAGGTAGTTTGTTAGTATTTTATAAATGCAACTTATTTCCCATCTTTCAACTTTACTGAATTTATATATTCTAACAGTTTTTAGGTGGAATCCTTAGGTTTTTCTACATATGAGATCCTGCCATTTGCAAACAGATAATTTTACTTTTTCCTTTCTGATTTGATACCTTTTATTTCTTTTTCTTGCCTCGTTGGTATGGCTAGAACTTCCAACACTAAGCCGAATAGAAATGGTGAGAGTGGACATTCTTGTCTTATTCCTGATCTTAGTGGAGAAGCTTTTAAAATATCATCAGGTATGATGTTAGCTATGGGCTTGTCATATATGGCTTTTATTATGTTAAGGAATATTCTTTGTATATCTAATTTGTTGAGAGTTTTTATCATTAAATGATGTTGAATTTTGTCAAATGCTTTTTCTCATCTATTGAGATGATCATATGATTTTTATCCTTCATCCTGTTAATGTGGTATAGCACATTTATGGATTTGCATATGTTGAGACATCCTTGCATCTCAGGGATGAATTCTACTTGCTGATGGTGTATGACCCTTTTAATGTGTTTTTAATTTGGTTTGCTATTATTCTGTTGAGGATTTTTGCATCTATGTTCATCAGAGATATGTACCTGTTATATTTTTATATCATTTGTCTAGCTTTGGTACAGAGTAATGCTGACTTCATAAAGTGAGTTTGAAGGGGTTTATTTCTGTGTAGTCTTTTGGAAGAGTTTGAGAAGGATCAGCATTGATCCTTTTTTAAATATTTGGTAGAATTCACCTGTGAAGCCATCTGATCTTGGGCTTTTATTTGTTAAAAGATTTTTGATTATTACTGATTCAGTCCATTGCTTTTTACTGGTGTGTTCAGATTTTCTATTTCATAATTCAGTTTTGGTAAGTTGTATGTTTTTAGGAATCCTTATAAATCTTTGTAAATTAGATAATTTGTTGGTGTGTAGTCTCTGATCCTGTGTATTTCTAGGGTATGAGATAATGTCTCCTATTTTACTTATAATTTTATTAATTTAGGTCATCTGTCATCTTAGTCTAGTAAATATTTGCTAATTTTATTTCATTTTTTTTCCCAAAATCCATCTTTTAGTTTCATCTTCTCTATTGTCTTCATAGTTTGTTATTCTTATCATGAATCCTCTTTCAGGTAATGTATCCATATTCCTAATTTTGGAGTAAGAAAAGTAAGTATAGCATTTCAAAGCAAAGTTATTTACAAAGGTAGGAATGCCCTTTTTTCTTCAATCCCCTCTTCATGCATGGATGTAATGAGGACAGAATGGCCAGGGAATCAGCCCTGTTCTTAAATGATGGACTTGGGAATGAGAGCCATATATAGAGGAGTAAAATTGTACAAGGAGCCTGGTCTCTGATAATTATTGAACCACTGTGATTTTCCTGGATTTATTAATTCCTGGAACCTTATGTGAGGGAGAAACTAATTTTTGTCTTAGCCTATTTCTCTTTTTTTAATGTTTTTTTTTGGGGGGGGGGATAGAGAGAGAAGCAGACACCGAGCACAGGTGGGCATGGGGGCAGAGAGAGAGGGAATCACAGAATATGAAGCAGGCCCCAGGCTCTGAGCTTCAGCACAGGGCCCAACATGGGACTCAAACCCATGAGCCTTGAGATCATGACCTGAGCCGAAGTCAGAAGCTTAACTGACTGAACCACCCAGGTACCCCTGTCTTAACCTATCTCTTGGAGGTTTCTCTTAACTAAGAGAAATCTGATCCTAATCAATAGATGGGCCAAGAATGATCTTCATATATGTTAAAAATTGAAAGGGTGGGGAGGGTGGGGGCATAAGAAGACAAAGAGTAACCAGAGATAATGCAATAAGACTATAATAAAGGAGAAAATAATTTTAAGAAATGGAGTCACATAAAATGCCATGGAAAGCCTAAAGAAAAGATTATTTAGAGAATGCTACTACAATTTGAAGTCCTGGAACTCAGCAGTCACTTATAAGTGTGCAGTTAGTATACTTAATGTAACACCTAGAACATAAACAGAGAAGGTTTTGGTATTTCATATTCATCAAAGAGGAAGGATAATTTGGCAATAATTAGAAGAGTCAGATGTATCACACTTGTTTTAAAGTAAGATCGGATAAAAGGTGACAATCAGGTAAAACCTTTTGGAAGTTTTAGATACATTGAAAATGATTAAGGAGAAATTTCCCAGAGATTAGAGACCAACATAAAGAATTAAAAATAGTCGGGCAATAATTCAATCAATTTTGTGTAAAGTTTAAGATCTTGGGCTTTAGAGTTATGTCTCTGAAAGCTTATATAAGCTCACACTACCCAGTGTAGTATTGTTCCTTTCTTACCTCCATTTGAATGGTCACTATGATTTTCTTTTTTCATTAAAAGATGTCTCTCTTTACTTAAGTGAATAGAATTATTTCTCAACCAGTTGTACAACATACCACTCTCATCTGTACTCCATGCACTGTAGTTTCACTGGCTTTCCTTTGGTTTTCAATGGGTTAGACAAATACATTTTTAAAATTCTGTTTTTCTTAAGTTTTTATTTAAATTCCAGTTAGTTAATCTACAGTGTAATATTAGTTTCAGTTGTACAGTACAGTACAGCGATTCAACACTTCATACCACACCTGGTGATCATCACAGCAAGTGTAATCTTTAATCCCCATCACTTATTTAACTCATCCCCCTACCAAACCTCCACCTCTTATGACCATCGGTTTGTTCTCTGTAGTTAAGAGTTTGTTTCTTGGTTTGCCTCTTCTCTCTTTGACCCTTTTTCTCATTTGATTCTTAAAGTCCACGTAAGTGAAATCATGTGGTATTTGCCTTTCTCTGACTTATTTTGCTGAGCATAATATTCTCTAGCTCCACCTATGTGATTGTCAATGGCAATATTTCATTCTTTTTTATGACTCGGTAATATTACATTGTACACACACACACACACACACACACACACACACACTACATCTTCCTTATTCATTCATTAGTTGATGGACATTTGGGAAACAATCAACAAAATTAAAAGGCAACCTGTGGAATAGGAGAAGATACTTGCAAATGACATATCTGATAAAGAGTACCCAAAATATATAAAGAACTTATAAAACTCAACACCAAAAAACAAATAATCCAATTTAAAAATGGGCTGAAGACATGAATAGACATTTTTCCAAAGAAGACATCCAGATGGCCAACAGACACATGAAAATATGTTCAATATCACTAATCATCAGGGGACTACAAATCAAAACAAGATATTATCTCACATCCTTGACTTCTAAAGGCAACACATGATATGACTAAGCATGTAGTATTTGAAGCCAGTTTTAAATAAATATATATTTAAATTATTTGACCAATGCATCTTTCCCTGTAAGACTTTAAGTTCTATGATGACAGAGATCATGTTGGCAGTTGCTTATCATTGTAAGTAAAGAATTAGACACTTCTGTTCTTCAGTTCTCTTATGACACTCTTCCTTTAAACTGATACAAAGATTATATTTAGATACCTTTGTCTATTTTCAGTGGGAGATGAGGAGAGGGGTGACTAGATATTTGAAGAGATGTAAAGAAATTCAATGAAACTTGGAGGGATGTGGAGGGGTTACACATTATTATTTTAACATGTTATTCTACAATAGAATATTCAGGTTTGAACATTATATCTTACAAATAATTATTTCTTTAATGGTACTCCAGGCAACATTCGTCTTTATCAAGGAGTTAGTATGTCTCAGGGTACCTGGGTGGCTCAGTCAATTAAGCGTCAGATTCTTGGTTTTGGCTCAGGGCAGGGTCTCATGGTTCGTGAGTTTGAGCGCTATATGAGACTCCTTGCTGACAGTATCTCTTTCTCATCTCTCTCTGCCCCTCCCCTGATCCTGTGCGTGCTCTCTCTCTCTCTCAAAATAAATAAACTTTAAGAAAAAGGAAAAACAACTTTGTCTTACCTAAGTAGAAAAAAAAAATCTCCCTATCAGTGAAGAAACACTTGTGAAGGTCACTGTCCAAAAACAGACCCACTAAAAAGACTGGGATTTAATGGTATGATTAGAGAACACTTCCTCTCCCGCACACCTTACTACAACAGCAACAGGGCTCCAGTATAATACTAGTGAGCTGTAATTGAAAGAGCTGCAAGATGCAAACTCTCTGAGGAGGAGTACTTAGGAAAATTACAAATTAAAAGAAGAGGCAAATACAAGGACGCTTGAAGCCTCTGACACATACAGCTACAGCAAACAGTAAACACAAGCTAATTTCTAAGAAAATAGGTCTTGTGTTTAGACTTTGATCTGAAACATAAAACTTCTAGAAGGAAACTTTGTGACAGTTTTGACAAACATTTTTATTTTTTAGATAAGTTTCAAAAAATACAAAAGGGAAAATAAAATTTATCAAAATTAAGGTTTAAGTTGCTAAGTACACATTTAAAAAATTAAAGAACATGCCACAGATTGTTAGAAAGTATTTTTGAAATTTATTTTTAAGAAAGAACTATATCCTGGATATGACACTTGTACTTTTTAAAAGTTTATTTGTTTTGAGAGCAAGAGAGCCTGCCCATGTGAGTAGGGGAAGAGCAGAAAAAGGGGGAGAGAGAGAATCCTACACAGGACCCTTGCTGTCAGCATGCAGCCCATTGCAGGGCTCACACCCATGAATTGTGAGATAATGCCCTGAGCTGAAACCAGGAGTTGGACACTTAAGTGACTGAGCTACCCAGGCACCCCCTTATTAGGACACTTTCAAAACTGGAAGACCACTACATACAAAGATGGACAAATGATTTTAACAGTCATTTTACCAAGATTGTATATAGTCAACAAGCTCACGAAGTTGCTGATCATCTTTGGTCATTAGAGAAATGTAAATTAAAATCACATTGTGTTACCACTGTATACTAAATGGAATAGCTAATGATACCAACTGTTGAAGATACGGAGCATCTAGAACTCTCGCCACCTCTTTGGAAACAACTTAAAGGTGGTGCAGCATCTTTGGAAACAATTTGACAATTTATTAAAATAACACCTATGGTTACCTTATAGCCAGGTCATCTAATTTCTGTCTACCCATACAAGGTTTTTTATATGAACGTACATATCAACATTACTCATAATAACCAAATAGTAGAAAGAACACAATTGTTGATCAGCAGGGGATAAACCAAATATAGTGTATCCATGCAAAATTGTATAATAAAAAGGAGGAAATTAGGAACACACTCAACAACAGAAATAAATCCCAGAGATATGCTAGGTGAAAGAAGCCAGACAAAGACTATATACAATTCCATTCCTGTGAAATTCTAGAAATGGCAAAATTATAGTGACAGAAAGCAGATGGGTAGTTTCCTATGTTGTGAGCCAAGAGTGGGAACTAAGTGCAAGAAGACACAGGGATGCCTTGATCTGATGGAAATACTCTGAAGTGTGTGGGGGCATTGTCATGAGGAAGGGAAAAGCAGATCCTGACATCCAGATGCTACTCGCCTGGTGCTGTTAGCCAGGAACTGGTGGGACTATGAGCTGGCCTACTACCACTTACAGCTGGCTGTTGGTGTACTTGTGTTAAACAGTTTCACAAACTATCAACATTAAATTAAAAAAAGGCTTCTTTGTCTCCATGAAGGCCCAAGCTAAAAACAAAACCACCCAGTAATCCTGGCTGAAATATTCAAAATACAAGCATTGTTTGAGACACAAATAACCAAATATTTCCTGGTCCTAAAATGAGTAACTGCTCAGTTAACATCCTCAGTCAGTCTAACGTTCCCTTCTATTGTCTAAGATTAAAGATACCCAAGCCTGGAATTAACCCTGCTTCTTGACAGCCTCCAATCCAAAACAAGACCTTATTTCCATAAACCCTATAGAAAGTAAACTAGCATGAGCTCTAACACCCTCTTCCTGAGACACCCTGTGGTACCCTAAGTGTGTGGAACACAGCTTATTCAACTATGGGTGTATTTCTGGTACTTTTGGCTCTTGAAGGCATTTATAGTTGCCCATCTACAAGCATTTGCCAAAATTCATCAGACTGTATAGTTAAAAATGATAAACGATACTTAAAAATGATCTTTATAGAAGAGTTGATGCATCTTTTAGGAAGTTCCTGTAGTAACCAACCAAATTATTTCAGGAACAAGAATTGTTTTGAGTGCTTAGTCAACTTAAGATACAGAGCCTAATTGAGTTTTGGTTTCCCTTAAATAAGTCTGTTAGAGAGTTCCTCCAATTTGACCCTATGTTCCCTGTTGAAAATAACACTGTCTAAAAATATGTTTATAAGCTGTCATTTGCTCTTCAATCATTCTTTGGTTACATATTTGCTCTTTATTCATGGGTATGATTTGTTGAATGTCAGCTCCCCAAGTATCACCAGCACAACATGCTGATGACTCCACAGAGTTTTGGCAGTGTCTCAAAAAGGAAACACAAAGTCAGAATTTCCTGAGAATTTGAAGTTTCTTTTAAGACTGATTTTTTTTATCAGTTTCTTACCTGTAGACTAAAGTATCTACCTGCTAGTGTCTATTAAATTTGGTAGTACATAAGCTTGTTTTTCCATCGTCTATGAATTGAAAGACTGGTCTTTTAATTCAGAAGCTTAATTAGGATAAATAAGATTCATGATGTAAGGGTGTATCATTAGTGGACTCAGCAAGGTGAAGATTTTGAGACTTTGATACAAAGGGCAGATACTATTTGCTGATGATCTCTATAGAAGAGTTGATGCAGCTTTTAGGAATTCCTGTCGTAAACAACCAAGTTATTGTCCCAGTCAAGAGTCTCCTAGAATGTGGAAGTTTTGTTAAATAAGACAAAACAATGAAGTCATATTAATATAGTTAGTAAACTGGGCTGGATAAAATATAGATAGTTTCAATTCTCAAAGTCCAAACTGTGTTGGACAAAGGCGAATATGTGGTTTCAGTCCTCAGGTTAAAACTGGTATATGTTTTTTCCTCCATTAATTTATCTCTTTTCCAATCTGTGTTTACTGAAAATAAATTAATGTCTCCTACAGTAATACTTTACTTAAGAGAACAAAAAGACTGCAATGACTCCCTGTTTCCAAGTTAAATTTTTAGAAAACCAGTCAGAACACTTGGTTGCCTCAGTCCATAGAGCGTGTGCATCTTGATCTCAGGATTATAAATTTGAGCCCCATGTTGGATGTGGAGATTACTTAAAAATAAAATCTTAAAAAAAAAAAAGAAAACAAGAGACACCTGGGTGGCTTGGTTGGTTGAGTGTCCAACTCTTGATTTCAGCTTAGGTCTTTAGATCCCCATGTTGGGCTTTGCGCTCCTGCGCGAGTCTGCTTCACATCCTGCACCCTGCTCTTTCTGGTCCTCTCCTGCTCATGCTCACTCTCTCTGTTACACACTGTCTCTCAAAAATAAATAAGGTAAAATAAAATAAAATAAAATATTAAAAAAATAAAATAAAATATTAAAAAATTAAAATAGCATGATAAAATAGAAATAAAAACACTTACATATCTTATTTCTAATACTTACCAGAAACTAATAATGACTTAGACATCATTGAAGCCATACTCCCCAGGGGCTAACCTTCCTTCGAAAGTTCTCCCCCTGTTCCATGCAGGTTTCCTACTTTCCTTATATACCTGCTACACCTTGAATAATTTGTTCTTCACCTTTATTTTTATGTTCTTCTTTGTACACATAGTCAGTGTGCACATTTTCATGAATGAAGTTCTATATTCATCCTAAGGAAAATTATATACACTTGGAGAATTTCTATAAATATACTAGCATACAAATTTTCCCACCTACCCTCCCCCGGTAAGAAAAGCAGCCTTAATCAGTATAAAAGTGACTTGCCTTTTAATTTACATTTTCTCAAAAGCAGATTATATAATGTTTCTCCCCACCCCCACCTAAGAAATACCATTTAAGATTCTGCTACTCAAACCTTGGAGTGGTATGAGGCTAGCAGCATTAGCCTAACCTGAGAGCTTATTAGAAATGCAGAATCAGGCTCCACCCCTGATCTACAGAATCAGAGTCTAAGGTTTAGCAAGTCGTCCTGGTGATTTATAAGCACATTAAAGTTTAGGAAGCACTAGCTTAAGTTATTTGCAACATCTCTGAGGCAGTCTTTCTAATGGTATTAATAGTTGGAATTAAATCATTTTTATGAATTAATAATTGGCTTCAGGCACTGTAGCTTCTTGTATGCTCTCTTAGCTTCTCAAAATACAGTGTCCGCCGGGAATTTTAGTTACTTCAAAGTTAGCAAAGCTCTTTTCTCCCTCAAGCCATATGTGGTAAGGAAATGATTTAGGAAACACTTCAACTCAGGTGGGCTTTGTTAATTTCAAGGTGATATTTATACTGCAGAGAAAATTCTTAATTTGACTGACAAGGGTCATGAGAATTTCAGAAATTCCTAAGTTATTTAAATTTTAATAAGCATTAGTAAAGGATAGAATACAATGAAACCTATATAAGAGTCTGGCAGGAGAGATCTTTCTTCAGGGTAATTTCAAATGAGATCCGAACAGTAAATGAGAATTATCCACATGAAATGGACTATGGGAAATGGGAGAAGAGCACATCTGGCAGAAAAAGAAGCAATGAATGCTGTTCAGCATGCTCACAAAACAAATGGCTGAAGCATGAAAACCGGGAAGAACATGGTAGAATCTGATAAATCTGATGAATAATGGTTCTTTCTTAAACTCCTGTGCATTTCTTTGTACTAAAAGAAACACACGCAGTCTTTTCTATTAGAGTGCTGTTATATCTGACCAGAATAATGACATTTTTTTATCTGGACAGTTGGAATGGCATAAACATGAAGAAATACCCATTATAAATTAGTTGGAAAGTAGAATCATTGTGACTTACTATTGGGAAATTATAAAAGGAGATTGTTTTAGAATAACCAGCTCTAGTTTCATTGATCTTTTCTGTTTTTCTAGTCTCCATATTTCTTCCTTCTGTTAACTTTGTTTTTTTTTTCTTTTTTTCTAGTTCTCTGAAGTATAAAATTAGGATTTTGGAGATTTTTGTCTTTTCTTAATATATGCACTTCTTGCTATAAACTGCCCTCTCAAAATAGCTTTTGCAACATCCCATAGATTTTGCTATTTTTTGTTTTGTTTCTATTTTGCTTTTATTTATTTTTTTCTTTGACTCATTAGTTATTTAGGAGTATATTGTTTAATTTCCACATATTTGTAGTTTTACCCGTTTTTCTCTTGTTAATTTCTAGTTTCATACCCTTGTGTTCAGGAAAGATACTTGACATGATTACATTCTTTAAAAAATTTTTTTAATGTTTATTATTATTGAGAGACAGAAATACACAGAGTA
This sequence comes from Felis catus, assembly GCF_018350175.1. Taxonomy (NCBI): domain Eukaryota; kingdom Metazoa; phylum Chordata; class Mammalia; order Carnivora; family Felidae; genus Felis; species Felis catus. The sequence continues at coordinate 56,404,780 of NC_058385.1, forward strand.
TGAGCAGGGGAGTGGTAGAGAGAGGGGGAGACACAGAATCTGAAGTAGGCTCCAGGCTCTGAGCTGTCAGCACAGAGCTCAACGTGGGGCTTGAACTCAGGATCTGTGAGATCATGACCTGAGCCAAAGTCAGTCGCCTAACCAACTGAGCCACCCCAGGCACCCCACTGACATGATTACATTCTTTGTATATTTTCTAAGACTTGTTTTGTATCCTATCATATCTATCCAGGAGAATGTTTCTGAAGAGCATGATTCTGCTGCTGCTGAACAAAATATTCTTTATATGTCTGTTAGATCCATTTGGTCTAAAGTATGGTTCAAGTGCAATGTACCCTTGTGAATTTTCTCTCTGGATGATCTATCCATTGCTGAACATGGGGTATGGAAATCCACTATTATATTGCTGTCTTCGTCCCTTCATATATGTTAGTATTTGCTTCATGTACTATGCACTATGATGTTGGATGCATATATATTTACAATTGTTATATATTTCTTGATAAATTGACTCTTTTGACATTATATAACAAGCCTTTTTGTTTCTTATCACTGTTCTTGGATTAAAGTCCATAGCTCTTTTCTTTTGGTTTCTACTTTCATGGAATATCTTTCCATCCCTTAATTTGGGCTATGTGTGTCCTTAAATCTAAAATGAAATCTCTTGTAGGCAGCATATACCTGGGTCTTCTTTTTTCACCTATCCAGATAGTCTGTGCCTTTTAATTGTTGATTTCAGTCCATTTAAATTTAGAGTAATTACTAATGTAAGATGTTACTAATGCCATCTTATTAATTGCTTTCTGGTTGTTTTGTGTTTATGTTGTCTCTTGTTCTTTCTGTTTCTGCCCACCTTTGTAAATTAGTGGCCTGCTCTACTTCCTTTTCTTTTGTGATGCTACTCGAGGATTTTGCTCTGTGCTTACCATGAGGATTACATATAATGTCTCAGATAAAACAGTTCATTTTAGGCTGATAACAATTTAACTTTAATTGCCTAAAAGAGCTCCCCCCCCCCTTTTATGTTTTTGGTGTCACAATTTACCTCTTTTTATGCTACTCATTAACAAATTATAGTTGCTATAAGTTGTTTTGAATGCTCTTTAGCTTTAAATTTTATCCTACAGTTAAACAGTTAACACACCGTCCTTGTACAGAATTAATTTTCTAAATCTGACAGTATATTTGCCTGAAGAACTCCTTTCAGCATTTCTTGCAAGGGAGAGGTGGTGGTGATGGACTCCATCAGGTTTTGTGTAAACCTTGGCAACTCCTTCATATCTGATGGATAACTTTGTTACACAGAGTATTTTTGGCTGGCAATTTTTATCTTATAATACTTTGAACATGCCATTTCACTCTCTCCTGGCCTGTAAGGCTTCTCCTAAGAAATATGCTGATATTCAAATGGAGATTCCATTATAGGCACTCTTATCCTTGCCCCCACTCTCCACCCACTACCTTTAGGATTCTTTCTTTATCTTTGATGTATTAGGTTTCATTATAGTGTCTTAAAGATGGGCTTTTGGCATTGAGATTACAGGATGATTTCTTAGCTTTGTGAACTTGGATGTCCAGGTCTCTTTCCAGGCTTGGGAAGTTCTTAGTTATTTCTTTAAATAAACTGTCTGCTCTGTATTGTTTTTTTCTCGTTCTGGAAACTTTATTATTCTAATATTTGTACGTTTGATTAAATCTTATACATCTTACAGGCTTTCTTTGCTCTCTCTCTCTCTCTTTTTTTTTTTTTTTGTTCCCTTCTGACTGATTGGGTTATTTCAAAATTCCTGTCCTCTTGATCATTTATATTTTCATTTGCTTTACTACCAATGCTCTTTATTGCATTTTTAAAATTTTCATTCATTTAATTTTTCAACTCCAGAATTACTGTTTAGTTATTTTTAGGATTTTTCTTTTTAAATTTCTTATTTTGTTCATGTATATTTTTACTGATTCATTGAAGAGTCTTTCTATGTTTTCTTGTTTTAAATGGCTTCTGTCTCTATTAATTCTTTATAAACTTACCATTTTGACACATTATTTAAAAATATTTATTATTGAAAAACATGGGAATAAATTTATCCATTTTAATTGCTACATTTTATTTTTATGCAGTAATAAAATTAATATATTTACTCTATTGGTGAGATATAGTTAGATTACATCTTTTTCTATTACAAACCCATACTGCATCTAACATGCTTTTACCTGTTTTATGGGACACATATTCAGATATAATAGATATTTCAAGTTGCTATTCATGGTGTCCTTATTTCACACATACTAGGCATGCTCTGTGCTATACTAGTCAAAATGAAACACTGAACATGATCATGGATTGATTTTGTCCAATAGCATATGAATATTTATTCTTCTGAATTTAATTGATACATTAAATACAATTGGAATAAAATCCCAAAAGTATTTTATATCACTTAAAATATTGAACTTAAAATTCTTTAGAGAATAGAACTAAGAAAACTCAAAGGTTTGAGGGAAGAAAGAAAAGAGGGCTAATTCAACCCAGATAATAGAAATCAGTATAAAATTGATCTAAGGTTTACTTCTATACCATGATAATTTTTATAAATATATTACTTATTAGTTAAATTAATGTGATTTTTTCTATTTCTATTTTTAAAGGATGATGAAATTGGAATATTTATGTGAATTCCTTGTTCTAATTCATTTATCCTGACAACTTTGGTTGGTGATACAATTTTCATATTGACAGTTTTGTAATATTACCTTTTTATTTTATAAAAATAATTGCCAAAATCATTTTAATCTAAACCACAGAGTTATTTTCTTCAACTCTGAAATGCCTAGAATTCAGCTTCTTAAAAAAAGTTTATGAGAACTATATTTGCTCAATTACTTTGTGATTAAAATTATGCACCAATATACTTATGCTTGAAGTACAGTTTGCCTGGGTAGTCAATTCTTCAGCCACAGTAGTTTTCTTGAATTTTTCTTTGATCAGTGTAGAAAATATGATGCAAGATTAATGGTTAACATTTATTATTAATATTTATTATATTGATATTATTATTAATATTATTCTATTCTGTATAATTAATATATTATTTTAATAGTATAACTATTATACTCTCTTTTGATAATACCTAAAGATGCCTATTTTGTTTGGGGTTCCTGTTGTTTTATAAGGATACATATTGTGGTTTATCATTGTTTTGTTTAATTTCCCTAGAATATAGGGAGTCATTTCAATCTTCACAACATAATTTTTTTAGTTCGGATAAACTTTTTTCTGTTTGCTCTTTGAATTTTGTTTCACTTCAGTGAGTTTACATTTCTTTGTTGTTTTTTTCATAACTATTGTCTTTGTTTCTCTCTCAATTGGCTTTTCTCAATGTATCTCCCATGTCACTTTTTCCCCCTTTGAGTAGTGTCTATGAATTTTTGTGTTATTTTCTCTGATTTTCATTACTCTAAAATATTTACTTTGTATGTCTCATTTTGTCCCTATCATTTTTCATCTTTATCTCATGCATCTACCTGAGCCAATGTAAATCTGCTTTGAGTTCTTTTGATTATTTTTTTGACTTTTGTGCATTTATGATTATACGACCATGAGTTTTAAAGTTTTAGTCAAAATTTGGTTTATCATAATACTGGTTTCTGATGAATGTTCTCATGTAACATTTATTGTTTTATTTCACTCCATTTTGGTTATAATGATCTTGAATAGCACCTATTCTTGGTTATTTTGGATTGCCAGCTGTTCTTGAGACAGCAGTGTTGTTCTTGTTGCAGAAGTTTTATGTGGAAGAGGGATCTAAGAGTACTCTATACATCAAGGATTCTTTCCAGTTCAAAGTAAATTTCCTATATTTTGGACTTAACTACAGAATGGCTTGTATTTCTTGTATAGTTACAGATAATTGGCAGAAGTCAGGAAGGAGAAGATGTATGACCGTGTCCCAGTTTTCTGCTGAAATTAAATTTTCTAAATCTCACATGAATTCCTTTATAGGAAAAGACATCTATATTAAGATATCACTGCCTTTTCTAATAAGTATACTGCAAAATGTATAATGGCTAAAATATGAAGTTGATTTTTCTCTTACATTAACTTGAAATTGGTAAAATTGATTTACATGGGGATTTCTCCAAATATACAAAGACAAGGCTGTTAAACTCTCTGGTCTTCACTATCGTGAAAGCATGGTTTCGGTTCCATCATTCTGTCTCTAACACACTGGCAAAGGAGGGCATACAGAATTCTAACGTACAGGGTATTATGTGCTGAGCATTGAAGTGATACATATTCACTTCCATCCTTATTCAAAGGAAGTTGCTTATTGGCAGGTGACTCTCTTCTAAGAAGTTATATCAATATCAGTGCTCCTTCCATCTTACAACTTTTCCATCTTAACATGCATTGTCCATTGTGCATTATAATTTTATTAGGAAAGATCTTGTTTATTATGTATAATGGAAGAGTAAATGAAGAATAGTATACAGGAGGTTTTGTATTGAGAGATTTAACAGTGTCATTTATCATTAAAAAAATTTTTTTAAAAGTGTTTATTTTTGAAGGAGAGAGAGACAGAGCATGAACGGTAGATGGGGAGGGGCAGAGAGAGAGGGAGACAGAATCCGAGGCAGGCTCCAGGCTCTGAGTTGTCAGCATAGAGCCTGATGTGGGGCTTGAACTCAGAAACCATGAGATCATGACCCGAGCCGAAGTTTGGTGCTCAACCAACTGAGCCACCTAGGCATCCCATACAGTGTCATTTATCATTTATACACATATTCCACTAGCTAAAACTAAATACTCATCAATACATATTTATAAGAAAAGCTATAAAATTTATTCATATTTCCAGAAGTGTTTTTTTCTTCACAGGTAGCCTTTTTCTGCCATATTTATTATAGATATTAAGTGTTTAAAAATATTAAGCATCTAGGCAAGTTTCCTAGCAATACCACATGTCTTTTGTTAAGCATAGGCTTTCTCCTTTACATTATTTTGAATAGGTAGTAACACGTGACTCATTTTGCCTGGACACATTGTGCCAACATTTTTTTAAATCTCTGTGCCATGCTCTGTTTTGTGATTGCTCCCCAGAATGTAAGCTAAAATCATTTTTATTCTTGGACCCCTTTCTGAATTTTTTTTAACGTTTATTTTTGAGAGAGAGAGAGACAGAGAGACAGAGCACGAGTGGGGGAGGGGTACAGAGAGAGGGAGACACAGAATCCAAAGCAGGCTCTAGGCTCTGAGCTGTCAGAAGTTTTGACTATTATCCAACCCCAGGACTGGGATGGGGGAAGGCTTACAGCATCAATGTACTAGGTATCTACTTGTCACTAGGGTGTCTGGCTGGCTCAGTTGGTAGAGCATGTGAGTCTTGATCTCGGGGTCATGAGTACAAGCCCCACGTTGGGTGTGGAGCCTACTTTAAAAAAAAAGACTCTACTTGTTACTCACATGTGTTTCTATATCCCCCTCTTATCTCTCTCCACTGAGAAAGCCCTATCTATCCTGGAGAGGTAATCATGATCTGGCTTGTCATATATTTGTCTGGGTCAAATTCCTTCATATTTTCTCTAGGACACACACACACACACACACACACACACACACACACACACACAGTAAAGATTACTTAATTTGTCAGTTTTCTTCTGCAGTCAGCTTTTCGAGAGCAAAGATCAGAGACCATTCTAGATTATTAAGACTGGAAAGATGAAGATGGAAAGGGAAGCATGAAATTAGCTAAGGATGGAACTGGGGAATAAGAAGAGAAAAACAATATTAATATTTCAAAAGTAACACTGTTTCCTTTCTGTATTGCCCACATGCCCAGTTTTGCATTTGGGCAAAGAAAATTTGTGTGTCATTCAGATGCCATTTAAAGCTATCCTTCCCTTTGATGTTATAGTTTTTTTTTTTGGTTAAGTATTGTATCATTTTTCCCCCATATTCATAGTGTGTTTGCATATACCTGAGGGCACCATATGTGTGACTGAATAATAGATTTACTCGTTCAGTCAAAAGCAAATCCATAAGTATTGTTACTGGATGTACTCTTCTTTCTCTAATAAGTGGTGATTTTTAGATAAATTATGATTTAAGGTAACACCAAGTAATTATATTCTATGACTCTGCCTTTTTATGTATGTATACTAATAGGATTTAAAAATTTTATCAACAAATGCTAAAAAGCCTATATTTACCTTTGCTCCCTAGTTTCTGCTGAGTACACTTCATCCAAGAAAATTTAAATGTATCTTTATTATAACCATTAAAAATTAAACTTTATTATTTTTGAGCTATTATATTTTACTATGTAGGTTAATTACAGTAACTGTGTTTACCTTCATTAATTTAGTGGGCTTGTGTTGACAAAACTTTAGAATTAAAGCTAGAATCAGAAGGACCTTTTTTCCCTAACATTTTGGATAGAACCTACAGAAAGCTAAGAGAGAAAAGGGGTTACAGTTTGCCCAGGCAATATAGGTAATAGAAAAACTCATAGTAATACTCTGAATTTAGAACAGTGAAGAACAGAATGCTGCCTTGTTTATAATGGGGCCATCTGAATAATACTGGACTTCTTAGATTGCACAAAATTGTCTAAGGATCTGTAAGGAACAAACAGCCAGTGATAACACTGGAGAAAGTTTGCCAGTGGAGAAAGAAAACTCAATTACACAATTACTTTGTTAGATCAAAGCCAGAGGTAAAATGTTAATGGACAAACTCATTAGCTATAAGTATGGACCAGACAAAACTGAGAGTAAGATTGGAATTTCCTCATAACTGTACCTACTCAGTTTTCCCTGATTATACTACCAGGGTGGGGGAAAGTGATTATTCAATATGACTGAGACTATTTTTGTTGCTTTGAATGGAAGCTCAAAACATATAATATAAGTTACAGAATTTTTAAAAGTTATATTGCTTGCACATCTATAATGTGAAAGACATATGTGTGCATTTTCATAAAAGTCCATCTTCTGGTTGTCTGTCATCTCAGTCAACTTGTAAATTAAGCTCAGCCTTTGAAAACTTGACAGGAGTTGGTGCAATGATCTCTAGAAAAATAAAAGCTAAGATTCTGGCTGGGCTTTCTCCATGTCCGTTTCCTTGATTTTTTTTTTTTTCTGACCATAGGGTTTTCTACATATTCCATGATCTCTCCAGTCCTCTTAAAAAATGTGATCTCCACTTAAATTAACTTGAATTAGATTTTGCTTTCTAAGAACCCAAATAATCCAATCCTGCTTACTCACTGAAGTCTTTAGCAATTTCATGTTACTTTTGTTCCTTAGCCTTGATTCTTTACCTTTCCCCATCTTGCTTGTTCTTTTCTGTGTATCAATATCTTTAAAAGAGTCAAATTTAATTGCAGGTGTGTATAAAAAACACAGAAAACAAAAATGGGAAAAATATATATAACTATTGACTTCTGCTTCCAGCTACAATGGAATTGCTTATATTAATACATAAGGGTACTCCCAACTGAAGAATTATAATGGCTTGTAATTAAAAAAAAAAAAACCCAAAACCCAAAACCCAAAAAACAAAACAGTACTTTGATAGTCCCAGACAGCAAAATAGGTTGCCTGAACTTGAGTCAAGATCCTACAGAGGAGGAAAATATGATAGTGTAAGTACAAACACTTTAACTTTCTTTTCTCTTGAAAAAATATAGGTACTTGAGAGAAAGAAATGAGTCACTAGAAAAACAAAAGCATAGATATGGTAGGAGAAAAACATTTACGGATACTGTTCACACACAGTGAGATAGCGTCAAGCAATAAAGGGGAAGCAGATGAATGTTGTGAATTAAGGGTGAGAGTGTAAAAGCAACCTAGATATACTTAAGTAGAATTCATGAACATGTACAATAAATGCTTAGCCATGTGTAAATTATAAATTATCTGTATTAAAAGGAATAAAGCCTATAAACTATTAATAAAATAATGAGATACTTAGTACAATTTTACTTATATAATCAAACATATATAAACAGCACTATATACCTTGATAGAAATCTTATTGTTTTGGCTATAGAAACATAGTTGTTTTAATTTGCATTTTCTGATTACTAGTGGTGTTGAACATCTCTTCCCATATTGGTCATCTATTTATCTTTTGTGCATTCATAGCCTTACCTTTTCTTTCTGTCAGCTTTTTCATCTTTTTCTCCTGGCATTTAAGGGATTTTGGTAAAGTCAGAATATAAATATTTTCCTTGAGAGAGGATATTTGCAATATACCATATAATATATTCTACCTATAAATGTTATGAATAGGTTTTGTACAGTGTGGTTCATTTTACTTTCAAGATCACTGTTGTGTATCTATCTATTTAAAATTTGGATGGGAAAGTTAAATCTATCAAGAGAGAGATCTGTCTCTCCTCTTTAGTTACCAAAGCTCAATTTTTAGTTTGTTTCATTGCTATCTGAAATAATTATTGTATTTTCCAGCCTCACTTTGGAACTATATGCAGCCATGTAACTAATTTCTAACATGAGATTTAGCAGTAAGTATTATATGCCACTTCTTTTAAGGATGTTTAAAGGGAAGTGATTCACCTTGGAGTTTTCCACTTAGGCCTTTACTCATTTCTTCTTTTTTGCAGTAGAAAAATTTGACATCAAGGCTAAAGTTCTGGATCATGAATTTACCTTGACAATTAATAAGGGATAAGGGTATCATTGCCTAATGGAAAGCCTAACAAAATTTATAAGTGCAGACATTGAAGTTGCCATTGCAGCCAGTAGCACTTACTAAAGCAGGAATTGCTAACTGTGTTCAAACCCCATTACAGAGTCCAAGAACAATATCAGTCTTGCTCCTAGGTAATTATTCAATTGATTTGAAAACTTATGCCCCCACAAAAACCTAAGTGTTAATGTTTAAAATATTTTTAATGTTTATTTATTTTTGAGAGAGAGAGACAGAGCGTGAGTGGGTGAAGGGCAGAGAGAGAGGGAGACACAGAATCCAAAGCAGCTTTGAGGTTTCAAGCTGTCAGCACAGAGCCAAATGTGGGGCTCGAACTCTTGAACCGCAATATCATGACCAAGCAAAGTCAGGCACTTAACCGACTGAGCCACCCAGGTACCCCTAAGTGTTAAAGTTTAGAGCAGCTTTATTTGTATTCACCCAAAACTAGAAACAACCAAGCTACCCTTTGACAAGTGAACTGATGAACACCCTGTGGTACTTCCATACAATGGAATATTATCCAAAAATAAAAATAAATGAGTTATCAAGTCACAAAAAGACACAGGTAAATCTCTAATGCATATTATGAAAGAAACGAGTCTAAAGTGACTATGGACTATATGATTCCAAATATATGATATCCTAGACAAAAGTAAAACTGTAGAGATAAGAAAAGATCAGTGGTTTACAGGTTGTGGGAGGGGAGGATTAAATAGGTGACGCACATGGGGTGCCTGGGTGGCTTAGTTGGTTGGGTGTCTGGCTTCGGCTCAGGTCATGATCTCGCAGTTCGTGGGTTCAAGCCTGGCATCAGGCTCTGTGCGGACAGCTCAGAGCCTGGAACCTGCTTTGGGTTCTATGTCTCCCTCTTTTTTTGACCTTCCCCTGCTCACACTGTCTTTTTGTCTCTCAAAAATAAATAAACATTAATTCAAAATTTTTAAAAAAATAGGTGAAGCACAGGAAATGTTTTTGATGGTGAAACTCATATATACTTTAATAGTTGATATCTTATACATTTGTCAAAACCCATACCCTTTACAGCACAAAGAGTGAACATTAATGTTACATAATTTAAATGGATTTGGAAGGTCCATATTTCAGGATGGAATGCAGAATAAGACAAAAAAATATAACTGTATTACAAATGTGTGAAACAGCTTCTTTGAAGGGGATGAGGTCATCTGCTGACCTAAGTAATTTTGGAATAGAGTAGATTCCATAAGGATTAAATGTAAAATAATTTACATGTAAGAAGCACTTTAGTTGGTGAAGTTATTTCCCATAGTGTATAGATTAACAATTTTAATTTTGCCATATATGTATACTAGAATTAAACAAGTAGATGGCAAGTGAATGGGGGGAGTCTAGTTTCTCACTGTTGGAGTGGGAATTTACACATATGCTAGGGAAAGAGAGTAGAGTGACTCTTGGCAGTGGATTAGAGTTGAAGGTAGGAGTATGAACTCATTCATTTTAATAAAGATTTTAAATATGTCAATTACATATTTACACTTATATTTATAAAAATTATAAATTTTGATTACAAGGATTAGTCTATACACTTATTTTTTGTTGCTGTATCAGCTGAGAGAGCCTAAGAGCAACAATACTCTAGTAGCAAAGATCACACCTAGTGCCTAGAACCCAGATTTTGGTTTCTAATACCATGCTCCAATAAAAAGAACCACAACTCTTAGGAGGAATAGCTGATTCTAGGAATAGGGCAGGGAATGTATAATATGAACCTGAAGTATTTTATACCACCAGAAAAATAATAGTGTTGAAAAGAAAAAAGCCTGGAAACATAAAAATCCCTCTCCCCCACAATTTAAGAGCATGTCAAAGGCCACAGGAGACCACTGGAAAAGCACCCACTATCCAAATATGGAACAATTTGATCAAGAACAAATTAACATTAAATTTTAACTATAAAACAAATACCCATGAGTCGATTTCAGTGAAATTAATGATTCAATAAATGAGGAAACAAATCTTTAATGCAGAAGAATTTGAAATTATTTATATTAACTATTCCATCTTCAAGGAAGTAGAACATAATTCTCCATTAAGTGGGGACATTCCTGCAGAGTATTTTATGGAAAGAGGGAAGAATTATTTTACAGTGGAGAAATCTGAAAAACAGTTATGGGGTCTTTCAATAGTGTAACCAAAGTTAACAACAATGGAAGTTAGGTTATTACTTTATACCTTTGATACAGTGAATATAATAGAACTGTGTTCTGTGGTCAAGAACATATAACACTAGTCTAAACATAAGACACATCCCAATGGAGGGATGTTCTGAAAGATACCTGGCTATTAGTCCAAACTACCTTCCCAAACTATCAAGGTCATCAGTAATAAGAAAAATTCTCAGCAGCTGTTATAGTCAAGAGGAGCCTAAGGGCAATGACTACTACACATCATGTGATATCCTAAATGGATTTTAAAGAGAAAAAGAACATTAGATGAAAACAAGGAAATTTGAATAATGTATAGATATTAATAATGTGGCTCAATATTGATCTATTAATCTAATGAATGTACCATTCTCACATTAGATATTAATAGGGAGAACTGGTATGGAATATATATTAATTCTCTATATTATCTTCCTAGTTTTTCTACAATTCTAAAACCCCTCCAAAATAAACTATGTGTGCACATATATGTGATATCCTGGGAAGTCCATAAAATCTCCAAAGAAAACTCCATTTCTATTTGTTCTTTACACCTATAGACACATTTCTGCACCCATCTTTTTTCCTGGGAAACAACTATTCTAACGTTTATTTATTTTTGAGACAGAGAGAGAGCATGAACAGGGGAGGAGCAGAGAGAGAGGGAGACACAGAATCTGAAGTAGGCCCCAGGCTCTGAGCTGTCAGCACAGAGCCCGACGCGGGGCTCGAACTCACGGACCGTGAGATCATGACCTGATCCGAAGTCGGATGCTTAACCGACCAAGCCACCCAGGCGCCCCTAGAAACAACTATTCTAAATTCCATAGACTGTTGAACAATTTCATAAACGATTACTTTTTTGGACATGATAGATAATTGCTAACAGTAGATATTATAAGATGGTTCAAATGTGAAGTCTCTTGATAATGCCTTTTGGTAACGGTCTGTATTAGACAGACCATATCAGCAAGGGGAAATCATGAGGGCAGGAAGAGTTATCTGTAATTAGGCTACCTAAATAAATATTAATCCAGTCAAAAGGATACTGTGCAGAAGGTCAATGAATTCTAGGCTCTCCCAGGCATTAGTTTCTCTAACAAAATTACTATTACAGATACAGTAGGTGAAAATATCCACTTGTCTTCATTGTTTTACCACACTAACTTGATCACATTAGTGGGAAATGCAATAGACCAAAAAATCCAGAAATGCTTGGAATCAAAAAGGCTTAAAAATACATAAATTATTTTGTCTTTAGCAAAAGTCCTTACCAATTTCCTCCCCAGATCTTTGACAAAATGAAGCAAATTACACCATAATTGTGTTTCTTATTTGTTTAAGTACAATTCCTACCCCAAACCCACTCATTTTCATGAGGTGGGGCAAGGGGGTGAGGGATTTGGGCTGTTGATAGGATAATTCAAAATGGGGTTGTCCCAGTAAAAGCCTTGTTCAGACCCTATCTCAGCTTGATCATATTTCTTGTATGTTTTGTTTCCTTTCAAATCTGTGGTTTAAAGAATGAAAATTGTTCCACTGTTGTGTCATTTTATTCTATTTTTCTTTTTTTTTTTTTTTGTAAAATTCTTCTCAGCATCCAGAGGCAGCTTAACTATTGAATCTTTTCCCGCTTCCCCCTAAATGTACCTCCCTGAGCAATAAAAACAGAGATAAGGGATTCAGATAATGGAGTTTTCAGACATGCATTTTAAAGTGATTATGTTTAATATTTGAGGAAATGAAAACAAGAATTCTGTTAGAAATGCATATACATATAACTGACATACTCCCACAAATAGTAAAAGACTGACAACTCCAAAGAAAAATTGGCATGGGACTTGAATAGCAATTTAACATAGGATTATAGCCAAAAGTCATTAATTTGTGAAAAAGTTCCCAGCTTCATTAGTCATCAGGGAAACGAACATTAAAATAGCAATTAGATACCTCTAAATGCATACCAGAATGTCAAAAATTGAAAAGCAACAAATACCAAGTGACAATAAGGAGTGGAGCAGTGGGAACTCATTTTCAATGCTGATGGGTATAAAAATTTTTGTATGCAACATACTTTGAAAAAACTTTGGCAGTATTTTTAATGGTTAAACAATATGCACACAATATGACCCAACAATTTCACTTCTAGATGTATAGCCCCAAAATATGCATATATGAAAATGGTATGTGCAAGAATGTTTACAGCAGCATATTTCTAAAAACCAAAACCTGAGGGACACCTGGATGGCTCAGTCGGTTAAACGTTCAACTCTTTATTTCAGCCCAGGTCATGATGTCTGCACTGAGAGTGGAGCCTGATTAGGATTCTCAGACTCTCTCTTTCTCTCTCTCTCTCTCTGTCTCTATCTCTCCCGCTCAATTACACTATCTTTCTCAAAACAAACAAACATTAAAAAAAAACAAAATGTGAAAACAATCTAAATGGCCATGAAGAGTAGAATAGATTGATAATTTGAGATCTCCTCATGGAATGCAATGCAACCTAGTGTCAACATATAAAAACTGTAGGTCTGAATAGCAATTTGGGTTTGATTCACAAATTAAGTTGTATAAGAGAAGTTGGACACAAAAACATACACAATGAAGATTCATTTTATTTAACAAAACACAGGTAAACATATATGGGATTATGCCAAGCATGCGCTCTACCACTGAGCTACATCCCCACCGCAACATATATGGGATTATGAATTACTACTTTGGGGATATGAGAAGGGATAGTAATTGGAATCAGTATGTTGGAGATTTCTACAATACTGGTAACTGTTTAGTGACCTGAGTGATGACACTGCTTCATGCAGAAGAATCAAACTTGAAGATGAGTTATCTGAAATTAGCCAGTTAGAGGAACAAAATTTTAAAACAAACAAACAAAACATAGGGATGCCTGGGTGGCTCAGTAGGTTAAGTGTCTGACTTTGGCTCAGGTCATTATCTCATGGTGGTGAAACTGAGCCCTGCATCAGGTTCTGCACTCACAGTGTGGAGGTTGCTTGGCTTTCTCTTTCTCCCTCTATCTCTGCCCCTCCCCTACTCTCTCTTCCTCTCTCTCAAAATAAATAAAAACAACAACAACAAAAACAAAAAAAACAAGATAGGAGTGAAGGAAATATATGGGACCTAATACACTCCATTAAGAAGATAAATGTATGCATTATGGGAGTCACAGAAGGAGTGGTGGAAAAGGCAAAAAAAACTTGTGTAAGGAAATTATACATGAAGACTTCTGAAATCTTGGGAGGGGATATGGATATACAGATTCATGATGATCAAGGGACCCCAGGCAAAATCAGCATAAGGAAGATGATGCAAAGGCACATTATAATCAAATGGTCAAATGTCAAAGACAGAATTTTGACAGCAAGAGTCTGGCTGGAAATGGTTACATACAAGGGAATGAGCATAAGGCTGGATATCTATGCAGTGGATATCTATGCAGTGGATATCTATGCAGAATGCTTACAAAGCAGGAAGAAGCAGGATAACCTATTCAAAGTGCTGAAAAAAAATGAAATCTGTCAAACAAGATTACTATTATCTGGAAAATCTGTTATTCAGAAATAAAGAGAAGAATATTCCCAGACCAAGTTAAGGGAGTTCATCCCCTCTAGACTTGCCTTACAAGAAACACTAAATGAAGTTCAAGTTGAAATAAAAGAATGCTAAGTGAAAACATGAAAACACATGAAAGTATTCAACTTGCTAGTAAAGGTAAATCTATAGTCAAAATCGGAATGCTCTAATACTGGAATAGTGATGCATAAGTCACTTAATTCTAGTATAAAATTTAAGACAGAAGTATTAAAAATAACTATAGCTACAATAAATTGTTAATATACAATATGAATATATAAAACTATGGCATCGATAGCAAAAAACGAGGTGGGAGTGTAAAAAAATAGATTTTTTTAAATGCAATTGAAGTTATCAGCGTAAAATAGACTTAGATGTTTTTCCTTAAAAAAGAGGAAATCCTGGGGCGCCTGGGTGGCGCAGTCGGTTAAGCGTCCGACTTCAGCCAGGTTACGATCTCGCGGTCCGTGAGTTCGAGCCCCGCGTCAGGCTCTGGGCTGATGGCTCAGAGCCTGGAGCCTGTTTCCGATTCTGTGTCTCCCTCTCTCTCTGCCCCTCCCCCGTTCACGCTCTGTCTCTCTCTGTCCCAAAAATAAATAAACGTTGAAAAAAAATTTAAAAAAAAAAAGAGGAAATCCTGACATTTTCAACAACATGGATGAATCTGGAGGATGTAAGGCTACATGAAATACATGAGACATAGACAAATAATGCAGGATATCCTTTATAAGTGATCTAAAAGTGATCTGAAAAAGTGAAACACAGAAATAGTAGAATGGCAGTTGCAAGAGGCTGGGGAGTGGGAGAAATAAGATGTTGGTGAAAGAGGACAAAGTATTATGCAGGACAACAACGTTCTAGAGATCTGTAAAATATGATGGCTAGAATTAATAATACCGTATTCTATGCTTACATTTTGCTAAAAGTAGATCTTCAGTGTTATAAACACCCCCCAAAAAAGTGACGTGCTGGTAATGTTAATTAGCTTAATTGTGGTAACCATTTCACAGTATATATTAATCACATTTCACACCTTAAATATATAAATTTTACTTGTTTTTACCTCCATAAAGTGGGAAAAATAAAAATAAAATAAATTTAAAACTAAAAGTGTCCTGATGTTGCATCCAATGCAGAACAGACTGATTTTCTTTAGCACTTGGTTCTTACCCAAATTTAACAGGCCATTTCTTTACTCTGTGTTTATTGCTTAATGCAAAATAGTTTCATAATAGAAAAAAGTACCAGACAATAATTCAGTCCTAGTAAGTGATTGATATTTTTTCTTATTTACATCAGGTCTTTTAAAAGAAGTTAAAACTATAGGACAATGCACTTTAAGAACCCTCTGTAATTTAATTTTCCTCCTTTCTAGGGGTAATAATACAAATTTTGTAATTTTACCCCATTACATGTTTAGTTCAAATATATATATGAGGAAGCAATAAGTTAAATTGAAACAGTTATGCTTTCTAAATTTTGGTCAATTTTGTGGATAATTATTTGAAAATATATATTTTGTTTTACATATTTTACTCTACAATGGAAAATTCAGAATAATTTAAGAAAGCTATTTTAGTGTTTTTAATTTTAATTTTTTTTTCTGTTGTGTAAAAATCCACCATCTTCTTGAATAAAATTTGGATTTCAAAGCACTCTGGAAAATGAGGGATCTAATGTCAAATTCACAGAAACTGAAAGTAGGATGTTGGTTTTCAGGGGCTGGCAGCATGTAGGAATGAGTAGTTGTTCCATGGGTATAGAGTTTGTTTTCAAAATGAAAAAGTTCTGGAGATCTGTTGCACAACAATGTGAATAATGCTTAATTTTGCATTTAAAAATGATTAAGATGATTTTTAAAAAGTGCCTTTTTCAAGGAAAATTTAAATTTGATAAATGGAGAATCCATTGCAAATATTATTGATATAATTTATATTAAAAGATGCATATGGCATATTACTCGGTGGTCAAAAAAGAATGAAATCTTGCCATTTGCTACATTGTGGATGGAACTAGAGTGTATTATGTTAAGCGAAATAAGTCAGAGAAAGACAAATACGTAATTTCAATCATATGTGGAATTTACAAAACCAAACAGATGAACATAGGGAAAGGGAAGGGAAAACAAGGTGAAAACAGAGAATGAGGCAAACCATAAGAGACTCCTAAATCCAGAGAACAAACTGAGGGCTGCTGGAGGGGTGTTGGGAGAGGGGGTTGGGCTAAATGAGTGACGGTCATTAAGGAGGGCACTTGTTGAGATGAGCCCTGGGTGTTGTATGTAAGTGAGGAATCATTAAATTCTACTCTTGAAACCATTATTACACTATATGTTGACTAACTTGGATTTAAACAAAAAAAGATGCCTGGATATTAAACTAATATTTTGTGAGTAAAATCTGTTTTTTATAATATGTTAAAAAAGATCCTTGGAAAGTCAATATTTATCTGGGCCTGAAGACCGAAACCAGAGGGTATAATCAAGAAAAAATAAGTAAAAATCTGGGAATAGGCAGAGAGGATGCAGCTCCTAGGGGAAAGCTGATACTCAGTCTTTTTTTTACTGCACCTGCATAATAGTCATTCAGGAGGCAGCCTGTGTGACATAAAGAAACTTGTGTCTAAATTCACTGGGCCTGGATTCAAATCCTACTATAACACTTTTTCCTTGATGACCTGGAGTGCAGTGTTTAACCTTATATCAAGAATGAGTTAATAATACTAACCCTAAAAGATAGTTTTGAGGATTTGACAAAATATGTCCTTTGTCTCCATTTTCTCAAGGTGTAGCCCAGTCCTGCCAGGGTGTAGCATCTGGCAAGTGTTTAATAGTGAAACAATGGTGAATTTCTTTCTTCACTAAAATACATAGTCCTACGACCAAAACTGTTCTCTATTAAGAATGCAATTTATATATAAATTCTGACATTTCTCCTTTCTAACAGTGATTGCAATTGAGACTATGTTTTTTTTAATGTATTTCCTTTCTAAGGGTGGAATCCATATCTGACTTCTGTAAACTTCTTCTCCAGTACCTATCAGAGTAGCTGGTAGATAATTTGATACGTATATATTGAATGAATAAATACAGAGCCCACAGCTTGTTCTTGTGGAGCTTACTATTTATGTGGAGAAAATCAAAAGCAAGAAATTGTGACACAAGCTATGGCAGAAATACATGAAATTGAGCTATGAATGATAGATAAAACTTTCTGGAAGATTTAAGCCACAAAGTCTTCAATTATGAGGCAGATTTATCCATGAAATAAAAGTGAAGGGGTGCCTGGGTAGCTCAGTCGGTTAAGTGTCCGACTTCAGCTCAGGTCATGATCTCACAGTCCGTGAGTTTGAGCCCCGCGTCAGGTTCTGTGCTGACAGCTCAGAGCCTGGAGCCTGCTTCAGATTCTGTGTCTCCCTCTCTCTCTGTCCCTCCCCTGCTCATGCTCTTTCTCTGTCTCAAAAATAAGTAAAAACATTAAAGGAAAAATTAAAAAGAAAAAAAGAAAAGTGAAGAAGTGTAATAGACCTGAAGCCTAAACAGGGAATGAATCTATATAAAGGTTAAGCTTAGAGTTTTGACTTTGTCCTTTTGGATTCTGGAAATCCATTAAAGAAGTTTGTGTTTAATACACATAACTACCTACTATTTAACAGTGTCCCAAGTTTATAATTCTCCAGATGTATTTAAGTGTAAATATCCATAGTATTTAAAGATACATAAGAATTTGCTAGTTGAATTTGTTTATAAAGAGTATTATGAGAAAAAAACTTCATACAATGAATGAGTCAAATAAACATGTATCAGAAAGCATCAATGTTTCTAGAATAAGTGGGATTTTAATGAATAAAATTTATGCCTTTTGAAAAATGTATCTTTATTAAAATTTTTTTTAATATTTATTCATTTTTGAGACAGAGAGTGCAAACAGGGGTGGGGCAGAGAGGGAGACACAGAATCCAAAGCAGGCTCCAGGCTGTGAGCAGTCAGCACAGATCCTGATATGGAGCTCAAACTCAGGAACCGCGAGATCATGACCTGATCCAATGTCAGATGTTTAACTGACTGAGCCACTCAGGCGCCCCTGAAAAATGTATTTTAATGGAAAAAGATTGTATTCTTTATAATGTTTTAGAAAAATATTAAATATTTTATATATAATTATCCAATACTCATTTTGACAAATTATTCTCTGAGAAAACATACTCTGTTTATAAGCAGTAATGGTTGAGTGAATTGTACATACATTTAGAGAATGAATACCAATTCTTCTTAAACTCTGCCAAACAGAAGAAAAAGGAACACTTCAAAAAATGTCAGATCCTTAACTGACTGAGCCACCCACTTGCCCCTCCACTAGTGTATTTTTAACCTTGATTATTGAATTATTCATTTCTGATTATTTTTTATGTTTTCACTCTTTGTTGAGAGTCTCACTGAGATCCTCCACTCTTTTCTCAATTCCAGAGAGTATCTTTATAACTATTACTTTAAATTATCTATCAGGCATATTACTTATGTCTGTTTCATTTAGGTCTCTTGCTGTGATTTTGTCTGTTTTTTTTTTTTTTCATTTGGGACATATTCCTCTGTCTCCTCATTTTGTGTAACTCTCTGTGTCTGTTTCTATGTGTTAGGAAAGTCAGCCATGTCTCCTGCTCTTAAGCAGTGGCTTTACAAAAAAGAGATACTTTAGTTCCCTGCAGTACAATGTCCTCTGTTCACCAGATCCTGGAGCTTCTGGGATGTCTCATATGTATGTTTCATGTGCCCTACTATTGTGGCTGAGCCACATTTTCCTTCAACCCAGTTGTCTGCTGTGGCTCTCTTTTTGCCTCGTATGGGCATGGTTTGGTCCCTGTGCTGTTAATGGGCTGGTCTGGGGTCACCTGGGGCTTGACTTGGGTCAAAATACATGTTTGCCAGGGCCAAATGGCACCAGAGTACAGGGTGCTTTCCCTGTGTTGTCCCCTGTGAAGTTTTGGTTGGTGAGTGTGGCTTTTGCTGGTAGACCAGATGTCTGTCCCCATCCCACTTCTGGGGCTGTAGTTGAACTATGTTTGTGTCTATCTTCCTCCCTCCCCAGGATAGGAGTCCCTTTGTAGTGGTTCTGGCCCTGCCAGGACTGCTTGCACACTACCATGCCAGTGGTCCTGCTTTGGATGAATTCTTGCTGAGGAGGATTTGGAAGGGGCACATCCATAAGAGAAGATGGGGGTGGGACACTTGGTGTTAGCCAAGTGTGAAATCATCTGCTGTGTGAGGGGACCTTTAGCTACTTTGGAGAACTGTAGAGGGCTGTTTGGAGGGGTGGATCTACAGGAAAGATAAGATGGGGTGTGCTTTTATGAAGCTTGATACTGAGTGTTCCCACTGAGCTTGTTCCCACAGTTGTCCTATATCTATGCAGCTGGGCAGGAGAGGTAAATGGTACGGCAAACTCTTTTGTTTTTGTAGAACTGTCTGAAATATCCCTGCCCCTCTAGCACATGTTCTGAAATTAGACAATAAATCTTCCTCTTCCTATACCCCAGGTTTTTGTTCCCCAAGCTACAGCTTTTATGCTTTATCTCAGCAGTTATTTATTATACTATTTCTTTAAGGGTGATAACTTAGTTTCCAATTGCTTTCTGGCTTTGCTTTCCCAGCTTTGAACCTATTTATTTTTTTTAAAGTTTATTTATTTTGAAAGCAAGAGCATGCAAGTAGGGAAGGGGCAGAGAGAAAGGGAGAGAGAGAATCCTAAGCAGGCTCTGAACCATCAGTGCAGAGCCTGTTGCGGGGCTCAATCCCATGAACCAGAAGATCATGACCTGAGCTGAAGTAGGACACTCAATCGGCTGAGCCAGCTAGGCACCCCAAGCCTATTAATTTTTTAATGTTAAGTGTTAAGCCTCACTGATTGTAAGAACTTGCAAAGTTAAGCCCCTCTGTTTTTCAAAGTGAAATGTTATGGGGATTCATATTCCCAGTGCGGGTCCTTCATGCCTGGTGTGCCTAATGTGGGGTCTGCTCTTCTCCCTTCTCTGTGCTTGCAGTGTCCCTCCTGCTGCAGTTTCATAGCCCAGTTTGGTTCCCGAGCATGTCTCTGGCCTTCCTACCCTTTTTGATGTGGCCTCTTCTCTATGTTTAGCTGTGGAGAGTCTGCTCTGCCAGTTGTCAGGTCATTTTCTGGGTTGTTTCCACTGATGTGGGTGTTATCTAGGTGTATTCGTGGGAGAGGTGAGGTTAGGACTCCACTGTCTTCCCTGGAAGTTTCCATTGAATAATTCAGTCTTGGTAGGTTTTATGTTTCTAGGAATTTATTCATTTCTCCTGGGTTGTTCAATTTGTTAATAACTAATTATTTATAGTAGTCTCATCATCCTTTTTATTTCTGTAGTATTAATTGCAATGTCTCCTCACATTTATAATTTCATTTATTGAAATCCTGTCTCCCTTTTTCTTGACAAATCTAGATAAAAAATTGTCTATTTTACCTTTCAAAACATCAGTTCATAGTTTCATTAATCTTTTCTTTTGTCTGTAGTCTCTTTTTCATTTATTTCATCTCTGATCTTTGTTATTTCTTTCATTCTGCTAACTTTGGGCCTTTCCCCTAGTTCCTTGAGTTGCAAAGTTAGATTGTTTCCTTGAAATGTCTCTCTTTTTAAAAGTAGTTTTCCATTGTAACTTTTCCTTTTTTTTGCTGCATCCCACAAGTTTTTGCATGCTGTGTTTCCATCTTCATTTCTCTCAAGATTTTTTTTCTCTTTTGATTTTTTTTAGCCTATTGGTTGTTCAAACATATGTTTAAGTTCCACATATTTGTGAAATTTCTAGATTTCTTTTTGTAATTGATTTATAGTTTTATACCATTGTAGTTGGAAAAGATGTTTAACATGATTTCAGCCTTCTTTAGTTTATCAAGACGTCTTTTGGCCTAATATAACGGCTATTCTGGAGAATGTTCCATGTGTGCTTGAGAAGAATGCTTCTTTTGCTACTTTTGAGTTGAGTTCTATAAATATCTGTTAGGTCCATCTGGTCTAATGTGTCTTTTAAGTCTGATGTGTCCTCATCAACTTTCTGTCTGAATGATGTATCTATTGTTCAGAGTGGGGAATTGAAGTCTCTTGCTGGTATTGCATTGCTGTCTTTTTCTCCCTTCAACTCTGTTAATATTTGCCCCATATGTTAAGATGTCTCTATGTTGGGTACATAACTACCTACAAATGTTACATCCTTTTGATGAATTGACCTCTTTATTATTATGCAGCTTATTATTATGCAGTTTTTTGTCTTTTGGCTTAAAGGTCTGTCTTGACTGATATAGCTATTGTTGCTTTCTTTGATTTCCATTTGAATGGAATATCTTTTTCCATCTCTTCACTTTCAGTGTATGTGTATCCTTAAAACTGAAGTGAGTCTCTTATAAGCAGTACATAATTGGATTTTGCCATTTTTTGTAATGTTTATTTTTGAGAAAGAGAGAGACAGAATGTGAGTGTTTGGGGGAGGCAGAGAGCAGAGAGAGAGAGAGAGAGAGAGAGAGAGAGAGAGAGAGAGAGAGAGAGAGACACAGCATCCAAAGCAGGCTCCAGGATCTAGGCTCTAAACTGTCAGCACAGAATCCAAGATAGGGCTCCAACTCATGAACTGCAAGATCATGACCTGAGCCAAAGTTGGACGCTTAACTGACTGAGCCACCCAGGTGCGCCTTGGGTCTTGTCATTTTTTAAATCTACTTAGCCACTCTATGCTATTTAGTTATTATTTATTCAGTCAATTTACATTTAAAGTAATTAGTAATAGGTACAGACTACTGTTGCCATTTTATTACATTTTTTCTTATGAGTTTTTAATATCATTTTTTTCTCTCTTTGTCAATATTTTTTTTTACAGTGACATGTTTGAGTCCTTTCTCTTTGTCTTTTGTGTATCTACTACAGATTTTTTGCTTTTGTGATCACCATTAGGCTTACATAAAATATCTTATAATTATGGCCATCTCTTTTAAGCTGATAACAACTTAACTTTAAACAACAGAAAATCTCTTCAATATTACACTCACCTCACATTTTTTTTTGTTTTTGATGTCAGAAGTTACATTTTTTTATATTGCAATCCATTACCAGATTATTGTTATTTTGATACTTTTATTTTTTATCCTTCATACTAGGCTTATAAGTGATTTACCTAAGACTGTTGCAACTTTTGAGCATTCTGAATTTAACTGTATATTTACTGTTACCAGTGAGTTTTATACTTCCATATGTATTCCTGTTAGTAATTAGCATCCTTTTGTTTCCACTTGAAGAACTCCTTGTAATATTTCTTTTACTACCTTTCTAGTGATAATTAAATTCTTCAGCTTTTGTTTTTCTGGAAAACTCCTTTTATTTCCTTTAATTCTGATGGACAGCTTTGCCAGTTGAGTTTTGTTTTTGTTTTTGCTGGCAGCTTTTTTTTTCTTTCAGCACTTTGAATATATCATACCACTCCTATTTAGTCTTTAAAGTTTCTGCTGAAAAATCTGCTTATAGTCTTACGAGGTTTCCTTTGCATATATCAAGTTGCTTTTCTCTTCTTTAAGGTTCTCTCCATTTCTTTAGTATTTGAAAAGTTAATTATAATGTGTTTCAGTGTGGTCTCTTTGAATTCATGTTATGTGGTGGTCTCTGGGCTTTCTGGATTTAGATGTCTGTCTCTTTTCCTGGGTGAGGGGCATATTCAGCTATTATTTCTTTGAATATGCTTCTTCCCTTTTCTCTCTCTTTCTCTTCATGTTGGGACGCCTAAAATACTTATAGTGGCCCAATTGATGGTATTTAATATGTCTTGTAAGCTATCTTCACTCTTTTTCATTCTGTGATTAGATGTATTCCATTGCCCTGTCTTTGAGTTTGCTGATCCTTTCTTCATTTTATCTAGTCTGATGTTGAATTTTTCTATTGTTTTTTTTTTTCAGTTCAATTACTATATTTTCAGCTCTGTGATTTCTGTTTGTTACCTTTTTCTATTTTCTGTTGAGATTCTCACTTTGTTCATGCATTGTTCTTGGTGTTCATCTGATCTTGGTGAGTATCTTGATTTCCATTATTTTGAACTGTATCAGATCAAAACACTTATCATTCTTTCACTAAATATGTTTCTGGATATTTGTCATGTTATTTTGTTTGGAACATATTTCTTTCTTTCTTTTTCTATGACCATGTGGTTTTTAATATTATATAAAACATCTACCCTCCCAATCTTTGTAGAGTGGATTCATATAGGATATAAATCTCATCAATCAGCCTGGCCCAAGCTCCTACTTGTTTTGACACTTTTTGATTGTCAACTTTCTTTCTTTTTTTTTCCTCGTGGCTCCCGGAAGTGGAGAGCATGCCCAAACCTGCCAGTGTTGCAAAAGGGAAGGTTGCACTAAGCACCTAGATGCAGACTAATTAGAATCTGGACCCTTAAGGCAGCGGCTTGGAAAGTACTTGAAAAAGTTTTTTTTCCAGAAAGAAGAGATAGAATGTTTTTACCCTGTTCCCACTGAGCTGAGCCCTTGGAAATAGGAAGCACTTTGGCTGTGAGAGCCAGGCAATACAGGGACCACATCCCTTGGGTGGCTACAATAGTAGCAGAGGCACATTGTGTGTGCAAACTCTTTGCAGGGAGGGCAATGTGGAGTGGGCTGGAGAGAGAAGGAGGGAGAGTGGTCTAGCAGGCTTCCCCACTTTCTAGGGAGGTTTGCAGCTGCTTGTGGGTCTCATGGGTGCAAGCCCCACTGGCTTTCAAAAATAGTCAATTGGGGGAATGCTGTCTCTCCAGTGGGAGTCTTAATGTTTTGATTGCTAGTTTTGGGGTCTAAATCTTTTGCTGCTCAGGAAGAAGCTGAGAGTTAAAGGTTCCTGCCTGAATATATGGCACTGTGCAAGGATTGTGGTTTATGGCAAGAGTGTATCTCAGCCATTCTTATCAGTAGGTATTTTTTTATTCTCCCTATATGTAGTAGTCATTCATCTAGTTTCTGGATCTCTTTTATGGGATTGCTCAGCATATAGCTGTACATTCAGCGTACCAATGTCAGGAGAGGTGCTCAGGAACCTCCTATGTTGCCATCTTGTCAACTCCCCCAAGCTTTAATTCACTAATTCAAAAAAATATATGATATATTCTGTTGTATCAATAACCATAATTTATTATCTTCTTGAATAAAGAATTAGTTTTTCTCTTATTTTTAGCTATTACAAACAATTTTCATGTAGACATCATTATATACATTTCTTTTTAGTATTAACTGAGTTTATGTGTGGGGTACTTTCTGGAAACAGAATTACTGGGAAACTGCATTCAAATTTTGATATATTTACTCAAATTTACAAAGAAAAATTTAGCACCTTACATGCTTCCCTTTATTGTGTGGGAGTATTTGTTTTTCAGCACTCATACCAATACTATGTTTATATCAGTTAACATTTATATCAGTTAACATTATAACAGTAAACAATACTATGTTTATATCAGTTAACTGTTTATAACAGTTAACATCAGTTTATATCAGTATTTTATCTTTACAATAACCCTATAAGGGAATGGTAAGACTTTATCACCTATTTTATAGAGGGATTATTGAGGCAGATAGAAAATAAGTGATTTTCCCAAGGTTATTTAATCTCTTGTAAGGGGGTTCTTCTGTGCACTCAACCTCAATATTCTGTAGCGTCTTAGATTATGTATTTGTTTTGTGTGGTTTTTAAGACACCAAAATATTTACCAATATTTTCTTTCAAGACATGTATGTGTTCATATTTCTGAAAACTTTCCTCAAATATATCTATAACACTATCCTCAAAAACTACTGCACTCCAGCTAACAAACTCTCAGACTTCAAAAATGACCTTAAGTTTTAAATCTTCTGAAAAGCCTATCTTGGATTTCCTTGCTCCACTGCTACCATGCTATTTCTGTTACTTATATCTCTTCTTGCTTAGTCATTTCATGGGTACAAATTATATTTTTTCTTCATTTATTCCCTATTAAACTGTGACTTCCTTGAAGGCATTCCCAGCTTTAGAAGCCCAATAAAGCACTAAATGTTTCTTTGTTGTTGTTGAATGAAAGAGAATACTTGCCCTTGAGCAGATCATTGATAATTTGTGATAATAGATATGCAAACATTTATCCATGTGAGCCTATTAAAATTCTACCTATTATGCCAGGCACCAAGATGTCCTTTATTAATCTTTCTGAAACTTATTTTATTTTTTTATACTATGTTCTTTTCTAAATTTATTTCTTTTGAGAGAGGGAGAACACAAGCAGGGGAGAAACAGAGAGAGGGGGAGCGAGAGAATCCCAAGAAGGCTCCGCACTCTCTGTGTAGATGTGGTAGAGCCTCTCCCTACGGAATGTGGTGAAAATGTCAAGAAAAGAGAGGGCATCCTGGCTATGTGTGCATGGGCAAGACTCCTCACGACTCTGTAACATAGAGCACCCATTCAGACTGTATGTTACCATAGATGGGAGACAAAAGAGCAAAAATTGTACAAGAGGCAATGCCCCACTACACTCGTGGCCCAGCCTTTTGGGTCTTAGCCTGCTGAGCCCATGCTGGCACGAATAAAGCTGCTTCCTGGAAAGAAAAGCCCTGGTGTCCAACTCTCTGTGTGTAACTCACCACTACATGAAGACCTATGTGGGTCTCAAACTCACAAATGTGAGATCATGACCTGAGCCTAAATCAGGAGTCAGAGGCTTAACCAACTGAGTTACCCAGGTGCCCCTGGAACTTATTTTAGATGAATGTCTCTTTCCAGGTATTCCCATGGGATGATATTTTAAATAATTATCATAATATTTATTACCTTTTAATATCTCTCTAGACTCCCAAATCTCTAGCACATAGCAGACTAGACAACAGAAGAAATAGAACAGGCTATATCCCTTTACCAAAAAGTTTCTCAGCCTTTTCTTAAGTTATGATCTTTTTATTACTGTAAAACAATCTTGTATTTTTAATATCCTATAAAGTTTCAAAATAATAAAATAGCATAACTGTCTCAGTTTCTCCGTACCAAATCCTCCTATACATTGTCACCAGATTATTTACTTACAATACGCATTTGTGTTTCTCACCTCCTTATTTCCACTCTCAGGATTCCTCACTTCTCTTTGGCTACATTCTCAGCCATCGGTATGCTGTAATTCACATAGACTCCAAACTCTAACGATTCCATAATAGTTGTTGTCTTCTTTATTTATCAAATACTAGGTTTTTCTATGAAAACTTTGAGATGATTGCCTCCTATTTGTGAGAATATCTTAGAACTAGGTGTGGTGGTAAAATAGATTGTAAACCCCACATGCTCTGCCAGGTGTTCAGGGTTGCAGCGCTCCATTATTCCTGTCAGTCTGGATGTCCTCTGCTTCTTTATATATAAGCTAAGGTAAGAAGATAGAGGACACAACCACTT
Source organism: Felis catus (assembly GCF_018350175.1). Classification (NCBI taxonomy): domain Eukaryota; kingdom Metazoa; phylum Chordata; class Mammalia; order Carnivora; family Felidae; genus Felis; species Felis catus. The sequence continues at coordinate 56,431,714 of NC_058385.1, forward strand.
CTCACAGGAACCCAAGTTCCATGATTTTCCCCAGACATTCCCAGAAGCCCAAACAAAGCAGACCTGAACCAGAAGGGCTGGCTCAGGTGGTAACCTTGAGTCCATCAGGGCTTCCCTGGGGCAGGTCCAGTGGGAGATGGTTGCTCTGGACTCTTCCCTGTGCCTCATGTATATCTGTGCTCTGGAGTTTTCTTTTTTCTGCCCAGTACAGGCATATCTTTTTTTTTTTTATTGTGCTGGACTTTATTGCGCTTTGCAGACAATGTTTTTTTTTTTTTCTTTTACAAATTTCAGGTTTGTGGCAACTCTGCATCTAGCAAGTCTGTTGTCTGTTGGCACAATTTTTCCAACAGCATTTGTTCTCTTTGTGTCCCTGTGTGACACTGTGGTAATTCTCACAATATTTTAAACTTTTGCATTATTCTTTGTTATGATGATCTGTGGTCAGTGATTATGATTTGCTGAAAGCTCAGGTGATAGCATTTTTTACCAGTAAATGATTTTTTAATTAAGGTATATACATTGTTTTCTTAGACATAATGCTGTTGCATACGTGACTTCCATATAATGTAAACATTCAAAAAATTTCCTTGATTTTCCTTATTGTAATTATTTGCATTATTGCATGGTCTGGAACCTGCAATAGCTCTGAAGATTTCCAGGTGCTGCTTAGAAGTCCTCTGCTCCAAGTACTCAGTAACTGTCATCATGTAGACGACTAAATAAAGCTTCTAAGGTCTGATCTTTGGTGATCTAAAGCACTATTTTGGTGTTCTGAGAATTTTATATAAGCTTCCAGAGAAACTGTGGAGCCTTTGGGCTGTCTAATTATAGGACCTGGATATCACCATCACAAAGCTAATAGGAATGCCTCATCTGATATTTGTAACACAAAATCATGAATATAAAAAGTTTTTTGAAAAGTATGAATAAGGAGTCTCAATTTAAAAAGAAGTGGCTGTAACAACAGTTTAATGTGTCCAGCATTATAGAAATGGACCATTATGTTTCAGATAAGGGGTTATAGTTACAGTAAAGCAAGTATTTCGTGGGTCAATATATAAATTATTTTAAGAAACTTTATACTTCGGAAACCGTTAAGTTCAAGGCAGAATATGTGAGAGATGAAGAAATAGAGAAGAAAGGCCAAGCTACAAAGCTTATGAAGCAAAGCCATGTCTTAATTGGGATTTATTATTTTTTTTAATTTTTTTTTTCAACGTTTATTTACTTTTGGGACAGAGACAGAGCATGAACGGGGGAGGGGCAGAGAGAGAGGGAGACACAGAATCGGAAACAGGCTCCAGGCTCTGAGCCATCAGCCCAGAGCCTGATGCGGGGCTCGAACTCACAGACTGCGAGATCGTGACCTGGCTGAAGTCGGACGCTTAACCGACTGCGCCACCCAGGCGCCCCTTAATTGGGATTTATACATCAGTGAGGAGATAGGTCTGATGAGGAAAATTGGTGGATGTCAGAATATTAGAGAGAGAGAGAGAGAGAGAGACCACTGTGTCAGCATGGAGTGTTTTCTGGTGTGCCCTAGGGTGCAGGTATGTTTATAAAGATGCTTGAAAAATCTGAGGAGACATTCATGCATGGAAAAGAAGACCTACAGCTATTTTTCACTGTTTAATGTTCAATTTGTTAAATTCACATGTCTTATTGAAGAAAAGTTTGAAAGCCAGTTTTTCCTGAGCACTTAAACTTTGACTATGTACTTGACTAAACTGTCTTTAACATTTTAAACTGAAATTACAAATTGAAATATCTAGTAGAATAATGAATAATAGTTTCCATGCTGTCTTAGAATTGTAGTGAAAGCCTTGTAGCTAAAAATAATATGCACTCAACATGCCAATATATCCAAGATAAATGCTAAGAAAATGAACTCAGCAGATACATCACATCAATACTTACTAATTTTTCACACACTGTTACCATTACTTTTCCTAGGTGTACACTCTCTCTCTCTCACCACACACACACACACACACACACACACGGGATTTTAAGAGGAAATCCTAGAAACAGGGATTAATTTTCCTAGTGGGAGATTGTTTGCTTCTCTTTCCCTAGGTGGGACATGCAGGGCATTGTCTCTTCCCACTGCTTTAGAAGTAAGCAAGAGAGTAGCTTCAAGGTAATCATCTCTGATGAGTTAGAGTGCCTATAAGGTGGGAGAAATAGATATTGACTTATTTAATAGACTTCTAATAGACATTGGGCTATCCTTTGTGCAAATTTTAGCCAGGGACTTAGTGAAGTGGATAGAAATGGCAGAAAGAAGACATGGGACAACAGGGCACTGCAAACCCTTTCATTGTATGGTCTAAGTCAATATTTTGAAAGATAGCCCGGCTTTCTCTCTCCTTTGAGTACCCTAGGCAAGAAAGTTGTCTGGTAGGAAATATTAACCCAGCTGTGGGAAACTATACATTGTTCCACAGGGAAGAGAAGCTGAGGAGTGATTGGAGTGATTGGAGGAGGTCAGACTGGAGCGTGATGCACTCATCAGGTAATAATGAAGTGATGAAAAGGTAAAATATTTAGAGCCCTGGCTTCAAGTTGCTTACATATAAAGATGCAGGAAGCTTTTCTTTCTTCTTTTTTTTCTTTTCTTCGTCAGTTAAGGTGGACAAGAAAATAACTAAAATACAATACAAAATAATGGAATTGAGCATATGAGAGCTAGGTCTGCCCCATACGTGTCTATATCTTCCTTGAGGATCCACAACCTGAGAAGTTTCAATTCTGTGGTAGATTTAACTTGGAAAGGAGGAAGAAAAGGAGTCAGCAAGGTAGATGGATATAGCAGGTAGCTGTCACTGTATTATAAAGTATCTTGAAACCAGAGCCTTAGCATTTGGTTTAGTACTGATGACTATGGGAAATCATAAAGAGATTCAATCTGTTGAGATGGAGCCCCCACACAATGAGGGGAAGTTTATCTATGCTTAATTGAGTCAGATCTGAACTGTTCGGATTCAGTATTTAAGAAGGATAGGAGTTTTCAGGATTGTGGATGCCAGATGATGAGGTTCTAAACAGGAAAGGACTATAAACTACAAGGAAAAACCAAATCAAATAGGCCAAAGTTATCACCTAAACCAACTGTTACTACTAAACTGCATCATTAAATCTGCACTATTTTCAGGATTATAGGGTGATAGCATAATATGACCCAAAGTCAAAACACAGGAAAACTTATATTTGCTTTTGAAAGAACTATAGTTTAGCATTCTGATATTCAATTTCCCCTTGGGTTATGTAACCCTCAACTCAGAAGCATCACTAAAAATATCTCTAAACTAGACAAGTTTTTTTGTCTTACAGTTGTCATAATTCAGGACTTTATCATCTGGAGCCATTTAAACAGTATTGTTATTAGTATCCCAGATTCTTGGTCTCTTTCTACCTCCAATTTCCTGCCTTACATATCCCATGAGAATCTTAAAATATATTTTCTTCTGTTAATTCATAACCCTGGAATAATATTCTGTTTCATAAACCCCAAATCTAACAACTTACTTCAAAATTAATTCCATACCTACATGCACACCAGCCAACTAAGAACCATCCTTCTTTTTTTGTCTCCCAAATTCATAGCTAGCCATCTAAGGCTCTGCCTTAAATTCATAGTTTGTCATAACTTTAGAGTCTCTTAAGTATTTCAAACTTCAGTTCATAGGTTTGTTCATAAAGAACTTAGTAGTGTCTCACAACCATGAATAGGTCTATACCACCTACTGCACAATTTTTCATGACCTTCAAACTCTGAAGTTTCTTTAGGTTCATTGTTTGTTTGGTTTTGTAGCTTAGTTGATTGTTTTCTTCCTCCCTTCCCTCCCTTTCCTTCTTACATGAATTTATTTCTGATAGACTTGAAATGGCTTGAAATCAGCTCTCTGTCCGGAGGCTGATTTGCAGACAGATTAGGTGATAATATTGGATTTGGCTCAAGTGTACATATCTTGCCTTTTTTCTGGAAAGTCTTTCAACAAGTCTTGCACCACAGCCCATAAAAGTTTTCTTTCTAGTCAGTAAAGTTTCTGCTTCCTTGAAGAGGAGCTAAAAGTTGGACCTCAAATGAAACCCTGTCACAGTAATTGTGAGAGAACAAAGACATTCTTGTCATCCCCCATCCCCATTTTTCTAGAACTTACTTCATCAGTCATCCCGGTTCTTTATTTAACCCTACCGGTCTGTTATGTTTATGAATACCTTCATGTATTTCTCATAATAAAATACGTTCCCCCCCTTGTAAATTTCTCTAGTTATTTATCTAGCTCACTGATTCTTAGAGATACATAACATCTCTGTCTTGACTTCTTTTTACTACCTACAAATACTGTAGTCATTGTTCATTTACTTCAATATATGCAGTCTATCAGCACCACCATTATAGGAGTTTCATCAACTTGTTTATACTCATATGTAGTAATCTCCTCTCAATATATTCTTCAACATATTGGCTAAACTTCAGTTTGCCAAAACACTTTTCTTACCTCTTAAGCATCAGTAAACAATGCTATGATATTAAATAGGTTTTAATTGTTATCTTTATGATATAGAAATAAATATAACAGCAATTCTCACAAGAATTATTGGAACTAAATATTCTTATTCCTTAGAAAAAAATTCATCTTGAAATTTTCCAGTGGGCTTTGAATGAGTATCCAGCAAGTAATTTGGCTTATAATCTTTGCATAGTAAAACAACTTTCCCTTGAAAATATGGAATATGTTTCATATTTTTGCCCATTCTGAGCTAATTATATATGTGAGTTAGATTGTGATAATTGTTTGGCAAAGACTAATGCCAACTATTAAAAAATTAGACTATTAAGAATAATTAAAAGGCAAGAACTCTTTCCTGGGGCCTTTTAATGTTGTCATGATCAGATATTTAAACATAAATAGAGTTATTTAATTCCAAGTGAGAAAATTCTTGAAATATGCAAATAGAAAGAAATCATCATAGGGTAAAATTAGAGTAGCAATAGCTGTGCCTTAAATCATTGAAACATAACAGTTTAAAAAATTGTCACATTTTGAATTTGATTATCCTGTCTTTAAGATTGTTATAAACAAGTATCATCGTTTAACAAATGGATAAAGTTTCAAACTAAGAGGTTTTGCAATATCATGATTAAAAAGTGGCTGATCTGCATTTCCTTGATGATTAGTGTGCAAACATATTTTCATGTGCCTGTTGACCATTTGTATGTCATCTTTGAAGAAATATTTTATTCAAGTCTGTTGCCCATTTTTGATTGGGTTGTTTTCTCACTAGCAAGTTATAGGAGTCCTTGTATATACTGAATATTAATCCCTTATCAAATAAATGGTTTGGAAATATTTTCTCCCATTTTATGAGTTCTTGTTTCACTGTGTGTGTGTGTGTGTGTGTGTGTGTGTGTGTGTGTGTGTGTGTGTTTTGTTTTGGCTGTGCATAAGATGTTTAGTTTGATTAGTCCCACTGTCTATTTTTTGTTTTTATTGCCTATGTTGGTAATGTCATTTGTAGGAAATTATTATTTAGACCAATATCATGAAGATTTTCTCTTTATGTTTTCTTCTCAAGTTTATAAATTCAGTTTTTAGATTTAAATCTTTAATCCATTTTGATTTGGTTGGTGTGTATGTGTAGAATATGGTCCAATTTCATTGTTTTCCATGTGGCTATTCAGATTTTCTAGCACCGTTTCTTGAAGAAACTATCCTTTCCCCAAAAGAGTAGAATGGTGGTTGCCAGGGGCTTTAGGGAGAGGGAAATGCAAAGTTGTTGTTCAGTGTTCAAGTTTCAGTTGTACAAGATAGATAAGTTCTTGAGATCTACTGTATAACATCGCACCTACAATGTGCAATGTGCACCTATAGTGTGCAATTAAAAATTTTGAGAGACTAGATATCATGTTAAGTATTCTTAATTCAGTAAAATAGGAAGTGACTGAAGCACTTTCAAAACCAAGGTTCTTGGAATCTAAATTTAAGCTACAATTCAATGTATAGTAGGGATAAGTATATACTTAGGTTTAACTTGAAGTACTTACAGTTAATTTAGCCATACACCTCAGATAACATCATATTATCATATTGCCTTTTAAAATGTTATTTATTTTTTTCATTTTATCCTTATACCCCACTTTTATTCCCTTCTCCTTTCCATAGACAGCCATTCAAACTATTCAATATCTATGATTTTTTTTGTTTTCTTGTTAAAATAAATATCTTCTCTGTGTGTATTTTTATTTTACATAATAACATTTCACATATTTTACATTTTATTTTGCTTTTTCAAAAATCCCCATGTTAAGGCCTATGCTTATTTCTATGTGCAAATACAATGCATTGGTTCCAGTATGATGCATATGTTTCATAGCATTATCCATTCTCTTAGTGATGCATGCCCAGGTTGCCTACAATTTTCAACCACTACCAAAAATGTGCTACACAAAATATTCTTGTATACTTTTACTATAGACCCGTTTGAGAGTTTTTGAGACTATACACTTAAGAACATAGTTGCTTGTCTTAGGTGATGCACATACTGTTGTCACTAAGACTGACTCAGTTACTTTACAGAAGGTCTATATTAGTCTGTATTGTCATTAGCAGGGAAAAAATGTTCCCATAAGACTCCCACCAATATCTGGACTTGATAAGCATTTCTTTATACATACATATGTCTATACAATTCTTGCTTAGAATATGGCTTCTTTGTGAATAAGGAAACAAGAGACCATGACATAGTATATAGTTTTTAGTAAATGTACAAAAATATACCTAAACCTTAAGAAAAGATTAAATGCTGGAATAAGATTTAGTGAGTTTTTATATCTCTGATTTTTATTCAAGAGAGGAACTAGACTCTGTTATAGCCAGATAAATTGGATCAAAGCTGCAGCTACATTAGTAAATGGCCAATAATCCTCTCCCTTAATACCCCCAAAATAGGGCTTCTGAAAAACTGTGTTGGAAATATTTATTTTAATGAAATAAAGATCCTCCTACTCAGCACCTCACACACTTCATATAACATTTCACATCACCTTCAAGATTTGTTCTTAAAAACCTTGCATGGGCAGGAGAGCAGGCAAAATTTCTGCCTTCAAAGGTATATTCTGGTAGGAGTATATAGACAATAAATATATATGTATTTACTATATATGTATATATATATATGTAAGTACATATTTATGTATACATGTATGTGCACATATATACTTTATATACGTACATATATATAGATACATGTAGTACATATATATAGATACATGTATATATGCATCTCTCTTAAAGATATATGGATGTATATATGTATACAGATGCATATATTAAAAAGAAGCATATGTACACATCATTGTATACACATATGGATATGTAAATTTATACAGATGCATATATTAGAAAGGATATGTACACATCTATGTATACATGTAAATGTATATATACATATATAAATGTACATATATGTATATACTCACATAGATATGATATATGATGTAATGCCAGGTAGTAGTAGCCATTACAGTGAAAAGGTAAGGATAAAAGGACAAGAATGGATGAGTCAAAATGGAACTGACCTTAGATTGGATTGTATAAAGATGGAATCTGAGCAAAAAATTTCAAAGCGAGGAAATGACCCATGCAGCATGTGGATCTAGAATGCTCCAGGAAAAGGAGACAGTAAGAACAAATATCTTAAAGAGGTGTCATTTGTGAAATGTTCTACAAATAGTGAAACCAGTGCTACTAGAACACAATGAGAAAGGAGGTATGCCAATTCTAAGAAGTTTCATTTTACTTTATGTTAAGGGAAACCAATGAAGGGCTTTAAGACAGATGTAATAGCATATCTATATTTTATAAGAATTACTCTGTGATATGAAATAAAAAATAGACTCTAGGTGGATGAAATAGAAGCAGGGAGAGCCTTAGGAAACTATGTTAATGTTTCAGGTGAATCATGGTGTCTGGTTTGAGCTACTTACTGTGGTAGTGGTAGAGATGATAAACGTCTGAATTTGGGATATATTGGGAAGGCAGCACCATCGTGATTTGCTGATAAACTGTAAATGAGGAAAAGAGCAAAAAGGAATTCAAGGATGAGTGCAGGCATTTGGTCTGAATAACTTTAAGAAGAAAGTGTCATTTACGGGGATGAAAACACTGGCATAGAAGAGGGTTGAGGGAGGGAAATGATTAGGTTGACTTTGTAATATTTCTTTTGAGACCTATGTATCCAAGTGAAGCTTTTCCTATTGACACTTGGCTGTTGTATTTCCAAAGATTAGTCTATAGATATTAATGGAAAGTCATAAGGGAATAACTTTTCAGACTGTAGACTAAATGAGACCATGTGGAGAATAAAAATGTAGATTAAGAGGTCCAAAGATTGAGCCTTAATAACAACATTTGAAGAGTTTAAGAGATTCCACCAAAGACACTGAGGAACTACAATGAAAGGAGAAGAAAAAGTGAAACAAAAGATGTTCAAAAAACTCAGTAAGGAAAGTATTTCAAGTAGGAAGGAATGATCAGCTATGTCAAGTGCTGGTGATAAAACAAAGCACTGAGAATATGCCATTGGGTTTCACAATTAGAAGTTATTGATCACCTTGGCAATTATGGTTTCAGGAATAAAAGTCTGAAGTACATGGGTTTCAGTCAGAATGGAAGAAGGGATGCACTGACAGGACATAGACATTTCTTCTTAGGAACTTTGCTTTGTAGGGAACATAAAAATAGAGTGGTATTTGGATTGGAGCCAAGGGAATTTTTTTGTTTGCTTTTGGTTTCCCTGTGGGGTGAGTGATAACGTGATAACGTGATAACGTGAGTGATCCAGTTGTACAGAGAAAAACTGTGAAGTAGAAGAGAGAGAACATATGTGAAAATTGCTTAAATCTAAGAGTTAAAGAGAAATGTAATTAAATTCATTATAGGCCCAATTTTTCAACATTATCCTTCATTACACCTTTTTGTTTTAATTCCCCCTCCTATAAGGGCCAAGAATTTTCTCCTGCCTCTTGAATTTGTGTTTGGCCATGTGCCTTGCTTTAATCTGTAAAATGAGACAGAAATGACAGAATGACTAGTTAACTCAAAAGGCCTTCTGTGTTTTACTTGCTCTTCTGAACCTCTGCCATCACCAAGAGAAAATATGACAGTGGGTTGGTACTGAAGCCTCAGCCTGGGCCTCAGAATCAACCCAAGTGAAGCAGATCTGAGCCCAAACCTCAACAAAGAACCAAGTCCTAATGGATTTGCTTCAAGTCAACTTCAGATCAGCGGTACTATAGCATATCCTAGATTCATGACTGAAAATAAGAAAAAAAATAAGTGTTTTTAACCACTTAATTTTAGAGTTATTTATTACACCACAAAAGCTAAGTGATACAGTATCTATCATACAAGTAGAAATAGAGAAATTGGTCTTTGGAAAAAGCAGGAACAATTTGCCATAATAACAGAAAGGAAGACAGATCTTAGGAGTTTTGATAGCTGAAGGTGGTTTAATAGGTTAGTTGATAGGCATATGTAAAGCTTTTTTCTGAAGACCTCTATTTTCTTTGTCAAATAAGAAGCCAAGAATGAAGAAGAAAAGTGGCATTTGAAGAGAGGAGAAGGCATAAATTGTTTTCTAGTAACAGAAGAGTTAATTTTTTAATTTTATTTTTTTTATTGAAGCATATTTGACACATATAATACTATGTAAATTCAAGGTGTACAACATGGTGATTTGATGCATTTATATATTGTATTATTGTTGTCATTGTAGCAGTAGTTAGCACCTCTGTCACATCATGTAGTATTTCTTTTTTGTGGTTGAAATAATTAAGATCTAGTCTCTTAGCAAGTTTGATGTTCATAATACAATATTGTCCATATTCATTATATTGTGCATTAGATCTCTAGGACTTATTTACTACTTGTTGTAAGTCTGTATCCCTAAACATTGTCTCTCCTATTCCCCATCTCCAGAGCCTGGTAGCCACCATTTTACTCTCTTTTATTATGAGTTTGGCTTTTTTTTTTTAATTTTTTTTTCAACGTTTATTTATTTTTGGGACAGAGAGAGACAGAGCATGAACAGGGGAGGGGCAGAGAGAGAGAGGGAGACACAGAATCGGAAACAGGCTCCAGGCTCTGAGCCATCAGCCCAGAGCCCGATGCAGGGCTCGAACCCACGGACCGCGAGATCGTGACCTGGCTGAAGTCGGACGCTCAACCGAGTGCGCCACCCAGGCGCCCCGAGTTTGGCTTTTTTAAGTGATGCCATACAGAATTTGCCTTTCTCTGTGTGACTGATCTCACTTAGCGTACTGTCCTTAAGTTCCTGTGTTGTTGCAAATGGCACGATGTCCTTCTTTCTCATGGCTGAATAATACTCCATGGCTGTATATGCACCACACATTCTTTATCCATTAATTCACTGATGGACATTTAGTTGTTTATATCTTGGTTATTGTGAATAATGCTGTAATAAATGTAGGAGTACAAAAATCTCTTACTATCCTGTTTTTATTTCCTTTGGGTATATACCCAGAAATTGAATGGAATTGATGGGTCATATGGTAGATCTGTTTTAAATTTTTGAAGTAACTTTAAATTGTTTTCCATAGTGGCTAAAATAATTCACATTTTCACTAACAGTGTGCAAATATTCCTTTCTCTCAATATCCTTACCAGCACTTACCTTTTGTTTTCTTGATGAAAACACGTGTGGGGTAATAACTCATTGTGGTTGTGATATGCATTTCCCTGATGATTAGGGATGTTGAGCCATTTGGATATGATGTACGTGTTGGCCATTTGGATATCTTCTTGGGAAAATGCTTATGTAGTTCTTATCATTTTTAAATCAGATTTTTGTTGTTATTCAGTTGCATGAGTTCCTTTTATATTTTAGGTATTAATTCATTATCTGGTATATGCTTTGCAAAATTTTTCTCCCATTCTTTTCATTTTGTTCTTTTGCTGTGCAGAAAGTTTTCAATTTGATATAGTCCCTCTTGTTGATTTTTGCTTTTGTCTCTTGTATTTTGATGCCATATCCAAAATATCATTGCCAAGAGTGATGTCAAGGAGATTCCTCTTTGTTTTATTCTAAGAGTTTTGTGGTGTCAGGTCTTATGTTTGAATCTTTGATCCATTTTGAATTAATTTTGGTAAATGGTATGATATAGGAATCCAATTTTATTGTTATGCATGTTTATCAGTTTTCCCAACACTGTTGAAGAGACCATTCTATCCCCATTGGGTGTTCTTGGATCCATTGTCAAATATTGGTTAACCATAAATGTAGAAGTTCAGTTCTGATCTCTTGATTTTGTTCCATCAGTCTGTGTGTTTATTTTTATTCCAGTAACATACTATTTTAAATACTGTAGTTTCATAGTATAGTTTAAAATCAGAAAATATAATGCCTCCAGCCTTGTTTTTTATCAGAATTCCTTTGGCTATTCAAGATCTTTTTTGGTTCCATACAAATTTTCAAACTGCTTTTTCTATTTCTGTGAAGAATGCCATTATGATTTTGATAGGGATTGTATTGAATCTATGGATGAGTTTGGGTAGTATGGACATTTTAACAATATTCTTCTGATTTATGAACATGGTATGCCTTTTTATTTGTGTCATCTTTGATTTCTTTCAGCAAAACCTTATAGTTTGAATTTTGTAGTTCTTTCATTTCCTTTGTTAAATTTATTCCTATATATTTATTTTTTCTAAGGTCAGGGACAAGGCAAGGATGCCTACTCTCACTACTCCTGTTCAGTATAGTACTAGAAGTCCTAGCTAGAAAATGAAGCAAGACAGAGAAGTAAAAGGCACTTAAATCAGACAGGAAGAATTAAGATGGTAGTTATTTATAGATAATATGATTTTGTATATGGAAAATCCCAAAGACTTGACCAAAAAACTATTGGAACTAATCAATGGATTCAATAAAGTTTTAGAATGTAAAATCAACTTATAGAAATCAGTTGCATTTCTATATACTAATAATGAAACAATAAAGTTTTAGAATGTAAAATCAACTTATAGAAATCAGTTGCATTTCTATATACTAATAATGAAATGTCTGAAAAAGAAAGAAAACTCTCCAATTTACAGAAGCATTAAAAACAATAAAATATCTTGAAAGTGTGAATTGGCTAAGAAAATGTACTCATGTTTCTGAGAAATGCTGAGGGTACAGTTCAGGTTTCTGGTCGTGAATTTAAAGTAAGTTATGTATTTCTCTTCATTTATCTACAGCTTCTCTAGTTTAGTAAAAGGAAGTATCATAAGTATCAGGTTTTCCAAATCAGTACTTTACAGGAAGAGAGAATCAGATATGAGGGCCTCTGCAAAGGAAAAATTATGATAGCCCATGGAGTGTAAGCCAAGTAATCAGGGAATTGAAGATAAGAGAGTTTTTTCTTTTTTCCTAAATGTCTAAGTATATGATTAAGATGTTGGAGAAACCACTGGGGCCAAACAACAGTTGGCCTCAGAATACTAGACAAAAAAGTATCAAAGATAGGAAATGCTAATCAGAATGGAGGCTTAACAATGACATTTTAGAGAGACTACAGTTAGTGCAAGTGACAAGGGGTAGGGTAGGTTATGAACAAGGGGGTTTAGCAGAGGAGCATAGAGAACAAGATTATTAGTTGTAAAGGTAAGCAAGAATAGATTTATCAAGAGAGAGAGAACGAGAAAAGAAAAAAAAAAAACAGCAGTGAGTTGAATGATAAAATTAATGATTGAATAAGGAAAAGTGACCAGGTTTATTAATAACTGACAAGGAAAGGTAGCTAATCATATAAATTTAAGATCTGTGCTTCAAAACAGCTGAGGATTAGAGGAAGAGCAGGAATAATGGTATGGCAGTGGAGATAAGAAAACACAATGTGAAGCCCTCTTTAAAGTCCCAGTAGTGTATGTGTCATAGGAGGACAACAACCATCATTGCAGATGCTGCAGTAGAAACATCATCTTCATGAGGTAGCCAAATTTCACATAGAACAGAAGCTGAAGGAAAAGTTCAGAGCTATAAACTGTAGCAATGTTGCTGATGACCAAAAAAAAAAAAAAATGCTGTAGGACAAGATATGTTTTGGAGGAATAAAGGGTCATGGATGGGAGGGAGATTACCTTAGGTAACAACATATTCAGAGATGACTAAAGATAAGATTCTAAGTGATGGGGATTTAGAACTTCCTTTGGAGACTAAAGAAAATAGGGATATAGGCATGATAGAATTAGCCCTGGTGTGACCTTTAATATCCTGCCTGTACAGGGACTTGTTACTCATTAGATTTCAGAGAGGAGTAGCAAATGAAAGGGGGACAGAAACATTCATTCTAACACATGATCCCCTCTCTGAAAGGGTGAAAAATCCTTTTATTAATATAAGTTGATAATGAAATAATATTTGTGTCCCAGTAACAAATAGGTGAAGTTTTATTTTATTTTTTATTCATATAAAATGTATTCTTATAAAATAAAATATTTAGATGTGATTCAAGATAGCAAATTTCAGAATAAGTTACCAGTTAACATTGCCAATAAATATAAATTATGAGCTTGAGTCTCTAAAATACATTTTCAATAGATTAGGTGTTGACAAGTCATTATTCCTATAAAAAAACTCACATTAATCTAAATGTTAAAATTAATCAAATTACTGTATACTTTATAACTCAATAAGTAGTCATTATTTCATGTTTATTGGTAATGTGCCCGTTGTACAATTTAATATGAAAATAATAATAAAAGGTCACAAGGAATTGATGGAGGAGAAATTATTTCCGTTTGAAAGTATTTACATTAACAAGATTATCCAGAGGACACTTAGTTGCTATTTATAATACTTTGAAAATAATGCAGGAAAATCTATGTAATTTTTTCAGAATGCCAGGACTTTTAAAACTGAGGAAATCTGTTGTGGAAAATAAATGTTGTTGATTTTCCAATATACTTAGGATACTGTTCAGAGAACGGTTTTATTATTAAGAATGTCTAAGCAAATAAAGTTCTTCAACAAAATAAATGCCTAATAAACAATCTGGGCATTTTCAGTGGCAATTAGCAAAGCTTAAAATGAGATATGCAAATAAGTGATGCTCCTATAAAATGGTTGTTTTATTTTCTGTCTTCTGAATCAAAATGTGCAGGCAAATAATGAACTGTAAAAACAAGAAACAAAATAATCACATTTTAGAAGTATCTTCCATTTAAACACTCACACTTTAAATACCATCCGTTCATTAAGAGCAGAACTTCTGAGAATTTGCTTTGCTATACTTAAATTTGTTTTCACTTAACATGGTATAAAGTCAATCGCTCAACCACATTTATATCTCCGACAACATAGAGGCAAGTTGTCCCCAATATCAAGGAAGTAATGGAATAGCACAATCTTGATGCATGCCGGAATATGTTTGTATACTGTCTTAGGTTAGTAGTTAACAAATACTTGCAAAGCAAATTAATAAATTGTGGGATTAAAACCTCCTTAAAAGCTTAAAAAATAGTTGATATTTTTTGGAAGAAATGTTAGAATGATCAGCTGTTGAGTGACATCACCAAGAAAAACAACAGTTTGAGGTGAGATGGATCTTGGCTCAATTCCTGGTTATTTTACTTGACAACATTTTACTTTTTCGCAGTTTACTTCATTATACACACACTCTTCATTATAAAGGGCAGACACTTTCTTGTGGTATTGCAGTGAACCACATGGATAATGTTTCTGATGCAGGCACTTCTGCTTGTGGCCTTTAATAATTTAATAAATAATAACAAATACAGGTTGGTTGATTGATCAGGGAAATATTTATAGAAGACATTTTTTTTTAACAGCAGGATGGATAACATATTAGTCATAGTATTTCAGAGAAATAGAAGAAATAGGGTGTGTGTGTGTGTGTGTGCGTGTGTGTGCATGAAAAGAGATTTATTGTAAGAAATTGGCTCACATGATTATGGAGGCTGGTAAGACCAATTCTGCAGTGTGGGCCAGCAGCCTACAGACCCAGGACAACAAAAAGTATAGAGATGAAACCCAAAGGAAGTCTGCTGGATTCATTTTCTTAATTCAGAGGAGGGCTAGGTTTTTTTGTTTTACTTAAACCTTCAATTGATTAGATGAGGCCCACCCACATTATAGACAGCAATTTGCTTTACTCTACTGATTAAAATGTTAATCTGATCCAAAAACACCCTCACAGAAATATTCAGGATGATGTTAAACCAAATATCTGGGCACCTTGTGGCTTATTCAAGTTGACATAAAATTAACCATCACAGTTAGTATCAACCACATTACAAAATCGATAATCCACATTTGCTTTACTATAAGCAGAACTAAAGAAGCAAATACCCAGGGCATTATACAAACAAGTAAGCAAAACTGCCATACAACATGGCTCAGTTTGGGTAATTATTTAATTCTTCAGCATATAATACCCAAAAAATGATTTATGAGTTCATGAGGAGAAAACACTAGAAATTTATTTTTACTATCAATATTTAGTGAGTTTCCACTGTCTGTATAACACAGTTTTAGAGAGTTGGCATACAGTATTGAAAAATCTGGAAAATGTTCCTCCTATCTCTTATTAGAGTTAGGAATGTCAATAAAAAACATATTCCTATATGCTATAAAGGCAATATAGGCCAATTATAGGAGAACGAATAAAAGTTCTAGAAGAACAAAATAAAAGTGCAATAAAAAATATTATAGAGAAGCAGAATGACAGCCTCTGACAACACTTCTCATGTGTGGGGCAAAGGAGAAAGAAAAGTCAGAGAAGGCCCGAGGTGATAAACTCAGCGATTACAAGCACAAAGTTGAAATTGATAGCTACAGCTCCTGTTGACACGAACGTTAAGGGTACTGTTCATCGTTACAGAGTAGAATATTGTAATTTTAAGTGAAAAGAAAACATATCTCTCGTGAAAATTTTAATGTAATGCCATTTAGCTTTTGCATAGACAGACTAAGGGATACTTATTATCTGATGATACGAATGATTTTTTATTTTTTTAATTTTTTTTTAAACGTTTATTTATTTTTTGGGACAGAGAGAGACAGAGCATGAACGGGGGAGGGGCAGAGAGAGAGGGAGACACAGAATCGGAAACAGGCTCCAGGCTCTGAGCCATCAGCCCAGAGCCCGACGGGGGGCTCGAACTCAGGGACTGCAAGATCGTGACCTGGCTGAAGTCGGACGCTTAACCGACTGCGCCACCCAGGCGCCCCAATTTTTAAAGGATGGAATCACAATACTTTTGTTATATGGCACCAAATTCACTAATAGAAAATGAAAACTTAAAGCATTTTCAAACCTGTATCTCAAAATAATTTCTGTAAAAACACCATGCAGAAATTTCTTTCAATTTATATTAGTGCTAAACATCTGAAACAAAAGTAGCCTATTTTATTGTGTATTTCTCCTATCTGCTTTAATGATTTTCTATCTTTATATTACAACTGAATACTTAAATAAATGTACAGAGAGGAAGGGCACCTGGGTGGCTCAGTTGATTGAGTGTCTGACTTCAGCTCAGGTCATGACCTCGCGGTTCATGGATTTGAGCCCCATGTTGGGCTCTGTGCTAACAGCTCAGAGCCTGGAGCCTGCTGCATATTCTGTGTCTCCCTCTCTCTTTGTCCCTCCCCTGCTTGTGTGTGCATGCTCTCTCTCTCTCTTTCTGTAAAAAATAAACAAACATAATTTTTTTTTAATGTACATAGATGAATTAATTAATCAATAGACCTATTCTTTAGAACTCAAGTGGTGGTGATTTCAGTGCTACTTGACCTTGGAGTGCGTTGGTTCTTTTTTTCTTTACCTATTCTACAACTGTGAATCAGTAACTGTCCAGTCACTGGGGAAAAGTAGTCCATTTCTTTCTGTAGCTTTGCTTTATTTATGACAGTTTAGTTGGCCTATGGCATTTATTCATTGGGGCATTAGCTGCTAAGAATTCTTGCCTCCAGGACATTATTTTTCCCCCAATATCATGAGAATATAAACCAAAAATAAAAGGTAAAAAGTGAACTGAAAATTATAGGTAAGTTATATATTTCCTTTGATGCCAAGTTTTTGTTTGTTTGTTTACTTCCTGGCTAGTGAAAAAAGCAACGGGGAAGGAAACACAGTTTCATTTTTAATATAATATTAATTCCTAATTGTCCTGTCAGTTTACTTATATATTAACCTCTGGTTGAAAATAGGATATAAACATTTCTACATGTCTTAGTTTTATTGACATTATTAATAAAATTATCATTACTTTTTTAAATATTTAGAAATATGGAAAATAGCAGAGAACATACAAAACGTCTCTTGATATTTTATAGTCTCAAATCTTTTGTATCATAATACCACCTTAGTATTCAAAATGTCCTTACTCACTTGAAATAAAAGTACTGACAAAAACCTCATAAGGTGGAACCAACTTTTGTATTAACATAAAACATGAAAAATTAATTTAAAAAAATTGTCATTATGTATACCACTAAAATATTTGACTTAGAGCCAGTACAATTGTAACAACATAGCATGTTTAAGAAAGGGAAGATTAAAACTACTTGATCTCATTATAAATCCAATAATCCCTTTAAAAAAAGGATAAACTGGGGCGCCTGGGTGGCGCAGTCGGTTAAGCGTCCGACTTCAGCCAGGTCACGATCTCGCGGTCTGTGAGTTCGAGCCCCGCGTCAGGCTCTGGGCTGATGGCTCAGAGCCTGGAGCCTGTTTCCGATTCTGTGTCTCCCTCTCTCTCTGCCCCTCCCTCGTTCATGCTCTGTCTCTCTCTGTCCCAAAAATAAATAAACGTTGAAAAAAAAAATTAAAAAAAAAAATAAAAAAAGGATAAACTGTTGAAAGGGAGGTAGAAGTATTGACTAAATACTTATTCACTAGGAATAGTTTTTTTTTTAATTTCCGTACAAAAATATTTGATAATTAAGAACAAAAATGATTGTGTGTATATACATGATTTTATTTATTAGAAATTATATCAAACATGAGATTCTACAGATTTAATAATTCCAGGTTTCAATGAAAAATGTCTGTTGTTATGACATTTAGAAATGAAAGTATGCTATGTAAAATGTTAATAATTTAAACGAAGGAAAATTAATTACAATTAAATTGACATAATGTAAAATGTATTTTTAAGATGTTTGATAAAATACAGATAAGATACAAAAAGCAACAGTAGGAGATGATAAGTATATTTATAATTTAAGTCATCAATAACTATATGACTGACCAAAAATGAAGGACTTGGTATATAATAAACTCCTATTTTATTACAACTCGATTTTTAAAAAGAAAAAGGAAATAAATACAAATGAATACAAATGAGAAAGAGAAGAAGGAAGTTGGTTAGAAGAAAAATAAGACGACTGGGATGTAACTTCTAAAAATGTTAGTCACAGTATATTATAAATAAGAGATAAAAAAAATAATGTGTTCATTAAGGCATTCTGCCAAAACGGGATTATTTACTATTCCTAACTTTTTCCTGTCCTGTCTGGTTTCATATGGATGTAATAAATGCCATTTCCGTTATTCTAGTTGAAGATTGTAACTGGATCTTTATGCATTCTAACAGATCCTCAATCAAAAATTTCAAAAAAAAAAATCTGCGAGTTACCCTCTTAATGAAATGGTTTCATTTTGCATTGTGTGCCTCTTGAAGAAATCTGTTTTCTCTTGCCATAAATGCTTTTCAAATAGTCAGGAGCTGGAAAAGATCATGTCCTAGAGCAAAGGCAAACCCAAAGAGCGACACTGTTAACTTTACTGTTTCATTTAAATATTTTCTTTTTAAATGCTAGTTCGAAATCAATGAAAAATGGTTCCATGAATGTTTCTAAACTGTGTTTGATAACAATAGTCTAGAGATCAGCAGGCTGATGTTCTCATTCCTGGTTTACTCATCTGTAAGCAGTCCTCACAATTCCTCTCTTGCAGAATTAGTGTGATCAGCAGAGAATGAAGTACACATTGAACAGGGAGCACAGGCCTGGCATGAAGTTGACAATCATCACATGATATTTTTTCTTAAGGCATATCTTTTCCCTATCATTGTCACCACTAGAAAATATAAAACAATAGCGATTATCTACTGTCTCCTAAATCATGTGGACCATCTGTTTTGCTCAGAAAAATAAGCTGCCTTTGAGAAAATCCATATGGAATTAAAGTCCACTCATTAATTATAAGTAATTTTATACAGAATATGGTTGGAACATTTGACAGTGTGGGCAAAGGGTTAACCCTTTCCCATGCTGCATGAGGAAAGAGAAGTTTGTTCCTGTTCCCCTGGAAACCTAATATAGGTAAAAATGAAAACTAAATTGCTAGGCAACATCACTTATGATTTAAAAAAACACTCCTGCTTTTGTGTATTGCATCTGGTCTAGGAAAACTAAAAAAATGTGATAGGTACAAACTATTTTATTCATCCCTGATTGCAGTGACTATTATAACTATCCATGACTCTTAAAAGGACACTGAAAGCTAGGGCTATAGATGTTACTGATTGATGCATATGAGATGTTGGTTGGTCTACTGTAAAAACTGGCAAAAGAAGAATATCCAACATTGTCCTCTTGGCAAGGAGTGTTCCTTGTCCTAATTCTTTCTGATTAGACTGATGTTAAGTATAGTCTTTGCCTGTCTTTTGAGTCTGAATATTTAGTACAGTCTAAAAAAACTTCATGGTAGCCATTGTAGGTAGATTGCTATCTAACTATTTGAGTAAAATAAACCCAAAATATTCCCCTTAGATTTAACTTAGTTTTAGTTGTTCAACATAGGGCATTTAGGGGTACATTTAAAGTACCATCATTTATGCTATCTAATCTGCATTTTTCAGCTATAAATTGCACTCAATTCTATTCTAGAAATGATCTCAAAATTAGGTTAAAATGTGAGAATCAGTCTAGTTCTGGATGGTTTCTCAAATGCTTATCAAAAAAAAAATCTGTGTATCAGAAGTAACATTACCTTCATTATCTACATATTAAATATCTAAAAAGCAAAATAGCTTATAGATTTATCAATTTCACAGGATGATAGGGAAATGTGTATGTTGAACTTACTATAACTTATATGGCATGTTCATTTTTTAACATTCCCTGAAAAAGTCCATGAAGTCCAGGATACTGTGCTAAGGGCTAACAAATTTAAAAAGACAAGAAGACATCACCATAAAGGAGGTTAGAGAGCTGTAATTAATCTAAAATCAGCATGCACAAAAATTACATGTTGTCAATATATGATGGTACACTGAAAGCTAAATACATACATGATTACAACAAATATAAAATTCAGGTGAGGTAGACACTAATCCTGCCTCTCAGCATCCATGCCTTTTTATGCCCCCTTCCCATGTTAACTCTAAGCTTGGTGGTGCTTGCTTTGGCCAATGGAACATTGGCTAAATGGTTGGTGCACGCAGACTTAGTCCTTTAGCACTGGGGCTTGCCCTGTTAGATCTCTGCTGCCACCATGTGATGAAATCTGGTCTAGCATCCTTCAGAATGAAAAATTACACAGTGAGAGGTCTATGAGAAGCTGTTGTTTCTGAGTGACTGCAGTCTCTGTGGAACTACAGCCAGTCATCTGGTAGCCAATCATCCAGAAATCACCCAGATCTTGTCCACATTTCCCCTCCAATACAGAGGTATACAAGTGAAATGATACTGAAAATATATTTTTCATTTTAATAATCCAACATACTACACTGTAGAGTCCGCTTTTATCTGTATATACTTCTTTTAACCAGATTTAACTTCAATGTAAAATGAAACTATGCTTTCACCCAACATGATACAACTTGTATTACTGGAAACCCATTAACCTCTCTAAACAAAGTCTACAGTGGTCCTTAATCCATCTGAGAGTGATGCGTAGTGTTTACACTACCCTTTTGATATCTGTAACTTAAGTATAGATATGTAAGATTAACCATAATTAGAACATCTAGGTAAGAGAGTGGAAAAATGGGGAAAATGGGAAAAAAATCAGTGTATGTTTATATGGAAGAACTGAAAAGCTACTCATAACTACTACAATTGTCAGGTTCAGTCAGGGGAACATGGGATAGAAATCTATCCTACAAATTATAACTTTCACAATTGTTGGTATATAGCTGGTGAAGGGTCTAGAAATGGAAAATAGAGGATCAAAAAACAAATCTTCAAGATCATCCTGAGAAGTTAAACTGCCCAGTTACCTAGTTGGTAGGTGATGCAGATGGGAAACTTGCTTCTCTGAAGGTCTGCAGAAAGCAAAACCTTGATGTGAAATCAAGAACTTGAGGGCAAGCTGGAACTCGGTATCTCTGCATATGTCTGAGGTTCCATCTTTTAGTAGAAGCCACCATGCACTACTGAATCCTCTGTCAGGAAATATCCCTCAGGTTGTAGGCACTTCTATTCACTGACAGCCCTCAGATATCAGGCTTCTCTGGGGATATCCCTAAGCTGAAGAAAGCCACCTGCTCTGATTCTGGAGACAAACTTCATTTGATGATCTATCTGTATTAAGATATAAATGTCTGGCCACTTCGCTACAACTCAGAATAATTCTGAAAAGACTAGCTTCTGAAATTCCCAAGGGTTGGCTGGGCATTTTGACAATGTATCTCAGCCTACCTTTTTGCTTTGCATAGTCTTTCTTCTTTCTCTGCATGCTACCTCCATCCTAGAGTCTGATTCCTGAGGTCTGAATTGGTACCAGAAGAGCGATTTGATTGGTTAGTGTTAAATGAGATATTGGAGCTGCATCACCTGCTGATAATAGAAATCCATGACTATGAGTGGGGGAGCCCTAGCAATGCTGCTGCACAGAATTTATTTAGACTTTCATACATCATGAACTGGTATAATAAACCGAAAGAAGTGGATATACTAGCACATGACTTAGACAACTATAGCTCATCACCTGTTGTCTTGTAAAAACTTATATTTAAGTACAGCCATGTTTTACCCATGACTGCTTACATCCTACAACAGTAGATTGCAGTAGGTGCTACAGAAACTGTATTGTTCACAAAGTCTAACCTGCTTATTATCTGGCCCTCTACAGAAAACTTCACTGAACCTTTCACTAGTGAATGAAATGTAGCAGGCATTTGAAATATATGGTGGAAATGATAATTATAAGGATACTAAAATTGGACAATGGTTATTGCGGTTAATTGATGCCTGAGAGAGATAATGTACAGCTCTAAACACTTAAAGCTATGTGTGAAAGCTAGAGAAACTTCTTGGCGGTATATAAAGATACCAATCCCCTGTCGATGGAGAACTGAGAAAGCCCAGGACCAGGACCAAAACTGATTATAAAGAATAGCTGAGTGCCAGAGAACATTAAATTCTTACTTTAAGCAGGTCTGCTCTACCAAAATCAGGACTCTGATTGGGAAACGTTGGGACCATTAGAATGTGATGGAGATGTCTGGGTTGATGTGCTTAAAGATTGTGAATTCCTACACATCCCTGTATCCTCTAAGCCTGCAGAAGGATTTACTCTTCCTTCCAAAAGACTTAAGATGATGTGTTGCCTTTATTGTGCAAGACAGCATACCCCCCATCCTTCTAAAATCTACTCTTACCTTCCTTTCTAACTAGTATGTTAACAATAGAATTAAGTCACAACATTACTTAGTGGAGAAAGTGCTTGGCCTGAGGAATGATCATTATCCCCCCAAAATTATAGCACCTCATCAGAATATACCAGAAGGAGCCAGGTTAGTGAGTCTATAATTGTTTTCTGAGTGTAGTAAAGTAGGTAAAATAAAGTTGTGTGGGGAGGAAAGTTTATTGACATGACATCATTTCTCTCAGGATATAGGATCCAATACTCTGACAAACATCCCATGGGACTTCAAAGACCCCCCCCCCCCCACAAGTTAGTCTTCTAGAAACTTGAAGATACCAATATTCAGTTAAATGAAATTCCAGAGAATTGGGCATGCTAGCATGGACATGCTATGTAAGTCCAGAAAACCACCAGATGACCTATGGAAATGCTATAAGATATCCTTCCCACGACCCAGCCAAAAAAATAAATAAATAAAAAGAAAAATGAAAGAAACTTGCTAGTGAGTGGCACTTAGAATCTTGGTGGGGACTTTGTTGCTCAAGGCTACAGCAAGAGATACTTTTGTGAACAGAATCACTGTAGCAATGGAGTAAGATTCCAAAATAATAGAGACCAGGTAGTACTCAATCATAAGAAGCAAGGAGGCACAGAAATCTTATGAATGGCAAGGCTGAAGGAGCAGCTGGCCTACAAGGAACTTTGAAGACAGCTAATGGAACACTGTGTCCTCAGAGGCAAGTTAGGTAGGAAGCTAACAGGGTTCATGCTCAATCCATAAATCCAGAAGGTATCCAGCATGCATTATTACTCAATTTCTTGAACTGAATCAGTTTCCTGATCTGGAACCCAATAACTAAAAGCGTGTCCATGTTTTCAGAAGGTAGACTCTTGCAGCACTAGGTTGAGTTTATACATTAATGATCGCTCCAGTTTTTTTCCCCTATAGGGATCTAAGACACTTATTTGCATAACTGTGCATAGGAAAAAGGAATGTTCAAACATTTCTGAGGACTTAGGGTACAGGTTCCAAACTGGCTTGATACCAAAGGCCCCAGAGTTTCATGGTACTCTTCCTATTAAAAGGGAAACACATGCAAGTCAAGAAATAGCATCTTGTCCCAGGCCTGGCTCATTAGGAGTTCACAGAGTCTCAGTGGTCTGGTGGTCACTTATTGGGTCCTCGACCATATAACTGGAATGGCTATACTTGGTAATTGGTAGATCCCCCTGTGCACTGTACCTACAAATGGCCACATTTTGACCATCACTGTGTTCTAGAGGTGTGCATACTAGTGGTGTGTTAAGTTCTCTTGAGGATGGAATCTCAGTATAGACGATGCCAACTCCAAGAGGGGCAGTTGGGGAAGGAAGTTCTGTATTCCCAGCTACTTAGAGAAATGTCCTCAACAGGAAGAGTTTGGTCTCTAGGTTGGTACAGTCTCTTGGAAAAAGCAAAAAGCAATATCATACAGGGTCCTTTAGAGCCAAAAATAGAGGGCAGGGCTCTCTTACTGTCCTCTAAGGACAATACTGATACATAAGAGAAAGACAAACTGTGAAGTGGTTTTGCAGGTACCTAGCTCTATTAACTCTGGGGTGATGAATGTTAAAATACCTAGCACAATATGTGGCATTGATGGGTTTATTTTAGCTAGATAGTACATTCTAGTATATGGTAAAAAATCTCCCATCCTCAACTGTTATATTTGGAATCATCTATTCTGTTCTTGAAACTTTACTTCTTGCCAACTGGATTTTAGGAATTATATATCAGTTTTCGACAAAACACCTTAAGATTCGGACTGAATTTTCATTCAGTGTATATATTAACTCTGATAAAAATCTGTATCAGTATGATAGTAAGTCCTGTACATGAACATAATTTGTATCTCCAGTTTGTTGAGCTTGCCCAGAAAATAGAACCCTTTGAGTACTGCTGAGTATACTGAGAATTGGTATTAATACTAAAGAGGACAATTTGGTAATATCAATCAAGAATATTTGAAGATATGGGGCGCCTGGGTGGCGCAGTCGGTTAAGCGTCCGACTTCAGCCAGGTCACGATCTCGCGGTCCGAGAGTTCGAGCCCCGCGTCGGGCTCTGGGCTGATGGCTCAGAGCCTGGAGCCTGTTTCCGATTCTGTGTCTCCCTCTCTCTCTGCCCCTCCCCCGTTCATGCTCTGTCTCTCTCTGTCCCAAAAATAAATAAACGTTGAAAAAAAATTTTTATATAAAAAAAAGAATATTTGAAGATATGAAAGTGATATGTAGAATTTCTAACACATATGCACAAAAGACATAGAAAAGGAATTTTTATATAAGAATAAAATATTGAAAACTATCTACTTTTACATGACTAGGGGAGCACACAACTGCTGTGATTCAAACACAGATGTATTTACCAATGAAAACTTAATTAAACTCTATAGGAATTGTTATTAATTGGCCATATTAAAAAGCAAATACTGGAAAGTGTCTGCAAATTATATAATCAATTAAGGACCTATATTTAAAATATATAAAGAATTCTCAAAAAATTAATAGTAAAAAATTCCATTAGAGAATAAACAAAGATTATTAGCACACTTTCACTAAGGAGAATATATTAATGACAAATAAGCACCTGAAAAGATGTTCAATTTAATTAAAGAAATTCAAACGAAACTCACAATAAGATCTCACTGCACACCTATCAAAATTACTAAAATAAACCACCACAAATGCAGGTGAGAATGTAGACAAACGTGATTGCTCACACAATTATCCCAGAGAAATGAAAACTTACACATGAATACCTATACGTGAATGTCCTTAGCAGCTTTATCTAAAATAGCTCCAAACTGAAAACAGTTCAAATGTCCTTCAGCAAATGGATGGTAAAACTACACTCTATGCATATCACAGAACACTACTCAGCAATGACGACAAACCGTATACACATGTAACCATTTAGACAAATCTCTGGAGAACCATAAGTTAAAAAGCAAATCCCAAAGACCATATATTATATTATTATAGAATGTTTTTGAAATGGAAAATTATAGAAATGGATAACAGATTAGAGATTGTCAGGGACAATGGGAGGGTGATCAGGAAGGGAGGTATGTATGGCTATAAAAAGGCAACAGGAGGGGTCCTTGAGGAGATAGAATTGTTCTATATCTTGACTGAATCTGTGTCAATATTTTGGTTGTGGTAACGTGCTATATTTTGCAAGATGCTGTCATTGGGAGAAACTCGGTAAAGTGATCTTTCTGTATTATTTCTTACAACTGCATGTGAATATGTACTAACCTCAAAAATTTTACAAAATTTTAAATGAAAGCAAAATAAACTCTACCTATCCAAATCAGATTTTACATAAAATATGATTTTTTTTATCTTTCACAAAATTTGAAACACTTCACCTACAGTCTTTTCTGACAAATGTGGGTAGATTTAAATAGCAGCTGCCCTTTTATGTAAGATACATGCTCTCCGGGTTGCTAGGGTAACCACTATTCCTGATGTTTCCTATGCTTAGACCCTTCACTTATTTACACAGTTTTTGCTTAAAGGTTAATTCCATTCAACCCAACATGTCTGATGGGACTTTTGATATCAAAATAGAGATTTAAGTATAAGTTTTCATGTTCCTTTGGGTCAATAATTAGGAAAGCTAGCTACCTATCTCAGGACCATTCTGTAGCTATCATTTCACCCAGCCCATTCTACCTGATTGCAACTTTCTAGGTTTCCTGAGATGTCTATAGCTCTAATTCTTTTGCTTCCTGGAACATTAAATTTAAGTAATTTTTCAATAACACAGCCAAGCGATATATTTTTTGAGCCAGTGTATACCTAACAATAACTTTCTGTACTTTCACCACAAGAGGATTCAGTTATATATTATTTGGGAAGTCACAAACTTTTTTAACTTATAAAAGAAGTCAAAAAGCAACAGAGCATTGTTTTCTGGCATTTGGTGTTAAGAAGATAAAGTTTTAACTAATTACAATTTAATCTGAATTAAAATTACACAATTTCATTCTGTTTGACTGTTTGGAAACTTTCGTATCTTAAATTTTTATTTATTTATTTATTTTTATTTTATTTTTTTTAGCGGTGCCTCTGTCAGTTAAGCATCTGACTTCAGCTCAGGTCATGATCTCACCATTCGTGGGTTTGAAGCTTGGGTCAGGCTCTGTACTGATAGTGCAGAGCCTGGAACCTGCTTCAGATTCTGTTTCTCCCTCTATCTCTCAGGAATAAAGAGAGCATGAGTCGGGGAGAGGCAGAGACAGAGAGAGAGAGGGAGACAGAATCTGAAGCAGGTTCCAGGCTCTGCCCTGTCAGTACAGAGCCTGATGCAAGGTTCAAACCCATGATTGGTGAGATCATGACCTGAGCCAAAGTCCGGACACTCATCTGAAGGAGCCACCCAGGTGCTCCTTTTGTATCCTCATATAAAAAGTAAATTCACAAATCTAAGCATAAGAGTCGGTCTCTTTCAAAAAGAATTTCCCTGAAATATGAAGTCTTTTACATTTTCAGATTTAGATATTTTTAATCTTAGAACACTTTTCTGTTGCATCCCTGAGTGTTTCTAAATTCTTCTACAGGAACCCAATTACTATTTGTAGGTGGATTTCCCATTTCTGTCTCACCTTTTTTATTATTTTAATTTATTAATAGAGCTACAAGCTATTGAGCATGTGCTATATGCCAAGCATTTGGCTAAGTTAACTATTCACATAACCAAATTTACTTTCATAAAAACCTTATGAGGTCAGCATTTTATAGAAGAGGCTAGAGAGGTGAAACCATGGGAAGTTAATCCAAGCACTAAGAGTATATCTAGTGCTTTAACAAAGAACTTGTTAAAGCACTATATGATGTTTTAAAGAATCTACCTTCCAAGGTAAAATCTCAAATTCTATTTCTATGGTATTCATTTTGTTTGACATAGCTTCCAATGCATATTTTAATTTTGCCTTCTTATTTGTAGCCACTCTTCCCCGCCTTCCCCCCATTTATATTCTTTACTTAAGTTTTTATGTCCTAGTATGTTAAAATATACTTGGGATTTGTTTTAATCAGGTATAGTAAGACATTCAGACACAGATATAATCATCACAAAAGAAGAAGTTCCTATTCATAGATCCCTAGAAAAAGGCATGCCTTGCAGGGCAACATGGGGAAAGACCAGGGTTGGTCAGGATGCAGAGGGGCACAAGGCCACAGCATGGACTATAGCCTTTATTGGGATTTTTGAGCAAAGGAGTGAGTGTAAGTACACTGAGTAGGTTGAGGATTGGGTAGTTTGAGTAATTTCATCAGGCTCTGAGTTATAGCAATGGTCCCTAGTTTTCTAGTACCTCGTCCTAGGGTGATTCAGGGCAGGGAAAATTATAGCCTGATGTGTGAGAATGTGATAAATGAGATGAGATGGTTGTGGGTGTGGGCTCTAGATTAGTTGGTGTGTATATCAAAGGTGTGTTCTAAGGAGAACCCTTTGTTATAGCTAGCCCTGGGAAGGGCAGTCTCTCCCGGATCATGGCCTGTAATACTAGAGTACCAAGAATACAGAACTTGAAAAATATAGTCAATATATTCTGCCTCAATAATGTCTATTTTTAAGACCCTTTGAGAAAACAAAATAAATATTTAACATGCATTCTTTTGATTACTGAAGTAAATACTTCCAGGAATATTCTTTCCTGTGATTCTTTGGGTAATGTTTCCTTTGAGTGGTTTCAGCATTGTCACTATGTCTTTTTGATTATCGTTGTTGTTTGTTCTTTGATTGTTGTTTTTTGGTTAGTTGACTGATCTCCCCACATCCAGCATTGTACAACCAATCAAGGAATTAGGCTTTTCAAGAAAGCTAATGTACTCTTAGGCTTCTTCGGTTGTCTTACTTCTGACCTAAAAGCTAGAGATTGTGAATGGCTATACTCAATTCATGTTTTCTGGTAGGTCTTTATCTAAGGTACTAGTAGGTGTGATTTGCTTCTGCCCCTACTCTGTGGTTTCCTGCTCAGAAAGAAGGGGAAAAAAGTCTAGAAACTCGCAGTGTTTGTAGTATCAAACATGATTTGTGTAAAATCTAAAGCCTCAATGCATAACTCAAAATTCCTGTCCATAAGACAGATCTTTATGTCTCAGACGAAAATCTCTTGCTACTTGTTTCCATATAGAATTTCTTCATTCCATCTCATTACCACCATGTTGTACATTGAGTACATGTTGTACTTGAGTATGGATGTAAAAAGAGGAATACTATGATTAAACAGGGGAATGTTAAAGAGACCACTTTCTTGACAAAGTGCAGAAGATTCTTTTTACTTAAGAATAATGATACATAATCATGCACTGGCATAGACAACTATTTAATTTACCTGATATCATCTCTGTTTTAAATTGCAACATGTACAGTTACCATATGAGAAAATATAGAAGTTTTGCTAAAGATTGTTTTTATTTTAAAAATCTTACCTATTTGTCAAGGTTTTATTTATTCAAAAAAATTTTTTAAATATTTGTTTATTGGTATTGAGGAGGGCACCTTTTGGGATGAGCACTGGGTGATGTATGGTAACCAATTTGACAATAAACTTCATATATTGAAAAATAAATAAATAAATAAATAAATAAATAAATAAATAATAAAATCATACAGTTGAGCAAACAAGTCACACTCCTTAAATGACCAGAGAGCAGAAACGGGAAGAAGATGGCAGCGTAGGAGGACGCTGGGCTCACTGCGCTTCCTGCGGATGACTTAGATTCCACCTACACCTGCCTAAGTAACCCAGAAAACCGCCAGAGGATTAGCAGAATGGAGTCTCCGGAGCCAAGCGCAGATGAGAGGCCCACGGAAAAGGGTAGGAAGGGCGGCGAGGCGGTGTGCGCTCCACGGACTGGCGGGAGGGAGCCGGGGCGGAGGGGCAGCTCCCCTGCCAAGCAGAGCCCCTGAGTCTGGCTGGCAAAATCGGAGGGGCCTGACGGACTGTGTTCCGACAGCAAGTGCCACTTAGCGTCTTGGGAGGTCATAAGTTAACAGCTCTGCTCGGAAAGCGGGAAGGCTGGAGGACAAAGGGAGGGAGAGCTGCTGAGCCCCCAGACTACAGAGCTCAGTTTGGTGGGGAACAAAGGCGCTCGCCAGCGCCATCTCCCCCGCCCATCCCCCAGCCAAAATCCCAAAGGGAACCAGTTCCTGCCAGGGAACTTGCTCGCTCCGCGCAAACACCCAACTCTGTGCTTCTGTGGAGCCAAACCTCTGGCAGCAGATCTGACTCCCTCCCGCTGCCACAGGGCCCCTCCTGAAGTGGATCACCTAAGGAGAAGCGAGCTAAGCCTGCCCCTCCTGCCCCCGTGCACCTTGCCTACCCACCCCAGCTAATACACCAGATCCCCAGCATCACAAGCCTGGCAGTGTGCAAGTAGCCCAGACGGGCCACACCACCCCACAGTGAATCCCGCCCCTAGGAGAGGGGAAGAGAACACACACCAGTCTGACTGTGGCCCCAGCGGTGGGCTGGGGGCAGACATCAGGTCGGACTGCGGCCCCACCCACCAACTCCAGTTATACACCACAGCACAGGGGAAGTGCCCTGCAGGTCCTCACCACTCCAGGGACTATCCAAAATGACCAAACGGAACAATTCCCCTAAGAAGAATCTCCAGGAAATAACAACAGCTAATGAACTGATCAAAAAGGATTTAAATAATATAACAGAAAGTGAATTTAGAATAATAGTCATAAAATTAATCGCTGGGCTTGAAAAACAGTATAGAGGACAGCAGAGAATCTCTTGCTACAGAGATCAAGGGACTAAGGAACAGTCACCAGGAACTGAAAAGCGCTTTAACGAAATGCAAAACAAAATGGAAACGATGACAGCTCGGATTGAAGAGGCAGAGGAGAGAATAGGTGAACTAGAAGATAAAGTTATGGAAAAAAGAGGAAGCTGAGAGAAAGAGAGATAAAAAAATCCAGGAGTATGAGGGGAAAATTAGAGAACTAAGTGATACACTAAAAAGAAATAATATACGCATAATTGGTATCCCAGAGGAGGAAGAGAGAGGGAAAGGTGCTGAAGGTGTACTTGAAGAAATAATAGCTGAGAACTTCCCTGAACTGGGGAAGGAAAAAGGCATTGAAATCCAAGAGGCACAGAGAACTCCCTTCAGACGTAACTTGAATCGATCTTCTGCACGACATATCATAGTAAAACTGGCAAAATACAAGGATAAAGAGAAAATTCTGAAAGCAGCAAGGGATAAACGTGCCCTCACATATAAAGGGAGACCTATAAGACTCGTGACTGATCTCTCTTTTGAAACTTGGCAGGCCAGAAAGAATCGGCACGATATCTTCAGTGTGCTAAACAGAAAAAATATGCAGCCGAGAATCCTTTATCCATCAAGTCTGTCATTTAGAATAGAAGGAGAGATAAAGGTCTTCCGAAACAAACAAAAACTGAAGGCATTCGTCACCACTAAACCAGCCCTACAAGAGATCCTACGGGGGATCCTGTGAGACAAAGTACCAGAGACATCACTACAAACATAAAACATACAGACATCACAATGACTCTAAACCCGTATCTTTCTATAATAACACTGAATGTAAATGGACTAAATGCGCCAACCAAAAGACATAGGGTATCAGAATGGATAAAAAACAAGACCCATCTATCTGCTGTCTACAAGAGACTCATTTTAGACGTGAGGACACCTTCAGATTGAGAGTGAGGGGATGGAGAACTATTTATCATGCGACTGGAAGCCAAAAGAAAGCTGGAGTAGCCATACTTATATCAGACAAACTAGACTTTAAATTAAAGGCTGTAACAAGAGATGAAGAAGGACATTATATAATAGTTACAGGGTCTATCCATCAGGAAGAGCTAACAATTATAAATGTCTATGCGCCGAATACTGGAGCCCCCAAATATATAAAACAATTACTCATAAACATAAGCAACCTTATTGATAAGAATGTGATAATTGCAGGGGTCTTTAACACCCCACTTACAGAAATGGATTGGTCATCTAGACACATGGTCAATAAAGAAACAAGGGCCCTGAATGAGACATTGGATCAGATGGACTTGACAGATATATTTAGAACTCTTCATCCCAAAGCAACAGAATATACTTTCTTCTCGAGTGCACATGGAACATTCTCCAAGATAGATCATATACTGGGTCACAAAACAGCCCTTCATAAGTATACAAGAATTGAAATTATACCATGCATACTTTCAGACCACAATGCTATGAAGCTTGAAATCAACCACAGGAAAAAGTCTGGAAAACCTCCAAAAGCGTGGAGGTTAAAGAACACCCTACTAACGAATGAGTGGGTCAACCAGACAATTAGAGAAGAAATTAAAAAATATATGGAAACAAACGAAAGTGAAAATACAACAATCCAAACGCTTTGGGACGCAGCGAAGGCAGTCCTGAGAGGAAAATACATTGCAATCCAGGCCTATCTCAGGAAGCAAGAAAAATCCCAAATACAAAATCTAACAGCACACCTAAAGGAAATAGAAGCAGAACAGCAAAGACAGCCTAAATCCAGCAGAAGAAGAGAAATAATAAAGATCAGAGCAGAAATAAACAATATAGAATCTAAAAAAACTGTAGAGCAGATCAATGAAACCAAGAGTTGGTTTTTTGAAAAAATAAACAAAATTGACAAACCTCTAGCCAGGCTTCTCAAAAAGAAAAGGGAGATGACCCAAATAGATAAAATCATGAATGAAAATGGAATTATTACAACCAATCCCTCAGAGATACAAACAATTATCAGGGAATACTATGAAAAATTATATGCCAACAAATTGGACAACCTGGAAGAAATGGACAAATTCCTAAACACCCACACTCTTCCAAAACTCAATCAGGAGGAAATAGAAAGCTTGAACAGACCCATAACCAGTGAAGAAATTGAATCTGTTATAAAAAATCTCCCAACAAATAAGAGTCCAGGACCAGATGGCTTCCCAAGGGGGTTCTACCAGACGTTTAAAGCAGAGATAATACCTATCCTTCTCAAGCTATTCCAAGAAATAGAAAGGGAAGGAAAACTTCCAGACTCATTCTATGAAGCCAGTATTACTTTGATTCCTAAACCAGACAGAGACCCAGTAAAAAAAGAGAACTACAGGCCAATATCCCTGATGAATATGGATGCAAAAATTCTCAATAAGATACTAGCAAATCTAATTCAATGGCATATAAAAAGAATTATTCACCATGATCAAGTGGGATTCATTCCTGGGATGCAGGGCTGGTTCAACATTCGCAAATCAATCAACGTGATCCATCACATTAACAAAAAAAAAGAGAAGAACCATATGATCCTGTCAATCGATGCAGAAAAGGCCTTTGACAAAATCCAGCACCCTTTCTTAATAAAGACCCTTGAGAAAGTCAGGATAGAAGGAACATACTTAAAGATCATAAAAGCCATTTATGAAAAGTCCACAGCTAACATCATCTTCAACGGGGAAAAACTGAGAGCTTTTTCCCTGAGATCAGGAACACGACAGGGATGCCCACTCTCACCGCTGCTGTTTAACATAGTGCTGGAAGTTCTAGCATCAGCAATCAGACAACAAAAGGAAATAAAAGGCATCAAAATTGGCAGAGATGAAGTCAAGCTTTCGCTTTTTGCAGATGACATGATATTATACGTGGAAAATCCGATAGACTCCACCAAAAGTCTGCTAGAACTGATACATCAATTCAGCAAAGTTGCAGGATACAAAATCAACGTACAGAAATCAGTTGCATTCTTATACACTAACAATGAAGCAACAGAAAGACAAATAAAGAAACTGATCCCATTCACAATTGCACCAAGAAGCATCAAATACCTAGGAATAAATCTAACCAAAGATGTAAAAGATCTGTATGTTGAAAACTATAGAAAGCTTATGAAGGTAATTGAAGAAGATATAAAGAAATGGAAAGACATTCCCTGCTCATGGATTGGAAGAACAAATATTGTCAAAATGTCAATGCTACCCAAAGCTATCTACACATTCAATGCAGTCCCAATCAAAATTGCACCAGCATTCTTCTCAAAACTAGAAAAAGCAATCCTAAAATTCATATGGAACCACAAAAGGCCCCGAATAGCCAAAGGAATTTTGAAGAAGAAGACCAAAGCAGGAGGCATCACAATCCCAGACTTTAGCCTCTACTACAAAGCTGTCATCATCAAGACAGCATGGTATTGGCACAAAAACAGACACATAGACCAATGGAATAGAAGAGAAACCCCAGAACTAGACCCACAAACGTATGGCCAACTCATCTTTGACAAAGCAGGAAAGAACATCCAATGGAAAAAAGACAGCCTCTTTAACAAATGGTGCTGGGAGAACTGGACAGCAACATGCAGAAGGTTGAAACTAGACCACTTTCTCACACCATTCACAAAAATAAACTCAAAATGGATAAAGGACCTGAATGTGAGACAGGAAACCATCAAAACCTTAGAGGAGAAAGCAGGAAGAGACCTCTCTGACCTCAGCCATAGCAATTTCTTACTTGACACATCCCCAAAGGCAAGGGAATTAAAAGCAAAAGTGAATTACTGGGACCTTATGAAGATAAAAAGCTTCTGCACAGCAAAGGAAACAACCAACAAAACTAAAAGGCAACCAACCGAATGGG
Organism: Felis catus; assembly: GCF_018350175.1. NCBI lineage: Eukaryota > Metazoa > Chordata > Mammalia > Carnivora > Felidae > Felis > Felis catus. The sequence continues at coordinate 56,466,025 of NC_058385.1, forward strand.
AAAAGATATTTGCAAATGGCATATCGGACAAAGGGCTAGTATCCAAAATCTATAAAGAGCTCACCAAACTCCACACCCGAAAAACAAATAACCCAGTGAAGAAATGGGCAGAAAACATGAATAGACACTTTTCTAAAGAAGACATCCAGATGGCCAACAGGCACATGAAAGGATGTTCAACGTCGCTCCTTATCAGGGAAATACAAATCAACACCACACTCAGATATCACCTCCCGCCAGTCAGAGTGGCCAAAATGAACAAATCAGGAGACTATAGATGCTGGAGAGGATGTGGAGAAACGGGACCCCTCTTGCACTGTTGGTGGGAATGCAAATTGGTGCAGCCGCTCTGGAAAGCAGTGTGGAAGTTCCTCAGAAAATTAAAAATAGACCTACCCTATGACCCAGCAATAGCACTGCTAGGAATTTATCCAAGGGATACAGGAGAACTGATGCATAGGGGCACTTGTACCCCAATTTTTCTAGCAGCACTCTCAACAATAGCCACATTATGGGAAGAGCCTAAATGTCCATCAACTGATGAATGGATAAAGAAATTGTGGTTTATATACACAATGGAATACTACGTGGCAATGAGAAAAAATGAAATATGACCTTTTGTAGACACGTGGATGGAGCTGGAGAGTGTGATGCTAAGTGAAATAAGCCATACAGAGAAAGATAGATGCCATATGGTTTCACTCTTATTTGGATCCCGAGAAACTTAACAGAAGACCATGGGGGAGGGGAAGGGAAAAAAAAAGTTAGAGTGGGAGAGAGCCAAAGCATAAGAGACTGTTAAAAACTGAGAACAAACTGAGGGTTGATGGGGGGTGGGAGGGAGGGGAGGGTGGGTGATGGGTATTGAGGAGGGCACCTTTTGGGATGAGCACTGGGTGTTGTATGGAAACCAATTTGACAATAAATTTCATATATTAAATAAATAAATAAATAAATAAATAAATAAAATATTTATTTATTTTTGAGACAGAGAGAGACAGAGCATGAGTGGGGAAGGGTCAGAGAGAGGGAGCCACAGAATCTGAAGCAGGCTCCAGGCTCTGAGCTGTCAGCACAGAGCCTGACACGGGGCTTGACAGTGAGATCATGACCTGAGCCGAAGTCGGACACTTAAATCAACTGAGCCACCCAGGTGCCCCTATTTGTCAAGGTTTTAATGCTTTTAAGTATCTCCTATAGAGAGATGCCTGGGTAGCTCAATTGGTTAAGCCTCTGACTCTTGATTTCAGCTAAGGCCATGATCTCACAGTCGTGAGATAGAGCCCCTCAGTGGGCGGCTGCGTGTGCTGCCCTGACAGAGAGGGGCCTTCTTGGGATTCTCTCTTTTTGCCCCTCCCCAACTCGTGCACATGCATACACACACTCTCTCTCTCAAAATAAATAAATAAACACAAAAAATATACATCCAATAGAATAAATATATTTTCCAGTTTGCACAAAATAGTCTTAATTTACATCTATTGCTCTAGCCCATATGGTTCAGAATTTGTCTCTGAAATACAGTGTCTCAATTTAGGCAAAATATAGTAACCCTATCTATGACCAACAAGCCTTTCACATGCAAAATATTTAAACATAATTCTTATAGTAGCTAAGAATTTTAGCCTTCTAATCCAGGCTGTCATTTAAACCTTCAAAACTTTGGTGCCTACCTGTATAGAAATCACTTTAGCCAGATAATGAAACATTTTATAAAAGCATTTGTACTAGGCATATTGCCATGCAAATAAAAGGTGGTATATGAATATATGTGTGACGCTAATATATATGAATATATGTGACGCTAATTTCCGAGGCTTGTGAAGGTAATTGCATTACCTACAAATTGATAATAAAAGAAGGTTACAAATAAGGCTAAATAATAAATTCACAGAATCAAAAAAGTCATAGTATGATACGGAAAGACGGTTTCGTAGGCAGAAAGGGAGAGGCTAGAGATTGAAGCTCCCTGGGAGCAAAAACTGTGTATTTTAAAACAATGCTGACAAAGGTAGAGCTTTTCCTAAGAATGTAACAAACACCACCTGTTGCCTGCTCTTGTTTTCCTCTGGAAGTTGATAAACAAAATACCTAAGGAAAGTAAGTAAACCATAAACCTTGTGTTATATAGGAGGGACAGTATGATCATAGTCTGACCCCTCATGACGGAGTCAAGCCAATCAGGAATAAACAACTCAGCACCTACAGTTATCAGGCCAATGGAGGGGAAAAACAAAAACAAAAACAAAGGCAAAACAAAACAAAGACACGAAACAGAACAAAGGGGGAAGAGAAGGAACAAACCAAAACCCTAGAAAGTAAAGTCCCCTGCCTATAGTTGCTCTCTGTAATGGCAGCTTTTCACACTATCCTTTTTTTTTTTCTTTTTTTAATTTTATTTATTTTTGAGTCAGAGAGAGACAGACCGTGAGCCCGGGGGGGGGGGGGGGGGGGGCAGAGAGAGAGAGACACACACACAGAATCGGAAGCAGCCTTCTGGCTCTGTGCCGTCAGCACAGAGCCTGACTCGGGGCTCAAACTCACAAACCGCGAGATCGTGACCTGACCTGAATACGGACACTTAACCGGCCTAGCTGCCCAGGCGTCCCTTACTATCCTTACTTTCTAATAAAACTCTTGCTTTTTGCTTATCTTACTCTGTGTCCACCTCTTCATTTTAAAGTGGAGAGACAACGAACCCTGGGTATTGAGGTAAAGAATCCTATAGCAACAGCCAAAACAATATTACTCTGCAGGCACTTGCAGAATGCACCAATGGCTTCTTGGAGAATATACTTTTTACATTACATTAAAAAGATTCTTTTTTTTTTTTCATCTAGAAGCTTCTGGTATTTGCTGAATGAAGACTTTAACCTTTTATCAAGTGCAAAAGACAACATAAGTTCCAAACTGTGCATGAATAATATAAGTAGAAGTATACCAGCAGCCTTTCAGTGACCAGGTCTTAATCTTTCCTGATGGCTTCACGGTGCATCTCCCAGTGGCTTTTTTGTTAGTTTCTATCCTTAGATACCCATCCATCTTCACCTAACCTACTGGAGATTTTCCGGGCTTGGATATAGTCCATTCACCTGATGCAAAGTATACGACTTTTCTTCAGTGGCACAAACAAGACATTTATAAATGCATATTGATCAATTATTTAATATGAGTAATTCAGCTTGTAGATGTGTATCAAAATGCTTTTCCTTTCAATATGGTTATTTTGTCTCATGCAGCATAGCATTTTTGTTTAAAGGTGGTATTGGGGTTATATCAAAAGTTGATATTTTAGTGGCACCTGAGTGTCTCAGTTGGTCAAGTGTGTGACTTCAGCTCAGGTCATGATCTCACAGTCTGTGGGTTTGAGCCCTGCGTCCGGACCTGTGCTGACAACTCAGAGCCTGGAGCCTTCTTCAGATTCTGTGTTCCCTCTCTCTCTCTCTCTCTCTCTCTGAGCCTCCACCACTTGCACTCTCTCCCTCTGTGTCTCAAAAATACATAAAAAAAATGGGGCTCCTGGGTGGCTCAGTCGGTTAAGCGTCCGACTTCAGCTCAGGTCACGATCTCACGGTCCGTGAGTTCGAGCCCCGCGTCAGGCTCTGGGCTGATGGCTCAGAGCCTGGAGCCTGCTTCCGATTCTGTGTCTCCCTCTCTCTCTGCCCCTCCCCCATTCATGCTCTCTCTCTGTCTCAAAAATAAATAAAAACGTTAACAAAAAAAACACACATAAAAAACATTAAAAAATATAAAAAAAATTAAGAAAGAAAGTGTTTATTAGCAATGAAGATGTAGTAATTGAAAAATACAATCTGCTGTTTATAATCACTTCAGGTTAAATACTTAACTATAAACCTATTAAAAAACATACAGGATCTTTATGTTGAATATTGTAATATCCTTATGAAAGAAATCAAATAAGACCTAAATAAACTGATGTATCGTGTGTGTAAATCTGACAATTCAAAATAGCAAAGATGTCAATTTTCATCACACGGAATTTGATACAATTCCTGTACAATTCCTATCAAAATCCCAGATTTTGTAGATATAGACAGGCTTATTCTAAAATTTATATTGAAAAGTACAGGTCCTAGAATAGAGAAAAGCCCCTTAAAAATGAAAATAAAGTGAGAGAAATTACTATGACTAATACTAAGACCAACTATAGAGCCTCAGTACTCAAGGCAGTGAAGGAGAGTCACACAGATCAACAGGACATAATAGAGAACGATATAGACTCACACAAATATCCCCAGTTGATTTTTCGCAAAGCTGCAAAAGCAATTCAAGGAAGGAATGATGGCCTTTTCAAAAAATGGAGATGGAAGTTAGATAATGGTAGACAAAAAAATTAACAAACTAGAAGTCATATTTTATACAAAAATTAATTCAAAATGGATCAAAGATTTAAAAATAAAAAGTAAGACTATACTTAGAAACAAACAAAAAAACATGGCAGAAAATCTTTAGGACCTAGGATTGATTTATTTTCATATGCCTGAAATATTTCATAGTTAAAATACCAATTTTTAGAAATTTATTTTGAGAGAGGGAGAGTGCACATGCACACAGGAGGGGCAAAGAGAGGGAGAAAGAGAGAGAGAATCCCAAGCAGCCTCCAGTGTGGAGCCAGATGTGGGGCAGGGCTTGAACCCACAAACTATGAGATCATGACCTGAGCCGAAATCCAGAACCGGGTGCCCCTAATATGCAGTTATTTCTAAACACAGTTTTGGTCAAACAAAATGCAACTGGATACCAAATTTTTCCCGAAATCTACAAGCTTTCAAACTTTGCTCTAGGTTGTGGAATTGACATAAAGTCAATGGTGAAAATATTTTGCTATTTAGTGTAGACAGATAGCCCTTAAGGATAGTAAATGGACTTAGCTAGGCATTGTCTCAAAATGTACCACCCTCAAAGGACTGGGTTTATGATAAAATTTTTATCCCAGCAAAGAACTGTTAAGCTAAGCATAACTAATAACTAAGAAAAAAACTGTGGAATATAGGTACTCAGAGCAATACATAATGATACTGGACATGTGGCAGAGACAACACTCAGCACTCAGGTACAATTGGGTTTGAGGCTATTAATATTCCATGTTTATTGGAATTGACTAAGAAATTTTTATTGAATAAGTCTCTGTATATTAAAGGAGACTTAATAGCTACGGTGATAGGAGAGTGGGAGAAAGGTGCATTGCTCACAGTCCAAAATAAAGGGGAAAAAAATCATACTGTTTTTCCAAATTTCCCCCTACAGGTTACAAACTCTAATGACTCAAATATTTGCTCATAAGAAACAGGAGAGATTTCCTTCTTTCTCATGTCTAAGTAACATTCCCGTGTGTGTGTGTGTGTGTGTGTGTGTGTGTGTGTGTGTGTGTGTACATATATACCATATCTTCTTTATTCATTAATCCACTGATGAACACTTTGGTTGTTTCAATATATTGCCTATTGTGAATAATGCTGCAATAAACATGGAAGTGCAGAGATCTCTTTAAGATCCTGTTTTCACTTCCTTTGGAGATATACCTAGAATAAGTCTGGGGAATCTAATGGGTAACATGGTGGTTAGTAATAGTTAATAATACTGTATTACATACTTGAAAGTTGCTAAGAGAGTAGATCTTAAATGTTCTCAACACCAAAAAAATTTATGTGACACAATGGAGGTGTTAGCTAAATTTATGGTGTTAATAATCATTTTGCAACATACATCAAATCAACAAGTTGTACATCTTAACTTACACAATGTCAGTTTTACCTCAATAAAGCTGGAAGAAAGAGGATAGCAGTCCATGTAGACAAAATGTGTGTAGAAAGACAGATTGAAAATACGGCCACAATATTTCAGAAGTTTCATCATGAGGTAGATAGTCTGCTTCTCTTTACCTTGAATCTGTTCTGGCCTTGTGACTGCTATTGACCAACAGAACGTTGAGAAAAAAATTTCTTTGAGCTTTCTGGATCATGCATCATGAGAGAAGCTACTGTGCCTGCTTCTTGGAATGCTACCCTGAGACTGTTATGTAAAGAAATTTGGTCTAAGTGTTTGAATTCTGCCATTTGGAGCCAAACCAAGGAGTCTCAGCTGGCATCAGATGAATTCCTGAACATGTGAGTAAATAGACATTTGAACTTCCCTGACCAGATGACCCTTAAACTGAATGCACCCTAATGAATGAACCTGGGTAAAACCATTAGAGGTGCCACCCACTGACCCACAGGACTCAGATAAGTAATAAATCATTGTGGGTTTTTTTTAGCACAATGTATTTTTATTTTTATTTTTTAATAGAATTTATTGTCTAGTTAGCTGACATACAATGTACACAGTGTGCTCTTGGCTTCAGGAGTAGATTCCTGTGATTCAACATAAAACACCCAGTGCTGATCCCAACACGTACCCGCCTCAATGCCCATCACCCATTTTTCCTAATGCCCCCTCTCACCTTCTCTACTCTCTTCCCTCTTCATTTGTTCTCTGTATTTAAAAGTCTCTTATGGTTTGCCTCTCTCTGTGTTTGTAACTATATATATGTTTTTTTCTTCCCCTTCCCCCATGGTCTTCTGTGAAGTTTCTCAGGATCCACATATGAGTGAAAACATGATATCTGTCTTTCTCAGACTGATTTCACTTAGCCTAATACCCTCCAGTTCCATCCACATTGATGCAAATGGCAAGAGTTCATTCTTTTTCATCGCCAAGTAGTATTCCATTGTATGTATATACATAACCGGTTCTTCATCCATTCGTCAGTTGATGGACATTTGGGCTTTCCATAATTTGGCTATTGTTGATAGCACTGCTATAAACATTGGGGTACATATGCCCCTAGGAATCAGCACTCCTGTATCCTTTGGATGAACTCCCAGCACTGCTATTTCTGGGTAGTAGGATAATTCCATCTTTAATTTTTTGAGGAACCTCCACACTGTTTTCCAGAGTGGCTGCACCAGTTTGCATTCCCACCAACAGTGCAAAAACGGTTCCCATTTCTCCACATTCTTGCTAACATCTGTTGTTTCCTGAGTTGTTAATTTTAGCCACTCTGACTTGTGTGAGGTGATATCTCAATATAGTTTTGATTTGTGTTTTCCTGATGATGAGCAATGTTGTGCATCTTTTCATGTGTCTGTTATCCATTTGGATGTCTTCTTTGGAAACATCTATTCATGTCTTCTGCTCATTTCATCACTGGATTATTTGTTTTTCAGGTGTTGAATTTGGTAAATCTTTATAGATTTTGAATACTAATCATTTATCCCATATGCCATCTACAAATATCTTCTCCCATTCCATTGGTTGCTCTTTAGTTTTGTTGATTGTTTCCTTTGCTGTGCAGAAGTTTTTATATTGATGAGGTCCCAATAGTTCATTTTTGCTTTTGTTTCCCTTGCCTCTGGAGACCTGTTGAGTAAGAAGTTACTGCGGGCAAGGTCAAAGAGGTTGTTGCCTGTCTTCTCTTCTAGGATTTTGATGATTTTCTGCCTCACATTTAGGTCTTTCATCCATTTTGAATTTATTTTTGTGTATGGTATAAGAAAGTGGTCCAGTTTTATTCTTCTGCATATTGTTATCCAGTTATCCCAGCATCATTTGCTAAGCAGACTTTTTTCCATTGGATACTCTTTCCTGCTTTGTCAAAGATTAGTGGGGAGTAAATTCATGGGTCCAATTCTGGGTTCTCTATTCTATTCCACTGGTCTTATGTGTCTGTTTTTGTGATAATACTATACTGTGTTAATGATTGCAACTTAGTAATACAAGCTAAAGTCGGGGATTGTGATACCTCCAGCTTTGGTTTTCTTTTCAACATTACTTTGGCTATTTGGGGTCTTTTGTGTTCCATACAAATTTTAGGATCATTTGTTCTAGCTCTGAGAAGAATGCTCGTGCTGTTTTGATTCAGATTGCAATGAATGTGTAGACTCTTTTGGGTAGTGTTGACATTTTAACAATATTTGTTCTTCCAATCCATGAAGATGCAATGTTTTTCCATTTCTTTGTGTCTTCTCCAATTTCTTTCATAAGCTTTCTGTAGTTATCAGCATACAGATCTTCTACCACTTTGGTTAGGTTTATTCCTAAGTATTTTATGGTTCTTGGTGTGATTGTAAATGGGATCGATTCCTTAATATCTCTTTCTGTTGCTTCATTATTGGTGTATAGAAATGCAGCCAATTTCTGTGCATTGATTTTGATTTTATGTCCTGTGACTTTGCTGAATCCATGGATCAGTTCTGGCAGGTTTTTGATGGAGTCTTTCAGGTTTTCCTTGTAGAGTATCATGTCATCTGTGAAAAGTGAAAGTTTAACTTCTTCTTTGCCAATTTAGAGAATGTTTATTTCATTTTGTTGTCTGATTGCTGAGGCTAGGACTTCCAACACTATGTTAAACAACAGTGGTGAGAGTGGACACACATCTCATGTTCCTGATCTTGGGCGGAAAGCTCTCAGTTCTTCCCCATTGAGGATGATATTAGCTGTGGGCCTTTAATATATGACTTTTATGATAAGGTATGTTCCTTCTATCCCAACTTTCTTGAGAGTTTTTATTATGAAAGGATGCTGTGTTTTGTCAAACGCTTTTTCTGCATCTATTGACAGGATCATATGGTTCTTATCCTTTCTTTTATGTAATGTATCATGTTGTTTAATTTGCAAATATTGAACCAGCCCTGCAGGCCAGGAATGAATCCCACTTGAATATGGTAAATAATTCTTTTAATATACTGTTGAATTTTATTTGCAGTTATCTTCTTGAGAATTTTTGAATCTGTGTCCATCAGGGATATTGGCCTATAATTCTCCTTTTGAGTGGCTTCTATGTCTGGTTTGGGCATCAAACTGGCTTCACAGAATGAACCCAGAAGCTTTCCTTCCATTTCTCTTTTTTGGAGCAGCTTGAGAAGGATAGGTATTAACTCTGCTTTCAATGTCTGGTAGAATTCCCCTGGGAAGCCATCTGGTCCAGGACTCTTACTTATTGGGAGATTTTTGATAACTGATTCCATTTCTTATCAATGTTGTTTATTTTTTCAAGAAACCAGCTCTTACATTCATTGATCTGTTCTACTGGTGTTTTTTTTTTTGGGGGGGGGTGTAGGGTTCTATGTTGTTTATTTCTTCTCTAATCCTTATTATTTCTCTTCTTCTGCTGACTTTGGGGTTTCTTTGCTGCTATGTTTCTAGTTCCTTTAGTTTTGAGGTTAGATTCTATATTTGAGATATTTCTTGCTTCTTGAGATTGGCCTGGATTGTGATGCATTTTCCTCTTAGGACTTCCTTTGCTGTATCCCAAAGGGTTTGGACTGTCATGTTTTCATTTTCATTTGCTTCCACTTATCTTTTAAGTTCTTCTTTAATTTCCTGGTTGATCTATTCATTCTTTAGTGGAATGTTCTTTAACCTCCATGTACTTGGAGGCTTTCCATATTTTTTCTTGTGGTTGATTTCAAGTTTCAAACGTTGTGATCTGAAAATATGCATGGTATTATCTCAATCCTCTTATATTTGTTGAGGGCTGTTTTGTGACCCAGTATGTGATCTGTTTTGGAGAATGTTCCATGTGCGTTCGAGAGGAATGTGTATTGGGCTGCTTTTGGATGAAAAGATCTGAATATATCTGTTAGGTTCATCAGGTCCAATGTGTCATTTAGAGCAATTGTTTCCTTATTGATTTTCCACCTAGATGATCTGTCCATTGTTGTAAGGATAGTATTAAAGTCCCTTACAATCATGGTATTGTTGTCTATACAGTTATTTATGTCTGTGATTAATTGAATCATATATTTATGTGGTCCATGTTGGGGGCATAAACATTTACAATTATTAACTCTTCTTGATGGATAGACCCCTGAATTATGATACAATGCCCGTCTTCATCTCTTGTTATAGTCTTTGTTTTAAAATCTAGTTTATCTGATATAAATATGGCTAATCTGGCTTCCTTTTGACTCCCAGTAGCATGATAGATGTTTCTTCATCCCTTCACTTTCAATCTGCAGCTGTCCCCAGGTATAAAATGAGTCTCTTGTAGGCATCATATAGATGGGTCTTTTTTTTTTTTATTCATTCTGGTACACTATGTCTTTTGATTGGGGCATTTAGTCCATTTACATACGTAGTGATTATTGAAAGATATGGATTTAGTGTCATTGTGTTATCTGTAGGTTTTGTGCTTGTGGTGTTGTCTCTGTTCCTTTGTAGATTTTGCTGCGTTCCAGTCACAAAGTATCCCTTAGGATCTCCTGCCAGGCTATTTTGGTGGTCATGAACTCCTTTAGTTTTTGTTTTTCAGGGAAAGCCTTAATCTCTCCTTATATTATAAACGACAGCCTTGCTAGAGAAAGTATTCTTGGCTGCATATTTTTCATATTCAGCATGTTGAATATTTCCTGCCACTCTCTTCTAGCTTGTCTTCAGTGGACAGGTCTGCTACTGCCCTTATGTGTCTACCCTTGTATGTTAAGGCCTGTCTGTCCCTAGCTGCTTTCAGAAATCTCCTTTATCTTTATATTTTTCCAGTTTCACTATGATATGTCATGGTGTTGATCTGTTTTTGGTGATTCTGAAGGGAGTTCTCTGTGCCTCCTGAACTTGGATGCCTGTGTCCTACCCAAGACTGGGGAAATTCTCAGCTATAATTTGTTCAAATAAACCTTCTGCCCCTTTCTCTCTCTCTTCCACTTCTGGAACTCCTATGATATGAATATTATTTTGTTTCATTGAATCACTTAGGTCTCTGATTCTCCTTTCGTGGTCTAGTAATTTCCGTTCTTGCCTTCTCTCAGCTTAATCATTTTCTGTAAGTCTATCTCTATTTCACCTATTTTCTTCCCTCTTTCTCCCGTCCTTGCTGTCACTGCATCTAGTTTATTTTTCACCTCATTTGCAGCATTTCTTAATTCATCATTACTATTTCTTAGTTCCTTGATCTTTGCAGCAATAGATTATCTGCTGTTTTATATGCTTTTGTTTTCAAGCCCAGCTATTAGTCTCATGACTATCAGCCTAAATTCTTGATCAGATATACTATTTATATCTGTTTTGACCAATTCCCTGGCTGTCATTTCTTCCTGGAATTTGTTTTGAGGAGACTTCTTCTGTTTCATCATTTTGGCTAGTTTTCTGATTTTGTGTCTTAATAGCTTGTTATGTGTCTTGTGCCTGCAAGTACTACTATATTAAAAAAAGGGGGGGGTCATACACTGTCCAGGGTCTGGCATTTCAGGAAATGTCTTTTGTGTGTATTACATGCACTCCATTATTTTGTCTTGGCTGCTTTATCTCACTACTTGTAGTAGTGGATTGGATCATTCACAAGGTGTGCTTTGATTCATTCATTGAAGCAACCCTGGAAAGGAGGAGAAGGAAGGGTGTTGTGAAACTTTTTCCCAAACTAGAGATAAATTATAGGGACAGATAGACCAGACTGAATCAAATAATTTATAGGGCTTAATCTAGAGAGAGAGGAAAATAAAGAAGAAGGAGATACAGAACAGGTGTAAAAAGAGTATGTTAAAAATTTCTGATAAAAACAAACAACAAGAACAGAGAAAGAAAAAAAAAGAAAAAGAAAAAAAGAGAAAGAAAAACAATTGACCAATAATGAAACCAGAAACTGTAAGGCTGATTCCACGGAGGGAAGAGAAAAAAATAAGAGAGTAGAAAGATAAGGCAGTGAAAAGAGAAGAGAAGGAAATAAAAGAAAAGAAAAAAATAATAAATTAAAAAAGAAATAGAGAAGAAAAAGAAAACAACAACAACAACAACTACAAAAACCAGACTAACTTATAAAACCGCAGGACAGTTGACTGTTGCCTTGGAAATGGTGGCTGTGCTGGTCCAGAGGAGGAGGGGCTGCCAGATTTGGTGAGTTTCAGCCTCACTCTGATAAGCAGTTACTGGTCTTGGAGGGGTGAGGTTTGGTGTAAGCAGGTCCTGCCTCCCCTCGGTGCCACTGCCCCATTCCCTGAAGCCCCACTATGTTGATGAGGGGGAGGAAAATGGCAACCCCCAATCTCTCCTCCTCAGACCTGGTGTCCCAAACCATGTTTTTGAAGCAGCCCTCCCAGAGCAGCATGGGTGTGGAAGAGCCAGTTTTCCCTGCTCCACAGTCTCCCATGCCTCCTAGGTGCTCCACTGGGGTTCAAAACCCAATGCCTTAAAGGATCCCGCTCCACATGGACCTGGAATAGCACTGGTACCTCCAGCAGACAAAGGGCTTCTGGATGGTGCCTGCAGGGTCTTTTGTTTTTGGAGAGTGAGTAAACCCTCTTCTCACGGTACTCAGTGGAGGGGACGGCTTTCTTGCAGTGTGCCCCAGAGAGTGTTACCAAGCCTGGGGCTGGCTCTACTCTTCCACAGGTGCACCAGCAATGACTCTGGTCCAGAGATAGTCACACAACCCTGAAATCTGCAATCTTCACTCCTAAGGCTGTTTGCAAAGTAGAGACTGTCTCTCTTTGTATTATTCTTCATTTTCTGGACTGTGGTCTGGAGATGTTTTTTTCTTATCTAAATACAATCCTACACTTCCACAGCCTCTATTTCTCCTCCTTTTGTTTCTCCACTGAAAGGTTCCCCCTCCTCTTCTGTGCCTATGCTGCCACCTGTTTTATCTCTCCTAATTCACAAACATGTACCTCTGAACTATCAAGCTGTCTCTGTATGCCCCTGGAGAGATTTCTGTCACATTGTAGCCTGGATTCCTGGAGTTCCACGTGTTCTAACCTCATTACTGCTGAGTTTGATGGAGGAGGGACATTCTGGTATCCATACTCCTCCACCAATTTGACTCCAATAAATCATTATTTTAAACCAGAAAGTTGTGGGATGATTTGTTATGCAGCAACTAACATCTGATACACTATGTTTCCTATTAGTTGAGAAATTCAGACAGAAAATTCAAATACACTTGAACATTTGGAAGAATCAGATTGGGAAGTGGAAGCTAGAAATGATAATGTTTAAGCTTTTAAGCTATATGATTTTTTAAATTTTATAATACTTTTTAATTGAAGTATAAGTAATTTACAATATCCTATTAGTTATAGGCATACATTATTGTGATTTGATATCTTTCTACATTACAAAATGATTTTCACAATAAGTCTAGTTACCATCTTTCACCATACAAAGTTGTTAAAATATTGTTGGCTATATTCCCTGTGCTGTAAATTGCATTCCCATGATTAATTATTTTATAACTTGAAGTTTGTACCCCTTATATTCCTCACCTCCACAACCTTTCCCTGCTCTGGTAACCAACAGTTTCCTGTATCTAGAAGTCTGTATCTGTTTGGTTTTGTTTCAGATTCCACATATAAGTGAATCATATGGTATCTATCTTTCTCTGGCTTATTTCACTTAGCATAATACCCTCTATGTCTGTGTTGTCACAGATGGCAAGATTTCATTCTTTTTTTATGGTTGAGTATTATTCCAGTGTGCATGTGTGTGTGTGTATGTGTGTGTGCGCGTGCACACCACATCTTTATTCATTCATCAGTTGATGGATGCCTACATTGCTTCCATATCTTAGTATTGTAAATAATGTTGAAGTGAACATAGGAGTGCACATATCTCTTTGAATTGATGTTTTCATTTTCTTTGGATAGATGCCCAGAAGCCCAGAAATGGAATAACTGGATCATATGGTAGTTCTATTGTGTGTGTGTGTGTGTGTGTGTAAATTCCATACTGTTTTCAGCTACACTATTCTCCATTTCCACCAATAGTGTACAAGGGTACCCCTTTTCTCCACATCCTCATCAACACTTGTTACTTTTTCTCTTTTTGACAATAGCGAATCTGACAGGTGTGAGGTGATCTCTCATTTTGGCTTTAATTTGCTGTTCCCTGATTATTAGTAATGTTGAACATTTTTTCATGTTTCTGCTGGCCATCTGTATGTTTCTTTGGAAAAGTGTCTATTCAGGTTCTCTGCCCATTTTTTAACGAGGTTGTTTGTTTTTCTGGTATTAAGTTGTTTAACTTCCTTATATATTCTAAATAGTAACCCCTTATTGGATACATGATTTGAAAATATTATCTCCCATTCTGTAGGGTGCTTTTTTGTTTCATTGATCATTTCCTTCACTGTGCAGAAACTTTTTAGTTTGATAAAATCCCATTTGTTTATTTTAGCTTATTTGCCTTGAGGAGACTGGTCCAAAAAAAATACTGCTAAGGCTGATGTCAATGAATTTACTGCCTGTGAGTTCTAGGAGTTTTATGATTTCAGGCCTTACATTCAAGTTTTTAATTCATTTTGAATTTATTTTTGTATATGATATAACATAGGTGTCCAATTTCATTCTTTTGCATGTAGTTGTTCAGCTTTCCCAGCATCATTTTTGAAAAAAACTATCCTTTCTTTATTGTATATTCATGCCTTCTTTGTCATAAATTAACTGACCATGTGTTCATGGGTTTATTTCTGGGCTCTCTATTCCATTTCATTGACCTATGTGTCTATTTTCATGTCAGTACCATACTGTGTTAATTACCAAAACTTTTTACTATAGTTTGAAATCAGGAGGTATGCTACCCTTAGATTTGTTGTTCCTTCTCAAGGTTGCTTTGGCTATTCAGGGTATTTTTTGTAATTCCATACAATTCTTAAGATTCTTTGTTCTAGTACTATAAAAATTGCTATTGGTATTTTGATGGAGATTACACTGAATCTGTAGATTGCTTTGGGTGGTATGATCCTTGAGGTCCTGAATTTTGACCACTCATATGATGTCAAAAAGCAGGGCAGAGGACTTTTTTCTTTTACTGTTTCCTAGTAAATATCATAGTTGTGCTGCTATTCAGCAAACCAGCAATTGTTAATAGTGCAATGTTATAACCAACAAACTTAAAGGTATTAAAATATTAGTATTTTAATAAAACATAATGTCACAGTCATACTAACAACAAATAAAATCACTTCACCTTACTGCATTTATATTTATTTGCAGTATGAAAATGTTAGCACTTAAATGGTGTGGGTTTCAATGTATTTTAAACACAGAAATGTCCCATATTGATATCTATGGCCATTATACACTTAGCATTTTTGCATGCTATCATTTTTCACAAATTATGAGACCCATAAAATTAAGTTAGATAGAAAGAATAAAAGTCACCCTTTCATTGTTTTATTTTACTGTGAGTATAGAGGCAGACACGTGGAGTCAAATTTATATTTATTAAATTATTTGAGGAGATTTCGAAAATCAGGGTTAATGCTGATTTATTTTAAATCTCACTAACATTGTAGCTTATGGGGGAAAAAACACTGTGCTAATCTTAGGGAAAAAAGCTATTGATTTAGGCCAAAAAGGTAAATGTAGCACAGCCCTTGGGTTTCCTTTTTCTTTACTCTTCTGCCCAGTGGATCCAAAAATTACTCTTCTGTTTTCATTCAGTTAAATTCTAAAGCAAGTTCAAGTTCCTTTCAGATTTCTTAAACTCATTATACTGTCATGCCTGTGCCTTAAGTTTTGAGTCAGAAAAAGAAAGAAGGCTTATTGCTGAGTTTGGAATATATCATTGCTATTTTTACTTTCATCTCAGGACTCTCAACTTATGATGGGTTCTGAGAGGAAATGAAATTGAACAGGAAAAAATAATGTAATCCTAAAAATTACTGCTATAGAAATGCAGAGCATTGGACTAGCTTTTGAGAGTGTTTGGGCATCATATGTACCCTGGCTTGTCTTTTCAGCTTGTTAATTCCATTATGGATGGAAAGTGAAACCCCACAAGCTCTACTTGCATTCACACATTTGCTCATGAAAGCGGAAAAAAAAAGTGCGAGTTAAGCCATCTCAAAGTAGACTATTCTATTATTTTAGGAAGCTAAAAGCAAAATGAGCTACTTCAAAGCCTCTGTTATAGAAAATTTTGCCTGCAGGTGACCAGAAATAATCAGGCTGACAAATGTAGGAAATGGACAGTTGAAGTTTATGTTGCAAAACCAATAACTCTCTTTGGACAGAAAGAAATGATAAATTCAGATTTATTACTCATTTCTGTGCTTGGTAATAATAATGTTTTATACTTAAAAATTCTATCAAAAGAGTCCATTGGACTTCAAAATTCAGCCATTGTAATAAAAATACTTGGAGTTAATAAGGGTAAGTATTCAAAAAACAGGTTCTGAAGACACTTTACTATTCTATTACAAAACACTTCCCTTGCTCTCTGCCAAATGCTGCTTGTATCCATCTGGAATGGATAAAATGGCATTGTTTCCAGAGGTTATTTAAATAGGCAAGGGTCACAAATAAGATACTGTGAGGATTAAATAGAAAATACAACACAGACTAGGAAAAGAAAGGTAAATATTATATTTATCTTTTATAGTTATCCTAAATCATGTTTTCTGAATGAAAGCCATGTATTATCAGCATCCTGAAAGTCTTTCTTTTTGTTCATATCATTATTTACTTTCCACCTGTACCCTAGAGAGTTGTAATAATGTAGAGAATGTTAGAGTGGCTCTTCTAGAAGAGATATTAATACCTTTTTCTGCAAAAGATACCTAGGGATTACTTGTATCATACATTAGGATAAAATTGAGAAAGTAACTATATTGTCTTTTGACTTTTTTACATAATCCCCAAACACAAAATGAATAAAGTCTAATCATGATTAGCAGTTTAAAATATAAGCATATCCTGTATTTCTAGAAAATGATATTTAAGCTTATAATAAAGCATAACAATGCATTCTATTGTGTATATATTGATATATTTTAGATATGTGTTTAAACTTTGCTACATTAAAAGTTAATCATTTTTTATCATTAAATGATGAATCATTATTATCATCACATGGTGATCAAGTAATATTACCTTTTAAAATAAAAAAATAGAAAGTGAAAGTATGATATAGGTAAAGTAACAGCCTTACGGACTTGTGGAATTGTGTACAATATATAATTGCTGTGAATAAATGGCACAAATCTAGTGCATATCTAATGCATATCTAGTATTAACTAGATCACTTCTTTATATACATACTACTCTTAAATATGTGTAACACTATGGTTATTAGAGTTATTATTCTCTTTATTTTTCAGTTGAGAACATTGAAGTTCAGAAGAACTAAGCAACTTATCTAGTTGTGCATAGCACATTTTGAATTTAGGCTTTAAATCCAAGCCTGTTTTACCTCAAAACATGTGATTGTTTCACTGTACCACACTGCAGAACACCACACTTCATCTATATCTCTAAATGTCTCTATCTCTCTATCTCTATCTCTTCATAAAGGAAGCACAACATTACCTGGGAATTCTCCATGCCCCAGTATGCTGAAGAACATGTACCATCAGATATAGAACTACTCAAAATTTGATAAATATTCTCTCACCTTGTGCAAGAAGTTAAAAAAGCTAAGAAATCCTGTAATTCTTAACTAGCTTATATTAAGCACAATTGGGGTATTTTCTGCTTCATTCAATGAAGAAAACTCTAGAGAAACTTTAAAGTTGGAAGTAGACTTTCATAAATGGTCCATAAACCCAACTGGTTTCCTTTGAATAAGGAGATTGCTACAGTGCCAAGAAAAATTTAGAACTGTGACAACATATTTAGCTTCCCCATATGTGACCATACCTAAACTATAGTATACCTAAGTATACTATGTTATATAAAGTATAGTATACCTAAGTATACCATGTTATATAAAGTATAGTATACCTAAGTATACCATGTTATATAAAGTATAGTATACCTAAGGTACAGACCTGTTATGAGGGTGGATGGAGAAATATGTAACAGATATACCTATAGGATCATATTTGAAGAAATATGGCCTTGGATTTATATAGTTTTTAAAGACCTCATGTTTTTCACCTAAGCAGATGGAACAGATGGAATTGTAGTGAAGTGATGTTGCTTTAAGGATACCAGAAATGCATTTGTTATTTTCCTGATTTAAACAAACTGCATTTTCTTTTCTCCCTAACTCTGAAGAGTTGGCCTGAATGATGAAATTGATAATGATAGTAAACATAATTATAAAGAGATTTGAATAATCAAGAAAAAAAACAAAGTTAGACATTTTTAGAACTTTCAACTTTGGCATGGAATCATAAGTAATTGGAAGAATCCAAGCCCAATACACCAAATTTGGCAAGCTGTGTTGTTCACGACCGATGGGAGCTACTACATTCCAGTTATAATTTTAGAACCTGGTAGTTGTTACTATAGAATGCTTATCACCTCTCTTGTTTTTTCCTTCCAATGAAGGAACTGTAACTACAGTTGCTATATGTGGGTTTCTTTCCATGCTGGGAAGGTAGAATTGATAAATTTGGGAAGCATGTCTGGCAGGTACACTCACCTCATCTCTCCCCTACTCTGTTTCTCTTGGGAGCAAGCTGTTTACAAAGAGCATGTGTTCTTTTCCTTCCAGGCTCTTGCCTACAAAGATTTCCTTTCCTTGGTTCAGTTTTGTTGATGCTTGATGGTTGAGCCTGACTCATTCTGGGCATCAAGCACATGACCCAGTTGATTCATACTAAGCTGTCTTCCAACTTTGCTTCATGAGTACTGTAGGTGGTATTTCATTCTCTATGCATTTTGTTTGTTTCATTTCACAGTGTATTCACAATTCAGTTGACAAATCGGTGCAATTATATTTATTGAAGCCTTTCAGAGAGACAAATTGTGTACTTATTTCAAGCACAGGAATACAGAGGCATGTGGAGACTCTGATGGAATACGAACAGGGGCCTGTCCTAAATAAAGAGTCCAAAAGGCACAGTACATTGCTCAAACTTTGCCCAAGATTATATGACTTATTCCTTAATTTAACCTTAAACACAAGGCATAATTCTGTTATTGGGGTCTTTGTAATCAGGAAACTACTTTTTGTAATATCATCACAAATTGCACAAATTTAATGGCACTGTTATAGTAATATTTAAAACTGGAACCTCTGGCTGTGGGTTTAAATGTCTACCATTTTGAATCTGGCAGTTTGTGTGCATCTGAGAAAAACGTGTTGCAGGTCAAGGGTATATTTTGTAGTTCCCATTTACCTCTGTGAGCGTGGCATTAGCTATCACAAACTGGATTTTAATACCCATTTTGTAAAGCCATAATTTTACGCTGCCATTGTAAAAGTCCTAGGATGACACCACTACAATACCAAGGAAGTGTTTAGAATATCATGGGAGCCAGGGTGTGGCTTTCACATGTATATAGGCATTGTCTAGAGAGTGAAGACTCTGTGCAGCTCTATTTTCTCCTCAACAATTTTGTGTATGGCATCAAACTCCAGGGAACATGTATAGGTATGAAAATGGGGAATATGATTAAGCAGAGACACAAAAGGAACTTGGAAGGAATTGGCAATGTTCTCTTTGTACCTGGGTGGTAGATAAAGTTAAATTTACTGTTATTCCTTAAATTGCTTATTAAGGTAAAATGCACAAATATTAAATGTACAATTCATTGACTTTTGTAGCAAAGTGGGAGGTATTCCCCCTACCCCAGATAGTTTACTCATGTCCCATTTCAGTTAATCCCTACCTCTTTTCAGAAATTACTGTTTGCTAGAACTATAAATTATTCTTGCCTAGACTTCAATTTCATTTGGAGTTTGCTTTTTCAAATATGACTTTTTCTTGCTCAATATATACATTTTTAAGATTCATCTATATTGTTACATGCATGGGCAGTTTAATCTTTGTCTATTTTATTATTTTTTTTTAATGTTTGAGAGAGAGGGAGTGCACTTGCAAATGGAGGAGGGGCAGGGGGAGGGAGGGAGGGAGGGAGGGACGGAGAGAGAGAGAGAGAGAGAGAGAGAGAATCCCAAGCAGGTTCCACACTGTTGGCACAGAGCCCAACCCAGAACTCATCTCAAAAAATGTGAGATCATGACCCGAGCTGAAATCAAGAGTCAAATGCTCAACCAATTGAGCCACCCAGGTAACACAATCTTTCTTCATTTTAAATGAGCTTTCCTGAGGTAAACTTATATATTGTAAAGTTTACTAATTTCAAGAGTACTATTAGATGAATTTGGGAAAATATGTATAGTTGTGCAACAGCCACATATATAATCAAGATAATTTATTTTTTGTCAAACTCAGTGAAATAAAACTCAGTCCAAGATGATGTTAAAATGATCCATAGAAACTGATACAGTACAGTGGTAGTGTAAAATAAAGAATATTTTTCATATAACTGATGGATAGCAGCTACAGATCTTCTTCAACTTATGATAGGATTACATCTCAATAAACACATCATTAATTGAAACACCGTAAGTCAAAAATACATGTAATACGCCAAACCTACCGACATCATGGCTTAGTCTACTCCTCCTTTAAATGCGCTCAGAACATTTACGTTAGCAGATAGCAGGGCGAAATCATCTCACACAAAGCCTATTTTATGATAAAGTGTGGGATATCTCGTCTAATTTATTGCATACTGTACTGAAAGTGAAAAGCACAGTTGTTGTACGTACAGAGGGGTTTGAGTGTATCAGCTGTTTACCTCTCTGGTCGTGTGGCTGATGGGGAGGTGGGGCTCGCTGCCCACCATCACAAGAGAGGATGGTATCACGTGTCGCTGGCCCAGAGGAGAAAAACCCAAAATTCAAAGTTCATTTCTACTGAATGTGTATCACTTTAGATGCATCCTACACTGAAAAAAATCTAAGCTGAAGTTTTGTAAGTTAGGGACCATCTGTAGAAATCTGACTTAATTTACATTTTATTTTAACACCATTAATGCCTGTATATTTTGGCAGCAACAATGATGCAGTCGCTGTTTATATCACGGTAGAAGAGAGGGAGGCTTGGAGACTATCTGGATGAATAGAAACATAGGGATTGCATTGCTGAGGAATACGGGAATAGGTCTTTGCACCTTAATGATTGTGGTTTTGTAAGTTGGCATTAGTTTTATAAATAGTCCTGAGGTTTTAAGAATATTTTTGAAACATGGCTGGAAATCATTAAACTAATGTATCACCAAGTACTGAAGACAGACAGAAATAGTGAAGAAAAAACACTAAAAGCCCAGGCAGCTGAGTTTCTATTAGGTTGGTTTTTATCAGAATTGCATAAGTAAGGGTTCTCTGCCTTGACTGAAGTCAGTTTAGTAATTCTTTGTTATTTGCCCCCAGGAAATGGTCTCAAGGAAACGGTCTAGATGTTAAATTGCCACAATCTTCATGTTAATAAACCTTTAACTTAAGATTGGCTTTTTAATAAACACAAAGACAAAGACACATAAAGGAAGGGGGAAAGAAAGGAGAGGGGCAAAGGAGAGAAAAGAGAGTGGAAAGAAGAGAGAGGGAAAACCTCTTAAGGTATCTTGCCTGAAGGCCTTTGACATCAGCAAAGCTCCACTTTTTAACTTCCTGTTTCCAAACCCAATTGCACTATTTTTATAGCTTTATTTCTGGGCTTATTCAGCAGAAAAGCAGAGGTGGCAGAGGATTCAGTTAAGAGAGTTACTCTCCAGGGCATATCTGCCAGTATTTTCTTTTCTCAGTACATCTTATTTAACCTATAGCAGCAGTAAGAATCGAAGCCCTATTCAGGAAAATGAAGATTCTTTCAATATGTCTCTGCCATGGTGTTCACTGTAATACCAGAATATAATAACTGGGGCCTAGGTAACTATACAGTGGTAATTCAAGAAGCCTAATTCTTTCTCCCTGGCTTTCTGGTAAAAGGAATGAAAACACAAGTGAAACTAAAACTCAGATATCTTTAATAACATTAATTCTGGCCTCCCAGAACCTCCAGCCAGAGAACAATAAAGAGGAAAGAGCAGAAAAAAAATACACAGGTAGGTAGGTAGGTAGGTAGGTAGGTAGATAGATAATATTTCATAACAAAGAAGACTAATAACACATGGGTTGAATAAATGCTCATATTTATTAGTCCCCTTTGTTGCGGAAATATAATTAAAAACAAAATCTTCTTCCAACCCAGATCCTCTTCACAAATATAGCAATGAAAGAAAACACTTTTATTATCGAATAAACATTAAACTGCAACATGATCTGCAAAACAGGCAATCTGCTAAGAGATTGCAAAGATAGGAAGAAATCCCACCTTTTTAAAAAGCCAAGGAGATACAATCCATTATATACATGTTCTCAAGATAAACAATCTACTCCTCTAAGTAAGAGGAATTAACTATTGGGCACAGAGTTCATCCTGGATCTACCTGGTAATTATAGTGACCATGTACATAGTGGCTTAATCCAGAGGAAAACTAAACAAAACAAAAAGCCTTTCATATCTTTAAGGATAGGAGGTAGTTTTGCAACCAAGGACAAGCCACAGAAACTAAAAAGATGGAGTGCTATCTCATCCCATAGATAGCTCCCAGGTCCTTGAGAAAGACGTTTCTGGGTCTTAAAGCAGACAAAAGACCGTTGTAGTTTTCAAAAATATATATATTTTAAGGAAAATGGACTTATAATTATACATTTTCTAAACTAAATGCTATTAGAAAAGGGAGAGAGAAGTCTTTTCCCTTATTTCTGGTGAGGAGAATTAAGTCTATGTGTAAATTTTTATTTACCCTTACACTTTTCAGTTATTTATTACCTCATCATGTATTCAGCAAATGTTTCTTAATATATTATTGCTTAAAACTACCCACTCTTACCAATTTCACATTTGTAACCAATTTAAGAAACATCACAAAAAATATTAAAAAAATAAGATACCGTAGCAGAGTAGAGGATATATATCTCAGGCCAGTTATCTAAAGTCATTAAGTGGAATTAAGCATGAAGTTATTTTTCACAACTATATCTCAGAAGTGATTCAGAATTTCAGGTAAAACAGAATTTTAGTTTCACGTCAAGTCAAGCATTTCATAGGGATAGAAAAAAACCCCAGAAACAAGTATATTTATGGGTTCTTATACATATTAAGCTATATCATATTACGACTAGTCAAATATCAATATAAACCATTTTCATTTTGACTAGTCAACAGGACTGATCCATAATTCAATCAGAAAAGAAGCAAAGAATACACTGAAAGTGTTTTCTGATCATGATATAAAAATAAGTAGTATGGGGCACCTGGGTGGCCCAGTTGGTTAAGCATCTGACTCTCGGTTTTGGCTCAGGTCATGATCTCAGGGTTTGTGAGTTCAAGCCTCATGTTGGGCTCTTCACTGACAGTGCAAAACCTGCTTGGGATTTCTCTTGGGATTTCTCCCTCTCTTTCTGCCCCTCCCTGGCTTTCTCTCTCTCTCTCTCTCTCTCTCTCTCTCTCTCTCTCTCTCTCTCTCTGTCTTTCAAAAAATAAACTTTAATTTTTTTTAAAAATATGTAGTAGTATAATTCCAGATTTATTTGAATCTATATGTAAAGTTAAGTGGAAATACCTAACTAAATTCTTAAGCAATGAAAAGTTAAATTTTTTGTAAATCACAGCATAAGAATCTTTTTCTGTATAGCAGTGGCTCTCAATTAGAGATAATTCCCCACTCCCACCCCGACCATCCCAGGAGGACATTTGACAATGCCTGGAGCCATTTGGCTGTCACTGCTGGAGGGGGAGAGGGCGCTGCCAGCATCTAGTGGGTGGAGGCCAGAGATGTTGCTAATACATCCTAAATGCACAGCACAGTCCTCCATAATAAAGAATTATCCAGTTCAAATGTCAGTAGCGCTGAGGGTTAAGAAAACTTGATCTGTTATAGAGTTAATTTTGTGGTAGTATTAGTGCAATTCAACTTTTCTTCCCCACTGAATTTTCTTCCTCGCTGAGTTTTCTTCCTCCACTGAGAGGTCTAATATGCGTATTGACCTATAGATCCTAGGTTCAAACTAAAGTTGATAGTGTTTGCACTGAAACATAGAAATTATAAAGTATGAATAGATCATTATTCTAATCTGTGAGAAACCTAACAATTTTCTTCAATTATTGAATAACCTGACATAAAATACCTGAAGCTGACAAGATGATAAAGCAACATCTGTAGTATAGAGGTAAAAGCTATCCCTAAAGTCTTCTATCTGGACAGTTTGTTGTGAAATTATTTAGTATCGCAAGAAGAAAGACATATCAACAAAGTGTGGGGGCTATCCCCATTTTAACGGACTAAATCTGATAAGGACAGTGTTTCATGCTTTTAACCAAACAATATGTACAAATTAAATCACAGCAATATCTCCTCCAATAGTTGGAAATAATAGAAAATAGCAAATCTTTGGCTTCAGAAAATAAATACTCTAAAGATGAAAAATCAAAACAAATAATGTTTAAAAAATTTGAACATGAACCCTTCCTTAAAGCATTATCTGGGAGAAAGTTAAGCTATATTTTATATAATGAAGATTTATGTTATATGAGAACAGATATTTCTTAGCAATACATACATTTATCAAAATCTGTTCCTTAGTGGGCGCCTAGGTGGTTCAACTGGTTAAGCATCTGACTTTGGCTCAGGTCATGATCTCTCAGTTTGTGGGTTCGAGCCCTGCGTTGGGGTCTGTGCTGACAGCTCAGAACCTGGAGCCTGCTTCAGATTCTGTGTCTCCCTCTCTCTTCCCCTGCCCTGCTCATGCTCACTCTCATTCTCTCTCTCTCTCAAAAATAAGTAAACATTAAAAAATTAAAAAAAAATCTGTTCCTTAATATAGGACAGACAAACTGATTTTAAAAATCAATTAGGTATTTGTTTCATTTCCCCAAATTTATACACAAAATACAAAATTCATTACTAGTAACAAAATGGGAATCATGTATAGATGACCCTTGACTTAGGATGTTTTGACTTAGGATTTTTCTGCTCTACAATGGTGTGAAAGCGATACCCATTCTATAGCACTGTACTTTGAATTTTGATCTTTTCCTCAGCCTAGCCCAACAGGGCACAGCCCTCTCTCAAGATGCTGGGCCATGGCTCCCAGTCAGCCACACCATCACAAGGGTGAACAAGCTGATATTCTATACCTGTACGACCATTCTGTTTTTTACTTTCAGTACAGTATTCAATAAATGACATGAGATATTCAATATTTTATTAGAAAATAGTCTTTGGGTTCGATGATTTTGTGCAATTGTAGAATAATGTCCATGTTAAGAGCACGTTTAAGGTAGGCTTGGCTAAGCCAGGATGTTAGGTAGGTTAGGTGTATTAAGTGCATTTTTGACTTACGGTATTTTCAACTTATAATCGGTATATCAGGACAAAATTCCATCGTAAGTCAAGGAAGATTGGTTCCCTGTTATTTTATAATTAAAAATCTGTATGCCCATAGTTTGAAAGGTAAAGGTATGGATTCCAGATCATAAGAACTTTATAGTCACCAGTGGAGGTTAGATAAAATTCTCAGCTACTTATATAAAATTTTCCACTTCTGCTTAAAACTTACAATTTTATCAAAGTTGGTAAGACTATTCATAAAATTACTTTATGCCCAAGGACCTGAGATTCTCTTTGCTATGATTACATTGTTTCAAAATCCATTACTTCTCCAACACCACCTCTGAAACAATTTTCCTATGATTGTATTGTATCAAAAGCTCTATCTCTTATTCACCAAATAATGGACTTTTTTATTTTATTTTATTTTATTTTACTATCTTGGCACCAGAGGGAAGAAGCATCTTCACTTTGATTATACTTGAACAAAGTCTAAATAGTCTACTTTCCTTTCAGACAATTTTTCTCTGTATTTGCCATTTCCAGGATTCACTGCTATTTGCAAACCACTTAAAGTCCTATTCTGAATAAATAAATAGAAATTCTCATTATAAGGGAGACTTCCAATTCATAATGGATGAAACAAAAAATAAAAAAAATCCTTTGATATATAGTTCAAGATTTTATGCCTACCATATTCAGAATTTTTTAAAAAAATATGAAAACAGAAAAAGGGAAAGTTGATTTTAGAAAAGACGAAAGGGAAAATGTTTCAGGGCTTCCCTGGCAATAAGTTAAGGAAAAATATTTTCTTGGTATCTCTAAACTAAAAGACACATTAAAGGAAATTTAAGCTAACTCTCCCATGTCTTGCTCTAAAACATGAGTCCTAAAGTAAAATTTAAAGACTTGTAATTTTGTCAAAGTAAGAGCAAACTTTGAATTAGAATAAGGCACTTTGGAAATAGTTTTAAGTATCATTAAAATTGACTTAATACATATGAATGCATCCTTTCTCTCTCTTTTTTCTCCTGATTTCTTTCATTATCTTCCTCCTTTCACTAAATTAAAGGACTTATAAATGGTTTTTGCTTAAGGATAATATATATCGCTATTAGTTTTGTATTACTGGATACCAAATCACCACAACATTGGTGGCTTACAACAACAGATTTATGATCTCAGGATTTCTATGGGTAAGAACTCTGGGCATGACTTAACGGTTCTGTGCTCAAGTGTCTTCACAAGAGTGTTAGCTAGGGCTGTGTCACCTGAAAACTCAACCGGGAGAGGATCTGATCCTAATAGGTTTACTCATGGTTATTACACATATTCCTTTTCATTTGGGCTGTTGGACCAAGGGTTTCAGTTCCTTCTTAGCTTTTGTTCAGAGGCTGTTCTTAGTCCCTTACCTCTCAATAGCCAGTTCACAGTGTAACAATTTGTTTCCTGAAATCCAGCAAGAAAGACAATCTGCCAGAAAAGACAGAAGTTACAATATTGTATAATGCCGTCATGGGAGTGACATTCCACCCCTGCTATAAGTTCTGTCTGTTAGAACCAAGTCCCATGTTCTGCCCTTATGCAGCAGGAGGATACAGAAGGGGATGGGCGGCAGGAGAAGGTAAGGTGGTAACACCAACATGAACTTAGAGTCTGTTCTACACAATAGCTAAGATAGGTTGAAAACTTAAGGTTCCAAAATTTTCTGGTTGTCCTCAGTTATTCCTTTACTGATGGTAATAAAATTAATAAATTTTCTCTAGGGTTATAACTCTCAGGAATAAATGTTACATATGTTTGCCTTTATATCAAATCAGTTAGACAGCCAATGGAATAAGAGAGCAAGTTATATGTACTTCTTTCTTCCCACATTCTGGAACTTGGATGTATTAGCGAATTATCTTTGATTACCTGGCATGCTGTCTAGTTAACATTTAATAATGAACACTAACACATTTAATTAACCAATACTTCTAAAAAGTAGAGTCTACTTATCTTAATATTATAGATAAGGAAAGTGACATAAAAAAGTAAAACATTTATCCAAAGACACATAGTAAGTTCTGGTGCCACAGTCTGAATGTGGAATATAAATCTACAGCTTATGATTTTATCACTATTAGTTTACATCTTTATAACTTCACAATTGGCATTTGGTAAACAAAACATTTTAAACTCAGACCAAATTATTGAAACAGCAAAGAAAACAATTCTGCATATTATGTGGAAAGGTTTCAAAATATCCATTTGATTTCATCAATGGTGATTCCTAATTTGGTATCAATAGGAAAAATGAAATCAGAGGGATACATTTGAATGTTTTATATTTTTATTAATAAACTGTGATTCATCCTTTATATATGATGGAGTTTTCTGAACAGTTCTCTATAAGAAAAACAGTCTTCACATAAGAAAGACCTTCAGTATAAGGCTTAGATGAAATAGGATACACCTAGACGTTTGTGTTGAATGTTTATAACATTTGATTTTATTAATGAAAATAGATGTTTGAATAAAAAGAGTAAACTGCATTGTCTAAAATAATCTAAACCTAGGTATATCTTCTTAAAAAGTTCTCTAGCATATCAAGTAGTACTTTATCCTTTAATACCAAAATGAATTTTCTTGAATTAATCTCTGTTGTTTCCAGAAAGGAGCATACACACACACACACACACACACACACACACACACACACACACACACACAGAACAAATTAAGTAGTAAAAAAGTCAACATCAAGAGTTACTTAGCTCTCTCCTTTTCTCTGCCATCATTGTGTGTATGGATCAGTGTGTGTAGGATTAACTGTTCCTCACCATATCCTTCTTATAAGACTTTCAGGATTGAGTGATTCTTGGCCAAGAAACAAGAGCAGAATTATCCCATTCCCTACTAGATTCAGGTGGAAACTGGTAATAAAATCAGGTACGACTCCAAGAAGATGCATTGGAGAATAACCAGGCTGGGTGTATAAGGGATCGTCCATGGGATGGCACATATATTTATGCTGCATGAAGGTCATGTGCTCGTATCCTATCACTCTGTAAACAACACCACTACCTGAACAATAGACATGTTTTGACGGAGAAATGTTTTTTTGGGGGGATTATCCTTCTGTACCAGTAGGTTGGTTCAGTAATATGTGAGACCTTTTGTTTGAAAAGAAAAAAAATTACTTATGATGAACAAAATATACTGGTAGAGATTCAAACCCTGGCCAACCAGCACAGCTGGTACTTCTTGTAGCACACTGCATGCCTCTACCATGCACTGGCTACCTTTTATGAGAAGTGAAACAAACCAGCAGCCCTTCCCCTTGTTGGACCTCAGCTGAAAGACTCACGTCTGGTGACTCAAATTCCTTGCCACTCTGGCTTATCCAGGATGACCACAAAAGCATTAGAAGTACTGATTTTGGAGTTACAAATAAATGTCAGTAGATGGGCAAATTGGCAAATACAGAATATGAATAGTGAGGAAAGGTCTATTAATTAGAGAAATACTTGTAAAATTCTTCCCCACACTAATTCTTGCAAAAGTCATCCTATTTGTTCATCTATTCCAGTGACTTCCTGTGGTAATGACTTGTAAAGTTCTATAACTCCCTAGAAATTTTGATTTCTTTGGATGAGGATAGAAAGAAAAATAGTAGAGCTTCACTTCAAATCTTTTAAAAATTCACATCTACATTAGCCATCAAATAGAATGTGAAGAGGAATAATTTGAGTGTGTTCTCAAAACAGCAAATAATAAAACAATTACAAACACACATAATTTTCTAGTTATTAGAGGAGATAAGAGACAATACCAAATTCTTTTTATTATGACATAGACTTTTTGATATATTTACATTAATCAAGCTGACAGCATTATTTAAAATGACTTCTATTTTTAGGCTTATTACAATTTTTAATTTATATTTCTCCCCATTATCATGCTGCGTGCTTCCTTAATTAAATTGTTTTGTGTATCCATCTAAATGATGTTCTTTGCTTCACTATTTCATGCACTGTGTGTACCAATTTGATATTGAAGTAAAACAATCCAATATTTTGTTGAATTTTTAAAAAATTTAACCCACTGGCTCTGCACTTAAATATTTATATATAAAACCATTTCATTTTCATCACGGGCATTTCTCTCAAAAGAGTTATATATAGAGGTGCCTGGGTGGCTCAGTCAGTTGAGCATCTGACTTCGGCTCAGGTCATCATCTCACAGTTCGTGGGTTTGAGCCCCGTGTCGGGCTCTGTGCTAATATAATAGCTCAGAGCCTGGAGTCTGCTTTGGATTTTGCATCTCCCTCCCTCTCTCTCTCTCTCTCTGCCCCTCCCCCTACTTGTGCTCTGTCTCTCTCTCTCAAAAATGATTTAAAAAAATAAAGTTAAAAAAAAGAGTAATATATATTGTGTTCTTTATTACATATTTAGATTCTAGGTTTTCATTCAAATATAATTATTATTAAATAGGTATTTGAATGCTATTCTGATTTCTATGTATTATATAAAAAGAGACTCTATCCCCTACCATCATCCCACCCCCTCCATGAGACAACCATAACCACAAGAATAGAAATCCTGGAGTTTATTGGAAGCTTTAGAAACCTAACATATTATTTATATCCACACATTTGTATGGCAACAATAACAGACTAATAGAATTTTACTTTGCTCTCCTACCAACTTTTAGCAAACCACCACTTTCTCTGAACATGATTTATTTAATCTATACAATTAAAGAAATAATACCTGTGGTAGAGGGCCACCTGGGCAGCTGAGTTGGTTAAGCATCCGCCTCTTGATCTCAGCTCAGGTCTTGATCTCAGTGTTTTGAGTTCAAGCCCCATGTTGGGTTCCACACTGGGCATGAAGCCTACTTAAAAAAAATAACTATAGTAGATGTATCACATGGCTATGGTGAGGATCAGATTAAAAAGTTTGAAGTTACTATAAATGCAAGACAAATTTAAAAATTGCTATTTCATTTGATATATTCTTAATTTGAGTATAGTTGATGAACAATGTCATATTTGTTTCATGTGTATAATGTAGTGATTTGACAAGCTTGAGTATTATGCTATGTTCACCACAAGCATACCTACCATCTGTCCCATTATGTTGCTTTTACAGTCGCATTGACTGTATTCCTCATGCTGTACCTTTTATTCCCATGACTTAATCATTCCATAACTGAAAGCCTGTATCTCCATCTCCCCTTCACTCATTTTGACCAACACCCCCCCCCCCCAAACCCCTCCCTTCCGGAAACCATCAGTTCTCTGATTTTATAGGTGTAATTCTTTTAAATTTCATTTTTTTAATTCCACTAATGAGTGGAATCATATGGTATTTATATTTCTCAGTCTGACTTATTTCACTTAGCATTATACCCTCTGGGTCCATCCATGTTCTTGCAAAAGGCATGATCTCATCCTTTTTATGGCTGCATAATATTCTATTGTGTGTCTGTGCATACACACACATCTTCATCAATAAACATTTAGGTTGCTTCCATATCTTGGTTATTGTAAAAAATGCTGCAATAAACATGGGGTACACATATCTTTTTTAATTAGTATTTTTATTTTCCTTGGGTAAAATTCCAGTAGTGGCATTACTGGATCCACTGATATTTCTATTTTTAATTTTTAGGGAAACTCCATACTGTTTTCCACAGTGGCTGTACCAATTTACATTCCCACCAATTTACATGCACAAGGGTTCTTTTTCTTCACATCCTCACCAGCACTTATTTCTTTGTCATTTTGATTTTAGCCATTCTAACAGGTGTGAGGTGATATATCATTGTGGATTTGGTTTGCATTTCCCTGATGATCGTAATATTGAGCACTTTTTTATGTGTCTGTTGGCCACCTGCATGTCTCCTTGGGAAAATGCCTGTTAAGTTCCTCTGCACGTTTTTTAATCAGATTGGTGTTTTTTGATGTTGAGTTGTATACACTTTCTCCATATTTTGGATATTAACTCCTTATCAGATATATCATTTGCAAATATCTTCTCCCATCTGGTGGGTTATCTTTTTGTTTTGTTGGTGGTTTTCATTGCTGTGCAAAAGCTTTTTATTTTGATCTAGTCCCAACAGTTTATTTTTGCTTTTGTTTCCTTTGCCATTAGACATATACCTAGAAAAATATCACTACGGCTAATGTCAGAGAAATTACTGCTTGTGTTTTCTTCTAGGAGTTTTATGGTTTTAGGTCTCACATTTAGGTCATTAATGAATTTTTAGTTTTTTTGTGTGGTATAAAAGTGGTCCAGTTTTGTTCTTTTACATGTAGCTGTCCAGTTTTCCCGTCACGATTTATTGAAAAGACTGTCTTTTCCCCATTGCATATACTTGCCTTTTTTGTTATGTTAATGGACCAGACCATATAATTGTGGGTCAATCTCTGGGGTTTCTATTCTGTTCCATTGATGTATCTATTTGTGTGCCAGGTGCATACTGTTTTGATTACTACTGTTTTATAGTATATCTTAAAATCTGGGATTTTGCTACCTCCAGCTTTGTTTTTCCTAAGGATTGCTTTGGCTATCCAAGGTCTACTGTGGTTCCGTATGAATTTTAGGATTATTTGTTCTAGTTTTGTAAAAAAATGCTGTTGGTATTTTGATAGGGATTGCATTAAATCTATTTTGGGCATTGAGTTGCTTTAGAAATGAATATGGACATTTTAGAAATATTAAGTCTTGAACCCATGAATATGGAATATCTTCCCATTTGCTCATGTCATCTTTAATTTCTTTTACCAGTGTTTCATAGTTTTCAGTGATTTTTTATGAAGAGAGATTTACCTAAGAGGCAAACAGGAAGAGAGTATATAGTCATTAAACCCTATGTTGTATTTTAAATTTGTGTTTAAGTGTCAGCTCTTTCATTAAAAATTAATTTTGTTAGAATAAAATCATTGCCTCTCTTACTGATGTTTCCTTCCTCTATACCTAGCATAGTCCATAGACCAAAGCAATTTCTCAGAATACATTTGTTAAGCAAATGAGGATAAACATTGTTTTCCTAACCAAATTATTAGGTAGAAGCAAAAATAAATTCCACATATACATAAAAATATATATATATGAGAAAGCTCATATATATACATATGAGAAAAATATGAGAGAAATCTTTATAAACTATAAAATGTTTATATATATGTTATATATATTTATATATATTATGTTATGTATTATATTTATATATTATATATAATATATATTATAAAATTTTTAGTTATTGTTTCTTAAATTCAGGGTTTGTCTTCCCTTGCATATAAACAGTAGTCCTATCCATACAGAGTTATGATTACTGTCTAGTTAATTGTATGTTTGGATTTTTCCATTTTTGATTATATTTTGACGTCTGTTGATAAAGACCTTTGAAGCAGCTGTCCTTAAGTATAGTTGCAATCCTTAGCTAAAAAACTCTGAAGCTAAGAGTCACACAAAAACATGGTGCAGAGACTGATATTAAAACATTGAGGAAAATGGAAGATTATGACAGTAAACCAAACTTTAATGAACTACCAGTCACCCTTTAATGACAACTCTTAATTATCTCAATAAAAGAGTTTTGTTTTCCAGTCACATTCACAAAAAAAGAGGGACAATTTATACTGAAAAACTAGCCATTCAAATGCTTCTGTTATGTAATGATAGGTTGGATTCAATCATGTTAAACACTAAATCTCATCATATTTATTTCTTTTACATTTAACCTAGGAACAGAGTTAGATGGTTTTGCTGAAATAGTGATTAAATCATCAATTAGAATGTTCTAATTTTGGGGTGCCTGGGTGGCTCAGTCAGTCAAGCATCTGACTCCAGCTCAGTCATGATATCACGGTTCATGTGTTTGAGCCCCGTGTGGGGCTCTGTGATGACAGGTCAGAGCCTGGAGTCTGCTTTGGATTCTGTCTTCCTTTGTCTCTGCACTTGGGTTTTTTCTCTCTCTCTCAAAAATAAACAAATAAACATTAAAAAAAGAGAGAGAATGTTTTAATTTGGTGACCAACAGAATACCTCACAATTTATAGATATCAAATTTGGAATTTGCAAATGGAAGATAATTCACCTGAGTTCTCTTTCTGTCTTCCACAGTAGGCTTCAGGAGGCTCTTTGCCTATTATGTCTCACTATCTATAGCTGTACATATATCCCCAGAGGATCACCTTCTTTAAATGAAGTCTGAACAGTTAAAAAGCAACCAGTATTCAAAATCTTATAAATCACATGAAGCATGGTTACTTGTGTTTACTTCTGTCAGGTAAAGGATCCTCTGTGTGTCCAGGGCTTCATTTGGCCTCACTCAACTGAATGGCAACACACTTACCCATGAGATAAACTGAGGGAAAAAAATCTGAGAAATCTGTATTTAGTCTAATATTTCCAACTTGTAAGGAAAGGTGTGGGGCTTTCCCTCTATTTTTGTTGCTTAATACATTTCTGCTCTTCCCTTCCCTCCCTTAAATAAAATGGATAGAAGTCTCTCGTTTACATATATCATTTCACTGATTATATATATATATATGTATATATATATATATATTTACATATTATATATAATTTACATACTATGTGTATTATTCATATTAATCAAGATCACACACTACTTGGCTCTATTTAAATAACAAGATATTTAAAAATAAATTTCAAATATTAGTAAGTAGGCAAAAAGTGACTTGAGGCAAATAGAGAAGCATGTAAAATTTCAAGAGCTATACATAACCTACTCTTTAATAACATTGTCTTAATGAGAATAAATAATGGCTAGGGAACTGGATAATATACCACAGAGTCTTTTCTCCTTGGAGTTGTTAATCTCTTTCATGAAATTGATTCAGTGACTAGTAGCATGTCTTCTTGAGATACCATGGGTTATGTATTTTGAGATAAAAATAGTAGTTTTTGAAATAGTATATGACAGGTTGAATAATGGATTCCCAATTATGTCTATATCCTAACTTCTGAAATTTGTGAATAGATCACCTTACATGGTAAATAAAATGGACTCTGCAATATAATCAAGTATTTTGAACTGGGGAAATCACGGTGTATTAACTAGGTGGGTCTGATGCAATCACAGGGATCCTCAATAAGGGAAAGCCAATAGGTCAGTGTGAAGACAACACAATCTAATGATGGAAGAAGGGATTGGAGTAACGTCATCATTAAGCCAAGGAATGTCTGCATCCTTGAGTCTGGGGGCAGCTGGGAATGGCTTTTTTCCTGGGACACTCATAAGTAACCAGCTCTTCCAACACATTAATTTTAACCCTGTAAGACTAATTTCAGACTTTGACATCCAAAACTATCAGAAAATAAAAATGTGTTAAGCCACTAAATATGTGGTAGTTCGTTATAGCAGCAGCAGGAAATAGTGATTTGATTTGTGGTTAATGGGGATGAGAATGCAAGTGCTGTTTTCTTCTTCACAAAATTGCTACTGGGGTCTGAGCAGACAACTACATGTAATAAACCCAGGTTATCTAGTCAGAAAGTGAGTAATTATATCACAGTCTAAGTAGTACCCTAAAGACATAGTTATGATAGCGTGCAAGGACATACATGAAAATCAGTTAAATTGGTAGTAGCTATATTCTCAAAATTGTGCTTCTATGAGAAGCCAATGAACAAACAACAAAATCTACAGTAAATCAAGGAAATACTCAAAAAATTCTCCTAGATTCATCAAGCAATATGCATGGCCTGTTAAGAACACATATACATTGGGGCGCCTGGGTGGCGCAGTCGGTTAAGCGTCCGACTTCAGCCAGGTCACGATCTCGCGGTCCGGGAGTTCGAGCCCCGCATTGGGCTCTGGGCTGATGATGGCTCAGAGCCTGGAGCCTGTTTCCAATTCTGTGTCTCCCTCTCTCTCTGCCCCTCCCCCGTTCATGCTCTGTCTCTCTCTGTCCCAAAAATAAATAAACGTTTGAAAAAAAAAATAATAAAGAACACATATATGTTTTTAAATCAAATTGAGTCAAGTACTCTGGTTATTTTGCCATAAATATCTCCTGTGCCCTTTAATGAACTCCTTTACCTTCAAACATCAATGGCTGCTTACATATCAGTATAAAATGTAGTGACTTAATAAGTAAATTATTACTTGGCAGTGTTCTCAACTTTGATTTTTTTTTTTTTTTACACTAGGGAGAGCAGCAGAGTATGCTTAGTGCCAAAGGCTGTTGGTGTATACAAGGGAAGTAGCCCTGAAAAGACAAAGAATATATACAGAGAATCAATATTGATAGTTAAAAAAAAAGCCCTAGAAGTGATAGGACCCAATTACACTAAGTGTGTAATATGTAATAGTGTGATAAGAAGGGTTGAAAAATATATAGAAGTTAGAAAGTATAGAATGAGGTATTTATCTGTATATTTATATATGTATATTGACATTTCTATTTTGTTTCAAAAGTGTTTTATATAAGCGATACATATTGCTGAATTAAACCATTATCATTGCTCTATAATATGGTACTTTAGTTTTTTTAAAGATTTTTTTAATATTTATTTTTCAGAGAGAGAGAGAGAGAGAGAGAGACAGACAGACAGAGCATGAACAGGGGAGGGGCAGAGAGAGAGGGAGACACAGAACCCAAAGCAGGCTCCAGGTTCTAAGCTGTCAGCACAGAGCCTGATGCAGGGCTCGAATGCACAAACTGTGAAATCATGACCTGAGCTGAAGTCGGACTCTTAACCAACTGAACCACCCAGGCGCCCCTACAATATGGTACTTTAAAGAAATTGCTTATTTGGAGACATAATTAAAATAAGTAAAAATAAAAATCACTCAGAATACAGTAATATTGCTGAGATTGTACGACCGTGACACACTAGTATGGTTAAAATATTCTAAAATCAAATCACTTAGTATTCATGCTTATTTTGTATAAGTGTGTATGTGGTGTGTGTGTACATGCATACTTGTTCCTTGGTGCCTCTAAACTAGCTTGACAACTTTTCATATTGTATGCAACTTAATCAGCTTTGATGTGAAGTAGAGTCAACCTGATTTTACTTTCTTAATTATATAATTCATATTTGAACATAATATTGAAGTAGACAAACCATTTTCACATGCCACCATTATGAATATTACTGCATTTTATAAAACGATTACTTGTTCAAGTTCCCCATAGAATTTTATGATCTTCACAATTTGAAGTAAAGAAGGAAGTTGGCCTAGACCTTATTCCTTATATCTTTGAAGAGTCGTAATTACCCTAATTATCTGCTCCAGTGCAATGTTAAAATGCTTTAACACTCCACTTTACCTCCGGAGAAATGTACTTAGTTTCTAAGAAGTTGCCATCTGTTTTTTATTTGAATACTCACCGTAGGTTAAAAATCCACTTGTGTGTTCAGTGCTATCAACATCATCCATCATGGATTTCCCATTTCAGGGGCAGATGCTCTGCAAATGACAGTAGGAGGCATAAAAGCAAGAGTTAGTGCAGAGAAAGACCCAGATTTGTACCACCTCCTCCACCGAGACACAGAGACTCTTTTCACTCTTTTTTCAACTCTTCTTTTTTGTCTTTATTACTATTAAAAAAATGTTTGTTTATTCATTTATTTATTTATTTTGAGAGCAAGAAATCGAGTGCATAAGCAGGGGAGGAGTAGAGAGAGAGAGGGAGAGAAAGAATCCAAGCAGACTCTGCTCTCAGCTCAGAGCCCAGTGTGGGGGTTGATCTCACAACCATGAGATCAGGACCTGAGCCGAATCAAGAGTCATTTGTTTAATTGACTGATTCACCTAGGCACCCCTTCTTTTTCCTCTTTAAATGAACTTTTAATGATCTTCATCAATCCCAGAATAGTCTTTGCAACCTCTCTTAATTTCCTCCAGTTCTCTGCTAATGTACATACTTTTACAAAGGATTGCAAACATTGCAATTTGAGGAAAGCAAAGTATGAAAATTAGCAGAATAAAGAGATTGAATGTCACAGTAACATCTTATTTCAATTAATTTGCAACAGTGTAAATGACATGTAAATTTGACTTCAAAAAGTTACATAGACAGTGTCAACCAGAAGTATCAGTTTATGTTATCTATAGTACTGTAAATTTCCAATCCTGATTACAATTGATGGTCTATCAGTTGGATAGTTTAGATAAAGGGAAATTATTGGTTTTGAAAACAAAGCTATAAATTAGTCGTTTGTGAGGATGTTTTTCCTTTCATCACTAATCTGTTTAGGAATCTAATGGAGGCTATATATTCTCTCCCTAAAGGGAACAATTTCATTCATTCAATATTTTATATTAAGTTTAGAATGTCCATGAACTCTGTGAAATATAGTGTTGTCTTGACCTGACATTCAAACTTGCATTTTAATAGAAATGCAAAATGTAGAGTAGGCATATAAAGTTTAATGTTGAAGTAAATGTATAAAATATAACTGTGTCTTTAAGTGGTGATTTAAAATAAAATTAATATATTCCTTCTTACAAAAGCACAGAGGAAAATAAGTGTTACCTTATGTGTATGCAATCAAGAGTAGTGCCTATACAACATGAATTTTTGGACTACACTTCCAGAATATCTAAAATAGCAAGTTCTGATTTGGGTCTCAAGAGGCTAAATTTACTAGATACAGAAGAAACTGAAAGTAGGCAAATCTAAAATTGATACTAAAAGTTTTAGAATATAAGTGGAATAAAAGAGTATTTTTCCTTTTGTGATTAGCTTATTTCACATGGAATAACGTCTCCCTGGTTCATCTATGTTGTAACGTGATAGAATTTCTTCCTTTTTAAAGGCTATATAATTTTCTCTTCTATGCATATACCACATTTTCTTTATCCATTAATTTGTTGATGGAAATTTGGGTTGCTTCTATCTCTTAGATATTGTGAATAATGCTGTGATAAACATAGGTGTGCAAATATCTCTTCAAGATCTTGCTTTGAGCACTTTTGGGTGTACACACACACACACACACACACACACACACACACACAGAAGTGAGATTGCTGGATCATATGGCAATTCTATTTTTAATTTTCTGAGGATTCTTCATATTATTTTCCATATTGGCTGCACCTCTTTATAGTCCCACCAGGAGATCACAAGGGACCCAACTTTTTTCATCCTCATCAATTTATTGTTTGTCATAGACTCTAAGTCTAAAGCTCTCTCTTGTCTAGCAAGAGAGCAGGATGCAGAATGAAAAGAAAGAGATGGCTAATATTTGGGAAAAGACAAGAGCCCAGAATAAGGGTCCTTGCCCCATATTTATTAAGATCAGAAGGCTTACAAATGTGATGGGCGTACATAAAGAGACAAAGAAACTGGGAACATTAACTTGGGGACATGAGGGAAAAGGGGTTTTGAAGATATACAGTGTTTGGGTTTTGGGTCAATATAAAACAAAATCTTGGCACCAGGCAGATAGGCAGATGGTTGTTAATGGCAGACAGGAGGCTCCATGTATGTTTATCTTAGCCTAGGAGATGAGACAGGGGAAATAACCTCAGGGTTAACAAGACAACATTTCTTTTGTTAACCATCTCCTCTCTGGGCTGCTTCACCTACAGCGCAGCAGTCTATAGTTCAGTTTACCTGTTTACCTAACTTGGTCCTTCCTTCCTGTGCAAGCAGCTTTCTGCTGTAGTACTAAATTGGGGGGTGCTTCTGCCCTGAATACGTAATCTTGTTTATTTCATATACCTATGTATGGGTGCCTTTGCACCCTTCTCTATTCTGGGGTGCCATTGCACCTCCCTATTCTTGGGTGCCTTGTGTTGTTTACCCAAACTCAGGTGTGAGCATCTTATGACTTTGTACTTCTTTATGTCTTGTTAACCCATTGGTGTAAGTCCGGGGGATTCCTAAGCTTATTCCCCACCGTTGTTTTCTAGGTTTTTTGATAGTGGTCATCCTTATGGGTATGAGATGACATCTCATTGTAGTTTTGATTTGCATTTCCCCAGTGATTAGTGATGTTGGACATCTTTACATGTGATTAATATACACTTTTATGCCTTCTTTGGAGAAACTTCTATTCAAGTTCTTTACTCATTTTTTTTTTTAATTTTTTTTCCAACGTTTATTTATTTTTGGGACAGAGAGAGACAGAGCATGAATGGGGGAGGGGCAGAGAGAGAGGGAGGCACAGAATCAGAAACAGGCTCCAGGCTCTGAGCCATCAGCCCAGAGCCCAACGCGGGGCTCGAACTCGGACCGCGAGATCGTGACCTGGCTGAAGTCGGACGCTTAACCGACTGCGCCACCCAGGTGCCCCTTTACTCATTTTTTAAAACAGATTATTTGTTTTGTTATTGAATTTTAGAAGTACCTTATGTGGTCTAGATTTAACCCTTTCATTTATATATGGTTTGTAATTATTTTATCCTTTTCTGTGTGTTATTTCACTCTGTTTATTACTTCTTCATATGTACAGAAGTTTTTAAGTTTGACGTAGTCCCATTTGTCTGGTTTTGTTTTTGTAGCCAGTACTTTTAGTGTCATCTTCCAGAAATCATCAAGACCAATGACATGAAGTGTTCTGTTTTCTTCTTTCTTCTAGGAGTTTAATAGATTCAATCTTAGATTTAAATCTTTAATCCAAATTTCAGGTACTTTTGTATATGGTGAAAGGGTCCAACTTCATCCTTTTGCATGTGGCTATATAGTTTTACCAGCAAAATTTGTTGACAAGATTGTCTTTTCTCCATTGTGTAGTCCTCTCTCTCTCCCTTGTTGAAAATCATCTGGTCATGTATGAAAGAATTTATTTCTGAAATACCTGTATTTTCCATTGCTCTCTAAATCTATCCTTACTACATCACCACATTATCTTATTCTTGCTCTGCAGTATGTTTTTAAATCCAGGAATATGAGCCACCAAGTTAGTTCTTGCTCAAGACTTTTATGACTATTTAAAAATTCCTTTAAGGTTCCATATATATTTTAGGATTTTTTAAACTATTTCTTTAAAAAATGCCATTGGAATTTTGATAGGGATTACATTGAATCTGTAGATTGCTTTGGGTAGTATGAATATTTTAACAATATTATCATCCAGTCTGTGAGCCTGAGATGTCTTTCCATTTATTTGTATCTACTTTGATATCTTTTAGCAATGTTTCCAGTTTTCAGTGTACAACTCTTTTACCTCCTTGGTTAAGTTTATTTCTAAGTATTTTGTCTTTTGTACTGCTATAATAAATTGGATTGTTTTCTTAGCTTCCTATCTAGATTTATCATTGTAAGTGTATAGGAATGAAACTGATTTCTGAGTGTTGATGCAACACAACACTGATTTCTGAGTGTTTGCTGAATTTATTGGTTTTAACAATGTTTTTGTGGAGGGGTGCCTGGGTGGCTCAGTCAGTTAAGCATCCAACTTCGGCTCAGGTCATGAGTTCACGGTCCGTGGGTTTGAGCCCTGTGTTGGGCTCTGTGCTGACAGCTCAGAGGCTGGAGCCTGCTTTGGACTCTGTGTCTCCCTCTCTTTCTGCCCCTCCCCTACTCACACTCTGTCTTTATCTCCCTCAAAAATAAATAAACATTAAAAAATGTTTTTGTGGAACCTTTAAGGTTTTCTACATATATCATCATGTACTCTCTGAACAAAGAATTTAAATTCTTTATTTTCAAGTTGTCTGCATTTTTGTTGTTGTTTGCTTACTATAGCTAGATCTTCTAGTACTGTGTTAAATAGTAGCAACAAGAGTAAGCATCCTCATCTTGTTCTTGATATTAAAGAAAAAGCTTTCAGTCTTTCCCCAAAATGAGTATGATATTTGTTATGGGTTTTATATACCTGATTTTTACTATATTTAGGTAGTTTCCTTTGACTTCTAGTTTGTTGAATATTTTTATAAACATCCTTTGTTTATGAAAATTGATTTTTATAAATTGTTTTTTTGAATCTATTGAGATGATCATGTGGTTTTTGTCCTTAATTTTGTTACTGTGGTGTATTATATTGACTTCATATGTTGAACCATCCTTGTAGTCAAAGTATGAATCCCACAGAATCATAATCTGTGATTCTTTAAATTCGTTGCTGAACTCAAGTTTGCTAGAATTTTATTGAGGATTTTTGTGTTAGAGTTCATCAGTAATATTGGTCTGCAGTTTTCTTGTGTCTTTATCTGATTTTGGAATAGGGTAATGATGCCTCATAGAATAAATCTGGAAGTATCTCTTCCTCCCCAGTTTTGGAAGCTTGAGAAGGATTGATGTTAATTCTTTGAAAGTGTTTGGTAGAATTCTTCAGTGAAACCACGTGGTCTTGAGTTTTTGTTGAGAGATTTTTAATTACTGTTTCAGTACCCTCCCTAGTTATCAGTCTGTTCAGATTTTTAAAAAAAATATTTCCCCATGATTCAGCTTTGGTGGTATGTGTTTCTAGGTGTTTACCCATTTCTTCTAGGTTATCAAATTGTCCTTCTATAATTGCTCATAGTAGTCTCATAATTCTCACAGTAGTAGCCTCATAATTATTTTTATTTATGTGATATCAGTTGTGATGTTCCACTTTCTTTTATAATTTTAAATATTTTAGTCTTCTTTCTTAGTCTAGCTAAGGGTTTATTGATTTTGTTGATATTTTCAAAAATCAGCTCTGGGGAGAGTCTTATACAGGCATCAGGTTTTGTCCTGTTTTAATTTTATTTTGTAGATAATATCTCATTTACTCAAAATATTAGAGACTAAGGAAAACTACTGATTCATGGTTAAAGGCAATTTTCACTTTATGATCTGTATTGGAAGGTTACTATTTCCTTTGAGGATATAGTGAGTACCCAGCCTTTGAAGGTGTATGGAGGCAAAAAAATCTTTAATATTGTAAAGATATGGTTCTTTATGCATTTAAATATTAACTGGAGTTTAGTTAAATTTTAATATCTGCTAATTAGAATGTGTGATGTTGAGGCTCTGAAGAATCTGCATTTTAAGTAATCATCTCATATATTTTAAATCATCTCATATATATTCTTTACACTTAAAAACACTCTTACAAAATCCAAGATAAAGATTTATTCTTTTTTTTTTTAATTTTTTTTTCAACGTTTATTTATTTTTGGGACAGAGAGAGACAGAGC
This sequence comes from Felis catus, assembly GCF_018350175.1. Classification (NCBI taxonomy): domain Eukaryota; kingdom Metazoa; phylum Chordata; class Mammalia; order Carnivora; family Felidae; genus Felis; species Felis catus. The sequence continues at coordinate 56,508,276 of NC_058385.1, forward strand.
ATGAACAGGGGAGGGGCAGAGAGAGAGAGGGAGACACAGAATCGGAAACAGGCTCCAGGCTCTGAGCCATCAGCCCAGAGCCCGACGCGGGGCTCGAACCCACGGACCGCGAGATCATGACCTGGCTGAAGTCGGATGCTCAACGGACTGCGCCACCCAGGCGCCCCAAAGATTTATTCTTATTGAGGAACTGCATGGGTGGAAACTTATTCTTTCTTAAAAGAGATTGGAAACTTTTTTTTCTAAATTAAAAGTAAAGTTGCAACAATATTGAATGATATTGTTGAATCTTTTAACTTAGAACTCTTTTAGACAATGCAACTAATATTTTACTGTAAGCTTTATGTGTGGAATAATGAGACTTTCCTTATGGAAGACTGGGGCAAACCAGAAAGAATGTCATAGGATAGAATGGGCTTAAAAAATAAATGAGAGGGCACCTGGATGGCTCAGTCAACTAAGCAACTGACTCTTGGTTTCAGCTCAGATCATGATCTCATGGTTGATGAGATCAAGCCTCGTGTAGGGCTCTGCACTGACAGCAGGGAGCCTGTTTGGGATTCTCAGTCTCTCTCTCTCTCTCTCTGCTTCTCCCCTGCTTGCTTGCACCCATGTGTGCTCTCTCTCAAAATAAATAGACTAAAAAAAATAAATGAGAGGGCTTGATTATTAGCAAGTAAATGTATTGGTGAAATGAATTGTCAGATTCTTGCTGGAGAGTTTAGCATATTGTAGCCTTAACTTTTTAAGAAGGTCTTTGTCCTTTGTTTGTTGTCCTCTCTTTTCATAGAAATATGATCTTATCTGTTAGTTAAAGAAGAGACCCAGGGAGTAGGATCATACCTCCTTTCATGAAAGCCTCACTCTAGGTCTGTAGTTTAGAGTGTTATAATCAAGAGGAAAGACATAACAAAAACAGATAGATTCATAATTAGTGTGCCTGCCTAGCAGTGTGTTATCCAAAAACTGTGTATAAACTTTGATGGAATGCCAATACTTGCTGGCTGCACTTCCACATTTTACTTAGAATTTTACTTAGAAGAAGTGATCACTTCTTGCCACACTTATTGCAACATTCTTACCAAGATGTATGTCTCTCTCTCAGAATATTAAAATAGCTCTTAATCAACCCACTTATTTTCACTTCCCTCTGATCAAAGTGCAACTACAGTGATACTGTTAAAAAAATACAAGTGAGATAATATCACTGTTCTAATGAACAACTTTCACTGGCTTCCCAGTACACTCAAAGTAAAGGCCAAAGTCTTTAGTATGGTTTGTAGGACTATATATGAATATGTCTCCCCCTTACCTTATAACTTTAGTCTTTTTCTCTCCCCCAACTCAGCTCCAATATTACTTGCCCCCTTGCTGTGCCTGGAACTTTTGTCAGGCATGCTCCTGATTTAAATGTCCAGAGACACTTGTTTTGTTTTGTTTTGCTTTGTATCTACATGCACTAACTCTCATTTCTTTGAGGCATTTATTCAAAAATCACCTTCTGAGGTTTTTTTCATTGGTACTCTATTCAAAACTCCAACCATTCAGCATTTCCTATGCTCTTTCCCACTTAATTGCCTTTTCCTCTTTGTTACTTATCCCTATGCAATATATTTTAATTATTTATTATATTTGTGTATACATCCCATTAGAAGGTAAACTCCATGAGAATCAGGTTCTCTGTTTTGTTTTATTCGCTATTGTGTCCCCAGCACATAATAGGAGCTTAATAAATAATTATTGAGTTATTTAAAACTGGAAGACCTGTTATCTTAAGGAGCTAACAGAATTGGTTTCTTAATACTTAGAGCAGCAAAAAATGTTGTCGGCAGTAAGTGACTTAAACAGAAAAAAAAAAAAAAAAGAAAGGTTCACATCCCATAGAACTAAAGCACACAGTCATTCTAGAGTTGCTTTCTTCTATGACTTAACAGTACTCTCAAGAACCTACACTATTTCCATTTCTCGATGTTGTCATGATTGGCTTTTTGATGGCTTCTTTTATACTTGTTCACTTCTTTATCAAAACATTGCTGCCTCAACAACAGTGTCTCAAGGCCCCAAATGAACTCTCTATCCCTGCACAGATCATGCTATATTCTGTATAGAGAAAAAGTACAAGTAGGAAATCTAGTATGGAGAATATTACAGTATGGAGAATATTACAGTATGGAGAATATTACAGAGAAGCACTGATTGCAGAGAAGCACTGATGCTGGATTGGACTGGCAGGTTGACAGTAGAGATGGATAAAAGGGAAAGGATTTGAAACTTAGTTTTGGGTAAAAGTAATAGGGCAAACTAATGAGATCAACTGTGGAAGAGAAGAGAAGTTGATGATTTAAAGATAATGTGTACTTTCTTGTTTATGTTTCTTTGAGGAATTGGGTAGAGATATCATTTAGTGAGATAAAGTTTAGAAGGAATAAGTCTAATTTACATGTAAGTGTACATATATATGAAATATAGTAATCCGGTCATTTTAATCACCATTCAATTGAAAAAAAATTGTCAACTACTGTCGCGACCGGCGCGACAAACACCGAGGTCAGGGTCCTGAGGGTAGGGGAATGCAAGAAAAAAAGAGAGAAGAGAAAGTTTGGGAACAGGAGGGTCCCCTGGGCTGATGGCCCAAGTGACGGCTTTATTGTTGCTGTACACAATCTTTTATATCCAGACTCCTATGGGTCAGGCCATTCTAAGAATAAACAGGTTTCACGTAATCGCTGCCAACCAAAACATTTAGTTCTGTGGTTCTTGTGCATTTTCTAGACGGGTCACAACAAGACCTTGTTGATAAGATTGCTAGCAAAACACAATTCCCATGTTTGTTTCTATCTGACTCGGGGTAGAAAAAGGGAGGTAGCATTACTGCCAACACCTACAGACCACAGGCTTCAGGAATTAACTTTCTCAGCCTTGACAAGGCTTCCGTATGCCCTTGAAAGTGGGGAAATGGGAGGGGGAAGTACCGGGTTGGCTAAGTCAACAGGGAACGTTGCTCGACCCAGTCTCAGCCTGGCACCGGGGCCCGGCCCCCCACAACTACATGAAACAATCTAAAAAGTTTGTAGAATCATATTTGTCAATTATACACAGACATTAATTCAAATTATTTTGCTCAGACATTAATATAAGCCATTTTTTTTAAGTAATTGGTTGATTATTGCTATTTGGTGTGTGTGTGAAAAGCAGCATTTTATTTATTTTTTGTTTCAAGTTTTTATTTAAATTCCAGTTAGTTAACATATAGATTAATATTAGTTTCAAGAGTAGAATTTAGAGATTCACCACTTACCTATAACACTCAGTGCTCATTATAACAAGTACCCTCCTTAATACCCATCATCAATTTAACCCATCACCCTGCCCATCTCCCCTCCAGCCACCCTCAGTTTGTTCTCTATAGTTAAGAATATGTGTTATGGTTTGCCTCTCTTTTTTTTCCCCCACCTATGTTAATCTGTTTCGTTTCTTAAATTCCACATATAAATGAAATCATAGGGTATTTGTCTTTCTCTGACTGACTTATTTCACTTAGCATGATACTCTGTATCTAAAACCGCATTGTTAAAAATGACAAGATTTCATCCTTCTTCTTTATCTATAGTCATCAGTTGATGGACATTTGGGCTGTCTACATAATTTGGTTATTGTAGATAATATTGCTATAAACATTGGGGTGCATGTTCCCCTTTGAGTCAGTAAGTTTTTTAATGTTTGTTTATTTTTGAGAGATCAGGGAGGTGCAGAGAGAAGAGGGAGGCCCAGAATCTGAAGCAAGCTCCAGGCTCTGAGCTGTCAGACTCTAATGAGGAGCTTGAACTCATGAATCATGAAATGATGACCTGAGCCGAAGTCAGACGCTTAACTGACAGAGCCACTCAGGCACCCCTGAATCAGTATTTTTGTATCCTTTGGGTAAATACCTAGTAGTGCAATTGCTGGATTTAAAGGTAGTTCTATATTTAACTTTTTTGAGGAACCTCCATACTGTTTTCCAGAGTGCCTGCTCCAGTTTGCATTCCCAACAGTGTAAGAGTGTTCCCCTTTCTCTACATCCTTCCCAACATTTGTTGTTCCCTGTGTTGTTAATTTTAGCCATTCTGACAGGTCTGAGGTGATATCTCACTGTGGTTTTGATTTGTATTTCCCTGATAATGAGTGATGTTGAGCATCTTTTCATGTGTTGGTTGGCCATCTGGATGTCTTGTTTGGAAAAGTGTCTATTCATGTCTTTGGCCATTTCTTCACTGGATTATTTGTTTTTTTAGGTGTTGAGTTTGGTAAGTTCTTTATAGATTTTCAATACTAACTGTTTATCAGAGATGTCATTTGCAAATATCTTCTCCCATTCTGCCAGTTGCCTTTTAGATTTGCTGATTGTTTCCTTTGCTGTGTAGCTTTTTATCTTGATGATGTCCCAATAGTTCACTCTTGTTTTTATTTCCCTTACCTCTAGAGACAAGTCTTGTAAGAAGTTGCTGCAGTCGAGGTCAAAGAGGTCACTGCCTGTGTTCTCTAGGATTTTGATGGTTTCTTGTCTCGCACTTGGGTCTTTCATCCATTTTGAATTTATTTTTGTGTATGGTGTAAGAAAGTGGTCCAGTTTCATTCTTTTGCATCTGCGTGTCACTGTCCAATTTTCCCATCACCGTTTGTTGAAGAGACTGTCTTTTTTCCATTGGGTATTCTTTCCTGCTTTCTTGAAGATTAGTTGGCCATATAGTTGTGGGTGCATTTCTGGGTTCTCTATTCTGTTTCATTGAGCTATGTGTCAGTACGATAGTGTCTTGATGATTACAGCTTTGTAGTATAGTTTGAAGGCCAGGAGTGTGATGCCTCCAGCTTTGGTTTTCTTTTTCAAGATTGGTTTGGGTATTCGGGGTCTTTTCTGGTTCCATACAAATTTTAGGATTATTTGTTCTAGCTCTGTGAAGAATGCCGGTGTTATTTTGATAGAGATTGCATTGAATATGTAGATTGCTTTGGGTAGTATCGACATTTTAACAGCATTTCTTCTTCCAATACGTGAACATGTAATGTTTTTCCGTTTCTTTGTGTCATCTTAAATTCCCTTCATAAGTGTTCTGTAGTTTTCAGAGTACAGATCTTTTATCTCTTTGGTTAGACTTATTCCTAGGTATCTTACAGTTTTTGGTATAATTGTAAATGGGTCCATTCCCTGATATCTTTTTCTGCTGTTTCATTATTAGTATATAGAATTGCAACAGATTTCTGTGTGTTGATTTTGTATCTTACAACTTTACTAAATATTTGTATTAGTTCTAGCAATTTTTTTTGTGGAGTCTTTTGTATTTTCTATAGAGTATCATATTGACCTGTGTTTTTAAATTAGAGTGAGACAAATAAAATAGAGAAGAAATTTGGGGCTCCTGGGTAGCTCAGTTGGTAAATGTCCAATTCTTGATTTTGGCTCAGGTCATGATCTCATAGTGTGTAAAGATCAAGCCCTACATCGGGTTTTACACTGACAGTGCAGAGCCTGCTTTGGATTTTCTCTCTCTGCCTCTCTCTGCCAGTTTCCTACTCATGCACCCTCTCTCTCTCTCAAAACAATTAAACTTTATAAAAAATAGAAAGGGAATTTAAATTGGCTCTTAGAGATATGAGATTCATTCACCTCTGGTTCCCAGGGAGGGAATGAGATGAGAAGCCTGGAGTGGCAGAGTGTGTGTCACACCAGATGTCCATTAGCTCTCACTTCACAAAAAGTAGTAAAACCAGAACATCTCATTTTACAGTATCTGGATGACACTAAAGGTTCTGAAATTCATCCTATATGCTTGTTCCAACAAATTTTTCAGAAATTAAAGCTATCAATTTCCTATCATTGAGAATTAAAATATTCCATTAGATTTATTTATTGATAGAGTTATAAACTAAATTGAAAAAAAATATACATTTTTGTTTCTTTTTATGTATGGCAGGGGGCATTAACCTAAAGTAGACCAACATCACAGGCTATCAACATATGGCATGGCATATGCTTTCAGATGTTTATATTGGAAACGTTAATATTTTTACATAAGCATCATGATAGATCTTTCCCTGGTACCAACAATTATTTTTCTCTTTTATTTCACACCTGGAAAACTAGATTTACATTGCATCAAATGCTATTCAATAGTTTTTCAATATTATCATGTATGTGCCAAATGTACATCAGGGACTAGTTTTACTAAGGATAACTACCCTATAACTGCCTATATCTGTACTAAAAGGAAAGAATTATGATCATCTAGTGAAAATACTTATTTCTAAGTTATATTTAATGGATTATTATAATAGCAAATCAAGCAATAAAAATTTGCCCCACTATATCTTTTCCTTCTATAGTTTGTTACTTCAAAAGTCCATGAAATTTTAAATGGCCCAAATGATCAGTCACATTTTCCAAGAGCCCTGAAATTTATTTATGATATAAATGAAAACCAAACATGTTCTTTGGTCATTAACTCCCTTAACTTCTACAATTGTTACAGTAGATACAGACACATTTACTCTCTTCATAGCTGTAGACACAATGTAGTACAGCATGAGTAATTTTGTGTCATATAAGTCATATGTCAAAGGATTATTAAAGAAAAAGCAGGGCATGTGCATGACTCAGTTTTATTTAAATCAGCCTCCTCCAGCCTTTCCTCACTTGAAAAATAAAATGCCATCTTAAACTCCCTCTTGGCCTTCCACTGCATTCTCTTTTTAACCAGATGATAGGAATAATACCAAGGAACCCAGTGGTGGTAGTGGTGGGTGGAGTGGTGGCAATCACCTTTATAAAATATTTATCAAGCCAGGAAATGTAACCAATTTCACAATACAGGGCATATATGTTGCTAGATTGTGTGTAGAATGTAAAAAGAAGAAAGATGGCAGAGTGAGGTTCAATGAATATATCCGGAATGATGGCATTTATTTCCCAAGTATTAACTCAGATTGTACCATGTGTTTAGATACAAAAGAAGAATAAGAAACAGGCTTTATATACCTATTACATGGCATTTAATTGTATTTCAGCCTATTTCATCTTCACTACAACCCTCTACATTCTTACATTTTGTCCATTTTACTAATCAAAATCATGATGGCCCAGCTGATATTTGGCATATTACTGGAGACAGAAAATATGGTCCCAATAACTCAGCCTTGTTCTAAGGACACAGCTACTGTTCTACAATATTTTGTGTCTGTTGTTCAGTGGTTTTAGCAGCTTGTCTCAGTCACTCCTGAATCTGTTTTCGTAGGAATTTGTCTAGAATCATAATCTCACACCCTTGTAGGAGATGCACTCTAATTACAGCCCTGGAGATTGCTGTCTGAGAGACTACTCCTCTACCTTGTTGTAGACTGTTTAGTTCCTATTGCTAATCCATATGGCAACTGAATATTAAACAAGTTGAATTTTACAATATGCTCTTTAGACCTATCTGATTAATATATAGAATAAGCATGAGATTTAGGAGATATGGTACCTGAATTAGGCAAACAACATGAAACATGAAAGAAGAAGAAAAAGCGGGATGTCAGGGAGTTTTGACTCCTGACCCTGGTTATAAGGCATACTCCACTTCTTCTTTTACTGAGGGAGCAAATACTAGGCCAAAGTCCAGCCAATAAGCCTAGAAAAGAGGAGGAAAGTGTACTGGCTTTTCTCATTGCATTGCTCAAATACTAGCTGGCTAAATCAACAACTCTGCCCCCATTCTTCTTCATTGACAAATTCACTCCTCTGATTTTTTAATTCTTATGAAATAAATTCAAAGGGTAACCAAAATCACATGAATTAAACCTAACAATATATTTGTATCTACATTTCATAATAAATCAATAATAATATTATTCCTTTTAAAAAAAACTGGAGAATTTCCTTAAATTTGTGATTTTTTTTGTGCGTGTGTATATCATAGACTCAAATATTTCCATCAGTTAATTGTAAATTACTTAAAATGGACCAATGAAACACCAAATTAAGTCTCCAATTAATTGATTTAATGCATATGTATTATCTTTTTTTAAATGTTTTTTTTTTTTTTTGAGAGAGACAGAGACAGAATGTGAGTGAGTTAGGTGCAGAGAGAGAAGGAGACACAGAATCCGAAGCAGGCTCCAGGCTCTACGCTGTCAGCACAGAGCCCAACGCGGGTCTCGAACTTGTGAGCCACGAGATCATGACCTGAGCCAAAGTCAGATGCTCAACCGACTGAGCCACCCAGGCTCCCCTTAGTTTTTTTTAACATATGTAATTATCTTTTAGATATCTTCTAGATTCCTAGAATTTTTCTAGACATAGGGATAAAGCAGGGAAATCTGGACAATTCCTGTTCTCATGGAGCACAGTAATAACAAATCAACATACATATATGTCAGTATATTCATATATGAATATTCATACATATATGAAAAGCACTGTGGGAAAAATAAGGCAGAATAAGAAAAATAGTATGTGGAAGGGTGCAATAGTCTGGGAATGGAGGCTGCTAGTTATCTATGCTGCTTAAGGAGGCTTCTGTGATCAGATGTCATGGAGGTTGAGAGAGAGTGAGCTTGTGGAAATCTGGGGCATGAACAGTACACCTGAGGTAATAGGGTGAAGAACTTGGAGTGGGAGCACATCTAGGGTCCAAATACAGCCAGAAAACCAATCTATTCAGAGCACAGTGAGCTCAAAACGGTAGAAAACAAGATGTGAAAGTTAAGGGAAGTGACATATCCTGAGGGGCACTGTACTTCCTTGTAAGGACTTTGGGAAGCCTTCCCAGTGAGCAAAAATGACAGGGTCATTCTGGCTGCTGGAAGAAAAATAATTGTTATTATTACAAATTCTGCAACATCTATTTGCTCACATATTTATTATATATTTTACAACTTTGTATTTTAACTGAAAAGCTTTCAATTATTATTATGACCCATAAAATGAAAAACATCCACATTTTACTGAGAAAAGAAAGCAGGAATTATTTCCCAGCAACATCACTATTAAAAATATTTTAATGATTTAATAAACAATATTGCAGGCAAGATAACATATGCAGACAGCATAGAATGACATATGCTATTGAGTGAACTCACAGCATTTCCAAGTATTGTTTCCCTCTCCACATGAATGTCCTTGCATTTGAAGACATTATCAAAGCCTGACTTCATTTTTGGGGATGTGAAAAGAAAGCAAACTCTTAATGAGATATACAAAACTTGTATAAAACATTTCTACATTTGAAACAATACCATATCATTGCAATGATTAGTGATTAAATGACGTTCATGGGAAGAGGACTTTTATTGCCCATTACTTTGAAATATAATCTTTGGATCTGTGAATAACCGTCTTGACATTTACCCTAATCTGGGTTGTAGTGGATCATTGCCTCATATTACTCTTATACCAGTTGTACAAAACAGGTGAGTCAATATCCATTTTACAGAATACTTTCCACATAATATACATAATAATGCTAAAGTATCCAGTTTTACTGTTTTTAAAACATAGAATAAATAATCCTTTTCCTAGTTCAGATTTCTGGAACACATAATTTTTTTTCCAACCCATGGCCTTTTAGTGCTATTTCTTCACTTGAAGAGTCTCTTTCCTCTAGTTTTATTGCCTCATTCTTCTGACTTTTCAAGCCTCAGTAGAGATAGTGCCTTATAGAAGAGGCTGAAGAGGTCATCTAAAGTAGTTCCCTCCTCTTTGTTCATGAAGTTCTTTCTTCCAGAGCATGTAATTGCATTCATGTTCATTTGTTAAGATTTTGTGATGCTAAAACAGCTTCCCCATTATGTTCTAAGCCCCATCCATGTGCACTTTGATCAGCACTAAAGTCATTCCTAGCATTTAGTGGATCCCCAATATGTGAATGAAAAAATTGATGATTATCCAAGTCTCTGTTTATGCCCACACACATGCATAAATGTAAACTGCAGAACCAAAATTGGAATATAAATGCATACATCACTTGAATGTTTCTTCTACAAGAAGAAAAACAACAAAAACAAATCTGTCTTCTCAAGGAGCAATATACAGAAATATTTTCCAAACTGTAAATTGTGTCTAAAATAACCAATAGAAATTGGACTGTAAGCATTTAATATTTTAATCATGCATTGTGACAACCTGGCCCTCTATACATTTTAGCATTGTGAATATTAGTGTTCTCTATAATAGTAAAACCTTGGCTAAAGGAACCAGATGGAAGTGTGATACCTTCATAACCAAAGCCATTTTCACAGCAGTACAAATTACTTTTTCACTTAATCATGTTATGACAAAATCCATTATAATAATGGATAGACCCAAGGACATTGTTAATACTGTGGCAAAATTTAAAGAAACTAGTTGTTTCAAGTTTGCTTCATAGATTTTCCTTGGTATAATTGTGGATAATAAAATAAGAAAGTTAGATTTTATATGAAGATAGATAAATATTTTAAGAAAACTATAGATTACAGTTATGATTAATGAGCATGACTATTTTAACGAAAAAAACAAATTACTGGGAAAAATGATTAATAGTAAAGTATTTATGTTAATTAAAATACAGCCCTGACATTGATAGACTATATATGAGCTTCTTTGCATAAGTAACTGAGGAACTATTTGTGTGCAGCAGAAGATGTGTGTGAAGGTCTTACAGGGTATGTGTCTGCTTGAGCGTACAATTGATTTGGTGATTTGTGATTTTGCTTAGTCCATTTGTAGGTGATCATATAAAGAGGCATTATATAAAAGATTATAAAATACATTAATACTTTGAATAGCATTCAAAGAATTCTGGTGATTTTGGTTAAAAACATGCATGACAAATTACATTGTAAATTATAAGATACTCTGATTTATTTCTGATTTTTTAAAATAAGAAACATTAGTAGAATTAACTGTGAAACTGTGAGGATACATCAAAAAATTATAAAAGTTTTTCTTATTGAAAACTAAATGTTCCTTCCTTTTTATTTCCATACCCCTCTGTATATTATTCTATTATAGCCATTTTCAAATTCTTTTGAAAATATTTAATTATATAAATGATTTTCCTAATCAAACCATAGTGATTGAACGGAAGAATCTATATTGTTTATTATAGCATAATGCCTGGTACCTTACTGTTGGGCGAATAAATGAATAAATGAAAAGTAGTTAGAAAAGTAAGTAGTGAAATCCCAAATAACCTACCATGGTGAGGTACTTGTTTGAAAATGTAGGCCATTCCTCTACATTGTCATTAGATTGAATATTTTGTGGTTGGTTCTTTTTTTTAATCTTATTTTCTCTATTTTCTTGAGTATTTGAGGTCAGTAGCTAAGCAATATTGGTAGTAGCAAATAAGGTGTTCAAATATAAATCTAAAAATAAAGTATTGAAAGAAATGGCTTCTGAGCTGTACCATTAAGGATGAAGAGTTTGCTTGTAATGACAAGGGTCAGAGAGGAAGGTCAAATGGCATGAAAGAGAATATATGTAATACATGAAAGAGGGAAAGTTTTGTCATTACTGAAAAATTGAGATGGTAAAATGTAATGAAATGAAAATGGTAACATATGCTATTTACATTGTCAGGATCCTGGTATATATTGGTAAAGGAATCAGGCTTTATTAATGTTTGTGTGTGTGTGTATGTAATCAGTTTCTCAGAATACTGGAAATCCAATTTCTTTTCATTGTTGGATGAATGATAAATTTCTTTATTACTAGTTACTGATCAACTGACATGAAATATCTCTTTCTATTACTACCCACCTGTACTTATATTTAGTCAAAGTCAAAAATGTAAGGATATTACTTTTTCCTCAATCTTTAATCAGACTGGAGAAAATCAGTGATTACCACTGCCAGTATGTAGTTAGTGAAATTATACAACTTTGACTCTGAGAAAAGAATATCTGTATACAAAATACATATTAAAAGAGGTTATGGGCTTAAGGCTCAATTAACCAAGATAGAAATATCATGTTAGTTACAAAGAATATTTCCTACACATGAGCTTACATTTTACTAGAGGAGTATTATTCATAACAACTGTCTACCTTTTCCCCCTGAACTCAGGAATGAATCTGAAAATAAGTAAGAGATGTGAAAAAATAGCTATCATTACACTGTGCACTTGTTATATAAAATGTCATAATCCAAGTTTTAGATTAGCGTTGATTGTATTGTTCGTTCCTTTGTAATATGGATTCTTTCAAAGAATGATTCAGTTCTTCCAGGACTATTATGCTTTCTTATGACTCTGAACTTTGCATATAAAATTCACTCAGCCTGAAAAGTTCCCTAGCTTTATTTTCACAACTACTTATCCCTAAGATTCTGTCCATGAACCTCCTTCTCCAGAGGTAAAGTTGATACATTAAACACTATTTTCATAACTACTTATCCCTAAGATTCTGTCCATGAATCTCCTTCTCCAGAGGTAAAGTTGATACATTAAACACAACTTTGTTATATCGCATCCCTCTGTAGTGTAATTCATTTGAATGTCTGTTTCACCCATTTCTTTGAATAAAGTTGGGTCTTAGGCATTTCTGTATCCCTAATAGTGTTATGCTTGAAAAAGATATTTTCCTTTATTATATATGTTTGGGGTTAAATCTATCTAAAAAGTAAATGAGGAGTAAAAGAGAGCCATTTTGTAGCAATTATGACCAAACAGAAGAGATAAAATTAGCTCATGGGAAAAAAATTAAAAGAATGTATTTTTTTCCCCATGACTGAAAAATTTAGGTAAACTTTTGACATCATTCTCCTCTTAGATTTGGTTTGTGATTCACTATATCACATGTTGAGAGAGACACCTGCCAATCCCAACTCTTTCAAACATATCCACATTTACAGGTACTTAAAATTTGTGAGAGATACGTCTCTTCTGCATAAATAACAATCTCAGAAAAATGGACTGGCCCTACTCTTATATCTCACCCTAGACCAATCACTTTTCACTAGGAAGAATTATTTGTCATGGCCACTCTTGGTAAAATGCCTTTTTGGATGGAGTGGTGGATCTTCACTTTCATCTCCATTAGAATCACATAGATTTAGGTAGGGAAGGGTGCATAGTCCTAGAAATGAAATTGAGGTCAGACAGAAAATACTACATGCCCACTCTCTAAGTAGTCTTTGAGTATGATCACCTCAATCAAAACTATGCCTTTAGCATTTACTAGCCAATATATAGGGGAAATTTACTTAGGCACACTGTATCTCAGTTTTGGTTTTTGTTTTCTGTTTTTTTTTTTCATAAAATGGATTAAGAATAATACTCAGAAATAATACTTAACCTTCAAATGATGAGAATAAGAAATATCTAGGATAATTCACCTAAAATATTCAGCATAAGAGCTCACAATATTCACTCAAAATCACTCAAAATATTTGCTATATAATAATCACTCAAAATATTTGCTATATAATAATGTAATTCTTAATCTTAGGCATATCAACCTTGTCCTTTGATCCTTGAATATTTTTTAATGAGGGATTAGTTTATGGAGGGCTTTAAATAGTGATTCATAGAGTTCTGGACTGAATATTCTCTGGGGAAATCTAGGAAGGGGAGGAAAAGAAAGAATTCTAACTCATCTGTAATTGTAGCTCAACCTTTATGAGCTTTACATGTTGTACCTCAAAGAAAGATTTCATTTGGAAACAGAATTCCACAGCTAATTTTGTAACCTAATGCTGCTCTAAGATATCATCTTTAGAGGTGTAGGTAAATCACAAAAGGTACACCTAAAATATAACAAAAAATATAGCAAGTGTGCTGTGCTTGTGGCAAGAGGGCTGACCAAAGAGTATATAGGTGAGTAATGTCATACATTGCTCTGCTTCTGTAGGAAAGCAATTTATACTCTCCACTCTACTGAGCATATTTCAGCACTGTCACTTTTATAGAGAGAAGACAACATTGTTATATTATAATGCTATTAACCATATCAAATATCATATGTTTAAGGAACCAATGAAGCATATCTTCTTTTTCACTCCAAAAGCATCTTATTATTTCTTTCACAAGTGTAATCAGAACATTGACAGATAATATAGCTATTTATGAACTGTGGACAAAAATGAAAGCATAAAGCACAATCATATTAGGATTCCAGCTATGCTTATCTCATTATCTCAGTCAGAGCTGAAGAGATTTTATGATGTTTATGTACAGAGAATGTTAACTGTTTTCAAAAGATCATTTTTAAATATTTCAAAATGGGGATTTAATAATGTGTGTGTGTATAGAATACAGGTATGATTCTGGAAAGAGCCTTGGTAATGTCGCAAACATTTCATGAATATCTCTAATATCCTTAAATTTTTCTGTTTCTTAGTGCTGAATTTTTAAAGAAAACCTACTTTTTTTCTGGTAATCTTGTAGAAAGTAATAGGTAAAATTTGCCAGAATAAAAGTGGCATTTGAAAGTACCAAATACTAATAAGAATAGCATGAAAATAGGAAATTTAGAAAATAGTTATTTGTTTATTTTGATTACAGGTATCTGAATAGCTTTATCTCTACTAAGTTTATTCACTACTTTTGGATTTTTGGCTTGCTTATTTTGTTTTTATCAAGGCTAGGTCTCAGTTGGCCACCTTCCTTGTAATTTTAGTTTGTGTTCTGAAAAGCACAGTATAAGACCCTTGTGAAAGAGGTTATTCAGTTAAAGGAAAGGGTGAGATCAAACACAGAAATAGTGAGCAAAATTTATTTTATCTCCCTGCCCTCCCAGGAGAGGGCAAAAATTTTTTTTTAATTGAGGAAGTATGATAGATCTATCAAAAGAATACGAAAATAACTAAGTAAATGGTAACATATATGACTGAAATTATCACATAATAAAATTATAAATCATAAGTTTTATACAATTTCTATTACCAAGTATTGGTGCTTTGACACTGTCTACAACAATACTAGTCATGACACACCATGTGTACATTTCATATGGAAAAAAAAGAGACATCTATACCAACAAAGAATAATAGTTATTATCAGGATAAAATTATTTAAATATGTTGAAATACTCATATTGTTTTAAAGTTTATTCTAGAGAGAAAGAGGAAGAGAGCACACATGTGTGCACAGGAGGGGCAGACAGAGAGAGAGAGATAATCCTAAGAAGTCTCCATGCTGATAACATAGAGCCCAATGCAGGGCTAGAACCCACAAACTGTGTGATCATGAACTCAACCAAAATGAAACCAGACAAAGGCTCAACCACCTGAGCCACCAAGTGCCCTGAAATAATCCTATTTTAAAACTAGTCTTAAAAAAAGTTCAGCAGAAATTTGAAGGAGACATAAGAGACATTAAGGTACTCTACAGGTAGTCTTGGTATGGGCTTAAGTCCTAGTTTCTCAGGCAAATAGAAGAATAGAAGGAATACAGTCATGTATCATGTATTGTAATTGATACTATGAATGGAAGAGATGTGATTCCAACCTTGAGATAACCAGGTGTTAGAATTAGCAGATAAGGATTTTTATTTTATTTTATTTTTTATTTTTTATTTTTTTAATATGAAATTTATTGTCAAATTGGTTTCCATACAACACCCAGTGCTCATCCCAACAGGTGCCCTCCTCAATGCCCATCACCCACCCTCTCCTCCCTCCCACCCCCATCAACCCTCAGATTGTTCTCAGTTTTTAAGAGTCTCTTATGGTTTGGCTCCCTCCCTCTCTAACTTTTTTTTTTTCCCTTCCCCTACCCATGGTCTTCTGTTAAGTTTCTCAGGATCCACATAAGAGTGAAAACATATGGTATCTGTCTTTATATGTATGAGTTATTTCACTTAGCATCACACTCTCCAGTTCCATCCACGTTGCTACAAAAGGCCATATTTCATTCTTTCTCATTGCCAAGTAATATTCCATTGTGTATATAAACCACAATTTCTTTATCCATTCATCAGTTGATGGGCATTTAGGCTCTTTCCTTAGTTTGGCTATTGTTGAAAGTGCTACTATAAACATTGGGGTACAAGTGCCACTATGCATCAGCACTCCTGTATCCCTTGGGTAAATTCCTAGCAGTGCTATTGCTGGTTCATAGGGTAGGTCTACTTTTAATTTTTTGAGGAACCTCCACACTGTTTTCCAGAGTGGCTGCAGCAGTTTGCATTCCCACCAATAGTGCAAGAGGGTTCCTGTTTCTCCACAACCTCGCCAGCATCTATACTCTCCTGATTTTTTCATTTTAGCCACTCTGACTGGCGTGAGGTGGTATCTGAGTGTGGTTTTGATTTGTATTTCCCTGATGAGGAGCGACATTGAGCATCTTTTCATGTGTCTGTTGGCCATCCGGATGTCTTCTTTAGAGAAGTGTCTATTCATGTTTTCTGCCCATTTCTTCATTGGATTATTTGTTTTTCAGGTGCTGAGTTTGGTGAATTCTTCATAGATTTGGATACTAGCCCTTTGTCTGATATGTCATTTGCAAATATCTTTTCCCATTCCGTTGGTTGCCTTTTGGTTTTGTTGATTGTTTCCTTTGCAGTGCAGAAGCTTTTTATCTTCATGAGGTCCCAGTAGTTCATTTTTGCATTAAATTCCCTTGCCTTTGGGGATGTATCAAGTAAGAAATTGCTGCGGCTGTGGTCAGAGAAGTTTTTTTTTCCTGCTTTCTCCTCTAGGGTTTTGATGGTTTCCTGTCTCATTCAGGTCCTTTACCCATTTTGAGTTTATTTTTGTGAATGGTATAAGAACGTGGTCTAGTGTCAACCTTCTGCATGTTGCAGTCCAGTTCTCCCAGTGCCATTTGTTAAAGAGACTGTCTTTTTTCCATTGATATTCTTTCCTGCTTTGTCAAAGATGAGTTGGCCATACTTTTGTGGGTCTAGTTCTGGGGTTTCTATTCTATTCCATTGGTCTATGTGTCTGTTTTTGTGCCAATACCATGCTGTCTTGATGATTACAGCTTTGTAGTAGAGGCTAAAGTCTGGGATTGTGATGCCTCCTGCTTTGGTCTTCTTCTTCAATATTACTTTGGCTATTCAGGGCCTTTTGTGGTTCCATATGAATTTTAGGATTGCTTTTTCTAGTTTTGAGAAGAATGCTGGTGCAATTTT
This sequence comes from Felis catus, assembly GCF_018350175.1. NCBI lineage: Eukaryota > Metazoa > Chordata > Mammalia > Carnivora > Felidae > Felis > Felis catus. The sequence continues at coordinate 56,525,346 of NC_058385.1, forward strand.
GATTGGGATTACATTGAATGTGTAGATTGCTTTGAGTAGTATTGGCATTTTAACAATATTTATTCTTCCAATCCATGAGCACGGAATGTTTTTCCATTTCATTATATCTTCGTCAATTTCCTTCATAAGCTTTCTATAGTTTTCAGCATACAGATCTTTGACATCTTTGGTTAGATTTATTCCTAGGTATTTTATGCTTCTTGGTGCAATTGTGAATGGGATCAGTTTCTTTATTTGTCTTTCTGTTGCTTCATTATAAGTGTATAAGAATGCAACTTATTTCTGCACATTAATTTTGTACCCTGCGACTTTGCTGAATTCATGTATCAGTTCTAGCAGACTTTTGGTGGAGTCTATTGGGTTTTCCATGTATAATGTCCTGTCATCTGCAAAAAGTGAAAGCTTGACTTCATCTTTGCCAATTTTGGTGCCTTTGATTTCCTTTTGTTGTCTGATTGCTGATGCTAGAACTTCCAACACTATGTTAAACAATAGCAGTGAGAGTGGACATCCCTGTCATTGATCTCAGGGGGAAAGCTCTCAGTTTTTCCCCATTGAGGATGATATTAGCTGTGAACTTTTCATAAATGGCTTTTATGATATTTAAGTATGTTCCTTCTATCCCGACTTTCTTGAGGGTTTTTATTAGGAAAGGATGCTGAATTTTGTCAAATGCTTTTTCTGCATTGATTGACAGGATCATATGGTTCTTTTCTTTTATTAATGCAATTAAAGGTGCTATTGTATTTATGCTGAAGGATGTAAAGAAAGACATAGATTGTAGTTACATTATCGTTAAAGGAATAGCAGAAAAATGACTAGAGAAGTGAAAGAAGGGAAATTTGGGGCATAAATAATATCCTGCAAGATGTGGACTAATGGGCAACTCTTGTTGCACGACATAGATGCATACCTTATTGTGCTAATTAGTGAAGTACAACTGGTCTAATATATACTTAAAATTGGCATTTATTTTTTACCCTGGAAATCCTAGACATCAATATTCTGCTCCCTAAAAGTTTTTTGAACACATTTCTCCTTCACCAGATGGTGATTATATGATGTGAAAGGTGACATGGTATATATTTATGAATCCTAATGTAAAACATAAGGCCAATAATATTTTCTCTACCACGTTCCTCACTTCTGAGTCCTCACCAGCTGAACTGTTAACATTCTTATGTCTGATGATGTATTCAAGGCAATCTAAGCCTTGTTGCTCAGTATTCACAACCTCTGCCTGTTGCTCAACATTGAAGCCACCTCAACATGTTCAGGTATTTGTTACAACAGCATTCCACTCTCAATTTCTGAAATCTGCATTAGTTTCCTATGGCTGCTCTAATAAGTTCCAATAATTTAGTGGTTGCAAGGCCAAAAAGGGCCTCACTGAGCTAAAATCGAGCTGCATTCTCATTTAGAAGTTCTAGAGGAGAATCCATTCTCTCTCTCTCTCTCTCTCTCTCTCTCTCTCTCTCTCTCTCTGTCTCTCTCTCTCTTTTCCCAGCTTCTAGCTGTTGTGTGCATTCCCTGCTCTTGGACCTCTCCTGTTTTCAAAGCCAATAGTAGGTGGTTGAGTTCTTCCACCACATCACTCTGGGTCTTCTGCTTCCTTCTTCCATATCTAAGGGTCATTGTGATTATACTGGATCCACTTGGGTAATCCAGTATATGCTCCCTAATTTAACATTAGCTGGTTAGCAAACTTAATTGCATCTGCTACCTTAATTCTCCTTTGCCATGTAACATAGCATATTTACAGGTTACAGGAATTAGAATGTGGGCATTTTGGGGTGATTATTATTCTGTATACCATCCAATATTGTGGACAAAATAATGAAAATTATCTAAAAAGTCATCCGTTTATAAATATGTTATAACCACCAATATCAACTTTCTAGAAAATACTCTGAGTATTTATATATACTAGAACTCATTCTAAAAATTTTATCAGTCTAAATTGTATGTCATAAGTGGTGGGTCGTAGATGCAAAACTAGGCAATCATTCTCTGTGTTATTAATTACAAGACTATATGGTCTTATTATGCCCTATATACACATATTTTATAAACTATATGATATAAATATTCCTATAAATACAACTAAGTTTCATTTATTTCAGAAACATATGGAAAGTGTTATGGGCTGAATTATACCCCTTCAAAATTCTTATGTTGAAGTCTTAACTGGGTATATCCTAATCCAATCAGTCCATAATAATCCTTTAGGAAGAAGGAATTTTGCCAGCAGTCTGCCTTTGGATTGGAGCTGAAGAATTACCTTTTCACTGAATCTCTAGCTTGCCAGTCCCCACAGTCAGATAAGCTAATTCCTTAAAGATCTCCCTAGACAGACAGATAGATGTTACACATGTAAATATTTACTTTTCTCTCCTTCTGCTTCTGGAAGAACCCTAATACAGACTGTATAACAGATTAATGGGGGAAAATGTGTAAAATATCTCATTAACAATCTCAATAAGAGGGGAACCCAGGTGGCTCAGTCAGTCAAGTGCCCAGCTCTTGATATTGGCTCTGGTTGTGATCTCATGGTCAGTTGGTCAGTCGTGAGATAAGGCCCTGCGTTGGGGTCTGCACAGAGCAGGGAGCCTGCTTGGGATTCTCTGTCCCTGCCCCTACCCTTCTTGCTCACACACATATGCTCTCTTTCTCAAAACAGATAAACTTAGAAGAAAAAAAAATCTCAGTAAGAATAAATATGTGATAAAAGTCAGCATCTATTCATTATAAAATGTCTTTGTATATTAGGAATAGAAGTTAACTTGTATTTCTCAAATGCTACAATTAGAAGTATAAGTAGGAGGAAAATTTATAAACTAGGACAAAAAATTGTAACACATCCAATTGACAAAGGAATAATAACAGAATATATAATTTCTATAAAAACTTTTGAAAGTTAGAATTGATATAAAGTGGTCAAGAAATATGAAGAAGCATTTAATAGAGGAAATAAATATAGCTCCAGAACAATAAAAAGATGTTCTGTCTCCTAATAATCAGGGGAGTAGAAAATCGCAATGAGATGATATTTTATAATCTACCAACCGATAAAAATGAAGACATCTCAGGGCATCTGGGTATTTCATTCCCTTAAGTGTTTGACTCTTGGTTTCAGCTCTGGTCATGGTCCCCCAGTTCATGGGATTGAGCCCCCCATAAGACTCTGCACTGACAGTGGGGAGCCTGCTTGGGATTCTCTCTCTCTCTCTCTCTCTCTCTCAAAATAAATAAACATTTAAAAAATTAAGACATCTGACAATATAGAAAGATTTGAAGAACATAGTACGTAAGAAACCTTTGTGCACTGCTAGTATCAATCGAAATGCATACAAGAAATTTGGAAGACAATCTGCCTTTATTTTGAGATTATCTACCCTCTGAGCCATCAGTTCCATTTTGAGGTATCTGATAAGCAAAATTTTGCCCATGCACGCCAGCAAACATATATAAGTTTATAGAGATGAGCTTTTAAAATGTTGCTATATTTTTTTGTACAGGAAAACACTGAGCATAATCCCAGTATACACTGACAAATGAATGTACAAATACACTGTGGTATAATGGAATCCTACAGTTGCCTTTATGAGCATGGATGACTATTAGAATAACTATTGAACATAAATTACAAGGAAGAGAAAATTACAAAGTGTAAGAATATAAAGAAAATAAAAACTTAATATATTATCTAAGGATATTACATATTTCATGAAAGCATAACCAAAAAGAAGCAATAAACACAAAATCAGAATTTTGTATAACTTTTCTAACAAAAATTTCTAATCATGGATTCTCTGAAATATAATAAAATTAGTTCTTCATTGTTGCACCTAAACATTTCAATAACAAATTTATAATTAATATTTCATATAGTATTAGAATAACCTGTAGTTGATGTAAAGTTTTCACAATGTTCTTAATATATTATTAAAAGCCAAATTAGGGGCGTCTGGGTGGCTCAGTCGGTTAAGCTTCTGACTTCGGCTCAGGTCATGATCTCATGGTTTGTGAGTTCGAGCCCAGTGTGCTGACAGCTCAGAGCCTAGAGCCTGCTTCAGATTCTGTGTCTCCCTCTCCTTCTGCCTCTCCCCCGCTTGTGCTCTGTGTGTCTCTCTCTCAAAAATAAATAAAATGTACAGAAAAATTAAAAGCCAAATTAATACCATGTAACACTGACTCAGTTAAAACTGAAATTGGTCAATAGCAATTCAAAGTATTTAGATTCTATGGATTTAATGTAAATTGTTCTATTAATATATTTGGGGCAAAAACAATCTAAATCAGAGTGTGAATATAGTATTTAGATTTAGAACTATATTGGGGCTCTTGGGTGGCTCAGTCAGTTGAGCATCGGACTTGGGCTCAGGTCATGATCTGGGAATTTGTGAATTCCAGCCCTGCACTGGGCTCTGTTCTGACAGCTCAGAGCCTGGATCCTGCTTCAGATTTTGTGTCTCCCTTTCTCTGCCCCACCCCTGCTCATATTCTGTCTGTCTCTCAAAAATAAATAAACATAAAAAAAAAAGAATTAGAACCATAAAAAGTTTATAAGGAAAAAAAGTTACTGTTTTAAAATAAACAATGATTAAGATACAGTAAGCCACTTCAGGTAGAAAGATTAAAATGGCTGTCTAAAGGCTAGTATCCAAAATCTATAAAGAACTCACCAAACTCAGCACCCGAAAAACAAATAATCCAGTGAAGAAATGGGCAGAAAACATGAATAGACACTTCTCTAAGGAAGACATCCAGATGGCCAACAGACACATGAAAAGATGCTCAATGTCGCTCCTCATCAGGGAAATACAAATCAAAACCACACTCAGATATCACTTCACGCCAGTCAGAGTGGCCAAAATGAATAAATCAGGAGACTGTAGATGCTGGCAAGGTTGTGGAGAAACAGGAACCCTCTTGCACTATTGGTGGGAATGCAAGCTGGTGCAGCCACTCTGGAAAACAGTGTGGAGGTTCCTCAGAAAATTAAAAATAGATCTACCCTATGACCCAGCAATAGCACTGCTAGGAATTTATCCAAGGGATACAGGAGTGCTGATGCATAGGGGCACTTGAACCCTAATGTTTATAGCAGCACTTTCAACAATAGCCAAACTATGGAAAGAGCCTAAATGCCCATCAACTGATGAATGGATAAAGAAATTGTGGTTTATATACACAATGGAATACTACTTGGCAATGAGAAAGAATGAAATCTGGCCTTTTGCAGCAATGTGGATAGAACTGGAAAGTGTTATGCTAAGTGAAATAAGTCATACAGAGAAACACAGATACCTTATGTTTTCACTCCTATGTGGATCCTGAGAAACTTAACAGAAGACCATGGGGGAGGGGAAGGAAAAAAAAAGTTAGAGAGGGAGGGAGCCAAACCATAAGAGACTCTTAAAAACTGAGAATAAACTAAGGGTTGATGGGGGGTGGGAGGGAGGGGAAAGTGGGTGATGGGCATTGAGAAGGGCACCTGTTGGGATGAGCACTGGGTGTTGTATGGAAACGAATTTGACAATAAATTTCTATTAAAAAATAATAATAAAAACAAATAAATAAAATGGCTGTCCAGGTGAAAATCATGAATAGCTATTAGATACTTTGGAGAGGTTTTTGTTTTGTTTTTGTTTCTTTTTTAAATAGAGGAAAACCATTATTGCTAGAAAAAAAAAGGAATATGTTTTAGTTAGAATTTACAAAACCATGTACTGAATTTAACACATTTTAAACGATACTGAAGAGAACAGGTTCCTATAATATCTTATACAAAAACATGATTACAAAACTGATAACATAAACCAATTTGAACAGTTTTGTTGAAATGCGTATTATGTACGATAGAGTATGTTACAGAGTATGGAAGACTGTTAAGGTGTTTTGCTTACCTGTAAAGTAAAAAGTTTGTACAAAGTTAATGAATTTCAAGTTATTTTTAGCCATGGGCATTGTTCTTAAAGTGAAATCTAATGTAAGAATGAAATATATATATTATATAAAAGTGGAGATTAACTCAGTGATGTGTGGATGGAGAACCATTCCAGACCCAGTATCTATCTTCCATTTCCACTATGTCATCAAATCACCTTAGAGGAAAAAATCTCGATACCACTGGACCATAGGGGCTATCTAGTTTTCCCAAATCTAAAAGTCTATGGCTTAGTACAAGACAAGCCCTTTAAGTTTAGAAAATTAATTTTCATAGTACCCCTGATCTCCTCATTCAGTGAATGAAATGGTTGTAAAACATAATTTGCTAATTCTATACTTTGGGTGAGCCTTATTCCCAAATTATTTCCAAAGAAAATTAAGGCTAAAAAATATAAAGTAAGCTTTCCCAAACCTGCCATCCAATGACTTTCGAGTTGGAGCTAGAAGTAAACTATATTTCTAAATCCTGGTCTCTTTTCATCACATTCCACAAGAAGCAATAAATCAAAGACACAAAGTTTTTCTTGACCCTAAGTCTTTTTCCTAGCAACTAGTCACTGAAGGGTGAATTTCGAATACTAAAATTTTAAATTTGGGGCTTATAACATTGCCCCTTTGATAAAAATCAAATATCCTCAAAAAGATAATACATTGTTACCAGCATTCATCATTCCTTAGGGTGAATTAGTTAATGAGAGTACGTTTAAAAGTTAGCTTTGGGTGACCCTTAAAGGAAAGTGAAACATCTGGATTTAGGAGATGGAGTAATGTAAGCTCACAGAATATTACTGGAGTAATTTCTAGTTGTTCTTAGAAGCTTTGGCCTTGGGTCATACAGACTATAGACACGTGTTTATCTTCCTGATAATATTACTTACAGTACAACTTCAGGAAAGTCACTTAAACTTTCCGGACTAATAATAATCTGTAAAAAGGGATAAATAATTGTACCTATTCCACAGGCTGTTTTAAGGATTAAAAATAGGGGAAAAAAACACTAAGCACAATTCATACAGCATAAATGCATCTAGATTAAATACTTAACAAGGCTAGTAACTATTAATATTATGAGGTCATCATGCAAGGGAAAAAAGAGTGTGAAGTTAGAGAAGAGAATAGAAATGCAAACCTAATTAACTCCAAATCAGGAAGCATGATAGATAGTTCCGTCAGCAGCTCTCTGAACCATTGGGTAGATAATTTTAACCTTTTTACATCTCATTTGTAGAATTAAGGAGAAATACAGTGAGTGGATAATGATTTCTAAGTGTCCCTTGATTTCAAATGTTCAGTGATTTTCATAATTGTGTCCTATATTAGACTAAACCTGGAAACATTTCTACACAGTAAATTTCAAAGACTAAGAAGTAATTTATCTGGAAGGTATTTTAATCTTAAAAGAGTTGATGGGCTGAGTGATAGGATATAGAGCAAGGTCTTCTAGAATCTAGATTATTAAATATACTTGTAAGTATAGTGAAAAAATCAAGATTGTTATGGCTACATTTATTTTTTAATTCTTATGTTAGCAAACTTCAAAACACACTATAAGGGGAAAAAACACTTATTTTAGAAACATTTTATAATCCTGGATCAGATAAGACAATAATTTCTCACTCAGTCTAATTGGAGGAAGTAGTTGCAATAAAACAAAACGAAATGAAGAGAGGAAAAAAAGAAAAAGAAAAAAAGAAAAAAACTTCCTGGAGGTTTCCACTGCCTTAAAATTACAGCACAATCTCATTAAGCAGTAATAGAAACGGAAATTAGTTGCTCTTGTAGTTCTGATTGTATTCCTGTTAGGTCATTTGCATACTGTTCAGTGATTGGATTACTGGTGAGACTGAGAGGTCTCAGAATGCATTCCTATGCATTTTCATTTAATTGTACTGCAGTGACTATGAGGAGAAATCATTTCCTGAACTTAATAATATGATCCTCATGGAAGTATACAAACCTTCTTTAGATTTTAGATGAGTATGAGAAGTGTAAACTCTTCTGATGTTGGCCCAAAGCTGCATAATTTTAAAAAGCCTCAAATATACTTGCCCATGTTATGTCACGGAATGTTAATAACTTTCTTAACAGTTCCAAATGTAATGAGCCAATACTTACTTTCACAATGATGGCTGGTATGGAATGAACAAAATGATAATCAGAAATAGCAAAACAATTTCTGGTTAACACATACCACTTTTTTCTCTCTGCTTTCTCTTCTTTTATATTATCTAGGATACATAATTCTCCCCAGTCTAAGTCCCTATGAAAGAGAAAAGAGTGTTTTATTTCTCCTCTTCCAGGAATTAATATCTCATAAGGCACTTTGTACATAGCAAGCATTAAACAAATTAACATATATTTCTAAGAATCAGTTTCTATCGTTTGTCTTAACATACACACACTCACCAAGATGTGAAGTTAAAAAAATTATTAAAGAAAACCCACATAGAAATTAATTTTTACAAAGGTTACTCATGTCCAAGTATTCTCAGCAGTTTTAAAAAATTAACTGTGTCATTTATTTCATTACACATATTTTTAGCCCCTACTGAGGAAATATGAATGTCGGCCATACAAACATAGCAGGCATAAACTAAATATTTAAAATAAGATCACTCGGTGTCGATAGCTCAGTTCCATCTGTCAAATTTCAGTAGCACAACTGAGGAATTAGCTTTTTGAGTGAAGTATGGCTAAAAAACCATTGGAAGTCATAACGGAAACACGGATATTGATTTTTAAATGAAGCACTAATGTCAGGTGTTGGTTCTCCAGAAATGTCCAGCATTAGAAAAGTGCACCAACAGTGCAGCAAAAATGTGTGTTTTCAAAATGTTCTAAACAATTTTCCTTAGTTGAGGCTTATTAATTCCATTTCCTCCTTTTACCAATTCAATTTTTACTTATAATAGTTTATTTTAAGGAATTTTGAAACCTGGAGCATTTGGAATCATAATAATGTTAATACAGATGTATGTAACATTTTATCTGTCAATTTAGTACTGATACTTTATTATTGAGCTGTCAGAGGTCAGCCTCTCGAGAAGTAGCACTATACTAATACTTAGGCCTGAATTCTTACAATGCAGGACAGTGCCAAGTACAAAATGAAAATTGAATAAAGATGTTCTGAGACATCATCACAAAATGAGACTCAATAAAGACCCTCATAAAAGACATTTAATACTAAGTTAAGAACACATAGTTAATTTAAAGGAAACTTAAATTTAGCACATAATAAAAGAGGATGAGCACTAAATTCACAGTGACCCAGGCTTATGTCCCAGTTGAAAAATATATAATTTTAAGTAGTTTAATCTCTGATTCTCAACATCTTCATTAGTTAAAGTAGACACATTGCATGTAGCTTACATGGTTCACATAAAAATTAGACACGTTCTATAAAGTTTTGGAAAACTTGGCAATTAGTATGTTGTTCTATATTCTTTCCATGTTTTCATGTTATTAAAAAGTGGTCCTTATTAGAAAAAAATCAAAAACTTAAAATGCACAAAGTTAAAAATTCAAGTTCACTTTCATCTGTAGCATTGTTTTCCTGCTGAGAAGAAACTACAATTAAAAGTTTGATTTTTAAAATTTTATCCACTGACTGACAAGACAAACACATATGTATATAAACAAACATGAAAAATGTAGTAGTAATTTTATTAAAGGAAAAGCTACAATGCTATAATGAAGAGATCCCAAAATTCACTGTGGTCCAAGGCACATCGTCACCTCTGATACATTAGCTCTTTCCTAACTCTAGTTTCCTTCCATCATGTTACTCCATCATTCCCTCCACATTGTCCATATCTTTACAGATAAAGCTGGCTCATCTCCACATAGTCTTTGCAAAACACTAATAAGTGTGAAAAATTTTATATACATTAACTAATTTAATATTAATATCAATACATGTGAGTTTCCCCTCATTAACTTTTATATTAACTATTCTTTCAGAAAATGAAACTGGAATACAAACAGGTTAAGTAGCTTGCTCAGGTTTACATAGCTAGTAATTGGCAGAAATTAGTATATATTAAATCATTCTTCCTAGAAGTATATGAGGTATAATTTTTTTCAGTTAGTATAAGCAACTATTTCTACTGGACACATGTCTAAAGATAGAATAGCTGTAAGAAAATAAGTACAGCTTTTAATTCTGACAGGATCTGACATTATTCTCCAAATAGCATCTTATAATTTATACTCTTGGGGTATGAGAATAGAAGTTTCCTGACATCCTCACACACACTTGGTATTATGAATTTTAAAATATACAAAAAGAATAAACAGTGTTATTACTAATTGTTTTATATTGAACTATCCTATTTACTTCTGTGGTTCAACATTTTATATGTACATTTGTAAATTTTCATTTTTTGACCGATGACTCTCTCCTACTTCAGTTATCTATCAAATTCCTTTCTTAAGAAAATGAGGACTAAAAAGTGTTATATATAATTTTTATCTTCCATGAGGCTAACTTTGTATATAGCAGACATTAAAAAAACTCAAAACCATAAATTTCTAAGAATCTGTTTATGTACAGAATCTTTTTCCACACAGAATCTACACACAGAAACCAAGTAGAAGATTATGACCATGCCTTTTAAAGGAAAGAAAAAAAAAATACTTAGTGTATGCAGCTATCCCTCCTATGCCCCATGATTTTTTGTAACATGTTGGTAGTATTTTGTTCAAATTTTCATCTGTTTTTCAAATTTCTCAGTCATCATACACTCATTATTGTTTACTATATTGAAGCTTGAGTTTTTCTGTTCATTGACTTTAGAACTTTATTCTTTTCTTAGGCGACCTTTTTCCATTTCATGCATTTTATACATTTCATAATTGTATATTTAATATTTTGTTTTGTTTTTTATCTGAATTTATATAGTCTTGTATCCTTTTCTAGTTCTGTTATACCCTTTTATAATCAAATATTTAACCAACCTGTAATGGGATATTTTAAATGTTTACTTATTTTTGAAAGAAAACAGAATGTGAGCAAAGGAGAGGCAGAGAGAGAGAGAGAGAGAGAGAGAGAGAGAGAGAGAGAGACCGAATCTGAAGCAGGGTGCAGGCTCTGAGCTGTCAGCACAGAGCATGATGTGGGGCTCAAACCCACAAACCACTAGATCATGACCTGAGCTGAAGTGGGACACTTAACCAACTGAGCCACACAGGTGCCCCTCAATCTATAATAGGATTTCTTTCTCTTTTTCAATGTACTTTCTGGAGTCTGTATTCTTTTTTGTTTCTTTATTCCCCTGTTTCATTACCAGATTTTTTTCCCATAAATTAATTTATTTAGACATAATTTTTAAACTTTTTTTCTAAATTTGAGTAGAGTTGGTACATAATATTACATTAACTTCACATATACAACTTAGTGATTTGACAAGTTTATACATAATGCTATGTTCACCTTAAGTGTAGCTACCATCTGTTCTATTACATTGCTAATACAGTATCATTGACTATTCCTTACGCTCTTTTTATTCCCATGACTTACTCATTCCATAAGTGGGGGTCTGTAACTCCCTTTTCCCTTTACTCATTTTACCCAAACTCCCAAACCCCTGCCCCTTCCCTTCTGTCAAACATCAGTTCTCCATATTTATAGTTCTGCTTTTCTTTTTCTTACATTCCATTTAGAGTGGAACCATATGGCATTTGTATTTCTCTGTGTTATTTTATTTAACATAATGCTGTCTATGTCCATCCATGACTCAAATGGTACAAGCTCGTCCTTTTTATGGCTGCATAATATTCCATTGTGTGTAGAACATATACACACACTACATTTTCGTTACCCTTTCCTCTATCAGTGGACACTTGGGTTGCTTCCATATCTTGGCTATTGTAAATAATACTACACTGAACATAGGGATGCATAAATATTTTTGAGTTAGTGTTTTTATTTCTCTTAGTAAATACCCAGTTGTGGAATTATTGGAACATATATTTATATTTTTAATTTTTTGAGGACTCTCCATACTGTTTTCTACAGTGGCTGCATCTGTTTTTATTCCCATAAACAGTGTATGACAGTTTCTTTTTTGTCATAGACTCGGGTCTGGAGTTCTGTCTTGTCCAGCAAGAGAGTGGATGCAGGATTAAAATGTGACAGAGACTAATGTCCCCGAGGAGACAAGAGCCCTGAGTAAGGGTCCTTACTCTGTTTTTATTAGGATCAGAAGGCTTGCAAGTGTGATGGATGTGCACAAAAAGACAATGAAACCATGAACATTAACTCATGGGTGTGAGGGAAAGGGGGGTTTGAAGATGTGAGGTGTTAGGAGTTTGGGTTAATACAAAACAAAGCCCTGGTGCTGGGAAGATGGTTGTTTATGGCAGGTATGAGGCACCAAGTCTGTTTATCTTACCTAGCTTAGTGGACAAGATAGAACATGCTACCTCAAGTTCAACAAGGCACCTTTCTTTTGCTAATTAGCTCTGCTCTGGGCAAATTCATCCTGCTGTGGTCTATAACCCTGTCTACCTATTTACCTATTTTGGTCCTTCCTTACTGTGAAAGCAGCTTTCTGCTATTGTACTCTGCTGGGGGGTGTTTCCACCCTGAACACCTAATCTTGTTTACCTAATTGCAGATGCTTTTATCTTGAGGTTTCCTATTCCTATACCTTTGTTCTATACTGGGGGTGCTATGCCTTATTTACCTAATCTTGGATGCTTTCCTCCAGAGGCTTCCTATTCCTATATGCCTTGTTAACCCATGGGTGCAAGCTCAGGAAATTCTTAAGCTTATGCCCCACTCTTTTTATCTACATCCTCACTTGTTTCTACTTTTTGTTTCTTGTCTTCTTGATTTTAGGCATTCTGACAGGTGTGAGGTGATACTTCATTATAGTTTTTATTTGAATTTCCCTGATGATGAGTGATGTTGAGGATCTTTACATGTGTTGGTTTGCCATCTGGATGTCTTCTTGGAAAAGTGCCTATTCAGGGTCCTCTGCCCATTTTTTAAATTGGATTGTTTCATGGTGTTTTATGGTGAGTTGTATAAACTCTTTATAAATTTTGGGTATTAACTCTTTATTGGACATATCATTTGTAAATATATTCTCCTATGCAGTAGGTTATCTTTTTGTTTTGTTGATTGTTTGCTTTGCAAAAACGTTTTGATGTAATCCCAATAATTTATTTTTAGTTTTGTTTCCCTTGCCTTAGGAGACATATCTAGAAAAATGCTGCTATGACCAATGTCAGGGAAATTATTGCCTACACTCTCTTCTTGGATTTTTATGGCTTCAGGTCTCACATTTAGGTCTTTGATCCATTTTGAGTTTGTGTATGATGTTAGAAAGTGCTCCAGTTTCCTTCTTTTACATGTAGTTGTCCAGTTTTTCTGGAACCATTTATTAAAAAGACATTCTTGCCTCTTTTGTCATTGATTGACCATACAATAGACTTTTAATTCACATTGATAGTTTTTTTATATTCATAAATCAATTACTCTTTTTTTTTTCAAAAATGTCTTTTGTACACTAGTTCTTACAATCTTTAGGATTATTTTGTCTGGCTTGTAACAAAACAAAAACTTTCCCCTTTTTACATGAAACCTAAACAGTTAACAGGTTTCACATTGATATACTTGATTTTTTATGTAAACTTAGAATTTAAGCACATGTGATTTCATTGTAAAATTTTAATAGGAAAATATGAAAATTTTGCTTTTAGTATCTTACTATATACCTCGACTATACTAATGTTCACTTTAAAAACAATAGGCTAAAACATTTATTTTAAAGCTGCAAATGTTATTCCCAGAATTCGTGATCCCCAAATACCGCCAGGGAGCTGAGTCAGATGTAAAAGCAAAAGAGCCTTTATTCGAGCTAGCTCGAGCTCAATCCCCTACCTGCACCAACGACGCTGTGGTGAGATACCAGGGAGAGAGAGCGAGTTTCAAAGGGACAAAGGTTTTATTGGGGCCTGGGGGCAGTTGGTGAGGTAATGGCTATGGCCTCAGCCGATTGGCTGGGGAAGGGTCCTGGGGAAGGGTCCGAGTCCTGTTAGGCAGGTGAGGGGGGATTACTCAAGGGGAGGAGGTGTGGTCAAGGTGAAGGACACAGAACAAGATGGAGTTGGCCAGCGTAGGCCTGCCCTTTCATTCCCCCCTTGTCATGTAGCTTAGGGACCCAATCATGGGACTGGCTGCATTTATGGTGACAAGGGGAACAGAGTTTGGAGGTTTACACAAAGTTCTGGGAAGCAAGTGTCCCTGGGGTGGCTCTGGGAGGTCTGATTAAGTATTGTCCCCGAGCTGGTGTCTATGATCTGCCAGGTGATGTTTGGGGGGGGGGGGGCATGGGGACCTCCGGCAGCATGAGCAATGACAAGCAGAGTTAACAGAGTTACCAATATTAGGTGGGTCGAATGCACTGTAGCTTGAGCTTGAGCAGGTTGTGTTGGTCCCGACTGATGGCCCATTGCGTGACGACGTCCTTCCGGATCGAGGAGGGGTCCGCTGGCCGAGCGTGGGTATAATGGACCCAGGTAGCGATGCCGTCTACCTTGAGAGTGGTGGGGGTTGTCAACACCACGATGTAGGGTCCCTTCCAGCGCAGCTCGAGAGTCTCTCGGTGGTGCCTTTTGACGTAGACCCAGTCTCCTGGCCTGTACTGATGAGGTGTCGGGATCGGGCCAGCCTCGTAGATGGCACGGAGGCGCGGCCAAATGTCCTCGTGCATCCTCTGGAGACGTTCAAGGAAAGAAAAAGTTCTTGATCTTTAAACTCAGCAATAAGTTCAGCTCGAAGGCTGGGAATAACAGGGGGTGGCCTGCCAAACATGATCTCGTAGGGAGTAAAACCCAGAGTGTAAGGAGTGTTTCTAACCCGGTAAAGGGCGTATGGTAGGAGAGTCACCCAGTCCCCGCCAGTCTCCATGGTTAATTTGGTAAGGGTCTCTTTTAGGGTTCTATTCATTCTTTCTACCTGTCCTGAGCTCTGGGGCCTATAAGCACAATGTAATTTCCAGTTTGCCCCCACCACCTTGGCTACTGCCTGTGTTACCTGCGAGATAAAAGCTGGTCCATTGTCCTACCATGGCAGGAAAACCATACCTGGGTAAGATGTCTTCTAGTAGCTTCTTAGCCACCGTCTGAACCGTTTCATGCTTGGTTGGGTATGCCTCCACCCAGCCAGAGAAGGTGTCTGTAAATACTGTGTCCGTCCCACACAAAGCTGCTGCCATCAGTGAACCAAGTAGCCTGGGCATCGGGGAGGGGCCGGTCGGTCAGGTCCATCCAGAATCCATGTACTTGTTCCAGGATTCCCGCACAGTCATGTAGTGGAGCACCTAGGTCAGGGTCGGGCAGCAGGGTTGCAGGATTGAGGGCTGCACTGGGGTGGAACCGCACTCGTGGAGGGTTGAGTAGGAGGCTCTGGTAATGAGTCATACGTGTATTGCTCATCCATCTATCCGGAGGCTGTTTCAGGACCCCTTCAATGGCGTGTGGGGTCGTGATCCAGATCTCCTGTCCTAGGCTCAGTTTGTCTGCATCCTTGACAAGGAGTGCTGTCGCTGCAATAATTCTTAGGCATGGTGGCCAGCCGGCAGCCACTGGGTCTAGTTTCTTAGACAGGTAAGCCACTGGGTGGTTCCAGGGGCCTAAGGCTTGAGTTAGAACCCCTTTTGCTATTCCCTTATGTTCGTCTACAAAGAGGTGGAAGGGCTTCGTAATGTCTGGTAGGCCCAGGGCTGGGGCACTTAGGAGGGCCTTTTTTAACTGATTAAAGGCAGTTTCTTCTTTTTCAGCCCATTTAAATGTTTTCCCCTCTTTGGTAGCTTCATATAGGGGCCTGGCGATCTCAGCAAAACCTGGAACCCAGAGGCGGCAGTAGCCGGCTGATCCTAGGAATTCCCTCACTTCTCTTCAGGAGGTGGGAGTAGGGATCTTTAGGACAGTTTCTTTTCTGGCATCTGATAACCGCCGCTGTCCGCCCTCCAGGATATATCCCAGGTAACTTACCCTCTTCCTGTATATCTGAGCCTTCTTCGTGGATGCCCGGTACCCTAAGGCCCCCAGGGTAGCCAGCAGGTCCTGGGTCCCTCGCTCACAGTCTTTGGCCATGTCGGCAGCAATCAGGATGTCAGCTACGTACTGTAGAAGGGTGAGGCCAGGGTGCTCCCTTCTGTACTCACCCAGGTCCTCGTGTAGTGCCTCGTCGAAGATGGTGGGTGAATTTTTGAATCCCTGAGGTAGCCGTGTCCAGGTGAGTTGCCCACTGTAGCCCTCCTCCGGATCATGCCACTCGAAGGCGAACAAGGGTTGGCTCTGGGGTGCCAGCGGCAGACTGAAGAAGGTGTCCTTTAAATCTAGTACAGTATACCAGACCCTGGAGGGCGCTAAGGAGCTCAAGAGAGTATATGGGTTGGGAACAGTTGGGTGTATGTCCGTAACCCTCTTATTTACTTCCCGGAGGTCTTGTACCGGTCGGTAGTCATTTGTGTGAGGCTTTTTGACCGGCAGTAAGGGGGTGTTCCAGGCAGACTGGCAAGGAACTAGTACCCCTAGGCTTCCTAGTCTCTGGATGTGTGGCTGGATCCCCTTCCGGGCCTCCTGAGACATGGGGTATTGTTTGATCCTTACCGGACTCTCTCCTGGCTTGAGCTCTACCAGGACTGGGGTCCTGTGAGTGGCTAGTCCCATCCCCCTGTCTCTGCCCAAACTGAGGGGAATTCTTGTAGCCATCTGTCTATATTATTCTCTCTTGGGACCGCCTCCTGGTGGAGGAGGTATTCATCCTCCAGTTTCATGGTCAGGACCTGGATGGGGTGGCCCTTGCCATCGGTGACCTGAGGCCCCCCTTGTCTGAAAGTTATCTGAGCTCTAATCTTGGTCAGTAAGTCCAGTCCTAACAGCGGGTAGGGCCAGTCTGGTATTACCATAAAGGAGTGGGATACCTGGCCCGTTCCCAAATCTACTGTTCTTCGGGTAGTCCATGAATACTGGCTCATACCAGTTGCCCCTTGTACCCAGGACTTTTTGCTAGCTAGTTTTTCTTGTAGGGTGCGGAGGACCGAATGTTGTGCTCCGGTGTCAACAAGGAAGTCAACAGGGGTCCCCTCCACTTTAAGATATACCCTGGGTTCGGGGAGAGGGTCTGAACCCCAACTCCCCTAATCACTTACTTCATCTAGCTCTAGGACTTTTACTCGATCAGTCTTGCTTCCCTTCCCGCTGGCCCTTTTTGGACAATCTCGGGCCCAATGCCCTATCTCCTTGCAGTATGCGCACTGATCCTTCTGCAGCCTCTGCTTCCCCCCCCCCCCCCCCTTGGTGGTTCCTTTACCTTTTCTTGCGTCGTCTGCCAGCTGCCGGAGACGGCGGTCTCATTCCTCGGGGAAGTCAGCAGTGGTAGCTAGTAGTATTCTGGCCAGGTCTCGAGTCTGTTTACTGCTGGCAGCCGCCATGGCGCGAGCCTGCTTGTCCTCAGGAGGCTCCCGGTTATTATATACCTTTTCGGCTACCACCAGTATGTCCTGCAGACTTTTTTCTCCTAGTCTATCTATTTTCTGTAATTTTCTCCTAATGTCTATGGCCGATTGGTTTACAAAGGCCATGATAACAGCTGCCTTGCTTTCCGGAGCCTCTGGATCCATGGGGGTATAGGTACGGAATGCCTCCATGATCCATTCTAAAAAGGCAGCCAGAGATTCATCTTTTCCCTGTTGTACATTTCCTACCTTGGCCAAATTGGTTGGCTTTCTAGCAGCCATTCGGAGACCCCCCCATTAGAGTCTGGCGGTAGACCCGGAGCCTCTCCTTACCTTCTGCCGTGTTGAAATCCCACTGGGGCTGAGTTAAGGGGAAGGAGGCATCTATCTGAGCCTGGTGGGTGGTGGGATTCCCATCTGTGCCTGGAACTAGTTTTCGGGCGCCATTGAGGATTCTTTCTCTTTCTTCAGTCGTGAACAGGACCTGCAAAAGCTGCTGGCAATCGTCCCACGTGGGCTGATGAGTAAAAAGAACAGAGTCTAATAAATCAATAAGCCCTGCCGGTTTCTCGGAGAACTTAGGCTTCTGAGCTTTCCATTTGTAGAGGTCACTAGTGGCGAAAGGCCAATAGTGATGGGGCTGATTCCCCTCCGCGTCTGGGGGTCTGGTGGCTCACAGGGACAGAATTAGTGGAGTCGGTGGCGGAGGCGGATTGCTCCCTCTGAGCCCTTTGTCTGGTAAAGGGCGGGCTTCCCACTGGAGCGTTTCCGCCTCCCGCTCTCGGAACAGCGTCTGCCTCCCCTGGAGGGGAGGATGGTGTTCTTCCGGCATCCTAGAGGGGTTATACGGGGGAGGAAAAATTAATTCTTCTTCAGTACCCCCCTGTAGGACAGGGTAGAGGGGTGCTGAAGGCTGGGTAAGACTTTTCCTCTTCTCTGTCTCCTGCAAAGCAAGAATGGGTTTTGGCTCTGGAGGGAGCGGGACTAGGAAGGGCCTAAGCCAAGAGGGTGGGTCTTCTACAAGGTCCTGCCAAGTGATAATGTAAGGGAGCTGATCAAGATGGCCTGTCTTAGGCTGAGAGATAATACTCCTGACTCAGTGGATGGTAGGGAGGTCGAAGGTCCCCTCTGGTGGCCATCGGACATTGAAAGTTGGCCACTCGCTAGAACAAAAAAACTGCAACCGACCCTTTCGGACTTCCATACGGAGGTTGTTAGCTCTTCCCCTCACATCCTTAAAGTGATCAATCATAATACTTAGAGGAGTAGTCTGAGTCTGTCCCATAACGTCCATCCAGTAATTCCACAGAGCAAAACAGAGAAACAAAAAACAGACAAACAGAGGGCCCCTAGAAAGTCTTCCAACTCCATGGAAGCAAAACTGAGAGCTAGCTTAGACATTTGAGGGGATTCCACGTCCCTCCAGAAGGGAGGATTGGAACGTCTTCCGAAACTCCCGGCCCGTGGTCCTCCAGTGCGTCCACTTAGACCACGTCGGGCACTACCAGAATTCCAGAAATGAGCTCACACAGAAAAGACAGAACAAACAGACACTAACCGTGGCCAGTCAGGCTCTCTGGGTCGGGGGTCCCTCGGGGGTCTTGGGGATCCCGGGCCGAGCCCCCACATGTTATGCCTAGAATTCGTGATCCCCAAATACCGCCAGAGAGCTGAGTCAGATGTAAAAGCAAAAGAGCCTTTATTCGAGCTAGCTCGAGCTCAGCGTTTATTTATTTTTGGGACAGAGAGAGACAGAGCATGAACGGGGGAGGGTCAGAGAGAGAGGGAGACACAGAATCGGAAACAGGCTCCAGGCTCTGAGCCATCAGCCCAGAGCCCAACGCGGGGCTCGAACTCACGGACCGCGAGATCGTGACCTGGCTGAAGTCGGACGCTTAACCGACTGCGCCACCCAGGTGCCCAATCCCCTACCTGCACCGACGCAGTAGTGAGATACCAGGGAGAGAGAGCAAGTTTCAAAAGGACAAAGGTTTTATTGGGGCCTGGGGGCAGTTGGTGAGGTAATGGCTATGGCCTCAGCCGATTGGCTGGGGAAGGGTCCTGGGGAAGGGTCCAAGTCCTGTTAGGCAGGTGAGGGGGGGGTTACTCAAGGGAAGGAGGTGTGGTCAAGGTGAAGGACACAGAACAAGATGGAGTCGGCTGGCGTAGGCCTGCCCTTTCACAAAAATTCAAAATTATAAAAAAAAACTTTCTGCTATTGAGCCCTTAGAGGTCAAGTTTAGAGGGCTACAGGATAGAGAAAGAAACAGGATGAGACCAAGCCATTTGACTACCAACTGTTCCTCCCTGTCCCTACTGATGAGGGAGCATAAAGCAAGCTGACAGGCCACACATATACACCCCGAGATGGGATATGTGTGATGTTCCTCAGGGACTTCTGACTGCCCAAGAACAAAGGAAAGGGGAAAAACAAATGGTTAACTGATAGAGATCATAGTCCTGCAGGACCTAAGTCTCCATCACCCCTCCATAGTGATGTGGGAAACAAAAGCAGAAGGAAATGGCAGATATAACTAAATTTCCTTATAACCTGCAGCCCAGTGACAAATACTTGAGGCTGGCAGAGTAAACCCTTTCTCCTGGAACTCCTTACTTGTTAATGTTAATGCTTTGCTAGAGGGAAAAACAACCTTAACTTGACAGTATCTAGGCCTCCAATATCCTGTAAGTCTTTAGCATATGAAAATC
The DNA here is from genome assembly GCF_018350175.1 of Felis catus. NCBI lineage: Eukaryota > Metazoa > Chordata > Mammalia > Carnivora > Felidae > Felis > Felis catus. The sequence continues at coordinate 56,545,481 of NC_058385.1, forward strand.
TCACTGGAAACTTCCTCTCGACTTTACCTCCCCCCAACTCCATAGTATATAACCAGTTTCTCTTCATGATCCCCGGAAGCTCTTCCTACCCATGGGTCCTGTCCCCATGCTTTAATAAAATCACCTTTTTGTACCAAAGATGTCTTCAAGAATTCTTGGTCATCAGCTCTAGACCCACGAACCCCACTGTTACCCCAAAAACCTCATGACCTACCTCTGAGGCTGGGACCACCAAGAGCTATCATGAAAGGGAAAAATAGACCAAAGCCAGGATGGAGAAACAACAGTAGGAAAAGGGACCTGGGAGGCAGTTGAATCCTGACTTTCATTTCAGGACACGGTGGCCAAACAGAATGCTATCCCTGGGTTTGAGGGAGGGAATCCAAGGCTGCCCAGCTCTTGTTGAGGAGTACTGCCATTCTGAACTGCACAGAATTGGAACTGGAGGTCCTGAAAGTTGCTCACAAAGTTGTAAGAACAAACTTCCCAGAGTGCACTGGCTGTGAGAATAGGCACTGGTCTGTGTTCTCAAAGGGTTACCAATTTTTGCCAGTGGAAGGTATGGATATTTGTGGTCTCTTCTGGAAGTTTTCTTATGAAACCAGATTCACACGTTAGATAGACATAATTTGGAGGGCAGAAAGGATCTCCACTAAGCAGCAGGGATAGAAAGGACATTCCAGCTGTGCTGTACCTGGGCCCTGGCCCCATCACCCACTGGATACCAAACATTTGATCAATTTTCTTTATATACTTTTTACAACTTTATTGTGATATAATTCATACAACATTAAATTCCCCCATTTAAAGTATAAATTCAGAGGTTTTTAGTATATTCACAACAATTACCACAATGTTATAACATTTTCACCCCAAAAAGAAACCCATAAGCACTCATTCAGTCCCCATTTTCTGCCCATCCATCTCCCAGCCCCAGACAAAACTGGCCTATCTTTTGTTGCTATAGACTTGCCTCTTCTGGAATTTCATGTGAATGCTTTTTATGTACTTTTATTTATTTTTTGTTATATTAATATATGTGTGCTGACCATAAATTCAAAGATGCTATAAACTTGTATCATGAAATGATGGGGTTTAAACATATACTTGAGCCTTTATAAAATATTGATATTTCTTATTTACAAAAAAGATTTTGTGACCTGCTGTTAAATATAGTAAAAGACTAAGATATTAAATAAGGCTATATATAAAATATCAGGTCTTTATTGATTTCCCAGGGCTTTATTCATGGCGAATGTTTAATACTGTTCTCACTTCCATCAACTCCTAAATATTCCTGGAGTACGCCTTTTTATTAGTCTGTGTGTGCTAGTATATGCAAAATAGTTTTAAGGTTAGGCGAAGGAAAATATAATTACAAATATAAATCTTCCCCCAAAGCACTCAACACACCCGCCATACACACATGCTTTGATTTTCTTAAAAGTCATTGCATCAATTAAAACCATTACTCTTAAGCATATTCACTGTTATAGCAGTGAATCCAGAGCTGATTTACTTCACAGTGTTAAATGAGTTTTGCTTCTGAAGCAGTCAGAAGAGATGTTTCAAATGAGGAAAACATAAATTGTGCTATAAGTTGTGATTTGTAGATCTGTAGCAAAGTTTCCTTCTCCAACCACATCTTTGCTAGTGTCCCTTCTAAGTTTCCTAGGATGAAATGCAAGGTATTTTTTCACGCCTTCGGTATTTGTCAGTGAGGTCAATATTGGCATTTTGGCTAATTTTTTATTGTGTAACTCTGTCCTATGCATTGCTAAACATTCGGTATCACTGGCTTCAGATCACTAAATGGCAGTTGATCTCTTTCCTTCATGGTAATAACCAAAAGCATGGTTTTACTCATTTAAAGATTTTCATTTCCCTTGCCACTTTAGTTGGGAATCAGTGCTAGAGTGAAAATTCAGTAATGTTCTAATTATTGTTTCAGTTCATATTCCTTTATCACATGCACCAAACACATTATTATGGCTGGGGTTCTATTATTTTAATGAGGTATGGTTGATACGCAGTGTTACATTAATTTCAGGTATATGACATAGTGGTTTGACAACCCATTATTTTATGTATGTTCACCACAAGTGTAGCTACCACCCGTCACCATACAGCACTGTTAAAATGCTATTGACTATATTCCCTTTGCTGTACATTTTATCCCATGACATTTATTGCATAACTGGAAGCTCATATCTCCCATTCCCCTTTACCCAATTTGTCCAGTCTCCCAATCCGGTCCCCTCTGGTAACCATCATTTTTTTTTTTCTTTCTATATTAATCGATCTCCATCTGCTTCTTGTTTCTTTACACATTTTTTCTAGATTCTACATATGCGTGAAATAATATGGTATTTGACTTATTTCACTTGGCATAATATTCTCTAGGTCTATCCATGTTGTTGCAAATGGCAAGATCTCATTCTTTTATTATGGCTGAGTAATATTCCATCGTGTGTGTGCATGCATGTATTTATACACACTACATCTTTATCCATTTATCTATCAGTGGACATTTCGGTTTCTTCCATATCTTGGTTATTGTGAAGAATGCAATAAGCATAAGAGTGCATACATCTTTTGAATATCTTTTTGTTTGGGCATTTGCCCAGGAGTGGAATTACTGGATCATATGATATTTCTATTTTTAATTTTTTGAGGAACCTCCATTCTGTTTGCCATAGTGGCTGCACCAATTTATATTCCCACCAACAGTGCATGTAGGTTCCTTTTTTCCCCATATCTTTGCTAACACCTCTTATTTCTTGTCTTTCTGATTTTTTGTAATTCTGACAGCTGCAGTATCTCATTATATTTTTATTTATATTTTCCTGATGATTAGTGATTTTGAACATCTCTTCATGTGTCTTTTTGCCATCTGTATGTCTTTGGCACTTGTCTATTCGGGTCCTCTGCTCATTTCTTAATCAATTAATTTTTTTGGTCCTGAGTTGATAAGTTCTTCATATACTTTGGACATAAATTCCTTATCATTTATATCATTTGCAAATATTTTATCCCATGTATTATGCTGCCTTTTCGTTTTGTTGATGGTTTCCTTCACTGTGCAGAAGGCTGGGCTTTTATTTTTTAATTTTTTTTAACATTTATTTATTTTTGAGAGACAGAGAGAGATGGAGTATGAGCAGGGGAGGAGCAGAAAGAGAGGGAGACACAATTCGAAGCAGGCTGCAGGCACCGATCTGTCAGGAGAGAGCCCCATGAGGGGCTTGAATCACAAACCATGAGATCATGACCCGAGTCAAAGTCGGACGCTTAACAGACTGAGCCACCCAGGTGCCCCTAGGCTTTTATTATTAATAGTCAAGTTTTATCTCCCACTATGAGCCTTTTCTTATGCTACTTATCACTAAAAATTGCTGAGAATTTTTCTAGCACATGTCCTACATGCCTACCTCATAACACTGGGTGAAGTGTAACACTAGCAATACCCAATAATCAATGTCTCAGTGTCTGTTTGCAGTTTTCAAACATTTGCCTCCTTCTATTAGTTAATTATATATTCTTACTGTTTTTTTTTTCTGGATGGCTAGAAGCTATACCCTGTCAAAAAGCAGCATCTGGGTGGCTTAGTTGGTTAAGGGTCCACCTCTTGATTTCAGCTCAAGTCACGCATGATCTCACAGTTTGTGGGTTCGAGCCTGCACTGACAGTGTGGAGCCTTCTTAGGATTCTCTGTCTCTCTGTGTCAAAACAAAAAAAATAACATTAAAAAAACCCAGCTATTTTCATTGTAGCTAACTAAAAAACCTTACCCATTGAATGCAAAAGTGATTAAGGAACTTGGGAAAAGTTTTATCTATCCTCTAGAAGCTTTTGTCTTATCATTCTAGTCTTCAGAGAAATTGAATGAGTGAATGGCATATTAAAAACTGAAATTTGCAAAAGCTATCTAAGGAATGTCAGTTGCCACAGAAAAAAAGCTTTGTTCTTAGTTCTTATAGTCACTAGGTGAACTCCAAAAGGAATGTATAGCCTATTTCCATGAGTTGGTCAACAGATGGTCTATGTATCACATCCCTGCCTTGATTCTGTTCTTTTAGAGGTTGATGTGACTAATTAATATAATGGTTTGATGTAGTATACCCAAGTAAGTGGGTATACACCAAATACACCCAATAGGTACAAGTGGCTTTTCTCATAATAAATGACCAAAATCTCTGCATGAGCTTCTGTCCAGAGAACTGGTTTACTGAAAAAAATACCAACTGGTTTGAACCTTGGTGGAAAGAACCATATCAAGTACTATTAAATACTAACAAAGCAGTTAAGTAGCAGGGGATAGATCCCTAGATCCACATTTCCACAGTCAGCAATACATCATATTTCTACAGCCTGAAAACATTTACTGCTTAGGAGTCTAAAACTGAAGTTTTCTCAAGATTCCTCAGATGCAGATCATCATAAAGGAAAAAAAAAAATCAGATCAAGCAGTGAACTTTCAGAACTGGACAGCACCCACCCAGGTTTACCAGACAAAGATCTGTAAATGCCATGAGCCGTTGAATGTCTTATGATTTTCTGTCTTTGGAGTCCTATTTCCTAAGGCATAATTTACACACAGTAAAATTCACAGTTACAGTGAATTGCAATTCACTGTACTGTTACAATTACAGTTGTAAGCATTTTGACAAAATACAGTTTAAAACTACCACCATAGTCAAGATATAGAAAATTCCCATTACCTCCAAAATTATCTCATAGCCCTTTATAGTCAAACCTCTCCTTATATATGACCTTTGGCAACTGCCAATCTGTTCTGTCCTTATAGTTTTTCCTTTTTCAAAATGTCATATAAATAGAACCATGCAGTATCTAATCTTTTGAGTCTGACTTCCATAAATTTGTAGCCCTGAGAAGTATGTTTCTCTCTTTAATTGTTGAATAGAGTTTTATTGCATGAATTTAATATCCTTCATTCATTTGTTTTCACCAGTGGAAGGATATTTTGTTTGTTTCCAGGTAGGAGCAACTATGAATATAGCTACTATGAATATTCGCCTACGTGTTTTTGAGAAACAGAAGTCTAAAAACAATCCACCTAGGTAAATTCATGAGTAAGATTAATGTACTGTATGGTAAGTGTAGACTTACCATTGTGACAAACTATCAAACAGTTTTCTTAAGTTGATGCTATATTATTTTACAGTCTCACTGAAGTGTTTGATGGCCCAAGAGGGATAAGCATTGCTGTGTGTACGTACCAACATTTGACACAGCCAGGTTTGTTCTGTTTGCCTTACTAGCAGGTGTGTAGGGGCACCTGGGTGGCTCAGTCGGTTAAGCATTTGAGTTCAGCTCAGGTCATGATCTTACAGTTTGTGAGTTCTAGCTCTGTGTCAGGCTCTGTGCTGACAGCTCAGAGCCTAGAGCCCGCTTCAAATTCCATGTCTCCATCTCTCTCTACCCCTTGCCTACTCACGCTCTGTCTCTGTCTCTCAAAAATAAATAAACTAATATTAACTGGAGTGTAGTACAGTCATGACACAATTTTGTTTTTTTTTCTTCCTTAAGCTTCATGGACCTAAATATGTGGTTTGATATCTTTCATAATTTTTAGAATGTACTTGCCTATTATCTCTTCAAATACTTTTCTTCACAGTCGCCTATTTATTCTTCTTTTTTAAAATGTTTACTTCTGAGAGAGATAGAGAGAGAGAGAGACAGAGAGAGGGCAAGTAGGGAAGGGGTAGAGACAGAGGGAGACACAGAATCCATAGCAGGCTCTAGGCTCAGAGCTTAGCACAGAGCCCAATGCAGGGCTCGAACTCACAAACTGTGATATCATAACCTGAGCCAAAGTTGGACGCTCAACCGACTAAGCCACCAAGGCGCCCCTCCTATATCTTCCGATTCTGAGTTTCTAATTGTTCATGTTTCATAGTGTTTAAAATTGTGTATGACTCTTGGATGCTTTTCTTTTTTCTCTTTATGTTTTTCACTTTGGGTAATTTCTATCAATTCCAAATTCATGGGTTCTTTTCTTGGCTTGTAAAAGACATTCATTTGCGTTGCAGTGCTTTTTATTTTTTGCATTTCTATTGATTCTTCTCGTAGTTTCCATCTTTCTGTTGTTTATGGAAACTGTCCACTCTTTCTACTACAGTCTTTAACACAGTAATCAGAGTCATTTAAAATTCTCGGCCTGAAAAAAAACAAAACAAAACAATACTTCTCTGCCTGAGTGTTCCAATACCTGAGTCATCAGAGTCTGGTTCTATAATTACATTTTATTTTGAAAAGCAGTTGGTTTTTTGATGTCTCTAAATTTTTGACTGAATGCTGGACTAAGGTAAATTGTATGTAAATAGGCATGCCTCTTACTCTGCTAAGCCATTCATGTGTTGGGGGGTGTTGAGCTAGGTTTGGGTTTGTTATCACTATGGTTACCTTCTACATACTACCAGCTTTCAATTCCTCTAGAATTACCTTTTCCTTCAGATGGAGCAAGTTGGCTGAAGGATTTTTCTCAATGTTCCTGCTCAGTCTTTATCTTTAAGCCTAACCTGTTTTCCCTTTTCCCAAAGATTCTCTCTCCATATTTTTGCCCCTTCTTCAGTTGGAAACAGTTCTTTGCACATTATTCAGTACTTACCAGCCTGTTCCTGTGGGGAGTGGGAAGGAGTTCCCTTTTGTTCTTTTTCTTATGGGCTCTGCTTTACTGTGTGTCAGGCAATGGGTTTTCTCAGTGGTATTTCCTTTATCCATTGCTAAAAGACCTCTAATAATACTGAAATAGGACCTGAACCCAGGGCCATTTTTTTGTTAATCTCTTCTCTGGGGTTGCAGGCTTTTCTTCTTCCTTCTCTTAGCTTCAGTTGGTCTTTATCTGTGTCTTGGGTGGTGATAGGGTTTGATACTCTTTCTCCAGTAGCAGAACACTTTAATTCCTTAGAGAAGTATCAGAGTGAGACTTTGGTCCTCTTTTCTGTCGGCAGCTGCTTTTCGCCTCCACGCCAGCCTCACCTACGAAGGCTTTTTCTGATCTCCCATTCTATCCCAAACTTCCTTGTAAGCTCTTGCTGGAGGTCCACAGATAAAAAAGCCCATGCTTATGTTTGAACTTGCCTTGTATTGAGGTTCTCGGAGTTATATATTTCTACTCACCCTTTAATAATTCATTAAACATTTTCTCTAAATTTGTCTTAATGTCATGTGTCTCTTCCCCCCATGTACTTCTTCTGGTGAGCCAGTGCTTGCATATTTCATCTCATTGGTGGCACTTGTCTTTCCTTAATTATCAATCTAGTTGTTTGCCCTGAGACTTGAACTGTTTGATGGGTTCAAAAAATGCATGCTATTTGTAGATTATCCATCCTGTTATTAAAGTGAGTTTGGCAGTCCTTCCAGATTTCTACATCCTAAGTGGAAGCCAGATATTTCTTTCTTCTTTTCATAGCTATTTTTTTCCCTTTAGGTTTCAAATTCTAGATTCCTAATTATCAGGGATAAAATCTACAGGGTTTTTCTCTTTAATTCTATTTCATTGAATTCCAAGGGCTAATCCTTAGTATTTTTGACAGCTCTTCAAAGAAACAAGAGAGACAGAAAGGATAAGAAATTTGGAGACCAGACTACTGTGCCACTTTCCAGGTTATTCCAGAGCTATTCTCTATTCTCACATTGAAATGTGTGATAACATTTGAACTTATAGTTTTTGTTAGTTTTTCTTTTCCAAAGGTTGAGGCCCATATTTTCCATGTTCATTTTTCAAAACTACTTGCTACATAAATTATTTTATTTAGCCTAAAAGTCTTTACTGACCACCTACATTTTGGGATAATAAAAATAAAAATTATGCTAGATAATGTGCTGATTGCTGGGATTTTGAAGACAATATTTAAGAGCATTCAAGGAGGTTATAATCTGGTGTGTGCTGGGCTTTTTCTTATCTCCTATATCATTTTTATCTCAGCTTGGATGCATGCAGGTATATTACACTTTCAAACCTCCAAGCTCAGGGTGTGCATTTTATTTTATTTTAATTTTTAAATGTTTGTTTATTTTTGAGAGAGCATGAGCAGGGGAGGGGCAGAGAGAGAGGGGAACAGAAGATCCTAAGCAGGCTCCACGTTGACAGCAGTGAGCCCCATGCAGGACTCAAAAGTCAGGAGCATGAGATCATGACCTGAGCTAAATTCAGAAGCTCAAACTAAGGTGTCCTTAGGATACGCATTAAAAAAAAAAAAACAGCTTTATGATCTAATACACTGGGAAAATTACATTTCTAAATACAGTTCTGAGTAAAATTTGGTATAACAGTTGTACTTGGTTTATAAGACTGTTATCAGTAGTATTAAATGAGATACCACAAATTCTTAACCAATAATAGAAACACAGAAGTGCTAAATAAACATTCAATTTTTAAAATAAAAAACTGTCATTTATATTACCATTTCTTAAAATTCTCTAAGAGTTGAGCTCTAGCACTTTTATGCACTCATGGTATCTTCATCTTAAGGGAGATGCAATGTAATATACAATGATTAGCATAATATGAAGCATCTACTATGTTCGTATTAATTTTTCTTGACTGTAGTGAATATTTTAAGGATATAGCTCTTATGCAGTATTACTGAGATAACATAAATTAATGGGAACAGAGAAGATATAGAAATATGTCATGGTAAAATTCTTAAGAAACTGGGATGAGGTTGGTTTAAGCACCTCTAAAGAAATGGGGGATATAAAGAATAACTAAAGGAAAAATTTTTATTTAATATAATAAGTTTGCCTAGGGCCCATCCCAGAAGCAAAGACAACCACCAAAATATATTTTGTTGTAATTAAAATTCAGTGCACAGATTAGCCTATGTAGTGTATTTGCATTTTTATGTATAGGTATTATTGTTTATAATCAAGTTTTTATCTTACCAAAATCTCTCAAGCTGTTTTTGATATTCAGTAAGGACTTTACTCTAATGGTTATATATAAGTTTTGTCCATATTGTTAAACAGTTAACTCCTTTTAGAACATAGCATGTATTTATAAATTTAAGAAATTTGTTTAATAATTTGCAAATTATATTCTAGATTTGACTTATTACACAGCAATCTTCCATGCATCCTATGATTCCCCCCTTTAATAATTATCATATATTTTCTAGTCATAAACATCTTCTTATTTAAATTTCTGTTGGATTTATTCATATATTCTTCATGAATTTAGTTTGCTTATATTAAAATTTCACCTATATTGATCATTTCACATATGTGGCTTTTCTTATTATTTTCACTAAAATCACTTTGGTATGCAACTATTACATAAAATATACAACTTTTCTACTATCACTTGTAAAATTTAATTAGGCTTTCTAGTATCATGTTTATAGTCCTGTATTATCTTTATGTTTGATTTGCTGGCTCCCTTAGATTCTTAGAGAAATTTTGTTTAATAGCTAAGAAATCATTTTATTTGTAATATCAAAATTTTTTAAAGGTCAGTTTTATAAAGTTTCTTCTTTAGGAAGGCACATTGAATATCTCTGGGTCCTCACTACTAATTGTTTCTTTTATGTAATGGCTTTCCTTTACTTTATTGGTACACTAATTTATGTAAATGACCGTATTTGTTTTTATATTGGTGGCTAAGAAAGAGATTATAGGGCATCTGGCCCTGTATGTCCATCTGGCTAATATAGTTGACTTTTAAAGCTATATATTTGTGATATTCCCATGAAAATTTGACAAAAATTGAGACAGAATCCCATCTTTCTGTGCATCAGCTTTTTACATAAAATCTCAAGTTATTGACTAGAGAAAGCTGTATTTTCTCTTAATTTTATTAAGAAATTGATGAGTTTTTAAAATATTTGCACAATATATAATACAAAACCAAAAGCAGCATATGTTTTATTACAAATTTATAACAGAATATTTAAAAATTCCTGCACTATGTTTTCTTTTAATTTTTTTGAAAGATTTTTTTTAATATTTATTTTTGAGAGACAGAGAGACAGAGCACCAGCAGGGAAGGGGCAGAGAGAGAGAGACACACAGAATCTGAAGCAGGCTTCAGGCTCTGAGCTGTCAGCACAAAGCCCAAGGCAGGGCTCGAACCCATGAATTGTGAGATCATGACCTGAGCCGAAGTCTGATGCTTAACCGACTGAGCCACCCAGGCACTCTTGCACTATGTTTTTAATTATAGTTATAAATCTTAAACATTTAGAGTAGGATTAACTCCAGAAAGATTAAATTTCATTTCTTCATAAACAAGGCTCTTTTTAGAACATTATATATTATAAATGTTTAATAAAACAATACCTGAGATGTCTTGCTGTCAAATATACGTGAATAATCCTGATTTATCTTAATGTATAAAATTATCTTTTTATGCAAATAATAAGTTTATTTTGCTCTTCTTATATAGAAAATAGATCTCTTTCCTCAATTTTAGTATACTTAAAAGTTTCTTAAAAAATGATTTATTTTAAAAAATTAATGTTTATTTTTGAGAGAGAAAGAGAGAGAGAGAGACAACACACAAGTGGGGGAGGGACAGCAAAAGAAGGAGATAGAACCCAAAGCAGGCTCCAGACTCTGAGCTGTCAAAACAGCTTGATGAGGGGCTTGAACTCAGGAACTATGAGATAATTACCTGAGCCAAAGTTGGACACTTTACCAACTGAGTCACCCAGGTGTCCCAAAAATGATTTATTTTTTGTAACTGAACTTCAAATCACCCAGGGTTAAACAGAGAGGAAATTGATTAAAAATTTGTGCATAATTAATGAAGCCTTTTCCATTGTCAGTCATTTACTGCATATGCATTTCACTCTGAAATTATGATCTTGAATCCAGAAACTGTTATGTTTACATCATCTCCTCAGTGCCTAGCATAATGTGGCTATGGCATTTATTCAATCAATATTTAATTAATGAACACATGTTAACACACACTTCCTAGAGAGAAAACAATTCAGAATTGGACTAGTTTGCTATTCTATCAGACCCTGAGTTTTGCCTGGTTATTATTATTTGACCTCTTATCTGCAGTTTCAATCTGCCTTAGGCTTATTCCACTGATTTGCCCAACTAAGATCAGGAACCTTCTGAGGAACTCTCAGTTAATACTTTGGGGATTCATGCTTCCAATCTGTTCTTGTGCTTCTACTAATAGTAACATATAACCTGCTTAGCCACATAAAATTTCTTCAGTTTGAACAAGTAAGTTTTGGTAACCAATTATTTAATTTTAGAGATTCTTAAAAGTAATTTCTATTTCTATGTTCTAAAAGCACTTAACATACTACAACCCTTAAAAAAATGGGCACCATTTCAACATTGTTTTAGATGTCATAAAGTCTGGACAATCCATTCTTCTTGTGTCTCCTAATGTCCTTATGTCACTCTTTTTTTTCCAGAGTGAATTTTCCTTTCAGTTAATAACAAGTGTGTTTCTTACCCTAAGATTTTCAGCCTTGATATTTCTGTGGCTATATTAACTATTATGCAGTGTCTCGTATTAGAAGACCTATTCAATGACACCCCTGAAAAGTGGATTTCTAGGCTGCAAAATATCTAGAGCTTATTTCTTTTATTGATACAATCAAACAATTTCCTGGGGGTTATAAATCCCTATCACATTGCTTACATTTTATCTGGGAGTTCAAGAGACTTGCTCAGACAGTAAGGGAAACAGCACATTATATTAAAAGGGCATGAGGAGTATGATTTGATTATATGATTATTCTATGATTTTTCTTCTCTAAAATAACTATCCTGTTTTTCCAATTACATACTTTTTTTATGGTACATTATCATAATTGCATTCTTTTTATGGCTGTTTACCCCTGTTTTAAAGCAACTTTGGTAAGTGTAGGGAAAAAATATGCTTCTGAAAAGAGCTTTATGAATAACTCATTCCAATAAGTAACTTTTATGCTTTTGTTTCTTCTTTGATACTAATTTTATGAGATAAATTACTCTTCTAAAATTTTCAAGAAATTATAGATAAAACATTTTTTAGGAGAAGAAAATCACTCCTGAAACTGGAATTTTGTGATCCTGTGATTCCATTACAGGTCAACCCTTACATTAAGGTCTTCTAAAAATCTCTGACCTAATTTTGTTGACAGACCAGTTTTGTTTGGTGCTATGTAATGATTTCTTCCTCACATACGTGGAGTTTTATGCCTTAATGACGTTTGCGTGATTCCCATCATTGCCTGTTATTATGTACCTCCTTTCTTTCTTCGTTTATGTTAACTGTTCTGCCTCTTCTAAGTTACAACATTATATATTTAGATTGTATATGCGCACGAATACTTTTAATGAATGCTGAAGTGAATTTTATTGCAAATATAGCCTAATGATCCTATGAGTTATCTTTTCTAAATTCATCATTAGGAACATAGAAGTATGTGATACACGTGTGTTTTCAAAAATCCAACTCCCTGTGAAGATAAACATAAGAGGCCAACAAATCAAACTATGAAAATCTGAGGTCCCAATTTATTCATTTTTTTCTACTCTAAAAATAAGATTTATTAAGAAATTTTACCAAGGAGGTAAACTAAATACAACAAATAGCAAAATCCAACAACAGAACCAAAACAATTTTATAAGTATTTTGTGTAAGAAATTACAATGGCAACATTTAAAAATGTGTCAAGGAGTGACTGGATGGCTCTGTTGGTTAAGCATCCTACTTCAGATCAGGTCATGATCTCGCAATTCCTGAGTTCAAGCCCCACAATGGGCTCTGTGCCATTAGCACAAAGCCTGCTTCGTATCCTCTGTTCCCCCCCCCCACACCCCCCATTTGTGCTCTCTCGCAAAAAGAAACACTAAAAGTGTCATCAGAACAGGAAATTTATGATGGACATGAATGGGAAATTTATATCTCAAAAAAGTACTTTTATTGAGAATGGTATTATAGAGTTTGTGAGGAAAATGTGTTTTATGTGAAAATTAAGTGTTTAATGACATAAAATAAGCATTAGACAACATAGTTATGTAGGACTCTAAGTGCAATTAAAAATTTATTCTTTTACATAGAAAATTTCTCCAGATGGCAGTAGTGCAGAAGATTTCCATATGGGTATTATCCATTATTTAAATCAGATTTTTTTTCTTCTCATTAGAGCTGTAGATAATGGTGCTATCAGAGTTCTTATAATTTTGTTTTGGATCTGAACCTAGTATTTTAAACTTTATCCTGTGAAATTATCTTAATGAATATTGCCCATTCATCACAAATATATTTCAAAGAGGTCAAAGAGGTTATGTACCTAGGAAGCAATGAAGTTGAGATTATAGAAGTTATAGTCCATTGTATGTTATAGAATTTTCAGATTTAGTTTGGGGTTAATAGGTAGTCAGATGTTCCTGTCAAAATTTAATTCATGAATATTGCAAAGACAAATTAAGATAATTCCATAGCATAAAGATTATAATACTAGGTTCATACTAAGGAAAAAATTGTGAGGACTCTGACAGCAAGGCCATGTTTTATATCTATTGGTAATACCTCCATAAAAAATAATTTTGATTAGTTCATTCAGAAAAAAGTTATAGAGTGATCTTCAAAAAAGGAGTTAAATCAATCATGCTTTCTTTTTTACATGTCTTTGTAATTCCATAAAATGGAATGTATTTGTTAGTGAAAGCTCCTTTTTTCCCCATAAAAAATGAATTATATCACAATCATTCCAGTTGCTCAAGTCAGAAACTGGGAAATCATTTTGATCTCTCTTTCCTAATTTCAAATAGGTTAAATCTCCATCACAAAGTTGTCCATCAGTCTGTCCCATTTACTTCATCCTCCTGAAATTACACACCTATGACTTATTCTTGCTTGAATTATTGACCCAGACTGTTTCAATCTGTTCTCAACATTGCCATGAAAGTGATCTATTTAAAACACAATTATGTAACCCTCTGCTACAAAACTTCATATGGCTGAATATTTGTTACAATATGTATTCTAAGGTTCTTAGCATGCTATAAAAGGCTCTAGGTCATCTTGCCATCATTTACTTCTCAGCCTATCATTTGCCAGATGCCTTCTTTTGTCCATGGTACATCTGCCTGAAATTTTCTCCCTTTACTTCATCTAACATATTTTTCTCTATCCTTCAAAAATCCCCTCTGACCCATCTCTTTAGAAAGTTCTTCTTGATTTTAACACTTAGTTTGAGTTACATGGTTCTTCTCTATTTCAGTTGTGTTTTTGCTAGCCTGCCAGATAGAACATATTTAAAATCCTCTATTAATATTTTAAATATCATTAAAGGTAGACATTATGTATGAATTCCATAAACCAGCATGATGCCTGTAAAATAGAAAGTGATTCAGAATTATTGTTGAATTTTAAATAAATGAGTTTTTTTTTTCTCTTGGTGTGTAATACCTCAATAACATAGACATAATTAGGAAAGGAAAAATTATATAAATGTGGACCAATGTGATACTTTTTGTAAGATGAGTTTTTACCTCTAACTTGTGAACGAGAATTTGAATTATAGTATCTATAACAATAAAATACAGCTGTGAATCTGAACTCCATTGGTTCCTGGATGCATAACCCACCTAAATGTCCACTTCCTCATCTGTAAAAATAATTTCTCAAAACTATTAATCAAGCTTATTGTAGGGATTGATTTAATGTACGTGAAGATGTCTGGCAGGGCCTTTGGCACATAATGAAGATATAATCAATACCTTAAAAAACATGGGCATTGGAGTGTGTCTTTGAATTTAGTTTTATTAGTCTCTAATTCAAAGTAAACTTTGGTAAATTACTTAATCTCCAAAGTCTCAGATTCACCAATGCCAAAACGGTAAGGCTATTGTGAATATGAAATAAAATCATCCACTTAATGTCCCTGGCACATTGCAAATAATGTTCAGTAGTTGTTAATTATTATTAATATTATTAGAACAGACACTTAGTGAAGGACTGTTCTCTAAGTTCTTCCTACTTATGCTTTAGCTTAAGTATAAAAAGTAGTTACAGACACAATGACCGACCATTAAGAATTTTAGTATGTGGATTTTAGGACAGAGGAACTGTTAGAAAAGCATTTTTAAATGTTGAAGAGAGATGAAAATTGTTCTGCTTCATGGCATTTTTCTGTTGCATCGATTATACTTTTCCAGCTTTATTGAGATATAATTATATTACACTGTGTCCATTACATTTTAATTATATATACAATTATATAATTATACAACATTGTGTAACTAGTAAGGTTATACAAAGTGATGATTTGGTACAGGTATATATTGAAAATTTTTACCAAAATAAGGTTAGTTAACATATCCTTCACCTCATATAATTGCCATTTTTTGTTGTTGTTGCTAGAATGAAAACATTTAAGCCATACTCACTAGGAAACTTTCAAGTATATAATACAGTATTGTTAATTATAGTCTCCACATTGTACATTAGATCCCCAGAGCTTATTCCTCTTATAATTGGTAGTTTTTACCCTTTGAACATCTCATTTTCACCTCTTTCCTCCTCAGTTCCTGGTAACCACCAGCCTTTTTAGATTTCTACATAGTGAGATCAGACAGTATTTGTCTTACTCTGTCTGACTTATTTTATTTAGTATAATGCCCTCCAGGTTCATTAATGTCACAAATGGCAATATTTTCTTCTTCTTTTTATGGCTGCATAACATTGTGTTGGATGTATCTACCACATTTTCTTTATCCATTCATCTGTCAATGGACACACAGTTTTGACTACTGTGAATAATACTACAGTGACAATGGAAGTACAGATATCTCTTGGAGATACTGATTTTATTTTCTTTGGGTATATAACCAGAAGAGGTCCTACTGGATCATAATGGCATTTCTATTTTTTTTCCAAATTTTTATTTAAACTCTAGTCAGTTAACATATAGTATAATATTGGTTTTAGAAGTAGAATTTAGAGATTCATCACTTACATAAAACAGCCATTGCTCATCATAACAAGTGCCCTCCTTAATACCCATAACCCTTTTCGTCCATCCATCACCCACCTCCCTCCATCAAACATCAGTTTATTCTCCATAGTTAAGAGTCTCTTATGGTTCTTTCCCTCTCTTTTTTTTCCCTTCTCATATGTTCATCTGTTTTGATTCCTAAATTCCACATGAGTGAAGTCATATAGTAATTGTCTGTCTTGGACTGACTTATTTAATTTAGCATAATAGCTGTAGCTCCATCCACATTGTTACAAATGGCAAGATTTCATTTTTTATGGCTGATATTCCAGTGTGTGTGTGTGTGTGTGTGTGTGTGTGTGTGTGTGTGTGTATCACTTCTTTAATCATTCACTAGTCAGTGGACACCTGGGATCTCTCTGTAGTTTGGCTATGGTTGATAATGCTGCTATAAACATTAGGGTACATGTACCCCTTCTAACCTGTATATTTTATCATTTGGGTAAATACTTAGTGCAATTGCTGGATCATAGGGTAATTCTACTTTTAACTTTTTGAGGAACCTCCATACTGTTTTCCAGAGTGGCTACTCCAGTTTGCATTCCCACCAACAGTGTAAGAGGATTCTCCTTTCTCCACATCCTCACCAACATTTGTTGTTTCCTGTGTTGTTAATTTTAGCCATTCTTACAGGTGTAAGGTAGTATATCATTGTGGTTTTGATTTGTATTTCCATGATGATGAGTGATATTGAGCATCTTTTCATGTGTCTGTTAGCCATATGGATGTCTTGTTTGGAAAAGTGTCTATTCATGTCTTCTGCCCCTTTATTAACAGGGTTATTTGGTTTTTTGGGTGTTGAGTTTGGTAAGTTCCTTATAGATTTTAGATACTAACCCTTTATCCGATATGTCATTTGCAAATATCTTCTCCCTTTTTGTTGGTTGCCTTTTAGTTTTGTTGATTGTTTCCTCAGCTGTGCAGAAGCTTTTTATCTTGATGAAGTCCCCATGGTTCATTTTTGCTTCTGTTTCCCATGCCTCTGGTGATGTGTCTAGTAACAAGTTGCTATGGCTGAGGTCAAAAATATTGCTGCCTGTGTTCTCCTCTAGGATTTTAATGGTCTTCTGTCTCACATTTAGATCTTTCATCCATTTTAAACCTTTTTCATGTATAGTATAAGAAAGTGGTCCAGTTTCATTCTTCTGCATATTGGTGTCCAGTTTTCCCAACACTATTTGTTAAAGAGACTGTCTTTTTTCCATTGGATATTCGTTCCTGTGTTGTCAAAGTTTAGTAGACTGTAAAGTTGTGGGTCCATTTCTGTTTTTTTTAAATGTTCCATTAATCTGTGTCTGTTTTTGTGCCAGTAGTATACTGTCTGGATACTATCGCTTTGTAATATAGCTTGAAGTACAAAATTGTGATGCCTCCAGCATTGCTTTGCTTTTCAGGATTGCTTTGGCTATTTGGTCTTTTGTGTTTCCATACAAATTTCAGGATTGTTTGTTCTAGCTCTGTGAAAAATGCTGGTATTTTGATAGGGACTGCATTATTTTGATAGGGACTGCATTAATTGTGTAGATTGTTTTGGGTAGTATAGACATCTTAACGATGTTTGTTCTTCTAATCCATAAACATGGAATGCTTTTCCATTTCCTTGTGTCTTCTACAATTTATTTAATAACTGGTCTATAGTTTTCAGAGCACAGAAATTTTACCTCTTTGGTTATGTTTATTCCTAGGTATCTTATGGTGTATAGTGTAATTGTAAATGGGATAGATTCATTGATTTCTTTTTCTGCTACTTCATTACTGATGTATAGAAATGCAACAGATTTCTGTATGTTGATTTTTGTATCTTGCGACTTTACTGAATATGTGTATCAGTTCTAGCATTTTTTTGGTGGAGTCTTTCAAGTTTTCTACATACAGTATCATGTAGTCTGGAAATGGTGAAAGATTGACTTTTTCCTTGCCTATTTGGATGCCTTTTCTTTCTTTTTGTTGTCTGATTGCTGAGGCTAAGACTTTCATTACTATGTTAAATAGTAATAAGAATGGACACGACTTGTTACTGACCATAGAGGTAAAGCTCTCAGTTTTTCCCCATTAAGGATTATATTTGCTGTGAGTCCTTCATTGATAGCCTTTATTATGTTTTGAGGTATGTTCCCTCTATCCTGCTTTGTTGAGGGTTTTTATCAAGAATGGATGCTATACTTTGTCAAATGCTTTCTCTGTGTGTATTGAAAAGACCATATGATTGTTACTCTTTCTTTTATTAATGTGGTGTATCACATTGGTTGATTTGCAAATATTGAACTAGCACTGCAGCCCAGGAATAAGTCCCACTTGATCATAGTGAATAATTGTTTTACTGTACTGTTGGATTTGATTTCTAGTATTTTGTTGAGAATTTGTGCATCCATATTAATAAGGGATATTGGCCTATTATTCTTTTTAGGGGAGTCTTTGATTTTGGAATCAGGGTAATGCTGGCCTTGTAGAATGAGTTTAGAAATTTTCATTTTTATTTTTTTGGAACAGTTTGAGAAGAATAGGTATTAACTTTCTTTAAATAGCTGGTAGGATTCCCATGGAAAGCCATCTGGCCCTGGACTTTTGTTTGTTGGGAGATTGTTGATTACTGATTCCATTTCTTTGCTGTTTATGGGTCTGTTCAAATTTTCTATTTCTTTCTCTTTTAGTTTTAGTGGTTCATATATTTGTAAGAAGTTTTCCATTTCTTTCATATTGCCCAGTTTGTTGGCATATAATTTTTCATAATCTCTTATAATTGTTTTTGTTGTGTTGTTTTTGATTTCTCCTCTCATTTGTGATTTTATTTATTTGGGTCTTTTTTCTTTTGGTTAACTCTGGCTAAGGGTTTTTCAATCTTATTAATTCTTTCATAGAACAAGCTCGTAGTTTTGTTATCTCTTCTACTGTTTTTTTTTGTTGTTGTTTTATTTTGTTTTGTTTCTATGTCATTTATTTCAATTTGAATCTTTATTATTTCAATTTTCATGCTGGCTTTAGGCTTTATTTAATGTTCCTTTTCTAGTTCCTTTAGGTATAAGGTTAGGATGTGTATTTGAGACTTTTCTGGCTTCTTGATGTAGACCTGTATTACAATATACTTCCCTCTTAAGATTTCCTTTGCTATATCCCAAAGATTTTAGACTGATGCATTTTCATTTTCATTTTCATTTGCTTCCATGTGTTTTCTTTGTTGTTGTTGTTCTTATTCTTTAATTTCCTGGTTAGTCCATTTATTCTTTACTAGAATATTTTTTAACCTCTATGCATTTGTGATCTTTCCAAATTTTATCTTGTGGTTGACTTCAAGTTTCATTGTGTTGTGATCTGAAACCTTCATAATATGATCTCAATCTTTTTGTACTTGTTGAGGACTGATTTGTGACCTAGTAGGTGATCTGTTCCAGAGAATATTACATATGCACTCAAAAAGAATGTGTATTCTGATGCTTTAGGATGAAACATTCTGAATATATCTGTTAAGTACATCCAGTCCAATGTGTCATTCAAAGCTATTGCTTCCTTATTGATTTTCTGCTTAGATGATCTGTTCATTGCTGTAAGTGGGTGTGTTAAAGTCCCCTATTATTATGGCATCGTTATTGAGTTTCTTTATTTTTGTTATTAATTGATTTATATATTTGGGCACTCCTAAGTTGCAGGCATAAATATTTACAATTATTAGATGAAATCAATGGATACACCCCTTAATTATGATATAATGCCCTTCTTCATCCATTGTTATATTTGTTTTAAAATCTAGTTTGTATAAGTATGGCTATTTCAGCTTTCTTTTGGTGTCTGTTAGCATGATAAATTGTTCTCCATCTCCTCGCTTTCAATCTGCAGATGTCTTTAGATCTAAAATGAGTCTCTTGTAGACAGAATATAGATGGGTCTTGTTTTTTTATCCTTTCTGATATCCTATTATTTTTGACTGGAACATTTAGTTCATTCACATTCAGAGTGATTATTGAAAGATATGAAGTTAGTGCTATTGTGTTACCTGTAAAGTTGGTTTTTCTAGTGGTATTCTCTGTTCCTTTCTAGTCTGTGTTGCTCTTGGTCTTTTTTTCCCCTCAAAGAATATTTCTTTTTCCCTTTAATATTTCTTACAGGTCTTGTTTAGTGGTCCTAAACCTGTTAGTTTTTGTTTCGGAAACTCTCTCTCTCCCTCTATTTTGAATGTAGGTTTGCTGGATAAAGTATTCTTGGCTGCATATTTTCCCCATTGAGCACATGGAATATAACATGCCACTCTCTTCTTGTCTGCCAAATTTCTGTAGACAGATCTGCTGTGAATCTACTGTCTTCTCTGGTCAGTTAAGGACTTTTATTCCCTTGCTGCTTTCAGGATTCTTCCCTTGTCTGTGTATTTTGTGAATTTGACTAGGATATGTTTTGGTGATGGCTAGCTTTTGTTGAATTATGGGAGCTCTCTGTGCTTCTTAGATTTCAGTGTCTGTGTCCTTCCCCAGATCAGGGAAGTTTTCAGCTATAATTTACTCAAATAAACCTCCTTTTTTCTTTCTCCTTCTTCTTCTGGGCCTCCTATGATACTAATGGCACTGTACTTTAAGAAGTCTCAGAGTTCCCTAAATCTATTTTTGTGATCTAGTACCTTTATTTCAATCTTTTTTTTAGCTTCATTATTTTCCATAATTTTATCTTCCATATCACTGATTCATTCCTCTACTTTGTCCATCCTTGTTGTCATTACATCCATTCAGTTTTGCATCTTGTTTATAGCATTTCTGATTTTGGCCTAGTTTTTAGTTCTTTTATCTCTGCCTTAAGGGATTTTCTAGTGTTTCCTGTGCTTTTCTCAAGCCCAGCTATTATCCTTATGATTACAGTTTTAAATTCTGGTTGAGATATTTTTCTTGTATCTGTATTGATTAAATCCATGCGCCTGGCTTCTTCCTGTTCTTTCTTTTAAGGTGAATTCCTCTGTCTTGTCATTTAGTCTGGGTCACTGTTTTTTGTGTGTGTGATTGTTAGGAAAGCCTGTTGTATTCCTGCTCCTGAAAGTAACAGCTATATTAAGAAGTGAAAAAAAAGTAAACTAGATCTTAGGTGTGTTTTGGTCTGCTTGTTAAAAAACCTAGATCCAAAAACAAAACAAAACAAACAACAAAAAAAGGAAGGTACATACTATTTCTGTTACCCTAGAACAGAAGCTTCTGCAGCTACTCTGATCAGTAGACTTGGTACATACTAGGGGTTTGTGCTGGTCTCCTGGGGGTGGGGCCTGCTGCACTGATATTCAGGCACCATCAAGCCAGCCAGGCGTGACCCAGGTGATGGCAAAGACTTCCAGAACTTCAGACTTTGTGCTCTCCTGCTTATAAAAAATTGTGTGGAGATGCACCTGCAGGGTGCAGGGGAATGGGGCTTCTTGTAAGCAGCTCTGGCCTCCACTTGGTGGCACTGCTTTCCTCACTGAGGTTGGTTAGTGCTGATAGGTAGAAGGGAAAATGGTGTCACCCCACTCTCTCATCCCTAGAGAGGGCAGTTCATGGCTGTCACTCTTCAGGAAGCCCTCACAAAAGAGCAAAAATCATGTGTTATTGTCCCTAGCTTCCACCAGATCCCTCCCTTCACGCTGCCTGCATCTGAGCTGTCTACCTGCCACGTGTCACAGTACCCTTTTATGTCAGAACTGTGGCTGGGTTTTGAAACTCCAAATTTTGGGGACATGTATGATGCAGGCCAGCACTGATTCTCTGAGGGAGGGTCTCACCACAGTTTTGCCATTTGCCAGTTAGTTCCAGAAAAGCAGTCACACAACCAAACAGTGTTTCAGAGTTTATGGTAAGACACAGCACAAAGCCAGCACCAAGATTTGCTCTCCTCATCTGGTGTCTTTATTCCTACGCTAGGGAACAGGACAGAACATTGTCCTTGCTGGTTCTTTTTGTCCCCTGAACAGCCTTGTGGTAAATATCAAATGCATTCCAACCAGGGGAACTGTTTCTCCCTATGTGACCCAGGGGATCCTTAGACTAAGCTGCCCATTCCTTGGTCCTTGCTTTTCTTCCCCACTTAAGCACCACCAAGACTTTGAGGCACGACCCTGGCGATGGTGTAGACCTCCAAATCTTCAGACTTTGTGCCTGAATGCTTATAAAAATTTGGAGTTCATTCTCTCTCCTTTTCCCTGTCAGTGATTTTGGGGAACAGTTTTTCTTATATAATCCCCTGCACATGCTTTCACTCTTTCTCTTTTCTCCTCTCCATGATCAGGGCTTCCTCCACTTCTCAGTACCTGTAGTTCTTTTCTCCCTGCAAATCAGTTCTCTGTAGCTCCTACCTTCCATGCTATGGCCATTTTTTCTACCTCTAGTTGCCCAGTTTTGTTCTCTCAATACTCAGATTGATTTCTTGGGTGTTCAAAATAATTTGATATTTATCTATCTGTGTCCAAGGGACAAGGCAAGCTTAGAGTCCTCCAACTCTTCTGCTATCTTAATTTTTTTTGTTGTTTACAAATCGCCATACTGGTTTTAATGACTGTATAATACATTGTTACTAACGGTGTACCCTTTTCCCAACAGTCTCACCAATACTTGTTATCTTTCAACTTTTTGATAATATATTCTAATAGGTGTGAAATGGTTTTTCCTCATTTCTTTGATAGAAGTGTTGAGCATGCATTCTTAATACCATCTTTTATGTTGGCTTTTTGTGTGTCTTCTTCGGAAAATTGTGTATTGATATCTTTGGCCATTTTTAGGTTTTTTTTTTTGCTATTAAATTATATGAGTTTCTTAGAGATTTTGGTTATTAACCTTTCATCACATATGTGGTTTGCCAATATTTTCTCCAATTCCATAGGTTAGCTTTCTATTTTGTTGATGGTTTACTTTGCTGTGAAGGAGCTTTTGTTTGAGATAGTCCCATTTATTTATTTTTGCTTTTTTTGCCTGTATCTTTGGCATCATATCTGAAAAATCATTGCCCTGACCAATGCCAAGGAGATTTTACATAGATTTTCTTTTAGGAATTTTATGGTTTCAGGTCTTCCATATGAGCCTTTAATCAATTTCAAGATTTATGCTTGTTTTTGTGAGTGATGTAAGAGAGGGGTCCAGCTTCTTTCTTTTGAATGTGAATATCCAGTTTTCCCAATGCTATTTATTGAAAATACTATCCATCTTAATTGTGGGTTCTTGGAACCCTATCAAAGATTAGCTGAGTACATATGTGTGGATTTCTCAGCTTTCTATTCTGTCCTATTGGTCTACGTTTCTGTGTTTATTCCAGAACTGTTTTATACTGTTCTGATTACTGTAGATTTGTAATATAGTTGGAAATCAGGAAGCATAGTGTCTCCAGCTTTGTCTATTTGGGGTTTCATCATATGAATTTTAGATTTTTTTTTCTATTTCTGTGAAAAATGCCATTAGAATTTTAAATAGGGATTGCATTGAATGTTTAGATCACTTTGTGTCATAGAGACTTTAAAAACCTTAATTTTTCTAAGAATACGAGATATCTTTCATTTCTCTTCATTTTTTGGATAAAAGTCTTGTTTTCAATGTACAAATCTTTAACCTCCTTAATTTTTAAGGTTTCTATTGTTTTTTGTTATGCTATTGAGTGGTTCTCTTGATTTCTCTTTCAGGTAACTCACTTATTATATAGACATACAGCTTATTTTTGTATGTTGATTTTTGTATCCTGAAAGCTTACTGAATTTGTTTAATAGTTTTTGGTGAAGTCTTTAAGGTTTCTGTATAAAAAAAATCATGTCACTTACAAACAGATCATTTTATTTCTCACTTTCTGACTTGGATGCCACTTATTTCTGTTTCTGCTTCATTGATCTAGGATTATGTTTGATAAAACTGATTAAAGTGAGCATCTTTGCCTTATCGCTGATATTTGAGGAAAATCCTTTAGCCTAGGCTTGTCATATTATGTTATAATACATTATTTCTATACCTTATATGTTGAGACTTTTAGTCTTCAAACAATGTTGAATTTTGTCAGATGCTTGTTTTGCATCTATTGAGATGATCATATGATTTTTATTATGCATTCTGTTATGGTGGCATATCACATTTATTGTTTTGTGTCTATTGAACCATCTTTTTATCCCAGTGATAAATACCACTTGATCATGGCATATGATCCTTGTCCTCTTGGATTCAGTTTGCTACTATTTTGTTGAGTATATTTACACCTAAGATAATTAGGGATATTGGCCTATAAAAAATTTCTTGTATGGTCATTTCCTGGATTTTATATGAGGGCAAAACTGGCCTTATAAATGAGTTTAGAAGTATGCCTTCCTCTCAACTTTTTGAGAGAGTTTGCTAAAGATGGTATTAATTCTTCCTTAAATGTTGCTAGAATTCACCAGTAAAGCCTTCTGGTCCTGGGCTTTTATATGTTGAGAAATTTTTGATTATTCATTTTCTAAGAATTTTGTTAGTCTATTAAGATTTTTTATTTCTTCATAATTCACTTTGTTATAGGTTTCTAGGAATGTATTCATTTTTTCCATGTTATAAAAATTTTGGGGATATGGACATTCATGGTCTTTCAAGATCCTTTGTATTTCTATGGTAGCAGTTTAATGTCTTCTCTTTCATTTCTGATTTTATTGGAGCCTTCACTCTTTTTCTTAGTCTAGCTAAGGGTCTATCCATCTTTTTATTTTAAATTAAAAAAACCCTTTTAGTTTCATTGATCTTTTCTGTTGTTTTACTTGTCTCTATTTCATTTATTTCTGCTCTTTATTTCCTTCCTTATTCTATATTTGGGATTAGTTTGTTTGCCTTCTTATAGTTCCTTGAGTATAAAATTAGGTCATTAATTTGTGATATTTTTAATTGAAGCATAATCAACATGCAGTGTTATATTAGTTTCAGGGGTACAATATAATGATTCAACAATTCTATACATTATTCAGTGTTTTTCCCCTTAATGTAGTTATTTATTACTGTAAATATCCCACTTAAAACTGTCCTTGCTGCATCCCATAGATTTTATTACGTTGTGTCTATTTCTTTGTCTTGAGATATATTTTAGATTCCCCTTTTGATTTATTCTTTGATCCACTGGTTATTTTGAAATGTGTTTCATTTCCATGTATTTAATTTTCCAGCATTTCTAATGTTACTGATTTCTGATTTCATACCATTTTCATACCAAAAAAGACTTATGATTTTCAGTTTAAATTTGTTAAGTCTTGTTTTGTGACTTAACATATGATCTATTCTGCATAATGTTCCCTGTACACGAGAAAAATGTGTATTTTGCTGCTATTGGATGTTCTGTATATGTCTGTCAGTTCTATTTGTTATAATTTATAGTTCAAGTCCATTATTTCATTACTGATTTCATTCCTAGATCATCTCTGAAATGTTGAAAGTGAGGTATTGAAGTCTTTTACTATTGCTATCTTTTTCTGTCTTTGGATCTTTGTTCCTAGTTATATATAAATAAATATTTACATATTTATAATTGTTACATTATGTTAATGAATTGACCTTATTGTCCTCATACAATGACCTTTTTAAATCTCATTACAACTTTTGATTCAAAGTCTGTTTGCTCTGCTTGAAGTATAGCTACCCTTATTCTTTTATTTTTATTTCAAGGGGATGCTTTTTCTATTCTTTCAATTTCACTATGAGTGTCCTTAAGCGAATTCCTTATATGTAGCATATAGTTGGGTCTTGTTTTTGTTGTTTAAATTTATTCACCTATTCTATCTGTTTTTTTCATAGTATAATGGCCTATGGCATTTTTTTAATCAGTATTTATTAGAGTAATTTTAGGGTTACATTATTATTGAGCAGAAAGTACAGAGACTTCTCATATACCCTTACCCCCAAATATGCACAACCTCCCCCACTACCAATATCCCATACCAGAGCAATGCATTTGTTAAATCAATGAAATTACATTGACATATCATTGTCATCCAGAGTCCATAGCTTACATTAGAGTTCACTCTTGGTATTGTACATTCTATGGGCTTTTACAGATGTATAATGACCTGTATCCACCATTATAGTATCATACAGTTTTCACTGCCCTAAAGATCCTCTGTGCCTCAGCTATTCTTGCCTGCTTCCCCCGCCCCAGGCAACCACTGATTTTTACCTTGTCCATAGTTTTGCATTTTATAGAAGTCATATAGTTGGAATTATATAGAATGTACCCCTTTCATATTGGTTTCTTTCACTTAATGATATTCTTTAAAGATTCCTCCATACTTATTTTTCAACAGAGTGAAACTCCATTGTCAGGATATATCATAGTTTATTTTTTTAATTCTGTCTCAAAAATTTATGGGTAATTTTTTTAATATACATCCACTTAGTTAGCATATAGTACAACAATGATTTCAGAAGTAGATTCCTTAAGGGCCCTTACCCATTTAGCCCATGCCCTCTCCCACAACCCCTCCAGTAACCTTCTGTTTGTTCTCCAGAGTGTCTTATGTTTTGTCTCCCTCCCTGTTTTTGTATTATTTTTGCTTCCATATCCTTGTGTTCATCTCTTCTCTGTCCTCGTATGAGTGAAGTCACATGATACTTGTATTTCTCTAATTTTGCTTAGCATAATTCCCTCTAGTTCCATCCACGTAGTTGCAAATGGCAAGATTTCATTCTTTTTGATTGCTGAGTAATACTCCACTGTGTGTATATACCACATAATCTTTATCATTCATCTGTCAATGGACATTTGAGCCCTTTCCATACTTTGGCTATTGTTGATAGTGGTACTATAAATACTGGTGTTCTTCAGCCATTCTATCTTTTTACTGGATAATTTAATCAACTTACATTTGGGGTAATTGTTGATAGATAAGGACTTATGTGAATTTAATTTTTTTCAGATTTCTCTGTAGTTTCTTTGTATCTTTCTTTGTCACTGTAAATTGATGATATATATATATATATATATATATATATATATATATATATATATATTGGTATTGGTATGCTTTCATTCTTTTCTCTTTTTGTGTGTATCTACTATAGGTTTTGCTCTGAAGCTTAAATGAGACATAATTATAACCATTCATTTAAGCTGATAACTTGAATCATATACAAAAGCTCTTACACATTTACTTGCCACCCCATTTTTTATGTCATAATTTACATTTTTTGTTGAAGTATAGTTGATGTACAATCTTACATTAATGTCAGATGCACATCATGATTGAACAACTCTATGCTATGCTTACCACAAGTGTAGCTACTATCTGCCACCATACAAAACTATTACAGCACCATTGACTATATTCCCCATGCTGTGCTTTTCATTCCACGACTTATTTATATAACTAAAAGCCTGTACCTTTGACTCCTGCTCACCCTTTTTTTCATATCTCCCCACTTCTTCTCCCCTCTAGCAACCACACATTTTTCTATATTTATGGGTCTGTTTCTACCTTTTTTGTTTGTTCATTTGATTCACTTGTTTAGGTTCCATATAAAAGTGAAATCATATGGCATTTGTCTTTGACCTATTGACTTAGCAAATTACCCTCTAGGTCCATCCACATTGTTGCAAATGACAAGATCTCATTCTTTTTTATAGCTGAGTAATATTCCAGTGTGTGTGTGTGTGTGTTTGTACCTACCACATCTTCTTTATCCATTAATCTATCAATGGACATGTGGGTTGCTTCCATTATCTTGGCTATTGTAAATAATGCTGCAATAAACATAAAGGTTCATATACCTTTTTGAATTATTATTATTTTCTTTGGGTAAATACCCAGTAGTGGAATTATTAGATCATATAATAATTCTATTTTTAATTTTTTGAGGAACCTCCATACTGATTTCCACAATGACTGTATAAATTTACATTTCTACCAATGTACAAGAGTTCCCTTTCCTCCACATTCTCACCAACATGTGTTATTTTCTGTCTTTTTGATTCTAGCCATTCTGACAAGTGTAAGGTGAGCTCTCACCATGGTTTTGATTTGAATTTCCCTGCTGACTCGTGATGTTGAACATCTTGTCATGTGTCTGTTGGAAAACTCACATCTTTTTATGTTACCTATCCATTAACAAAACATTGTAGCTAAAATTCTTTTTTAAACTTTTGTTTTTTGGCTGAAGCACATGCTCTGTGTCCCAGGTGGAGTGAGACATGGGGCAAGGAGTTGGGGCATGTGCCCTGAGTCCCTAGGCTTCCATTCTGAAAGGACTGGCCATCCCTTGAAGCCTGGCTCACCAAAAACTTGCCTGAAATCCAGAATTTGAGTTGGATTTTATAAGAGGCTTCACAAGCTAGAGTAGGTCTGAGGTGTAGGTCACTGATGTGAGAGAAGGTTGCCTGAAGATGCATTCTGAGGGACCCTATTAATGGAGGGATTTCTGGTTTACCAGGTGTAAACCAGAAGTATGACATCTGGGAAGACTGTCACTCTAGCCAGATAGTAGTCTATTATAGGCTTTTGCCTTAAGAAGCATCATAAAGGAGGAGAGAAGGGGCTTAGAGTCAAGACTGTGTTTGGCAGACACACAAATGGATACACATAACCAGAGCAGGAAAGACCATCTTCCACAACAGATGAGCTTTTGAAATTTCAGCATTATTTTTATAGTTTTTAGAACCTTAAATGTGTGACCTTACACATTAAGAAACCCTCAAACAAAAAGGTCAAAAACAGATTCCAGGCTGCAATGTTTCAACTAATGTCTATTGAGTATCCACAATCCACAGAACCAATTTCTAGGTCTTTAGGATGTATTTCATAGGTTTGAAGAGCAACATCATCCATTCAATAAACCTTTCCCCAAGAAGTTAATGAGTATGAAAACACTTTAACTTACCTTTGAGTTCAAAGTGATTTGCATACCATTCTAGTATTAGACTATTGCAAATCTGATTATATATTCACCTTTTTCAGTGATTTTATATAATAAGTAACATGAAAACATATGAAGAGTGTTCTAATTTTAAAGAATACTCTTTAGTAATTATAAGGCCAGTCTAGTGTGAGGAACTCTCTCAGCTTTTGTCTAGTAAATTATTTATCTCTACTTCATTTATAAAGGACAACATTGTTGGATAAAGCATTCTTAGTTGAAAGCCTTATTTTTCTTTCATCACTTTGAACACACCTTATTCTCTCCTGTATGTGAAAATTTTCTGCTGAGAAATCCACTGGTAGCCTTATGGGTGTTTCCTCGTATGTGATGAGTGTTTTTTCTTTTGTTTTCTGTTGCACTTTTAAAATCCTTTCTAGAGCTTTTATTTTTAAGAGTTTGTAAGGTAACTTGGTGAAAATATCTCTGCGACAGGTTAGGGATATTTGAGCTTCATGTACTTGGGTGTCCATATCTTTCCTCAGACTTTTTAGCCATTAGTTCTTTCAACTAGATTTCTGTCCCCCTTTTTAATTCTTCTTCTAGATTCCCATAATGTGAGCATTAGCACTCTTGATGGTGTTCCATAGATCCCCTAAGTGTTCATTTTTGTTCATTTTTATCCTCTGGTTAATTTCAGGAGATCTGTTTCAAGTTTGCAGATTCCTGTTTCTGCTTGATCAATATGTTGTTGAAGCTCTTTATTACATTTCTTTCATTTCATTTATTGTGTTATTCTCAAGAATTTCCTTTTGGTACTATTTTATTATTCCTCTTTGTTGAACTTTCCATTTTTTATTGTTTTATTGAGTTTATTGAATTGTCTCTGTTCTCTTTAATCTTTCCCAGCTTCCTTAAAATTATTTCGAATACTTTTACAGGTAACTTTGTACCTCTCCATTCTTTGAGGTCAGTTACTAAAAATTATTTTTTCCCTTGGTGATATCATATTCTCTTGCTTTTTCATGTTTCTAGTGGCTTTGAGTCAATATGGGTGATATTAAGGAAGTAGTCCCATCTTCTACTCTTTTGGGGACTTGTTTTAGTATGGATTGATTTTCACCTACTCACAGCTGCAAAAGCACTGGCTGGATGGGATGAAGTGTCTCTGGTTATGAGGCTGCTTGGGTCCCTCTGGTATCTGTTTTGTTTGTAGAGGAAGTTTCTTGTTCAGGGAGTTCCTCTAGATGTCTGGTCAGGTGCATCGGTGCTCAGAGCAGCAGTAGAGCCAGCGTACTGGGATAAGGGCGATACAGAACTGAGACACCTGGGGCACAGACATAGTTGCTGAGGCAGTGGTGCCTGAGGTGTGGGCATAAGCAGATAACCTATGGAAACAGGATCTATGTCTTTAAAGTCCACTGCTGTGACTTGGGCCCTGAGGATGGGGAGGACAGAAATGCCACAGTAGGATGAGCCCAGAATGACAGGGTGCAATAGGCTGGACCTGGTGGGTAGAGTGTAGCAAAGTCCTGTTCTCTTACTATGTTCAAATTGTGTGATAGTTGTGGCCAAGTTTTAATTTACATGACTTCTTTATTTGAAGAACAAAGAATGAATGGGCTTTAATTTTTTTTTAACGTTTATTTATTTTTGAGACAGAGAGAGATAGAGCATGAACGGGGGAGGGGCAGAGAGAGAGGGAGACACAGAATCGGAAGCAGGCTTCAGGCTCTGAGCCTCAGTCCAGAGCCTGACGCGGGGCTCGAACTCACGGACCGTGAGATTGTGACCTGAGCTGAAGTAACTGACTGAGCCACCCAGGCGCCCCGAATGGGCTTTAATTTTGAGATGCCCACAATGATACACAACATTAAACATTAAATAGTGGAAATTAAAAATGTCTTCAGTAAAACATCAGTGCCCTAGCACCATTGTTCTTATCTATTTTCTATGTAGAACTAAGATTGACTAACCTGTTTAAATTTTCTATTTATCATAATGCAGTAGAAATTTCAGGGCAATTATAGTGAAGATTTTTTAACATTCTTTTAAGATAATCCATTTCTATAAAATGTAAGGGTGTGATCAGAGGTAGCTTGAGTGGCAAAGACAAATAACTTGTATTTCAATCATGAATAAGGGAACAGAGTAATAACAACTCTATAAAGAAACATTTTCTTTGGAGAAATGGTAAAATATTTCAAAATTCTAAAATTAAGTTTTACGTTATCACTAACAGACTTAAGAACGTATAAACACATCCTTCTCTGGTCTCTCTACTATCCTCTTCCATCTTAGAAGGTCCAAACCCTTCCATTACTTCTAATTCCAATACAGTAAAAATGTTAACAGTTTCTCTGGAAACCGTATTCTAAAACCAATAAGTAATATACACTCTGTATATTTTAAAAAGTGCTAAATTTTTCATTAGTAAATGTTTTGAATTCATAATTTGCTTCTTCCTATTGGTTTTTCTCTGGCACAAAAACAACTTGGTTCCCTGTTTTTATATTGTACTCTAAATGAATAATATTCTCTTAGCTTTATTATCTACTCCTAGATCTCTCCTTTGATTTAGCTCTAGTATGTAGCATTTATTCTGCTGAATGTCTCTAAACTGCCTAAGTGAGGGAACATAGTAGTTCTTTATGTGTCCAGAATCTATCTATTATGCTTATATAAGGCTAAACCCTGCACCTAGATAGTGTTACAACTTGGGTTTAAAAGCACTTAAATCCTTTCCCTTTCAAAATATATTTTTTGAAAGCTCTGCCTTGCATTATGTACTTGTAACAAAGAGGCATGGTTTCAAATGTACCTGTGGAAAGATGCCTAGCCTGTTTTCCAGTGCTCTTTTTAATTTCATTTTACACAACTTACTTCAGATTCCAAGGAAACAAAGGGTGTTTTGTATTTTCTAAGGATTTCCTATTTGCAGTTCATGTTGTCTTATCCTTATCTCCTCCTCTAAGCATGCTTCCTGTGTTTATAGGCATGTCTCAGGGATAATGTGAGTTTGGTTCCAGACCATCACAATAAAGCAAGTACCACAGTAACGTGAGTCAAATGAATTTTTTGATTTACCAGTACATATAAAAGTTATGTTTATGCTATATTATAATCTATTAGGTATGCAATAAATAGCATTATGTCAAGAAATGAACATACCTTAATTAAAACCACTTTATTGCTCAAAACTTAATCGTCTGAGTTTTCAGCAAGTTGTAATTTTTTTTTATACTAGTAGAGGGTCTTGCCTCAATGTGGATGGCTGCTGACTGATCAGGGTAGTGGTTACTGAAGGCTCTGGTGGCTGTTCAATTTCTTAAAATGTCTTAAAATAAGACCACAGTGAAGTTTGCAACATAAATTGACTCTTTCTTTCATGAATGACTTTTTCTGTAGCATGTGATGTTATTTGATAGCATTTTACCCACATTAGAACTTCTTCCCAAATCAGAGTCAATCCTCTTAGTTGATAAAGCAGCAGCAGCAGCATCATTTAAGTTTATGGAATATTCAGCAGTCTTCACAGCATCTTCACTAGGAGTAGATTCCCTCTCAAAACAACAACAACAACAACAACAAAACCACTTTTTTCATCTGTAAGAAGCAACTTCTCATCTGTTACAGTTTTATCCTGAGATTGTAGGAATTCAGTCACATCTTTAGGATCGACTTCTAATTCTAGCTCTCATGCTATTGCCACCACATCAGTAGTTACTTCCTCCACTGGAGTCTTGAACCCCTCATTGTCATCCATAAGGGTTAAAATCAACTTCCTCCAAGCTGCTGCTTATGTTCATATTTTGTCCACTTTCCATGAATCGTTAATGCTGTTAATGGCATCCAGAATGGTGAATCCATACTAGATGTTTCTCAATTTATTTTTCTAGATCCATCAGAGGAATCACTATCTGTGGCAGTTATAGCCTTATGAAATATACTCCTTAAACAATTAGAATTGAAAGTCAAAATTACTCTTTGATCCATAGGTTTCAGAATGGATGCTCTGTTAGCAGACAGGAAAACATTAAACATTAAAAAATTTTTTTAAATTAATATTTATTTTTGACAAAGACAGAGCATCAGCGGGGGTGGGAAGAGAGAGGAGACAGAGAATCTGAAGCAGGCTCCAGGCTCTGAGCTATCAGCAGAGAGCTGGATGTGGGTCTCAAACTCACCAACCATGAGGTCATGACCTGAGCCCAAGTCAGATGCTTAACCAACTGAGCCACCCAGGTGCCCCTACATGAAAACATTAATCTCATTGTGCATCTCAATCAGTCATCTTGGGTGACTAGATGAGTTGTCAATGAGCAGTAAGCAGTATTTTGAAAGGATTTTTTTTTTCTTTCTGAGCAGTAGGTCACAACAGTGGGCTTAAAATATTCAGTCAACTATGTTGTAAACAGAGGTACTGCCATCCAGGCTTTGTTGTTCCATTTACATAACACAGGCAGAGTAGATTTAAAATAATTCTTAAGGGCTCTAGGATTTTCAGAGTGGTAAATGGGTATTAGCTTCAACTTAAAGTCACCAAGCTACATTAGCCTGTAACAAGAGAGTCAGCCTGTCCTTTGAAACCAGGCATTGACTTCTCTGTAGCTCAAGTCCTAGACATCATCTTTTAATATATGGGTGTTACATTTACATTGAAAGCCTGTTTTTTAGTGTAGACTCCTTCATTAATTATCTTAGCTAGAGCTTCTGGATAACTTGCTGCAGCACCTTGCACTTTTATGTTATGGAGACAGCTTCTTAAGCCTCATGAACCAATCTTTGCTAGCTTCAAACTTTTCTTCTGTAGTTTCCTCATCTCTCTCAGACTTCATAGAACTGAAGAAAGTTAGAGTCTTGCTCTGTATTAGACTTCGACTTATGGGAAAATTGTGGCTAGTTCGATCTTCTATCCAGACCACTAAAACTTTATACTAACAATAAGGGGGTTGTGCTTTCTCATCCATTTGTGTGTTCACTGCAGTAGCACTTTTAATTTCCTTCAAGAATTTTTCTTTTGCATTTACAACTTGGCAAACAGGTAAAAAAAAAAGCCTAGCTTTAGGCTTCTCTCAGCTAGAAATGATTAAGCTTAAGGAGGAAGGCATATCAAAAGCTATTTAAAGTGGGAGATGTGATACCCACCTCTCTCTTCCCAAATCTCACTTCTTTGGTCAACCTTTTCTCATCTCTCCAGACACCTAAGGT
The DNA here is from genome assembly GCF_018350175.1 of Felis catus. Taxonomy (NCBI): domain Eukaryota; kingdom Metazoa; phylum Chordata; class Mammalia; order Carnivora; family Felidae; genus Felis; species Felis catus. The sequence goes on from NC_058385.1 coordinate 56,579,445, forward strand.
GTCTAGGTGAAACCCTGTAGCAGTCAGTATCTTTCTTACAAGACTTAGAATAAAATCTCATTGAAGAAAGTAATTTCATTTAACTCTTCAATCCTAACACTCTATTGCTAAAAAGCTGGAAAATTACTTGCTAAAATAAAATAATTAAAGTTATAGCTTGCAAATGATATTAAATATATGAGTTGCTTATTTCAAGTTTATAATCAGTATCAAGCTGATAGAAGATATGGAAAAATTTTAAATAGAATCATTACTCTAAATACAAACAAAAATGCTTCTAGGATACTAGAAAAAGCATGTTGAAATATATAGGACCAGTTTTGCTCTTTTTGCCTTATGTAATCAACCACAGGTATTTCCTTGTCCTGTGTAAATTATTTAAGTTAAACACATAAAAATGGTAATTATTCTTGTGCTTTGTGATTTATAAAAAGGTCTAAGTACAGTCATAATGTTAAAATTATACTTCCTGGGGCGCCTGGGTGGCTCAGTTGGTTGGGCGTCCGACTTCAGCTCAGGTCATGATCTCACGGTCCGTGAGTTCGAGCCCCGCATCGGGCTCTGTGCTGACAGCCCAGAGCCTGGAGCCTGCTTCAGATTCTGTGTGTCTCTCTCTCTCTGACCCTCCCCTGTTCATGCTCTGTCTCTCTCTGTCTCAAAAATAAACATTAAAAAAAAAATTAAAAAAAATTATACTTCCTAATGGGATTTTGCTAAGCTGGATTGCAAATGCCATAGCAATCAACAAAAGTGTAAATATATAACAAATAACTTAGTTGTGTTGTATGTGAAATGCAATTAACTAGTTTCAGCCAATTTGCTCATGACCATGGATGTGTCAGCTGAGGAGGTGTGTTAATCTCAGACCTCCTGTCAAGGAAATACTTGCTAATTAGCTTAAAGAACTTCAGCTAGTTGACAGCTTCCAACTATTAATGATTTCGAGGGCCACCCCCTAACATCCCTGTTGGCCTTCTGCCTGATTGCTTTCAACAACAAAACCAAGAAACTTTGCATTCCCAACTTCTCAAAAAGGGTAGCATATACCCATTTTATTGCATGGCTTTTCTATCAGAAGTGATGCTCTTCCTTGGCAATCCCAGCCAATGATTTAGCAGATAAGGAATACTAGAATTTTTCTGTCTATCATGCAGCTTCTTTACCAATCAGTCTTTGGTTTGAAATTCTCCATTGGATTGACCAAAACTTATTTGTATCATAATCTTAGGTTCTCCCTAACCAATCCTCCTTTATTCTCCCTTTGTCTTCCACAGGCATAATCCTGTAATAGACCTCTTGCATTCATAATTCTGTGTTAGCATCTACTGTTTGAAGGATATAACACATTAGTCCCAGAAGTGAGATTTGGGGGCTGTGTACTTATTATTTTACTGACAACAAGGACTGCATTACAGGGAATTTGTGAGACATGAGTAATCCTTAGCACAAAGTGGCTCCTCAAGTGCTGTAATTCTCACTGGAAATGACTTAGCAAATTGAATGTTTTGGTAAAGGGTAATGCTTTGGTCATTGCAGTGGTTTAGGATTTTGAAAAATTCAAGGGAAATCATGCATACTAAGACAATAAAATTGACTAGATGTTATTAATAGTGCTGATGCCTGACCGAGCAATAATGAAAAGCAGAAATAATAATGGAAAACTAACAGTAAAGACCCATTGGCGGCTTACAAAGTAGCCATTATTAATTCCCATAGAACAGCAGATAAACCCTAATCTGATCTCAGGATTTAATAGTTAAGGTTACAGGGCTTCAAAGACAATTATGTGTCAACTAAGGCAAGTCTGGTGTATCAAGATCTTTGGAAAAACTGTGACTCTAAAGCATGGGTTGGGGAATCTAATACATACCCTTTGAGGATTCAGAAAGGTCTGGGGAACCCAAATCCCAAAGTCTGAAAAGCTGACCTCCCTGTTAAAAGACAGCACTTTCCCGAGCCTTAAAAAAATCACAATCTAGGGGACATTCCAGAAGCCTCTCCCCAAAAACGTCAGTAGGAGGCCCACCAGGATTTGCCTTACCACCTCTCTGGATCTGATTAAGAAGGTAGCTACTGCGCCTCAGAGGAGCTTTAAGAATTAGCTCATGTTAACAGAAGTTGAAGGGAGTACCTGTGGGACTAGATTTTGAGGGTGCTTAATCAAAAGAGCTAGGATATAGGACTAGATAAGGGAGAGATTATTAACATGAGCTCACATACCTGAGACACAGAACTCAATATCCTGTTAAGTATCTTAGGGCCATGACTCAAACTCTCCAATAGAATGTCTTCTAGAAACCTACGGAAAGTGTGACTTATTTTGAGTGAAGTTGAAATGCCATCACAAATGGTAGAGAAAGAGACTACAAGGCTCAGGGAATTGGCATGATGGGCTAGATAGATTTCGTAAGCCCAAAAGGGTCACCAGAGGATAATGTTACATAAAATGCAGATAATACATGCTCATAGGGCTGATGACAGGAGAGGCTGTTAATGAGTTTGGCTCATTGACATCAATGGGGATGATGCAGCCCCAAAGCAGTAGACTTCAGTTGGAAACAAACACCAGAAGCCAAGGGCTCTTCATTTCAAAGTGGTAGCCAAAAGGGCTTGAACTGCAGAGCCTATCAGTGATACTATCATGGAACTTACACATACCTGATCTAAAGGCTTAGAATTCCACAAAATATAGCATCTGAGCAAGAAGTCCACTTTATAGCAAAGGAACAACAGGACTAGGCCGATGACCATGGAATCCACTGGTTTTGTCACATATTGTATCATCCAGAAGCAACTGACCTGAGAAAGCACTGGATGACTTGTTGCTTGTACAGCTCCTGCAGTGCCTTCTTAGAAGCAGTATCCTCCAAGATGAGGTATACACACTGAATAAAGAACTCTATAAGGCCTTATGTCCTCAGTAGGAAGATGCATTTGTGTGAGACTAAGGTATGGAAGAATGAGTGCCCCACTTACCAGTTACTCTGTATGACCCACTGGAAGAGGTAGGCTTCCCATCCTCACACCTCTGAGATTACAAGGCTAGTGGTCCTACTCCCAAAATGGAACCTTCTCCAGCCAAGCAACATACAAAGAGCCAATGAGTTATAAGACACGGGTATCAACCTGGAAATTTTGATTTTTTTTATGTACCTAGAGACAAGAAAAGGAGTCAGTAGGAATAACTGACCATGATCAGCAGAAGGAGTTGTTAAACAATTGAGGGAAGACAGAGATTATGTGTGGAACTCAAATCCCCCTGGGAACCCACGGTTCTTTTTCCTTCCCAACTGTGGGAGGAGTGCAGAAACTTCAGTGTGACAAGTGTATAATTTCCAGGAGTCCAGACCCCTTAGAAATCAGAATTTGAGTTGCATCATCAGGTACATAAATCAGCATGAATGACCCCCTAAGGGAAAAGGAAATTTAAAATGGTTAGTGGAGGGGTGGATATAGTTATAAGTACCAGTTGTAGCCCAGGCTTCCCTGCAGTGGTGAGTATTGGAGTTTATCTCATTACGTTCCCTCATAAATTTCCCCTCAGAAATTTGGAGTAGCTGCTGCCCAAACATGTTACAAGGGAAGGACTGTACTACACGTGGAGGTATGCTGCTCAGACATTACCAGTATCTGTAAAGATCAGCCTATTACTTAGTCTGTGAGGTTTTTTTTGTTTTTTTTTTTTTGGACATTTTTACCTAATGCAGGACTCCTCTAATGGGCAATCTTTACTCTGAAGCTCCCATTCCATTGCTGAGAATCTGTCATAGCTGCATCATGCTTGACACTCCTAACTGCATCTCAGTGTCTGTTTCCCAGGGGACCCAGTGACCACAATAGCTGTGCATCTCAGTAGACTTTAATTTTATAAATTCCCAGGACCTTCCATAAATTAGTCTCACACACAGTCCTCACTTAGGATCTAGAACTAATGTAGATATAATTACTTTATCCCCACTCCCACTGCATCTTGTCAGGAAGCAGATTTCATAGGTTCTTAATTTTGATAAACCTCACATCTCTATAGTCTTGAACTGATAAGACTAAAATTCCTTTTAGTCAGCGTGCTATAAAAACAAGTAGCTTTTATGCTTCACAAAACACACAATTTATTCCAACATATTATTCAGTAAGAGTTTGAAATGTAATTCTTCACCACCATTCATAACTAGTATTAATAACTACAGAACAATGTAGGTGAAAAGTAGGAGTAGGCGTTTCAAGGATATGTGAATATGATTTATATAAAAAGTACTTTAAAAATTGGCTGAATGCAATTTCTTATTCTGGGTAGTGAAATTAGGTGATTTTTCTTTCTAATCCTTTTTTTGTATTGCTTCATTTTATTAATTCAGAAAAGACTCACTTTTTGTTGGACTATGGAAAAAAATAAAAACTTCTTGAACTCCTTTCTGGTCACCTAGTGTGTGATCCTATGAGTTATAGTTAGCCATTACATATACATACATACATCCTTAAAAATATAAAATATACTCCTCCTTTGAGAAAAATTTAAAAAAATGGCAAGGTAGAAAGTGGTATTGAGGGAAAACAGGCTGTAGTTTAGTTGTTAAATGCAGTAGAGTGATGAAAGCTCATATGAACAAATTTCTGGGCATAATTATACTAACGTATAGGTTAAAAAGATTGTCAGAAAAAAACGTTAAAAATTCCTACCTACATGATGACTTTCCTAAAATAAAATATTAGGTCTTTTTCAGAGTCCATTATAGATATAATAATACTAAATACATATTTAATTATTTATACATAAACTTATATATATATAAAGTATATATATATTTAAAATACATATATTTTTAAAGGTTCTGGGAACAGATCACTTATACTTGAGTACAATGTAGGCACTGAGCAGTATAAACTGCTTCTTAAATCATAGGATTGAATTAACTACTATATTAACATTGTTTTTTTCCACAAACAGATTTGGATTGAGAGTTCTGGAGGAGAACACTATAACTATGGAAAGAGAAAAAAAGAGAAACTAAGGTTAAAAATATCAAATTTTCCAACTAAAAGGAAAACAGAAATCCGAGGTACATATTATTAATGTGAATATAGAGAAATCATTCTAATTTGACATACAATTAGAATATCAGCAAAAGTAGTCTATTGAATCTGTCTAGAAATACTCCTTAGAAAGACAAATCAAGACTAGCTTCTGAAAGAAACTCAAAGTCAAACATTTTTGCCCTGAGGTATCTGCCTTTAGCCTAATTATTTCCTCAGTACATTCTTCCTTGTTTAACTTCAGTTTTTCTTTTTTCTTGCCCACATTTCAGATACATTTCTTCTTACTTCATTACGTACTATATATTCTTATACTTTCATATACTTTCAGACAACCTTTCTCTGTCACTAGATCCTTGTCAACAGAACTTGGAAGTTTGGGTTGCTCTATTCATTTTATTATGTAGAAACGTATCACAAATTTTCTAATCTATAGGAACTACACCAGATTCTGAGAACACAGAGTTCTTATTTAATGTAAAATGGAAGTGGTGTTACAATTGCTTAGCATTTAAAAAGTATATTAGCTCGTTTATTCAAGTTATCAAATTTTTATAAATTTCCATCCTTTATACTCAGTGATAAACTAAAAGTGTAACATTCATATAAAGCATTCTGGAGTGACTATTACAATATCAGTGCTTTAATGAATTTTAGCAAGTACATTTACTCATATGAACACACAAACACACTGCCTAATGATGAAAAGGAAGGCATTAGGATTTTTATATTCCCCATTGTGTAGAAAAGGAAATATGGTTTAGAGCAGTTAAATGAAATTACAAAGAAATAATCCCATCAACAAGCCTTTTGCCTTCAAATGCTACTGCTATTTACACCATAAGTGGTAAAATTATATTTATTAAGACATAGCTGCTTTACATGTATATGAATTAAATATATTTTTTTGACTTACAATATTGTTTTAGAAGTGATTATTCCCAATCATTCCTGTTTATTCTTAAACTTAGTTAACCTAGTGCCATAACTATTCATTACTATGTAAAATGGATTATCGTTTAAGATAATTGTTGCATTCCCTGAAAGCTGGTTGGTTATATTAGATTTATTCATTGTGCACAGTATAAATAATATACTTCATTTACTATTCACATGATAAACATATAAAGAAATGTGCAGTTACATGAAACTGTGAAAATTAAACAAGTTTATAATCCATTTTCTGAAACCTTGGAGCCAAATAGGTTTTGAACTTTTAGAAAGATAAAGTGAATGAATAAATCATTTAAGTATAACACTCCTATCATTCCATAATCAATAACTGATTATATATGGACCCAAATCGTCCCACATATGTGGAATAAATAAAAACTTTAAAAAGCCTGACATCAGTTCTGGTCCAGCTTTCTTACCAAATGTATTAAGATTAGTTTGGGATCAGTGGACAAATGAGCACAACATAACAAAATCAATAAAGCAACAAAATTTTATATGTAAAACTATTGAGATTACAGATGGCATATAATAGATTTTAGATCTGTAGAAATCTATAGAGTACCATTGTCAATAATAATAAAAACAATGAGTAACACAGTCTGTGATATTACTGAAGGAATAATGTACTTTTCATTAATGAAGCAGGCCAGTATTGTTTCAAAGAAAAGTTGTCAAATTAGAGTAATTTTACTTATTGGATTTAAAAAAAAATTATGCCTAAATACAATTAAAATGCTTGATGATAATACAAGTAAATATACTTTTTGAAGGCTAGGTGCTCAGGTAGTTTATTCAGTACTCAGGGAACACAGTATTTATAAATAGCTAATATTAGTAATCACATTATATAAATGTGAAGGGACAATCTTAGAGATATTAAGCAAGGTAACACTAATAAGTATTAAAGCTGAAGTATAACCCAGATCATCTGATTTAGTCTAAAATAACTAAGCTCTACTGCATAAGATTCTCAGTTGCATATAAAACGTGGCTTGAATTTTAGTTTGATATTATTTGGATTAAACTCTGTGAGTAGCAATGGAAGATAATGTTCCTAAATAACAGCTCTTGGAAATTTTGTTTTTATATACACTTTAATAGATTTTAATGATATACAATATTGTATATTAATAATAACTACAAAAAGTATTTTCATAGAAACTCATGTTAGACATAAACTTACCACAGTGAAAATGTGGTTATTTTTTCCTTAATCATTGGTGGGTTTTCCCATAATGTATTGTCTGTATTTTTTTTATAGCATAAAAACTTAAAAGTAGAAGGGCATATTCTAATTTGAATTCTGCTAGGTCATAGTGGTGCTTTTAATTTTTTAAGTATATATTTACTCAAATATGTGAAACATTTGTCAAGTATCTTTGGTGTGCTTAGAATAAGATTATAAATATGCAGTTATTCCTGACCTTGGCAAACCTAGTTTCTATGTTTATTATTACAATTTCTAAAAACTGTTATTCCAGTATCACCAGTATTACATTTTGGAATTTATAATTTCCTTAGAATTAACATGAGAGTAACAAAAAAGTCAAAATATTAGAACAATATTTTTAAAATGCTGAGTATTTTAGTTCATAGATATATTCTAATGCTTACCTCAATCCTGAAATGTAGGTCTTATTATCATGATATTGAGTTAGAAACACAATAGTTGTTTCCCAAAAGTGTATAGAAGGTATAATAGCAAAATTTGGTTTTAAATTGATGATTCTTTGATTGCAAATGGTTAGGTATTCTACTACGAAACATAGCATAATAACAAACAAAAAGATATATTCCCAAACCTGCAAATCAGTTGAGCAAACCAGCATTTGGGTTTTGCCTGTCTACAGAGCAAATATCTATCTCTTGTTTTATAAATCCAACTATTTTTTGTAATATGTTTTATTTCATTGAATCTGCCCCTTTATAGTGTTGTCATTAAAAAAAATGTTCAGATTTTTGCACCTAAATCCCAAAACAATTTTGTGTATATATATACTTGTCGCTAAAGGCAAAATTATTTCTATAACAAATCCATGTGCCCCTTTTAGGACATTGTGTACATGAATTGTTTTATAGTGCAAGGATCCAATATATGTTGTTTGCAGTGTAATCATGTCCTAATTTTCCATTTTTATTTGCTCTCTGTCTCCTTTGCTTCGAAGAAATCGATACTATGATGGAATGGCATAAAATATTCACAAAGATGTCCGGATTTGAATCAGATGTAATAATGCTGTTCACTATTATGTAGGATTCTTTTGTTGTTCAAAATGAAAAGAGCTTTACTATTTTCCTGATTTTAAAAATAAAACCTATTTCTTAAAAAAAGCTATATAAAAACTGAAAATAAGATAAAAAAAGACCAACAATAAAACCATGCAGTTATAATATCTAGAGAAAAACTGTTAGAATTTTAAAAGACAATCTTTTAGGATATCTACATTTCTCTTTTTCTCTCTCTGACATGTGTTTATTTCAGTGAAAGAAAGAAGACAAACTTTCAACCTTCCCACATTTGTATTTCTTGATGTCTGAAATTCATTTTTTGATTGTTTCTTTTCTTTTTTAGAGAAATTCCTTTAGCCATTCTTTTAGGGTTAGTCAGGTGAAAACAAATTCTCTTCACTTTTCTTCATCTAAAAATGTCCTTTTTCATCTTCATTTCTGAAGGATATGGCATGACAGATCTTTTCTTTTAGCACTTGAAAAATATGCTGTCAACATTTTCTGGTCTCCATGGTTTCTGATGAGAAATCTGCTGTCATTAAAATTGTTTCTCCCCATAGGGGAAATTTCTCTCTCACTGCTTTCAAGATTTTTCCTTTTTCTTTAATTTTCAGAAGTTTATGATGTGTCTCAGTGTGGGTTCCTTTGGGTTTACTTTGTTTGGAGTTTGCTCTAATTTTTTAATCTTTGGATTTCTATAGTTTGACAAATACAGAAATTTCTAGCTATTATTTTTTAAAATATTTTTAGCTCTGTCATCTGTGTTCTTTCCCCAGGTGTCAGTGATATGTTAGATTTTTTAAATAGTTTTTCAGATTTCTGAAGTTTCAATTTTTTTCAATGATTTTCTTGTTGTTAATTTCTATTGTTATGTCTTACAGTTCACAAATTCTTTCCTTTGTCCCCTTCATATTGGTGTTGAGCCCATCCACTGAAGTTTTTATTCGAATATTATATTTTTTCATTTTTAACATTCCATTTGGTTATTATCTTCAATCTTTGCTGAAAACCTCTGTTTCTTTGCAGAGATTATTTTTAATTTGTTTCAAGCATATTTGTAGTTGCTTATTGAAGAATTTTTATTATGGCTGCTTAAATTCTTTGTCAGAAGACTTTAACATCTCAGTCATTTTAGTGTTGGTTTTTGCCCTTTTCTTCACTTTGAAATCTTCCTAGTTTTATGACAAGTGAATTTTGATACTAAGCTGGACATTTTGTATATTATATATGAGACATTGGATCTTATTTAAGCCATCCGTTTTAATTAATTTTTTAATGTTTATTTTTGAGAGAGCTACAAAGCGTGAGCAGGGGAGGGGAAGGGGAGAGAAGGAGACACAGAATCTGAAGCAGGTTCCAGGCTCTGAGTAGTCAGCACAGAACCCTATGTGGAAATTGAACCCACAAACCACAAGGTCATGACCTGAGCCAAAGTCAGATGCTTAACCGACTCAACCACCCAGGCACCCCTAAACCATATGTTTAAATACGACAGTGCTCTGGCAAGAGAAATGAGGGCACCACTTCATTACTGCCAGGTGTGATGGAAGTTCAGGTTCTCCATGTGGCTTCCATTAATACTGTAGAAATAAGCTCATTACTGCTAAATGGTGGTCAAAGTTTCGTTTCTGAACTATGTCTTTTGTGACAACACTGCTGGAGAAGGGAAGAGTTGTTTCTGTTGGGTGAGGGTAGATGTCCAGGCTCTCTGTGTGATATTTATTGACATCTCTGGGAAGGAGAAAGACTTGTTACAGCCTAGCAGAGATAAAAGTCTTCCATCTCAACTTGGACTTCTTTGATACCCAACCCTCGAGGGGATTTGCAATTTTTTCTTATACTCCCACAGCTGTGGACATCTTGACTCTCCCTTTACCTTTGCTAGTATCGGTGGGAGTGAGTCCACAGGTTTGTGGAATAAAGTGGTTATTTTCTAAAAGATTTTTATTTCTGGTCCTTTGGCTAGAGAAAGTTTTTTGTTTGTTTTGTCTAGGCCCCTTGGCATTGCTGGGATTTTGGCATCTTCAACAAGTCTGAAAATTTAGACTTGAAATGGAAAAATGAAAATCCAGGATAATTACTTCATTTACTTTTACTTTAATCAGTGGGGATAACTAAGAAAGAATTTGAAATGTGTACTGAAGAAAATATCATTGGTTGTTCAACAAGGAAAATATAATTGTATGATCTAAAATAAATTTCTTTGGGTTCATTTTAATATGAAAGTATAGGGGCGCCTGGGTGGCGCAGTCGGTTAAGCGTCCAACTTCAGCCAGGTCACAATCTCGCGGTCTGTGAGTTCGAGCCCCGCGTCAGGCTCTGGGCTGATGGCTCAGAGCCTGGAGCCTGTTTCTGATTCTGTGTCTCCCTCTCTCTCTCTGCCCCTCCCCCGTTCATGCTCAGTCTCTCTGTCCCAAAAATAAATGTTGAAAAAAAAAATTTTAATATGAAACTATATTAGAGATAAGTCCATATTCTTTTTGACTAGTAGCCTCTTACCTTTGAAGGTTTGCCTTATTATACATTAAGACAATTTATCATTATTTTTTTAAGTTTATTTAGTTATTTTGAGAAAAACAGCATGAATGATGGAAGGGCAGAGAGAGGGAGAGGGAGAATTGCAAGCAGGCTCCATGCTGCCAGCACAGAGCCCAATGCAGGGCTCAAACACAGGAAGCCACAAGATCATGACTCAAACCAAAACCAAGAGTTGGACGCTTAACTAACTGAGCCACTCCCCACTTGTTATAGGAGTCATTAAAGGCAGAAATTTCTATTCTATAAGCCTGTGCTATACATCTATTTAAAAATAGGTTTTAAAGAATATTTCACAAATATAGTTATAAATGTTCTTTGTTAATTTCTAATGTGTATATTTCAACTCTAACAAAAACACGTTAAATAAACTATATGTTTACAGCTTTTAGAATTTACACATACACTGTAATATTACATCTATATAAAATCAGCCGAATGTTGTCTTTTCCTGCATTTTACAAGTGAGAGGTAGGGAGATAGAGACAGCAGGAAAGATGTTAGCCAGTTTGGTTAAAATCAAATGGCTAAGAAACTGCATATATCAGAGACTTCTTTTGGATAAATGTTCTGTTCTGCAGGACATCGGCTGTGAAAAATGGGGAGGAGCATAGCCTGTAAAGTATGTTTTATTCTGTCTTGGGTATATTCCTAAAATTTATATTAGTGGTAGCTTAATGAATATGCTGTCAGATGATAATTTTTTTCCAAAGTGGATAAAAGGAAGACAATCTGTTAAAACATAAAATCCATTTTTCATCTATTATGTTGAAATAAAAAATTCCACTTTTGTAAGTCAATACAATAGAATAGTGGCAATTTCATATTTTTAAAAAACTATTATATGGCAATTTTTTGACCTATGTAAAAATTACTTCCACTGATTTAACAAAGTATTGAGAAAATAGTAAACTATGTTAGACTTTTGGGGTAGCTTTGTAACTTGTTTAATGACTAGCTGCATTTTAATTAAATCTGTTTCAGAACTCACTTTTCCCCGCTTTTTAATAAATCCATGGAGAGGTGACTTACCTAGTATACTTATAGTGTTGAAGGCACAAGCACTTCAGAACAAAAGCAAAAGCCCTAAAGCTTTTACAAGTGTTAGTTTCTGTTTCTATCCAGTCAAGATCAACTTTATCCTGGTTACCTGGTAATTAGGTAGTAAATTCTCAGGGTATTGATTCAATTTAATTCATGTTGAATAGGTTTTTTTCCTCACGTCCAGTAATTTTAATTATTTTGTAGCCTACTATTACTATGCTCTTTTCAGCATGGGTTTCCTGCCCCCCCAAAAGGGTTTCTTAAAGAAGCTTTAATTTTCTTTATGTTAATTATAAAAGAGAATAATTCCTTAAAAGCTATTTATTATTTCTATCTACAGATGTCACTTTAATCGGTCTTCAAAAATATTCATTAGCCTTCAATATTGATGATCACAACACTGGTACCACACAAAACAGTGATTCCATAGATGAAAATAACTCTGGGAAACTGTAAAGGACAGAACTCTAATGGAGCACAAATCCAAAGCCACTGCATAGAAAGCATTTTACCTGCTTCACCCTATCCTTTGGGCCTGCGTTTTTCAGTAGCAAGAGGAATGAATCCCCATGGGACAAAGGAGAGAAGGACTCTAGTAGAACTTGTCACCAAGTCTTCACCAATGGTGACCCCAGCTGGCACAGTTCTCTGAAGTCCACACTGGTACCCCTTCCTTCCAAACCTCCCTGGAAAAAATGAAGCCACTAAGCACATGCCTGTGCTCCAAATTTACTCCACAAACTCCCCAAGGGCAAGGTCCTTGTGCTCACTCGCAGGTGAAGATATTTCTCTACCAAAGTCACTCCCTGAAGTATGGAAAAGGTGAAATCTCCTTCAAAAGTGTATACACAAAATATAAGGCTACAAGAAACACACAGGAAAACATGACATCACCAAAGGAACACACAAAATTTCCAGTAACCAACCCTAAGAAAGATAAATGAATTGTCTGAAGATTCAGAACAATACTTTTAACAGCTTTATTCATGTATAATTGACAAAGCTGTAAGATTTAAAGTGTACAACACGATGATTTGATATATGCATCCATTGTAAAAAGGATTCCTCCAACTGAGTTAATTAACACATCAATCACCTCTTATTTCTTCCTTTTTAGTGAGAATAAAGTTCTACTTTCTTAGCAAATTTCTTTTTTTCTTTTTTTCTTTTTTTTCTTTTATTTAAAGAGAGAGAGCATGAGCAGGGAGAGGGGAAGGAAAAGAGAGAATCTCAAGCAACCTCCACACTCAGCATGGAGCCAGATGCAGGGCTGGATCGCACAACACTGGGATCATGACCTGAGCTGGAATCAACAGTTGGATGCTCGATTAACTGGGCCACTAAAGTGCTCCCATACTGTCTTAGCAGATTTCAATTAACACTGTGTTGTATAATTGAAATCTGTTATCACCTATAGTCACCATGATATACAATAGAAATTTAGACCTTATTCATCCTATAACTGAAAGCTTGTACCCTTTTACCAAACTCTCCCCATTTCCCCCAACCCCAACCCCTGGCAATCATTTTCTACCCTATTTGTAACTGTTTTAAGTGATTACCATGAGGTATATGTCTTTATCTGGCTCATTTCACTTAGCATACCACCTTCTAGATTTATACATGTTGTTGCAAATAACAGGATTTTCTTCTTTTTTAAAGGCTGAATGATGCCCTACTGTGTATATATACCATGTGTTCTTTATCCATTCATGCATTGATAGCCATGTAAGTAGTTTCCATATATTGGCTACTGTGACTGATGCTGCAATTAAAAATGAGGGTATAGCTATCTCTTAGAGATAATGGCTTTGTTTCCTTTGAATATACATCCAGAAGTAGAATTGCTGGATCATATGCATTTCTATTTTTAAGTTCCTGATGAAACTACATACTGTTTACCATAGAAGTTTTATCATTTTCATCCCCACCAACAGTATTTAAGTGTTATCTTTTCTTCACATCTTCATTAGCATTTGATATTTCTTTTGATACTAACTATTCTGACTAGTGTGAGGTGAGATCTTCTTGTGGTTTTGATTTGTATTTTCTTGACAATTAGTGATGGCACCTTTTCATAGATCTGTTGGCCATTCGTATGTTTTCTTTGGAAACAGGACTATTCAGGTCCTATGCCCATTTTTAAATTGGGTCATTTATTGTTGTTTGTTGCTATATTAAGTTGTAGGAATTACTTATATATTTTGGGTATTAATCCTTTGTTGTATATGTGATTTACACTTCTGTTGCACAGGTTGACCTTTTCATTTTTTAGATTGTATACTTTGCTGAGTAAAAACTTTTTGGTTTGATGTAGTCCCAATTGTTTATTTTTGCTTTTATTGTCTTTGCTTTTGATGTTAAATCTAAAACAATTATTTCCAAGACCAAAGCTAAGGAGCTTATTCTCTATTTTTTTTTCCTAGTTTTATAGTTTCAGGGCTTATAGTCAACTCTTCAATCCATTTTGAGTTGATTTTTGTGTATTATGTAGATGGGAGTACAGTTTCATTGTTTTGCATGTGTATATCTAGTCTTCCCAGCACCATTTATTGAAGAGACTGCCCTTTCCCTTTTGTATATTCTTGGCTTCTTTGCTGTAAATGGATTGGCTGTATGTGTGGTTTTACTTCTGGGCTCTCTGCTCTATTGATCTATGTTTCTGCTTTTATCCAATATATTTTTATCACCATAACTTTGTAATATAATGTGAAATCAGGAAAAGAACAAATCTTTAGCTTTGTTCTTAAAATTGTTTTGACTATTCAGAATCTTTTAAAATTTCACACAAATTTCAGGATTACTTGTTTTATTTTCTGTGAAAAATGTGAAGATTACTTTAGGTAGGATGGACATTTTAACAGTATTAATTCTTCTGATCTATAAACACAGATTTATGTGTGCATCTATGTACAGCTTTTCACCTCGTTGGTTAAATTTTTCCCATGTATTCTATTGTTTTGATGTTATTTTAAATGGGATATTTTTCTTAATTGTTTATAGACAAGTGATTTTTGTATGTTGATTTTTTAATCCTCCATATTATTGGAACAAATAAATTCAGTTAGTTTTTTGATGGAGTCTTTAAAGTAATTTGCAGAGAGAGCTTTTATTCTTTCTTTTGAATTTGGATATATTTCCTAATTGCTTAGCTAGAATTTCCATTAATATGTTGAATAAAAGTAGAATGGGCATCCGTATCTTCTAGTTCATTTTAGAGGAAAAAATTTCAGTATAGCAACTTTGAGTATTAGGTTAGTTGTGGGCTTCTCATAAATTTCCTTGATTTTGTTCAGGTATATAACCATTTTTTGGTACATTATCATGAAATGCTGTTGAATTTTGTTAAGTGCTTATTCTGCATCTATTGAGATGGCCATATCGTTGATACGCTATTTTAAAAAAAGAATAAAGAATTTTATTGATTTGCACATTGTGAACCATCCTTCTTGGAATAAATCTCACTGGATCATGGTGTATGATCATTTGAATGCAGTCAATTTAATTTGCTAATAGTTGAGGATTTTTGGATTTGTGTTCATCTGGGTTTTTAGCCTATATATTTTTTGTCTTGTAGTGTCCTTGTTTGGCTTTATGCTGGCTTTAAGCTGAGCTTGGAACTGATCACTCTTCTATTTTCTGGAGGAGTTTCAAAAGAATTAGTTTTACTTCTTTAAATGTGTGGTAGAATTTATTATTGAAATAATCTAATCCTGAACTTTTCTTTGTTAGGAGAATTTTGATTATTGATTCAAACTCCTTGCTAATAATTGATCTGTTTAGATTTTCCAAATCTTCATTATTCAGTCTTGGTATATTGCATATTTTTAGACCTTTATTGATTTCTTCCATGTTGCCCAATTTGTTGATGTGTATTTACATAGTTCCATATAATCCATTGTATTTTTGTGGTAATTGTTGCAATGTCTACTATTTATTTATGCTTTTGAGTTTCTTGCTATATCTAATTAAAGATTTATCAATTTTATCTTTTTAAAAATCATCTTTTAGTTTCATTCATCTTTCCTATTGTATTATCTATTTAATTGCTCCATTGATTACTATAGTCCTGCAGGACTTGTGATTGCATGTCTCATTGACTATCAGAGCCAGACCACTGGTTACCAATGCTGCACATATACCTGTAGCCAGGCTTCATTCCTGCTATATAAGCACATTTACCACTGTTTATAAAGACATCATAATGGCTGTAACAGCTTTAGGGCCATTGCTGAACTCTCACATATTTCTCTGCATTTATTTATTTATCTTGCAGACCCCAGCTACCTAAGTCACCATATGACCACACATCTCCTGGATCTGGAGTCTGTACACAACTCCACACTTGACAAACCTTGTACCACTAGACCCAGTGCTATTGTGCCTTTGTGTTCCCACTTCCAGTCAGTATCACTATGCCTCCATATTAAGGTATTCCCTTGCTGATACCAGTCTATAAAGTCTGGAAGAGATGACTGCTTCTTCACATGAACAGACAGCAATGAAAGGATAGACAAAAAATCAGGAACAATTATGCCAGTGAAGAAATATGAAGAAAGAAAGAAAGAAAGAAAGAAAGAAAGAAAGAAAGAAAGAAAGAAAGAAAGTAGGAAAATGTTTATTGATCAACCATAAATAAATTTTGATCCACAATTTGTCAAATAATTCAAAATAGTTGTTACAAATAAGTTCAGCAAGCTTCAAGAAAACACAGTTTATTGAAAATAAGGAAGTCAATACAAGAGCAAAATGAATATTTCAACAAACACAAACAAAAAAGAACCAAACAGAAACAAGAGAATACTGTGACTGAACTAAAAACTGCTATAGAGAGCTTAAGCAACAGACTTCATTAAGTAGACAACATAATCAATTCAAAGATATATCACCTGAAATAACGCAGAAAAAAAAATGAAGGGATATATAAAACACTTTAAAGTAAATTATACTTGCATTATGAGTATTCCAGAAGGAGAAGAGAGAGAAAGGGGCTGAAAGCTTATGTAAATAAATAACTGAAAACTACCCAAATCTTGGTGGAGAAATATACATCCAGTCTTAAAAAACCAAGAAGATGCCATAATTGTTGAACATAAAGAGGTCTACACCAAAATAATTTGTTAAAGTCAGAGAATTTTGGAAGGAGCAAGAGAAAAGCAACTCATCATAGGCACACACATACATCTTCATACACACACAACTAAGATTATCAATGGATTTCTCCACACTAAGCTTGTAAGCCAGCAGAGAGTGGAATGACAGATTTAAATAAATGAAAGAAAAAGATCTGCCAACTAATACTATACTCTGCAATAGTGCTTTTTAAAAATTTATTTATATATTTTTGAGAGAAGGGATGGGGCAGAGAGAGAGGACCCCAATATGACCCCACACTCCTAGAGCAGAGCCCAGCACAGGGCTGAAACTCACAAACCATGAGATCATGACCTGAGCTGAAATCAAGAGTCAGACACTTTTCTGACTGAGACACCCAGGCTCCCCAATAGTGTCTTCAGAAATGAATGAATGCTTTTCCCAAACAAAATCTGAGGAACTTTCTTACTACTAGATCTGCCTTAAAAGAAATGCTTAAGGAAATTGTTCAAATGGAATTGAAACTAATGAAGAACAATGTGAAATCATATGAAAATATAATTCTTAATGGTAACATTAAATATAGAGGAAAATAAGACTACAGACAGAGTAAAATAAGACTGCAATGGTGGTCTGCAAATTACCCTAGAAGCTAAATGTAGAAAAAAAAACCCACAAAAATTTCATTATGGATTTTCAATACAAAAATAAATAACCTCTGACTTTTAGAAAACAAAGGAAATGAGTAGGGTGGTGGGCAAAGTGTAAGACCTTTTCTATGCACTTATGATGAGGGAGCATAAGGAAGCTGAGAGCAAAGCACAAGCTAACATCCTGCCCCCTGGGTGGGATATCTGTGACATTCCTCAGACACCCCTGGCTACCTGAGAACAAAGGAAAGGACAGAAAACAAATGGTTAAACTGGTAATCTCCATCATTTTACAAATATCTTAGTAATATTACAGGAAAAGGGCAATCATCAATAGCCTAATCTCTAGGAACTCCCTATTGTCTTAATAATAATGCTTTTGTTAGAGGGTAAAACAACTTTAGTTTGAAAATAGCTAGGCTTCCAGTAATCTGTGAGTCATTTTAGTATATGGAAATCCCTTTAAGAAACTTCCTCTTGTCTTTATCTCCCCCAGCTTCATAGTATATAACCAGTCACTTCACAACACCAGGGCAGCTTTTTCTGCCCATAGGTCCTGTCCCAGTGCTTTAATAAAATCACCTTTTTTGTACTAAAGACATTTTCAATAATTTTTTCTTGGCCATCAGCTCTGAACCCCCACCAATTAAACTTTTTATCAAATTACAGTAGATGATTATAACACAAATTTATACAAGCCTCATTTTAACTGCAAAGAAAAACCCTGTTATAGATACACAAAAGATAAAGAAATGAAACCGAATCTTTACCAAAAAACATCAAAAAACAAGACAACAAAAGTGTAGGAGAAACTAAGGAAATGGAAAACAGAAAACATTGTAAGTTTTTACACATCAGTAACTATCTTAAATATAAATGAATTATATCCCCCAATTGAAAGATGGTGATTGAATATGGATAAAAAAATTCTAGCAATATGTTATCTATAAGAGATTAACTTCGAATATAAAGACACATCTGGGCCATAAGTAAAGGTATGGAAAAATAAATCCCACGCAAATGGCAATCAAAAGGGCAGAGATTGCTGTACTTCTATCAGAAAAATTAAGTAAAATACTGTCACTAGAGACAAAGAAAGTCATTAAATATTGATAAAAGTTTAAATTTAACAGGAAGATATAACAATTATAAATATATACTTACCCATCAGAGAACCCCAAAATATAAAACAAATAATGATGTATCTGAAGGGAGAAATTAATAACAATATAACTATAGTAGGAGACTTTAATACCTTACTTTATGGATGGGACATCCAGACAGAAAATCAATAAGAAAAGAGCTCACTTGAACAGCCTATAACCAAAAAACCTAACAGACTTATACAGATCTTTCCATCCAACATCATTTTCTCAAGCATATAGAATGTTCTATGAGAATTAGATATTAGATCACAAAATAAGTCTTAACAAATTTAAGATTGAAATAGTACCAAGTATCTTCTCAGAACACAATGGAATGAAATTAGAAATCAGTAAGAGGAAAATTCCCCATTAAATAATTATTAAATTATTAAATTAATAATATTAAATTAAATATTAAATAACATATGCTTAACCATTGGGTAAAAAATATATTCAAAATAGTATTTTAAAATACTCAAAATGAATGTGAAAATAACAACTTAACACAAAACTTATGGGATTCACCAAGAGGATTACTAAGGAAGTTAGTAGGGAAGTATATTATGTTAAATACCTATTATAAAAGAAATAAAGATATCAAACAGCCTAACTTTAGATTTTAAGGAACTAGAAAAACACCAAATGAAATCCATGGTTAGCAGAAGAAAAAAATAAATAAACATTGAAAGGGCGGGCCTACGCCGGCCGACTCCATCTTGTTCTGTGTCCTTCACCTAGACCACGCCTCCTCCCCCTGAGTAACCTCCTGCTCACCCATTCAAACTTCCTGATCAAACCACACCCAGCAACCTGCATAACAGGACTCCGATCCTTCCCCAGCCAATCAGTTGAGGCCACAGCCATTACCTCACCAACTGCCCCTAGGCCCCAATAAAACCTTTGGCCTTTTGAAACTCGCTCTCTCTCCCTGGTATCTCACCACTGCGTTGGTGCAGGTAGGGGATTGAGCTCGAGCTAGCTTGAATAAAGGCTCTTTTGCTTTTGCATCGGACTCGGCTCCCTGGTGGTCTTTGGGGATCACGAATTCTGGGCATAACAACATGAGATGAGTAAATTGTTACAATGTCCTTACAACGCAAAGTGATCCATAGATTCAATGCCATATGAAAGTCTCAAAGCCAATATTTATAGGAATAGTAAAAACACTAAAATTCATTTGGAATCCTAAAATACTCCATATAGCCAAGGCAATATTGAAGAAAAAAAATAGAACAGGAGGCATCACACTCCGTGGTTTAAAATAATATTTCAAAGGTATAACAATCAAAAGGGTAAAGAACACTCATAAATCAATCATATGGCCAAGTGGAATAGAAGGGAGAGCCCAGAAAAGTTCAAGCTTTTGTGGTCAACTGAGAAAATTTTTCTCCACATGCAAAAAAATGAAATTGGACCTGTATCTTCCATTATATATACCATCAAAAAAATGCCAGACAGATTACTAGAAGAAAAAATAAAAAGCTCATGGACATTTGTCTGGGTAATTATTTCTGGATATAACAGAAAAAGCAAAAATTTACCAGTAGGATTATATAAAACTAAAAAGCGTTTGCACAATAAGGGAAACAAATGAAAAGACAGCCTACCAAATGGGAGAAAATATTTCCAATCCATATATCTGATAAGGAGTTAATATCTAAACTATATGAGAAACTCTTAAAATTCTATAAGAAAATTAAAAATGGTCAAGGGTCTCTGAATAGACATTTCTACAAAGAAAGTGCACCCCAGGAGACCCCTGCCTGCACCCACCTCGACTTCATGCACACCACCAGAGTGCCCCTGAACAGTGTTTTGGGAAACCCAGTTTGCACCCACTTTAGCCACTTGAAGGGCACCCTTCAATTAGAATTAAAGAATAACTGAAATTAAAAATGCACTAGAGGGAATTAACAGATTAGAGGATGCAGAAAAAATGGTTCAGTGATCTGAAAGACAGGTAATAGAAAGCATGCTAGCTGAACAGTAAAAAGAAAAAAAAATGAGGATAGGTTAAGGGATTTCTTGGATAACATCAAGTGAACAAACATTTGCATGATAGGGGTCCCAGAAGAAGAGAGTGAAAAGGACAGAAAACTTGTTTGAAAAAATAGCTAAAAAATTTCCTAACCTAGGGGAAAGACACAGAAATTTACATTCAGGAAGTACAGAGTTCCAAACAAGATAAATCAAAGGAGGTCCACCAATAATAATTAAAATGTTAAAGATTAAAGAGGAAGCAACTAGTAACATGCAATACAAAACAAAACCTTATAAGGATATCAGCTGATTTTTCAGCTGACCAAAAGGGAGTGGCATGATATATTCCAAAAAGGAAAAAGTCTACAACCAAGAATACTCAACCCAGCAAGTTTATTCAGAATTGGAGAGATTTAAAAATCCCATTAATATTTCTTATAAAGCTGGTCTAGTGGTGGACTCTTTTAACTTCTGTTTGTCTAAGAACCTCTAAGTGGAAAAGAAAAGGCCCTAACTAGCAGAAATTATGAAAGAAAAAAAAATCATGAGTAAAAGCAAACATATAGTAAATGTACTAGAGCAACCACTTTAAAGTTCGTATGAAAGATAAAAGACAAAAATAGAAAAAATATATTAAAAATTAGGAAAAGGACTCAAAAATAAAACTGTAAAATATGACATCATATACATAATATGGAGGAGGGTGAAAATGAAATTCTTTATAAATGTGTTCAAACTTAAGTAATGGGCAACCTAATATAGATTGCTATATACTTAAGATGTTATATATCAACCTCATGCTAACCAGGAACCAAAAACCTATAACAGATTCAAAAAGAAAGAGAGGAAGAAAAGAAGGAACAGAGAAGAATTGAAAAAAAAATAGCAGAAAAGTGAAAATGGTCTAAATGTTCTAAAAGACAGGTTGAGAGAATGAATTAAAAAATAAGACCCATCTATATGCTGCCCACAAAAGACTCATCTAACTCCTAAAGACACATGCATACTGAAAGTGAAGGGATGGAAAAAGATACTCCATGCAAATGTAAACAAACAAAAGCCAGGGAGACAATACTTCTATCAGACAAAATAGCCTTTAAAGCAAAAAATATTACAAGAGACAACACAATAGGGGGATTAATCCAACAAAAGGGTATAGTAATTGTAAATATCTATGTACGCAACATTGTAGCATCTAAGTACACAAAACAAATATTAATAGACATAAAAAGGAGAAATTGACAGCAATACATTTTGTGAAACATACTAATGCCATCCTGGACAAATCTGCCATGATAATTTCTTTGTGACCTGAAGCCTTCTTGAGCACGGCCCTGCCCCTCATATTATTTCTTTTTCCTTTTGTTAACCGTACCCTTAAGTGCACCCTTAGGGTGTATTGTCCTTGCTCTGATAGGTGAGGGGACTATAACACACAACTGTTCTCAAACATTCTTTTCCTGAGTGGTCTCCCAGTATCTACTCCCCACCCTCCAGAGCTATAAAAGTAGATAGTTTGGGAGGTAGGTTTGCAGAGACCTACTTGTTGTTTCAAGGCCACCTAAGACACACTTCTAGTGAAAGTCCCCCTAGTAAAACCATTTCTTATCAAGCTGGACTTGTTGGCTTTTATTTTTGGTCTTACAGCTCTTTCATCCTTTGGAGGTCATTTTGCATATACTTCCCTTTCACAGAACATGCATTAATAGTAGGAAACTTTAATACTCCACCTGCATCAATGGATAGAATATACAGGAATAAAATCAAGAAGGAAACAGTGGCTTTGAATGACACATTAGACCACGTGGACTTAACAGATTTATATAGATCATTTCATCCACAAAACTCAGAATACATTTTTTTCTTTAGGTGCACAAGGAACATTCTCCAGGACACATTACATGTTAAGCCACAAAACAAGTCTCAATACATTTAAGAAGACTGAAATCATATCAAGCATCTTTTCCAACCAGAATGATATAAACTGAAAATCAATTACAAAATAAAAGCTAGAAAGAATACAAATAATATGGATGCTAAACAACATTGTCCTAAACAACCAATGAGTCAATAAATAAAAAGAGGAAATTTAGAAAAAAATATATATGGAAACTGAAAATGAAAACAGAAAGTTCCAAAATCTTTCGAATGCAGTTAAAGCAGTCCTAAGAGGGAAATTTATATCAACACAGGCCTACTTCAGGAAACAAAAAATCTCAAATAGTCTAGCTTTATACCCAAAGGAGCTAGAAAAAGAACACACAAAGCCTCTAGTAGAAGGAAGGAAATAATAAAGATCAGAGCAAAAACAAATAAGAGACAAAAAGATCAACGAAACCAAGAGGTGGTTCTTTGAAAAGATAACTGCTAAAGGTTTGTGAATGCTTATCCAAAAAAAAAAAAAAAAAGGAACTCAAAATCAAAAATGGAAGAGCAGTAACAACTGACATTACAGAGACTACTACAAAAAACTATAGGATAACAAGTAGAACAACCTAGAAGAAATGGATAAATTCTTAGAAACACGTTCTTCTAAACCTGAAGTAAGAAGAAATAGAAAATCTGAACAAATTGCTACTAATGAATTGAATTGGTAAAAAACAAATAAAGAAACAAAAAAAACCTCTCCTAAAACAAAAGTCCAGGACCAGATGGATTCATGGGTAAATTCTATAAAACATTTAAAAGAGAATTAATGGCTAGTGTCCTCAAACTGTTCCAAAAAAAATAGAAGAGGGGGGAAAAAGCTTCTAAATACATTCTACGGACCCAACATTATCCTGATACCAAAACTAGACAAATACTATGAAAAAAGAAACTACCAGCAAATATCCGTAATGGACACAGATTTAAAAATCCTCAAAAAAATATTAGGAAACTGCATTCAACAATACATTGAAAGGATCATTCACCACAATCAAGTAGGATTTATTCCAGGAATGCAAGAACATTTCAATATCCACAAGTTAATCAACATGGTACACTACATTAAAGAATAAAAATATGATATCAATAGAGGCCGAAAAAGCATTTAACAAAATTCAGCATCAGTTCACTATAAAAAAATTCTCAAATGGGTTTAGAGGGATTATATCTCAACATAGTAAAGACCATATCTGACAAACCCATAACTATCATCATAATAATGAAAAACAGCTTTTCCTCTAAGATCAGAAACAAGATAAAAACATATATATATATTCTTGCCATTGGTATTCAACATAGTCCTGGAAGTCCTAACTGCAGCAATCAAACAAGAAAAAGAAATAAAAGGCATCCAAACTGGTAAGGAAGAAGTAAAACTGTCACTATTCATAAATGACATGATACTAAAATCCTAAAGACTCCATCAAAAAACTATTATAAGTAATAAATTAATAAAGTTACAGGATGCAAAATTAATATACAGAAATTGGTTGAGTTTCTATATATTAATAACAAAGCAGCATAAAGAGAAACTAATAAAACACTTCATTTATATTATAACAAAAAGCACAAAATACCAGGAATAAACTTAACCAAGGAGGTGAAACACCTCTACTCTGAAAACTATAAAACACTGATGAAAGAAATTAAAGGTGACATAAATATACCATGCTCATGGGTTGGAAGAATTAATATTGCTAAAATGTCCATACTACCCAAAGTAATCCGCAAATTCAATGTAATCTCTATCAAAATACCAGCAACACTTTTCACAGAACTAGAACAAATAACACTAAAATTTGTATGGAACCAGAAAAGACCTTGAATTGAAAAAAAACAATCTTAAGAAAGAACAAAAAAATGGAGGTATCACAATCCCAGATTTAAAGATACATTACAAAGCAATAGTAATCAAAAACTATGGTATTGGCATAAAAATAGACCTATAGTTAAATGGAACAGATTAGAGATACCACAAATAAATCTGCACTTATAGGATTACTTGATGACAGGTCGGTCAAAAATATACAGTGAGGAAAGGTAGTATTTTCAATAAATGGTTATGGGAAAACTGGACAGCTACATGCAAAAGAATGAAACTGGCCACTTTCTTATACCATACACAAAAATAAACTCAAAGTAGATTAAGGACATAATGTGAAACCTGAAACCATAAAAATCCTAAAAGAAAATATAGGCAGTAATCTTTTATATAGGCCCTAGCAACATGTTTATGGATATGTCAACAAAGGCATGAAAAATTAAGCAAAAACAAACTTTTGGTACTACATCAAAATAAAAAGCTTTTGCACAGTGATGGAAGCCATCAAAATGACAAAGGAGCAACCTACTGAATGGGAGATGTTTTTGCAAATGATATATCCAATAAGACATTAGTATCTATCATATATAAAGAACTTGTACAACTCAAAAAAACGCCAATTTAAAAAAATAGGTAGAGGACCTGAGTAGACATTTTTCCAAGGAACACATACAGATGACCAATAGACATATGAAAAGATGATCAACATTACCTCCATCAGGGAAATGCAAATCAAAACCACAATGAGAGGTCATCTACACTTCTTAGAATGGCCAAAATTAAAAAGACAAGAAATAAAAACATTGGCTAGGATGTGGAGAAAAGAAAACCCTTGTACAATGTTGGTGGGAATGTAACTTGGTGAAGCCACTATGGAAAATAGTATGGAGGT
This sequence comes from Felis catus, assembly GCF_018350175.1. NCBI lineage: Eukaryota > Metazoa > Chordata > Mammalia > Carnivora > Felidae > Felis > Felis catus. The sequence continues at coordinate 56,604,750 of NC_058385.1, forward strand.
TCCTCAAAAAAATAAATAAAGACCATATGATTCAGTAATTCTATTACTAGGTATGTACTCAAAGAAAAAAATGATTCAAAGCGATACATGCACCCCAAGTTTATTACAGAATTATTTACAATAACCAAAATATGGAAGGAATCTGTGCATTGATTGATGAATGAATAAAGAAGTGGTATTCACACACACACAATGGAATATTACTCAGCTTTTAGAAATATGAGATCTCACAGTTTGCAATAACATGGGTGAACCTTGAAAGAAATAAGTCAAATAAGTTGGAGATAGACAAATACTATATGATTTTACTTACAGAATCTAAAAAGCAAAACAAAAGAACAAAGAAACAGACCTATAAATACAGAGAACAAACTAGTACTTGCCAGAGGGGAGGAGGTAGATAAAATGTGTGAAGGGGGATGGGAGGTACAGGCTTCTAATTTTGGAATGAATAGGTCACATGCACGAAAGGTACATAATAAGGATGTAGTCAATGGCATTGTAATAGCGCTATATGGTGACAATAGTAGCTACACTTGTGAGAACATTATAATATATAGAGTTGTTGAATCACTCTGTTGTGTACTGGAAATTAGTGTAACGTGTGTCAACTATCCACAATAAAAAAATAAATCATTAGGATCTGATCTCTCTCTCTCTCTCTCTCTCTCTCTCTCTCTCACACACACACACACACACACACACACACACACACACACAGCATATACACTTGCTGCAATAAACATGCATTTAAAAAAACAAGAAATCCTCTGTATGTTAACTAACTTGAAAAAAAAAATCAAACAAATTCATGTTATCCTGCTATTGGGGTAATATGAGTAAGCCTGAAGGATATTAGGCTAAGTGAAATGAGCCAGACACAGAAAGACAGATACTATATCTTTCCACTTACGTGTGCAATCTAAAATAATCAAGCTCATAGAAACACAGTCAAATGGTGGTTGTCAGATATGAGGTGGGAGAGAGAAGTGAGGGGCGTTGGTCAAAGGATAATATGTTTTTATTTATCCAAGATGACTAAGTTCTGGAGATCTAATGTACTATATGACTGATAACAATGCTGTATTATATACTTGAAATTTGCTTAAAGAATGTGTTCTCATCCCAAGAAATATGCAGATAACTCTGTGAAATGATGGATAAGATAATTACCTTGTGTTATTTCATAATGTGCCTATATGGCAAACTATCAGGTTGTATACTTTAAATTTTAATTTAAGTATGCATAAGTATCATAGGAGGTGAAAAATAGTTTCAACCAATAAAAGTGACCAAAATGACCAAAACTTGAAAATTCATAACATATCTAAAGAGATAATATATAATTTTTAAGTTGCATTTGGTAAAGTGAAGGTGGAAGAGATGTTTCACCACAAAGCACATAACAGAATAATTATGGATTCTGATTTGGCAGTGGTTGTCCAAGCAATGTTTTAGAAGAAGCTGCCATAGCTACCAGATTCATATATGGCTATCCTATTAGTGTGACTATTCTTAAAGAAGAAATGGATGAAAAGTAGTTACACTAAATAGATATTAATGAATTTGATTAATATATATATATGTGTATATATATATATATATATATATATATATATATAGTTACATATTTTTATTTGAAATGTTTTTAGCTTGAAAGTAGACTAGTACAGTGTTTGATTCTGGCTCATCTACTAGGTCTGGTGAACTCAACCATTTTTTTCTGTTAGCAGAGAGTAGGTAGAACCAACCCTACTACTAGTTACTACTTGCCCCTTGATTTTCTCCCAAGAGCATCCCAGACTCTACCTGTCCAAATTTGAAATAACAATCATTTTGCTAACCACAGTCCTTCTATCAGAGATATTGTTTCTAACTTCCACTTTGACACTTGTAGAGATGCTTCAGAGTCATTCTTGACTCCTCCCTTTAACTTAACCTTTACTTGTGTAACCAAATCTAAAATCTTTCCATTTTTACCTTCTAGACACTTATTTATACATCACTTCTTTCAAACATAATATTGCAACAGCTCTGTAATTGGTAGTCTGATTACCTTTTGGCACTTTCAAATCCCATACATTTCCTGAGATCTCCAAAATAAATATTTTATTAATTTTCCTAAATCTACAAGGGACCTCTTACCTACAAAAAAGCTAAGGCCTCTCCTATAACTATTTTTTACCTCTTCTCCCGACCACCTTTCCAAATAACAGTAAAATGGAAAGCTTCGTGGTGTAGATTTCAAATACAAAGCCACCCAAAGCCAGATTATCTGATTGAAAAACTGTGTATAACTTTTACTGTGGCTAATGTACACATGCACATACACACGTCAGTTACATTTGAGATTTATTGACTATAAATTGGCTATATGGTTTAACTGACTATAAAGCTATAAAGGATGAAAATAGTAGTCCCTAATTCAAAAGATTATAAGAATTAAATTATATACCATATAAAAATTCTGTGAAGCATTCAATAAATATTAACTATAATCATATTTATTGATCAACTTGTATGTCCCAATCATTGAAATGAGAATATCATGTGAGTTCAATCTCCTGTTATGTTCCAAGATTCTGGGTCAATTCTAAAGGAAGTCATTGTATATAGGTTAAAGGAAAGATATATTTTTTTAAGAATAATAGTCATGAGATTAATTGATGGGATTGAAACAACATAGTAGACAGCAGAGAATCTATTGCTGCAGAGATCAACGACCTGAAAAATAGTCATACTAAATTTAAAAATGCTGTAAATGAGGTGCAAAATAAACTAGAGGCAGGGATAGTGAGGATTGAAGAGGCAGAGGGGAAAATAGGTGAAATAGAAGATAAATTATGGAAAAAGATGAAGCTGAGAAAAAGAGGGATAAAAAAATTCTGGATCATGAGGAGAGAATTAGAGAACTAAGTGATTCAATGAAATGGAACAAGATCCATATCATAGGAGTTCCAGCAGAAGAAGAGAGAGAGAAAGGGTCTGAAGGTATACCTGAGCAATCATAGCCAAGAACTCCCCCAATCTGGGGTAGGAAACTGACACTGAAATTCAGGAGCCACAGAGAACTCCCTTCAGACATAAATTGAATTGACCTTCTACACGACATGTCATAGTGAAACTGGCAAAACACGAAGATAAAGAGAGAATTCTGAAAGCAGCTACGGATAAACAGGCGTTAACCTACAAGGGTAGACACATAAGGGTAGTAGCAGATCTATCTACCGAAATGTGGCAGGCCATAAAGGAGTGGCAAGAAATTTTCAATGTGATGAATAGGAAAAATATGCAGCCAAGAATTCTTTTTTTTTCAATATATAAAATTTATTGTCAAACTGGTTTCCATACAACACCCAATGCTCATCCCAAAAGGTGCCCTCCTCAATACCCATCACCCACCGTCCCCTCCCTCCCACCCCCCATCAACCCTCAGTTTGTTCTCAGTTTTTAACAGTCTCTTATGCTTTGGCTCTCTTCCACTCTAACCTCTTTTTTTTTCCTTCCCCTCCCCCTGGGTTTCTGTTAAGTTTCTCAGGATCCACATAAGAGTGAAACCATATGGTATCTGTCTTTCTCTGTATGGCTTATTTCACTTAGCATCACACTCTCCAGTTCCAGCCACGGTGCTACAAAGGGCCATATTTCAGTTTTTCTCATTGCCACGTAGTACTCCATTGGGTATATAAACCACAATTTCTTTATCCATTCATCAGTTGGTGGACATTTAGGCTCTTGCCATAATTCGGCTTTTGTTGAGAGTGCTGCTATAAACATTGGGGTACAAGTGCCCCTATGCATCAGTACTCCTGTATCCCTTGGGTAAATTCCTAGCAGTGCTATTGCTAGGTCATAGGGTAGATCTATTTTTAATTTTTTGAGGAACCTCCACACTGTTTTCCAGAGTGGCTATATCAGTTTGCATTCCCACCAAAAATGCAAGAGGGTTCCCGTTTCTCCACATGCTCTCCAGCATCTATAGTCTCCTGATTTGTTCATTTTGGCCACTTACTGGTGTGAGGTGATATCTGAGTGTGGTTCTCATTTGTATTTCCCTGATGAGGAGCTGCTGTCCAGTTCTCCCAGCACCATTTGTTAAAGAGGCTGTCTTTTTTCCATTGGATGTTCTTTCCTGCTTTGTCAAGATTAGTTGGCCATACATTTGCGGGTCTAGTTCTGGGGTTTCCATTCTATTCCGTTGGTCTATATGTCTGTTTTTATGCCAATACCATGCTGTCTTGATGATTACAGGTTTGTAGTAGAGGCTAAAGTCTGGGATTGTGATGCCTCCTGCTTTGGTCTTCTTCTTCAAAATTACTTTGGCTATTCGGGGCCTTTGTGGTTCCACACAAATTTTAGGATTGCTTGTTCTAGTTTTGAGAAGAATGCTGGTGCAATTTTGATGGGGATTGCATTGAATGTGTAGATAGCTTTGGGTAGTATTGACATTTTGACAATATTTATTCTTCCAATCCATGAGCATGGAATGTTGTTCCATTCTTTATACCTTCTTCAATTTCCATAAGCTTTCTATAGTTTTCAGCATACAGATCTTTTACATCTTTGGTTAGATTTATCCCTAGGTATTTGATGCTTCTTGGTGCAATTGTGAATGGGATCAGTTTCTTTATTTGTCTTTCTGTTGCTTCATTATTAGTGTATAAGAATGCAACTGATTTCTGTACATTGACTTTGTATCCTGCGACTTTGCTGAATTCATGTATCAGTTCTAGCAGACTTTTGGTGGAGTCTATCGGATTTTCCATGTATAATATCATGTCATCTGCAAAAAGAGAACGCTTGACTTCATCTTTGCCAATTTTTTTTAAATTTTTTTTTCAACGTTTATTTATTTTTGGGACAGAGAGAAACAGAGCGTGAACGGGGGAGGGGCAGAGAGAGAGGGAGACACAGAATCGGAAACAGGCTCCAGGCTCCGAGCCATCAGCCCAGAGCCTGACGCGGGGCTCGAACTCACGGACCGCGAGATCGTGACCTGGCTGAAGTCGGACGCTTAACCGACTGCGCCACCCAGGCGCCCCCATCTTTGCCAATTTTGATGCCTTTGATTTCCTTTTGTTGTCTGATTGCTGATGCTAGAACTTCCAACACTATGTTAAACAACAGCGGTGAGAGTGGACATCCCTGTCGTGTTCCTGATCTCAGGGGAAAGCTCTCAGTATTTCCCTTTTGAGGATGACGTTAGCTGTGGGCTTTTCATAAATGGCTTTTATGATGTTTAAGTATGTTCCTTCTATCCCAACTTTCTCCAGGGTTTTTGTTAAGAAAGGATGCTGAATTTTATCAAAGGTCTTTTCTGCATCGATTGACAGGATCATATGGTTATCTTTTCTTTTATTAATGTGATGTATCATGTTGACTGATTTACGAATATTGAACCAGCCCTGCATCCCAGGAATGAATCCCACTTGATCGTGGTGAATAATTCTTTTTATATGCTGTTGAATTCAATTTGCTAGTATCTTATTGAGAAATTTTGCATCCATATTCATCAGGGAGATTGGCCTGTAGTTCTCTTTTTTTACTGCATCTCTGTCTGGTTTAGGAATCAAAGTAATACTGGCTTCATAGAATGAGTCTGGAAGTTTTCCTTCCCTTTCTATTTTTTGAAACAGCTTGAGAAGGATAGGTACTATCTCTGCTTTAAATGTCTGGTAGAACTCCTGTGGGAAGCCATCTGGTCCTGGACTCTTATTTGTTGGGAGATTTTTGATAACTGATTCAATTTCTTCGTTGGCTATGGGTCTGTTCAAGCTTTCTATTTCCTCCTGATTGAGTTTTGGAAGACTGTGGGTTTTTAAGAATTTGTCCATTTCTTCCAGGTTGTCCAGTTTGTTGGCATGTAATTTTTCATAGTGTTCCCTGGTAATTGCTTGCATCTCTGAGGGATTGGTTGTAATAATTCCATTTTCATTCATGATTTTATCTACTTGGGTCATCTCCCTTTTCTTTTTGAGAAGCCTGGCTAGAGGTTTATCAATTTTGTTTATTTTTTCAAAAAAACAACTCTTGGTTTCATTGATATGCTCTACAGATTTTTTAGATTCTATATTGTTTATTTCTGCTCTGATCTTTATTATTTCTCTTCTTCTGCTGGGTTTAGACTGTCTTTGCTGTTCTCCTTCTATTTCCTTTAGGTGTGCTGTTAGATTTTGTATTTGGGATTTTTCTTGTTTCTTGAGATAGGCCTGGATTGCAATGTATTTTCCTCTCAGGACTGCCTTCGCTGCATCGCAAAGCGTTTGGATTGTTGTATTTTCATTTTCGTTTGTTTCCATATATTTTTAAATTTCTTCTCTAATGGCTTGGTTGACCCACTCATTCTTTAGTAGGGTGTTCTTTAACCTCCATGCTTTTGGATGTTTTCCAGACTTTTTCCTGTGGTTGATTTCAAGCTTCATAGCATTGTGGTCTGAAAGTATGCATGGTATGATTTCAATTCTTGTATACTTATGAAGGGCTGTTCTGTGACCCAGTATGTGATCTATCTTGGAGAATGTTCCATGTGTACTTGAGAAGAAAGTATATTCTGTTGCTTTGGGATGCAGAGTTCTAAATATATCTGTCAAGTCCATCTGATCCAATGTATCATTCAGTGACCTTGTTTCTTTATTGACCGTGTGTCTAGATGATCTATCCATTTCTGTAAGTGGGGTGTTAAAGTCCCTTGCAATTACCACATTCTTATCAATAAGGTTGCTTATGTTTATGAGTAATTGTTTTATATATTTGGGGGCTTCCGTATTTGGTGCATAGACATTTATAATTGTTAGCTCTTCCTGATGGATAGACCCTGTGGTTATTATATAATGCCCTTCTTCATCTCTTGTTACAGCCTTTAATTTAAAGTCTAGTTTGTCTGATATAAGTATGGCTACTCCAGCTTTCTTTTGACTTCCAGTGGCATGATAAATAGTTCTCCATCCCCTCACTCTCAATCTTTAGGTGTCCTCATGTCTAAAATGAGTCTCTTATAGACAGCAAATAGATGGGTCTTGTTTTTTTTTATCCATTCTGATACCCTATGTCTTTTGGTTGGCACATTTAGTTCATTTACATTCAGTGTTATTATAGAAAGATATGGGTTTAGAGTTATTGTGAAGTCCGTAGGTTTCATGCTTGTAGTGATGTCTCTGGTACTTTGTCTCACAGGATCCCCCTTAGGATCTCTTGTAGGGCTGGTTTAGTGGTGACGAATTCCTTCAGTTTTTGTTTGTTTGGGAAGACCTTTATCTCTCCTTCTATTCTAAATGACAGAATTGCTGGATAAAGGATTCTCGGCTGCATATTTTTCCTGTTCATCACATTGAAGATCTCCTGCCATTCCTTTCTTGCCTGCCAAGTTTCAGTAGAGAGATCGGTCATAAGTCTTATAGGTCTCCCTTTATATGTTAGAGCATGTTTATCTCTAGCTGCTTTCAGAATTTTCTCTTTATCCTTGTATTTTGCCAGTTTCACTATGATATGTCATGCAGAGGATCAATTCAAGTTACTTCTGAAGGGAGTTCTCTGTGCCTCTTGGATTTCAATGCCTTTTTCCTTCCCCAGATCCGGGAACTTCTCAGCTATTATTTCTTCAAGTACACCTTCAGCACCTTTCCCTCTCTCTTCCTCCTCTGGAATACCAATTATGCATAGATTATTTCTCTTCAGTGCATCACTTAGTTCTCTAATTTTCCCATCATACTCCTAGTTTTTTTTATCTCTGTTTTTCTCAGCTTCTTCTTTTAACATAATTTTATCTTCTGGTTCACCTATTCTCTCCTCTGCCTCTGCAATCCAAGCCATAGTTGTCTCCATTTTATTTTGCAGATCATTAATAGCTTTTTTTTAGCTCCTCCTAGCTGTTCCTTTGTCCCTTGATCCCTGTAACAATAGATTCTCTGCTGTCCTTTATACTGTTTTCAAGCCCAGCAATTAATTTTATGACTATTATTCTAAATTCACTTTCTGTTATATTGTTTAAATCGTTTTTGATCAGTTCGTTAGCTGTCGTTATTTCCGGGAGGTTTTTTTGAGGGGAATTCTTGCGTTTCATCATTTTGGATAGTCCCTGGAGTGGTGCAGAACTGCGGGGCACTTCCCCTGTGCTGTCTTGAATAACTTGCATTGGTGGGTGGGGCCGCAGTCAGATCTGATATCTGCCCCCCCCCCCCCCACCGCTGGGGCCACAGTCAGACTGGTATGTGCCTTCTCTTTTCCTCTCCTAGGGGCAGGATTCACTGTGCGGTGGCATGGCCCGTCTGGGCTACTTGCACACTGCCAGGCTTGTGGTGCTGGATATCTGGAGTATTAGCTGGGATAGATTGGCAAGGTGCACAGGGGCGGGAGGGGCAGGCTCAGCTCGCTTTTCCTTGGGATATCTGCTTCGGGAGGGGCCCTGCTTCACTGGGAGGGAGTCAGACCCGCCAGAGGGATGGATCTGCAGAAGCACAGCATTGGGTGTTGGCGAGGTGCAAGCAAGTTCCCTGGCAGGAACTGGTTCCCTTTGGGATTTTTGCTGGGGGATGGGCGAGAGAGATGGCGCTGGTGAGCACCTTTGTTCCCTGCCAAGCTGCGCTCTGTTGTCCGGGGCTCAACAACACTCCCTCCAGTTATCCTCCTGCCCGCCCAGATGCTAAGTCCCACTTGCTGTCAGAACACACTCCGTCTGGCCCCTCCGCTTTGCCAGCCAGACTCGGGGGCTCTGCTTTGCCGGCAGGCTGCCCCTCTTCCCCGGCTCCCTCCTGCCAGCCTGTGTAGCACGAACTGCCTCTCTGCCCTTCTACCCTCTTTCGTTGACCTCTCGTCTACACTTGCCTCCATAGAATCCATTCTGCTGTTCTTCTGGCAATTTTCTGGGTTATACAGGCAGGTGTGGGTGGAATCTAAGTGATCCGCAGGACGCCATCTTCCCAGAAGCCCCCTCTGGAAAGTGTCCAGCCAAGAATTCTTTATCCAGCAAACTTTTCATTCAGAATAGGAGAGATAAAGGTTTTCCCAAACAAAAACTGAAGGAATTCATCACCGCTAAAGAAGCCCTACAAGAGATCCTAAAGGGGACTCTGTGAGTGAAATGTTGCAAGGACCACAAAAGACAGAGACATCACTACAAGTATGAAACCTACAGACAGTACAATGACTCTAAACCCATGTCTTTTAATAATAACACTGAAAGTAAATGGACTAAATGCTCCAATCAAAAGACATAGTATCAGAATGGATAGAGAAAAAAAGACCCATCTTTTCTTTTTTTTTTTTAATTTTTTTTTCAACGTTTATTTATTTTTGGGACAGAGAGAGACAGAGCATGAACGGGGAAGGGGCAGAGAGAGAGGGAGACACAGAATCGGAAACAGGCTCCAGGCTCTGAGCCATCAGCCCAGAGCCTGACGCGGGGCTCGAACTCACGGACCGCGAGATCGTGACCTGGCTGAAGTCGGACGCTTAACCGACTGCGCCACCCAGGCGCCCCAGGACCCATCTTTTCTATCTAAAAGAGACTCATTTTAGACTTGAGGACACTTTCAGTTTGAAAATGAGGGGATGGAGAACAATCTATCATGCTACTGGAAGTCAAAAGAAAGCTGGAGTAGCCATACTTCTATCAGACAAACTATATTTTAAACTAAAGGGTATAACAAGAGATGAAGAAGGACATTATATAATAATAACAGAGTCTATCCATCAAGAAGAGCTAACAATTATAAATGTCTGTGCACCAAATTAGAAAGCACCCAAATATATAAAACCATCACAAACATAAGCAGTCTTATTGGTAAGAATGTGGTAATTGCAAGGTTCTTTAATACTTTACTTACAACAATGGACAGATTATCAGGACAGAAAATCAAGAAAGAAACAATCACCCTGAATGATACACTGGACCAGATGGACTTGACAGATGTATTTAGAACTTCCTATTCTAAAGCAGAATATACTTTCTTCTCAAGTGCACATGGAACAGTCCCAAGGTAGATCACATGCTGGGACACAAAACAATCCTCAGTAAATATAAAAGAATTGAGATCATACCATGCACACTTTCAAAACACAATGCTATGAAACTTGATCAACCACAGGAAAAATTTGGAAAACCTCCAAATGCATGGAGGTTAAAGAGCATCCTACTAAAGAATGCTCTAAACTAAACTAAACTAAAATTTAAATAGTAAATTTAAAAAAAAATATGGAAACAAATGAAAATGAAAACACAGCAATCCAAACCCTTTGGAATACAGCAAAGGCAGTCCTAAGAGGAAAATACATTGCAATCCAGGCCTATTTCAAGAAGCAAGAAAAATCCCAAATACAAAATCTAACAGCACACCTAAAGGAAATAGAAGCAGAACAAAGAAAACCCAAATCCAGCAGAAGAGAAATAATAAGTATTAGAGCAGAAACAATATAGAATTAAAAAAAAGTAGAACAGATCAATGAAATCGAGTTTTTTTTTACAAAATTGATAATCCCCTACCCAGACATCTCAAAAAGAAAAGAGAGAGGACCCAAATAGATAACATCAAGAATGAAAATGGAATTATCACAACCAATCCCTCAGAAATACAGGTAATTATCAGGGAATACTATGAAAAATTGTATGCCAACAAACTGGACAACATGGAAGAAATGGACAAATTCCTACACACCCACACACTACTAAAATTCAAACGGGAAGAAATAGAAAATTTGAGCAGACCGATAACTAGTAAAGAAATTGAATCAGTTATCAAAAATCTCCCAACAAATAAGAGTCCTGGACTAGACAGTTTCCCTGGAGAATTCTACTATACATTTAAAGCAGAGTTAATACGTATCCTCAAGGTTTTCCAAAAAATAGAAATGGAAGGAAAACTTCTGGACTCCTTCTATGAAGCAGCATTACCTTGATTCCCAAACCAGAGAAAGACCCCACACAAAAGGAGAATTATAGGCCAACATCCCTGATGAACACGGATGCAAAATTTCTCCACAAGATACTAGCAAATCAAATTCAACACAATATAAAAAGAGTTATTCACCATGTTCAAGTGGGACTCATTCCTGGGCCGCAGGGCTGGTTCAATATTCGCAAATCAAATGTGATACATAACATAAAAGAAAGCATAAGAATCATATTATCCTGTCAATTGATGCAGAAAAAGCATTTGACAAAATACAGCATCCTTTCTTAATAAAAACCCTCAAGAGAGTGGGGATAGAAAGAACATACTTCACAAAGGAACATACTTCAAAAAGAAACATAACATCATAAAAGCCATATGTGAAAAGCCCACAGCTAATATCATCCTCAATAGGGAAAAATTGAGAGTATTCCCCCCAAGATCGGGAACACAACTGGGATATCCACTTTAACCACTGTTGTTTAACAGAGTGTTGGAAGTCCTAGCCTCAGCAATCAGACAACAAAATGAAATCAAAGGCATCAAAATTGGCAAAGTCAAACTTTCACTTTTTACAGACTACATGATACTCTACATGGAAAAACTCAAAGCCTCCACCAAAAGACTGCTAGAACTGATATATGAATTCAGCAAAGTCGCAGGGTACAAAATCAATGTACAGAAATTGGTTACATTTTTATACACCAATAATAAAGCAACGGAAAGAGAATTAAAGAAACTGATCCCATTTACAATTGCACCAAGAACCATAAAATACCTAGGAATAAATCTAACCAAAGATGTAAAAGATCTATATGTTGAAAATTATAAAAAGCTGATGAAGGGAATTGAAGAAGACACAAAGAAATGGAAAAACATTCCATGCTCAGGGATTGGAAGAATAAATATTATTAAAATGTCAATACTACCCAGAGCAATCTACACATTCAATGTAATCCCAATTAAAATTGCACTGGCATTCTTCTCAAAGCTAGAACAACCAATCCTAAAATTTCTATGGAGACACACACACACACACACACACACACACACACACACACAATACCCGAATAGCTAAGTAATATTGAAGAAGTAAACCAACATGGGAGGCATCACAATCCCAGACTTCAGTTTCTACTACAAAACTGTAATCATCAAGATAGTATGGTACTGCCACAAAAACAGACACATAGACCAATGGAATAGGATAGAGAACCTAGAATTGGACCCACAAATGTATGGCCAACTAATCTTTGGCAAAGCAGGAAGGAATATCCAGTGGAAAAAAGAGTCTCTAACAAATGGTGCTGGGAGAACTGGATGGCAACATGCAGAAGAATGAAACTAGACCACTTTCTTACACCATACACAAAAATAAACTCAAAATGGATGAAAGACCTGAATGTGAGACAGGAAACCATCAAAACCCTAGAGGAGAAAGCAGGCAACAACCTCTTTGACCTCAGCTGCAGCAATTTCTTGCTCGACACATCTACAAAGGCAAGGGAACTAAAAGCAAAATGAACTTTTGGGACCTCATCAAGATTAAAAGCTTCTGCACTGAAAAGGAAACAATCAACACAACTAAAAAGCAACTGATGGAATGGGAAAAGATATTTGCAAATGACATAGCAGATAAAGGGTTTGTATCCACAATCTATAAAGAACTTACCAAACTCAATACCCGAAAAACAAACAATCCAGTGCAGAAACGGGCAGATGACTTGAATAGACACTTTCCCAAACAAGACATACAGATGGCCAACAGAAACATGAAAAGATGCTCAATGTCACTCATCATCAGGGAAATACAAATCAAAGCCACACTGAGAAACCATCTCACACTGGTCAGAGTGGCCAAAATGAACAAATCAGGAAACTTCAGATGCTGGTGAGAATGCGGACAAAGGGGACTCTCTTGCACTGTTGGTAGGAATGCAAACTGGTTCAGCCGCTTTAGTAAACAGTGTAGAGGTTCCTCAAAAAATTAAAAATAGAACTACCCTATGACCCAGCAATATCACTACTAGAAATTTATTACAGAAGTAATAAAAGATGCCACAGAAATACAAAGAATTAAATGCCAACAAGCTGGACAACTGAGAAGAAATGGATAAATTCCTAAAAATATACAATCTTCCAAAACTGAGCAAGGAGGAAATAGGAAATCTGAACAGACTGATTAGAAGTAAATTTAAGTCAGTAATCAAAAACCTACCAAAAAATAAAGGTCTAGGACCACATGGATTCACAAATGAATTCTATTGCATGTTTATTTTATGTATGTATGTATGTATGTATGTATGTATGTATGTATGTATGTATTTTCAATGTTTACTTAGTTTTGAGAGAGCAAGAAGATGAGCTCTCTTGCTCATCAGAGGGGAGGGGCAGAGAGAGAAGGACAGAGAATCCCAAGCAGGCTCCGCTCTGTCAGTGCAGAACCACGTGTGGGGCTCAAACTGACAAACCATGAAATCATGACCTGAACTGAAGTCAAGAATTGGATGCTTAACTGACTGAGCCACTCAGGCACCCCTCTACCAGATATTTAAAGAAGAGTTAATACCTATTCTCCTCAAAAACTATTCCACAAAGTAGAAGAGGAAGGAAAGGTTTCAAATACACTCAAAATGATACCAGCTTTACTCTGCTTTACCCTGAAACCAAAGACACCACAAAAAAAGAAAACTACATGCCAATGTCCCTGATGAACATAGATGCAAAAATCCTCAAAAACATATTAGCAAATCACATATATCACTATATTAAAAAGATCATTCATCACAATCAGGTAGGATTTATTTCTCAGATGCAAAGATGATTCAATATTTGCATATCAAGCAATGTCATACGCCATGTCATATAAACTAATAGAATTATATCAGCATCTCAATAGATGCAGAACAAGCATTGGACATGATTCAACATTGATTCATGATAAAAATTCTCAACAAAATGGGGTTAGAGGGAACATACCTCAACATAATAAAGATCATATATGAAAAGCTTGCAGCTAACATTGTACTCAGTGGTGAAAAGCTAAGATTCCCCCTAAGGTTAGAAACAAACAAGGAAGTCCACTTTTAAAAAAAATTCCCATATAGTTAACATATAGTGTTATGTTTGTTTCAGGCATATAAGACCGTGATTCAACAATTCCATATATTACCCAGTGCTCATCATGACAAGTGCACTCCTTAATCTGCATCACCTATTTCACTCCCCCCTACCACACGTACATATTCCCTCTGGTAACCATCAGTTCCCTCAAAGTCTGTTTCTTGGTTTGTCTCTCTCTTTTTTCCTTTGCTCACTTGTTTTGTTTCTTAAATTCCACATGAGTAAAATCATATACTATTTATCTTTCTCTGACATTTCACTTAGAATTACACTCTTTAGTTCCATCCATGTCATTTCAAATGGCAAGATTTCATTCTTTAAGGATGTCCACTTCTAACACTTTTATTCAACATAGTACTAGAAGTCCAAGCCATAATTATGCAAGAAAAAGAAATAATGGAGATCCATATTGGTAAAGAAGATGTTAAACTCTCACTAATTGTAGATAACTTGATAGTACAGATAGAACATCCTAAAGGTTCCACTAAAAACTACTAGAAGTGATAAATGAATTCAGTAGAGACAGTATGCAAAATTAATACACAGAAATTTGTAATATTTCTATACACTAACAACAAAGTTGCAGAAAGTAAAATAAACAAAATCACCATTTACAATTGTAGCAAAAAGAATAAAATACCTGGGAGTAACCTGAATCAAAGAGGTTAAAGACTCATACTTTGAAAATTATAGACCATTGATAAAAAAAAACTGAAAATGACTCAAACAAATGGAAAAATACTCATGCTCATGGATTAGATGAATATTGTCAAAATATCCATACTATGTAAAGCAATCCACAGAGTCAATATAATTTCTATCAAAATATCAACAGCATTTTTCAAAAAACTAGAACAAATAATATTTAAATTAGCATGGAACCCTAGAACACCCAGAATAGCCAAAAAACAAAACTTTTTAAATGGGAGTATCACAATCCCAGATTTCAAGATATACTACAAATTTTTATATATTTCAAGATATACTACAAATCAAAACATCATAGTGCTTGGACAAAAAAGGCACATACGTTAATAGAACAGGATAAAGACCTAAGAAGTTAACCCACATATATATGGCCAATTAATCCATGACAAAGGAGGCAAAAATACAGAATGGGGAAAGGCAGTCTTTTCAACAAATGGTGCTAGGAAAACCCAACATGTAAAAGAATAAAATTGGATTACTTTCTAACACCGTACACAAAAATAAACTCAAAATGCATTAAAGATCTAAGTCTGAAATCTGAAACCATAACATCCTAGAAGAGAACACAAGCAGTAATGTCTCTGACATCAGCTGTAGTAACATTTTTCTAGATATGTCTCCTCAGGCAAGGGAAACAAAATCAAAAATAAACTACTGGAACTACATCAAATAAAAGGCTTTTGCACAGAAAGGGAAAACATCAACAAAACAAAAGACAATCTATTAAATGGAAGAAGATATTTTCAAATGGTATCATCGATAAGGGCTTCATATCCAAAATAGTTAAAGAATTTATCCAACTCAACACCAAACCTCCCCCACAAATAACCCAATTAAAAAATAGGCAGAGGACCTGAATAAACTGTTTTTCAAAGAAGTCAGCAGATGGCTAACAGACACATGAAGAGATTCTCAACATTACTGATCATCAGAGAAATGCAAATCAAAACCACAATGAGATATTCCCTCATGCCTGTTAGAATGGCTAAAATCACAATGACAAAAAAGTAACAAATGTTGGCTAGGATGTGGAGGAAAAGGGACCCTTGTGCACAATTGGTGGGAATATAAATTGGTGGAAGCACCTTGGAAGACAGTATGGAGTTTCCTCAAATAATTAAAAATAGAAATATCTTACGATCCAATAATTCCACTACTGATTTTTACCTAGGGAAAATAAAAACACTAACTCAAAATATGCATATACCCTATGTTCATTGCAGCATCATGTACAATAGCCAAGACATGGAAACAACTTAAGTGCCCATTAATAGATGAGTGGATAAGGAAATTGTGCTATATACACACAATGGAATGTTACACAACTGTAAAAAAGTATGAGACTGTGCCACTTGAGACAACATGGATAAGCCTAGAGGGTACTATGCTAAGTGAAATAAATAACATTGACAAAGACAAATACCATATTATTGTACTCATAAATGGAATCTAAGAAAATGGATAAAGAAAAAGTAGAATCAGAACTATAAATACAGGCAACAAACAAACGGTTGCCAGAGGGGAAGGGAATAGGAGGTTGGGAAAAATAGTTGAGGGGAAGAGGGATATACAGGCTTCCAGTTATGGAATAAGGGTGTCGTGGGAATAAACAGCAGAGGATAAGAAATACAGTCAATACTTTTGAAATAGCAATGTAATGTGACAGTAATATCTATACTTGTGGTGAATGTAGCATAATGTATAAACTTGTCAAATTACTAAGTTGTACACTTGAAACTAATGTAACATTGTGTGTCAAATATACTAAAAAATGATAAACGTTTAGCACACTCATCAAGGAAATAAAAAAGATGACTCAAAGTTAGAAGTGGAGGGGAAATAAGAACAAACACCACAGGAAGACAAGATTGTAAGCGAATATTATGAAAAATTATATGACAACAAATTAGATGATTTTGAAGAAATGCATTCCTAGAAACATTCAACTTCCCAAGAGTGAGTCTAGAAGAAATAGAAAGTTTAACTGATTACTAGATGTGAAATGAATTAGTAATTCCAACATCCTGAGAAAAAAAGTCCAGGATCAGATTATTTAAAGGGTGAATTTTACCAAACTTTAAAAAAATAGTTAATACCTATTATTCTCAAACTACTCCAAAAAGTAGAAGGAAAACCTTCAAATTTATTCTACAAGGCCAGCATTACCTTTATACCAAAACCAGATAAAGAGTCTACAAAAACAAAAACTATAGGTCAACATGTCTGATAAACATAGATGAAAAAATACTCAAAAAAAATATTAGCAAACTAAAATCAATAATACATTTAAAAGATCATTCACTACAATCAAGTAGGATTTATTCCAGGATGCAAGAAGAGTCAGTACTTACAAATCAATCAATATATCACATTAAGAAGAAAAAGGATAAAAACTATATGATCATCTCAATAGATGCAGAAAAAGCATTTGATAAAATGCAATAATTATTAACAATAAAAACTTTCAACATAGTAGGTTTAGAGGGAACATACCTCAACATATTATAGGCACAGCTAACATCATATTCAAGGGTAGAAAACTGAGAGCTTTTCCTCTGACATCAGGAACAAGACAGTGATATCCACTCTCAACACTTATTCAACATAGTACTGAAAGTCCCACCTTCACCAGTCAAGAAAAATAAGTAAAAGGCATATAAATTGATAAGAAAGAAATAAAAGTGTCACTATTTACAGTTGTCATGATACTATACATAGAAAACCCTAAATACTCCACTGAAAATCTATTAAAACTGATAAGTTCAGTACAGTTGCAGGAATCAGTTGTTTCTATACATTATAACAAAGAGCCAAAAGACATTTCATGAAATGATTCTATTTATAATTACACAAAAACAAAATACCTAGGAATAAACTTAACCATGGAGGTGAAAGTATGAACCTGATGAAAAAATGAAGACAACACAAGCAAATGGAAAGATATTCCATGCTCATGGGTTGGAAAAATTAATATTGTTAAAATGTCCATCCTACTCAAAGTAATCTACAAATTCAATGTGATCCCTATCAAAATACCAACAGCAATTTTCACTGAACTAGCACAAATTATACTAAAATTTTTATAAAACCACAAAAGACTCTGAATAGCCAAAACAATCTTGAAAAAGCTGGAAGTATCACAATACCAGATTTCAAGATATACTACAAAGTTATAGTAATCAAAACATTATGCAACTGACACAAAAATAGACACATAGGTCAATAGAACAGAACTGAGAACCCAGAAATATACTTACAAGGTCAATTAATCTATGACAAAGGAAGCAAGAACATACAATGGGAAAAAGATAGGCCCTTGAATAAATGGTGATAAAAAAACTGGACAGCTACATGCAAAAAATGAAATGAGACCACTATGCAGAAAAATAAACTCAAAAGTGATTTAAAAAATATCAGAACTGAAACCATAGAAGTTCTAGAAGAAAACAGGAAGTAATCTCTTTTATATAGGTCTTAGCAACATTTTCTCTAGATATATCTCCTACGGTAAGAAAAACAAAAACAAAAATAAACTTTTGGAACTACAGCAAAATTAAAAGCTTCTGCACAGCAAAAGAAACCATCAATATTACATAAGGGCAACCTACTGAAGGGGGGAATATATTTGCAAATGATATATCTGATGGGGGTTAATATCTAAAATATATAAAGAACTTATGCAGCTCAACACCAAAAAACCAATCTGATAAGAAATGGGCAGAGAACCTGAATAGACATTTTCCCAAAGAAGACATATAGAGGCCAACAGATACATGAAAGATCATCAGTAATCACCAGGGAAATGCAAATCAAAACCATAATGGGATACACTGGTCAGAATGACTAGAATTAAAAAGACAAAAAATCACACATGTTGCCTAGTATATGGAGAAAGAGAAACCCTCCTGCACTGTTGGTGGAAATATAAATGAGTTCAGCCACTATGGAAAACAGTATGCAGATCCCTCAAGAAATTAAAAATAGAAATACAATATGATCCAGTAATTCATTACTGGAAATTTACACAAGGTAAATGAAAACAATAATATGAAAAGATATATGCTCCCCTATGTTTATTGCAGCATTATTCACAATATCCAATATATGGAAGCAACCCAAGTGTCCATTGATAGATAAATGGCTAAAGATATGGGGTATACATACGCGGTGGAATATTTTTCAGACATAAAAAAGGAGATCTTGCCATTTGTGACAACATGAATGGACCTAGAGGGTATTATGTAAGTGAAATATGTTAGAGAAAGACAAATAACATATGATTTCACTTACATATGGAACCTAAAAAGCAAACAAATGAACAAGGGAACAGATACACACACAAACATACTCTTAAATACAGAGAATAAAATAGCAGTTTCCAGAGAAGAGGATAGATGAAATAGATAAAAGGGATTCAGAGGTGCAAACTTCCAGTTATAAAATAAATATGTCACAGAGATGAAAAGCACAGCAAAATATTGTAACAACTATGATAACAGATGGTGACTACACTTATCATATTGAGCTCTGAATAATGTATATAGAATTGTTGAATCAATGTTGTACACCTGAAACTAGTATAACATTGCATGTTAACTATACTTCAATAAAGAAATCTGGGGGTGGGGAGAAGCTGCAGGAGGGGATAAGCTGAACAAGTTCATTCAGAATGGCATGGGCAGGGAGGCTCCCAATTAATAGTATTCAGGGGTTTAGGGAAGTACTTTTTCTATAGATTATAAATACGTCCTGAGGATTTTCATCATTCCAGTGTTTAGGAAGCCACATGCCTTTGTGGTAAGAATTATTACAGAAGAACCCAAAATAAATGGAGGAGAGAACTGATGGAAAACTGAATTTGGCTAATGCCCTCTCCTCTACACCACTCTTCTCTAGGTCTGTTATTTTAAAAAATGAAAATCCCATCCATCCTTCAGAGTCCAAGTAAGATTCCACCCCCATCTCTATCTCCCTTTCTTTTCTTTTCTTTTTTTTAATGTTTATTTACTTTCGAGTGATAGATAGGAAACAGCATGAGCAGGGGAGGGGCAGAGAGAGAGAGACACAGAATCCACAGCAGGCTCCAGACTCTGAGCTGTCAGCACAGGGCCCGACGTGGGGCTTGACCTCACCAACTGTGAGATCATGACCTGAGCCGAAGCTGGATGCTCAACCGACTGAGCCACCCAGGCGCCCCTCTGTCTCCCTTTCTTTACACACATACACACACACATGCACATACACAATGACAGTGAACCTCTCACTGCTCTAAGCACCCATCCAGCAGTACACTTGCATTTCTATCAGGGTACTTGTCAGAGTCAATCTGGTTTGGGGAATTCATTCATTCATTCATTCATTCATTCATTCAATAAATATTTATTGAACATATACTATGTGCTGTGTTCTAAAATTAAATTATTGACCAAAACAGAAAGGCATCCTATCCTCATGGAGGCAGGAGTCCAGTTGATCATATTTGAATCAGCCCCCACCAGTACACCACTGAATTGTGGGTTCTTGAAGCTGGGACCTATGTCTCCATCATCTGTGATCCTCAGTGATTACCACAACATTTGACACATATTAGGAGATTAATACATGCTTATTGATTGGGTGATAAAATCAATGAATCAATCAATACTAAGAAACAGACTTTTTCTCTTACTTAAAACCATCAAGTATCCCCCATTGTCTACATCAGGGCATCAGGGTCAGCAAACTAAAAAAAAAAAGGAAGACAAGAGCTAGCTATAAAACAATCAAAAAGTAATTTTTAAAATGGTGATAGTGAGTTCCACCTGTCTATAATTACTCCAAATGTGAATAAATTATCCAATTAAAATACAGAATGGCTGAATGGATTAAAAAACAAAACCCAAGTATATGCTGTATATAAGTGACTTGTTTAAACTTTAAGTACCCTAATAGGCTAAGAGTGAAAAAATGGAAAAAGATATTCATGTGAATAGAAACCAAAAGCAGCAGAATCAAAAACTATAAAAAGAGAAAAAGGTCATTACATAATAAAGAATTCAATTCATTAGGAGGATGTAACAAATGCAAACACATACACACCTAATATTGGAGCATCTGAATACATTAAATAATTATTAACACATCTGAAGGGAGAAATAGACAACAATATAATAATAGTAGGGAATTTCAGTACCCACTTTCACAATAACTAGATCATACATACAGAAAATCATCAAGGAAATAATAGACTTGAATGACACTATGGACCACATGAACTTAATGGACATCTGCACAATAGTCCATTCCCAAACTGGCAGGATATACATTCTTCATAAGTACACAGGACATACTTCAGAATAGATCACATGATAGGTCACAAAAGAACTTTTACCAAATTTAAGAAGGTTGAAATCATACCAAGTATCTTTAGCAACCACAATGGTATAAAACTATGAATCACTAATAGAAACAAAGATGGAAAGTCACAAATATGTGGAGATTAAATAACATACTTGTAAATGACAAATGGGTCAAAAAATAAAAAGGGAAATTAAGAAATATCTTGAAACAAAAATGGAAGAACAACATATCAAAAGCTTTGGGATGCTGCAAAAGCAAATCTAAGAGGGAAGTTAACAGTGATAAATGAGTACATTTAAAAACAGGAAAGATCTCAAACAATCTCATTTTATACTGCAAGGAACTAGGAAAAGAAAAACAAAGTAAGCCCAAAGTCAGAAGGAAAAAAGTAACCAATAATAGAGCAGAAATAAATGAAATAGAAAACCAGTCACTCTTCAAAACCCAGTGCAACTCTTTCTGCCCACAGGTCCTATCCCTGTGCTTTAATAACATCACGTTTTTGCACATGCATGCACGCACACACACAAACAAAAATAAAAAAGAAACCAATAAAATATCAATGAAGTTAAGATCTGCTTTTTTTGAAAAGAGAGATAACTCAATAACATCAGAAATGAAAGAGGAGACACTACAACTATTGTCACAGAAATAGAAATGATCATTAAAGACTACTATGAACAATAATATGCCAACAAACTAGATGACTTTAAAGAAATGGATAAATTCCTAGAAATACACAACCTACTAGGACTGAATCCCAACACAGAAAACCCCAGGACCAGATGGTTTCACAAGTGAATTCTACCAAACACTTGAAGAATTATTAATGCCAATCCTTTTCAAACTCTCCAAAAAATTGAGGAGGGGAGA
Source organism: Felis catus (assembly GCF_018350175.1). Taxonomy (NCBI): domain Eukaryota; kingdom Metazoa; phylum Chordata; class Mammalia; order Carnivora; family Felidae; genus Felis; species Felis catus. The sequence continues at coordinate 56,626,676 of NC_058385.1, forward strand.
ATGCTCTTAAACTCATTTTACAAGACCAGCATTACCAGGATACCAAAGCCATATAAGGACATATAAGAAAAGAAAATTATAGACCAATATCTCTGATAAATACAGATGCAAAAATTCTCAACAAATTAGGTAACTGAATTCAGTAGCACACTAAAAGGTCATTCATCATGATCAAGTGACATTTTTCCTTAGGATGAAAGCATAATTAAATGTATGCAAATAAGCAAGCATAATTCATCACACAATGAATAAGAGCTAAAAATCATATGACCATTTCAAGTAAGATGCAGAGAAAACACTTGGCAAGTAGAATATCCTTCTATGATAAAAATGCTCAACAGATTGGGTATAGAAGGATTAATCTCCGCATAATAAAGACCATATACAACAAGTCCACAGTTAACATCATACTCAATGGTGAAATGTTCAAAACCTTTCCTTTAAGATCAGGAACAAAATAAGGATGCCTACTCCTGCTGTTTCTCTTCAACATAGTACTGGAAGTCCTAGCAATAACAGGTAAGAAAAAGAAATAAAGCCATCCATTTGGGAAGGAAGTAAAACTATGTCTACAGATGACATGATCTTTATATAGAAACCTCAATATTCCACCAAAAAAAATCTGTTAGAACTAATAAATAAATTCCATGAAGTTGCAGGATACAACATCTATATACAGAAATCACTTGCATTTGTATACTTGCCAACAAACTTTGAAATCACAATTAAGAAAACAATGACACTTACAATGGCATTGAAAACATTAAAATACCTAGGAATAAATTTAAGGAGGTAAAGTACACTGAAAATCATAAGACTAATCAAAAAGATTAAGGAAGATACAAATAAATGAAAAGATAACATGAGTTCTTGGATTGGAAGAATTAATACTGTGAAAATGTCCTTACTATGCAAAACAAGCTACAGATTCATTGCAATACCTAATCAAAAGTCCAGAGGCATTTTCCACAGAAATAGAAAAAAAAAAAACTATTTCAAAATTTGTTTAGAACCACCATAAACTCCTAATAGTCAAAGCAATTCTGAGAAAGAACAAAGCTGGATTCAACACAACCACCAACCTCCACCCACCACCCTTGCTCCTTGTCAGTTACAAAGCTATAAATTATCAAAATGGCATAGGGGCATAAACACAGGCACACAGACCACTGTACTAGAATAGAGAGCCCAGACACAAACCCACACATATACAGTCAACCAATTTTTACAACATGGTGCAGGAACACGCAATGGGTAAAGGACAATTCATTATTGAAAGGCACCATTCAATAAATGGTGCTGGTTGGGAGAGACTGCCGGGAAGATGTCAGTGTAGGAGGACACTGGGCTCACCTCTTCCTGCTGATTGCTTAGATTCCACCCATATTGGCCTAAATAACCCAGAAAACCACTAGAAGACTAGCAGAACTGACTCACCGGAGCCAAGCGTAGACAAGAGGCCAACGGAAGGGCAAAGAGGCAGTGTGTGCTACACGGACTGGTGGGAGGGAGCTGGGCAGTGGAGGGGCAGCCTGCCGGGCAAGGCAGAGGCCGGAAGTCTGGCTTGCAAAAGTGGAGGGGCCAGACTGCATGAGCTCTGACAGCCAGTGGGAATTAACATCTGGAATTTTAAAAGTCAACAGCTCTGCTCTCAGAGAGTGGGAAGGGCAAGAGGACACCAAGTCCTCCCTCTAAAAAGACTGCAGGACAAAGAGCCTGCAGGGATATTGGCTGGAACCACAGTTTGAAAAATGCCTAGGGCCTACAGGAGGGAGAGTTATTGAGTCCAGGAAGAACAGAGCTAGGCGGAGGAACAAAGGCAAGGTTAAGCACCATTTCCCTCTCCCATCCCCCAGCCAAATTTCCAAAGGGAACCAATTCCCATCAACTAACTTGCTTGCACCTCACAAATGCCCAACGTTGTGCTTCTGTGGATCCATTCCTCCCACTGGCCAGCCTCCCTTCTGGTGCTGCAGGGTCCCTCCAGCAGGGGACCACCAATGGCAAAGCTAGCTAAGCCTGCCCCTCACACGCCTGTGCACCTTGCAGATCCACCCCATCTAATACGCCCTTGGCCAGATCCTGTCAAAGCAGCACCACAAGCCTGGCAGTGTGTAAGCAGCCCAGACAGGGGCCACACCACTCCACAGTGAGTCCTGCGCTAGGAGAGGGGAAGATAAGGTACACACCAGTCTGACTGTGGCCCCAGCAGTGGGCTGGGGGCAGACATTGGGTCTGACTGTGGCCCCGCCCACCAACACAAGTTACTCCACATGGCACAGGGGAAGTGCCCTGCAGTTCCATGCCACCCCAGGGACTGCCCAAAATGACAAAACCGAAGAACTCTCCTCAAAAGAAAATCCAGGAAGTAGCAACAGCTAACAAATTGATCAAAAACGATTCATAAAGTAATAGAACAAGAATTTAGAATAATAGTCACAAAATTAATCGCTGGGCTTGAAAAAAACCATAGAGGACAGCAGAGAATCTATTGCTACAGATATCAAGGGACTAAAAAATAGTCATGATGAATTAAAAATGCTATAAATGAGGGGCAAAATAAAATGGAGGCAGCTGTAGCACGGATTGAAGAGGCAGAGGAGAGAATAGGTGGATTAGAGGTAAACTTGTGGAAAAAGAGGAAGCTGAGAAAAAGAGAGAGAAAAAAATTCAGGAGTATGAGGAGAGAATTAGAGAACTAAGTGATGCAATCAAATGGAACAATATCCATATCATAGGAATTCCAGAAGAAGAAGAAGAGAGACAACGGGGTGGAAGGTGTACTTGGACAAATGATAGCTGAGAACTTCCCTCATCTGGGGAAGGAAACAGATATTGAAATTCAGGAGGCACAGAGAACTCCCTTCAGACATAACTTGAATAGATCTGCGTGACATATCATAGTGAAACTGGCAAAATACAAGGATAAAGAGAGAATTCTGAAAGCAGCTAGGGATAAACAGGCTCTAACATATAGAGGGAGACTGATAAGACTAATGACAGACCTATCTACTGAAACTTGGCAGGCCAGAAAGGAATGGCAGGAAATCTTCAATGTGATGAACAGGAAAAATATGCAGCCGAGAATCCTTTATCCAGCAAGTCTGTCATTCAGAATAGAAGGAGAGATAAACGTTTTCCCAAACAAACAAAAACTGAAGGAATTCATCACCACTAAAGCAGCCCTTCAAGATCCTAAGGGGGACTCTGTGAGTCAACTGTTGCAAGGACCATAAAGTACCAGGGACATCACTACAAGCATGAAACCTACAGATATCGCAGTGACTCTAAACCCATATCTTTCAATAACACTGAATGTAATTGGACTAAATGCTCCAACTAAAAGATGTAGGCTATCAGGATGGATTAAAAAACAAGACCCATCTATTTTCTGTCTAAAAGAGACTCATTTTAGACTTGAGGATGCCTTCAGATTGAAAGTGAGAGGATGGAGAACTACCTATCATGCTACTGGAAGTCAAAAGAAAGCTGGAGTAGCCATACTTATATCAGACAAAGTAGACTTTAAATTAAAGGCTGTATTAAGAGACGAAGAACGGCATTATACAATAATTACAACGTCTATCCATCAGGAAGAGCTAAAAATTATAAATGTCTATGTGCCGAATTCAGAAGCCCCCAAATATATAAAACAATCACAAACATAGGCAACCTTATTGATAAAAATGTGTAATTGCAATAGACTTTAATACTCCAATTACATCAATTAATAGAATATCTAGACAGAGAATAAATAAACAAACAAGGGCCCTGAATTATATATTGGATCAGATGGACTTGACAGATATATTTGGAACTCTACATACCAAAACAACAGAATATACCTTCTTCTCAAGTGCACATGGAACATTCTCCAAGATAGATCACATACTGGGTCACAAAACAGCCCTTCATAAGTATAAAAGAATTGAGATCATACCATGCACACTTTCAGACCACAATGCTATGGAGTTTGAAATCAACCACAGGAAAAAGTCTGGAAAACCTCCAAAAGCATGGAGGTTAAAGAACACCCTTCTAAAGAATGAATGGGTCAACCAGGCAGTTAGAGAAGAAATTGAAAAATATATGGAAACAAACGAAAATGAAAATACAACAATCCAAACGCTTTGCGATGCAGCGAAGGCAGTCCTGAGAGGAAAATACATTGCAATCCAGGCCTATCTCTAGAAACAAGAAAAATCCCAAATACAAAATCTAATAGCACACCTAAAGGAAATAGAAACAAAACAGTAAAGATACCCCAACCCAGAAGAAGAAGAGAAATAATAAAGATCAGAGCATAAATAAATAATATTGATTCTTAAAAAATCTGTAGAGCAGATCAATGAAACCAAGAGTTGGTATTTTGAAACATAAACAAAATTGATAAACCTCTAGCCAGACTTCTCAAAAAGAAAAGGGAGATGACCCAAATAGATAAAATCATAAATGGAAATGGAAGTATTACAACCAATCCCTCAGAAATACAAGCAATTATCAGGGAATACTGTGAAAAATTATATGCCAACAAACTGTACACCTGGAAGCAATGGATAAATTCCTAAGCACCCACACACTTCCAAAACTCAAACAGGAAGAAATAGAAAACTTGAACAGACCCATGACCAGCGAAGAAATTGAATCAGTTATCAAAAATCTCCCAACAAATAAGAGTTCAGGACCAGATGGCTTCCCTGGGGAATTCTACCAGACATTAAAGCAGAGATAATACGTATCCTTCTCAAGCTGTTTCAAAAAATAGAAAGGGAATGACAATTTCCAGACTCCTTCTATGAAGCCAGCATAACGTTGATTCCCAAACCAGACAGACCCAGCAAAAAAGGAGAACTATAGACCAATATCCCTGATGAATATAGATGCAAAAATTCTCAACAAGATACTAGCAAATTGAATTCAATAGCATATAAAAAGAATTATTCACCATGATCAAGTGGGATTCATTCCTGGTCTGCAGGCCTGGTTCAATATCCGCAAAATCAACGTGATACATCACATTAATAAAAGAAAAGATAAGAAACATATGATCCTGTCAATTGATGCAGAAAATGCATTTGACAAAATTAAGCATCCTTTCTTATTAAAAACACTCAAGAAATTCGGGATAGAAGGAACATACTTAAACATCATGAAAGCCACTTATGAAAACCCCACAGCTAATATCATCCTCAGTGGGGAAAAACTGAGAGCTTTCCCCTGAGATCAGGAACACTACAGGGATGTCCACTCTCACCGCTGTTGTTTAACATAGTGTTGGAAGTTCTAACATCAGCAATCAGACAACAGAAGGAAATCAATGGCATCAAAATTGGCAAAAATAAAGTCAAGCTTTCACTTTTTGCAGATGACATGATATTATACATGGAAAATCCGATAGACTCCACCAAAAGTCTGCTAGAACTGATACATGAATTCAGCAAAGTCGCAGGATACAAAATCAATGTACAGAAATCAGTTGCATTCTAATACACTAATAATGAAGCAACAGAAAGACAAATAAAGAAACTGATCCCATTCACAATTACACCAAGAAGCATACAATACCTAGGAATTAACCTAACCAAAAATGTAAAAGATCTGTATGTTGAAAACTATAGAAAGCTTATGAAGGAAATTGAAGAAGATATAAAGAAGGAAAAACATTCTGTGCTCATGGGTTGGAAGAATAAATATTGTTAAAATGTCAATACTGCCTAAAGCAATCTACACATTCAATGTAATCCCAATCATAATTGCATTGGCATTCTTCTTGAAGCTAGCACAAGCAATCCTAAAATTTGTATGGAAACACACACACACACACACACACACACACACACACACACACACACAAAAACCCGAATAGCTAAGTAATATTGAAGAAGTAAACCAACACGGGAGGCATCACAATTCCAGATTTTAGCCTCTACTACAAAGCTGTAATCATCAAGACAGCATGGTATTGGCACAAAAACAGACACATAGACCAATGGAATAGAATAGAGACTCCAGAATTGGACCCACAAAAGTATGGCCAACTAATCTTTGACAAAGCAGGAAAGAACATCCAATGGAAAAAAGACAGTCTCTTTAACAAATGGTGCTGAGAGAACTGGACAGCAACATGCAGAAGAATGAACCTAGACCACTTTCTTACACTATTCACAAAAACAAACTCAAAATGGATGAAAGACCTGAATGTGAGATAGGAAACCATCAAACCCTAGAGGAGAAAGCAGGAAAAAACCTCTGGGACCTCAGCCACAGCAATTTCTTGACACATCCCCAAAGGCAAGGGAATTAGAAGCAAAAATGAACTACTGGGACCTTATGAAGATAAAAAGCTTCTGCACTGCAAAGAAAACAATCAACAAAACTAAAAGGCAACCAATGGAATGGGAAAAGATATTTGCAAATGACATATCAGACAAAGGGCTAGTATCCAAAATCTATAAAGAACTCACCAAACTCCACACCTGAAAAACAAATAATCTAGTGAAGAAATGGGCAGAAGACATGCATAGACACTTCTCTAAAGAAGACATCCAGATGGCCAACAAGAACATGAAAAGATGCTCAACGTCGCTCCTCATCAGGAAATCCAAATCAAAACCACACTGAGATATCACCTCACACCAGACAGAGCGGCTAAAATGAACATATCAGGAGACTATAGATGCTGGTGAAGATGTGGAGAAATGGGAACCCTTTTGCACTGTTGGTGGGAATGCAAACTAGTGCAGCCGCTCTGGAAAACAGTGTGGAGTTTCCTCAAAAAATTAAAAACAGATCTACCCTATGACCCAGTAATAGCACTGCTAGGAATTTACCCAAGGGATACAGGAGTGCTGATGCATAGGGGCACTTGTACCCCAATGTTTATAGCAGCACTTTCAACAATAGCCAAATTATGGAAAAGGCCTAAATGTCCATCAAGTAATGAATGGATAAAGAAGTTGTGGTTTATATATACAATGGAATGCTATTTGGCAATGAGAAAGAATGAAATATGGCCTTTTGTAGCAAGGTGGATGGAACTGGAGAGTGTTATGCTAAGCGAAGTAAGTCATACAGAGAGAGACAGATACCATATTTTTTCACTCTTCTGTGGATCCTGAGAAACTTAACAGAAGACCAGGGGCAGGAGAAGGGGGAAAAAGTTAGAGAGAGGAAGGAGGCAAACCATAAGAGACTCTTAAAAACTGAGAATAAACTGAGGGTTGATGGGGGGTGGGAGGGAGGAGAAAGTGTGTGATGGGCATTGAGGAGGGCACCTGTTGGGATAAGCCATGGGTGTTGTATGGAAACCAACTTGAAAATAAATTTCATATTAAAACAATAAAAAACAAATAAAAATAAAAATATATGTAGTGCTAAAAAAATAAAATAAATGGTGCTGGTTAAGTCAAAATAATGAAAGTAGACCTCTCACAAAATTAACTCACAATGTATCAAAGACTTAACATAAATCCTTCAAACTACAAAACTAAAAGAAAGCATAGAAAAAAAGTTTCTTGAATTGGTCTTAGTCCTCATTTCTTGGACAAGCCTTCAAAAGCACAGGCAACAAAAACTAACATATTTGGGGTACATTCAACTAAAGACATCAATAAACTGAAAAGGCATCCTACAGAAGGGGAGAAAATATTTACAAACCATATAAGGGTTTAATATCTAAAATATATAAAGAACTCATACAGAACTCAATAGGGGAAAAAAGTAAATAGTTTAAAAATGGACAGCAGGCCTGAAAACATTTTTTCCCCAAGAAGACATACAAATGACTGGTAGTTATATGAAAGAGTGCTGAACATCACTAATAATATGGAAAATGCAAATCAAAACCACAATGAGCTACCACCTTACACCTGTTAGGATGGCTATGATCACAAAGACAAAAGATAACAAATATTGATGAGGATGTGGAGACAAGGGGACCCTTATACACTTTTGGTCTGAATTTAAAATGGTAAAACCATTATGGAAAACAATATGGTGGTTTAAAAAACATACCTACCCAGCAATCCAATTTCTGGGTGTATATCTGACGGAATTAGTGTTTCTAAAGGATATCTGCACACCCATATTCACTGCAGAATTATTCACAATAGCCAAGATATGGAAACAACCAAAGTGTCTGTGAATGCACAAATGGATAAAGAAAATATTTTACACACACACACACACACACACACACACACACACACACACACACATATAGTAAAATAGTATTCAGCTAGAGAAAGAAGGAAATCTTGTTATTTGTGATCTAAATCTTGTCATTTGGGTCTTTGGGCATTATGCTAAGTTAAATAATCCAGAAACAGAGAGACAAATACTATGTGGTATCACTTTATGTGGAATCTTAAAAAGAAAAATAAAAGGAAATGTTATAGAGAATAGGATGGTGGTTTCCAGGGTCTGGGAACAAGGGGAAATTTTGTGACGTAGGTCAGAAGATACAAATATTTTTTTAAAAAAGTAAGTTTGGAGGAATTTATGGCATGGTGACTACAGCTAATAAGACAGACTTGTATACTTGAATGTTGTTTAGAGTAGATCTTAACTATACTCACCATGAAAGAATTACCTATATCAACTATGTGAGGAGATAAATGTGTTAATTGTCCTAATCTTGGTAATCATTCTAGAATGTATATATATATCAAATTATCACACTGTACACTTTATACTCATTTATATTTTTCAGTTATTCCTCAATGAAGTTAAAAAGGAAAATTATAAATATGCTTATTTATTTTGATTATTAATTACTGAGAACTAAAAATGAAGAGAAAAATCTTTAAAACAGGCAGAAAAAACAGATATTTTACCTGCAGAAGATCAACATTATGATAAAAGTTTAGTTACACACAATGGAAGCCTAAAGACTTTTGCATATCTTAAAAGTCCTGAATGACGTGAACTGCTAGATTGTATACCCAGTTAAAATATTCTTCAAAATTGAAAGTATTATACAAATACTACACAAAAATAAATGAAAAATGGATGAAAGACATAAATATGAGACAGGAGACCACCAAAATCCTAGAGGAGAACACAGGCAGTAACCCCTTTGAGCTTGACCTTAGTAACTTCTTACCACATACGTCGCCAAAGGCAAGGGAAACAAAAATAAACATGAACTATTGGGACCTCATCAAGATAGACAGCATCTACGCAGTTAAAGAGAAAATCAACAAAACTAAAAGGCAACCAAAGGAATGGGAGAATATATATGCAAATGACATATCAGATAAAGGGTTAGTATCCAAAATCTATAAAGAACTTATCAAACTCAATGCCAAAAGAAAACCAAATAACCCAGTTAATTGACAAAGATATGAATAGCCATTTTTCCACAGAAGACATCCAGATGGCTAACAGACACATGAAAAGAGGTTCAACATCACTCATCATCAGAGAAATACAAATCAAGATCACACTGAGATACCATTTCACACCTGTCACAATGGCTAAAATTAACAACACAAGAAACAACAGATGTTGGCGAGGATGTGGCAAAGTGAGAACCCTCTTACACGATTGGTGGGAATGCAAATGGTACAGCCACTCTGAAAAATCGTATAGAAGTTACTCATAAAGTTAAAAATAGAGCTACCCTACAAGCCAGCAATCACACTACTAGGTATTTACCCAAAGATACAAAAATACTGATTTAAAAAGACACATATCCCAATGTTTATAGCAGCATTATCAACAATAGCCAAACTACAAAAAGAGCCCAAACATCCATCAAATGATCAATGGATAAAGAAGCAGTGGTATATGTATATGCGTGTGTATGTGTGTGCGTGCGCACGTAATGTAATATTATTCAGCCATAAAGAATGAAATCCTGCTGTTTTCAATAATGTCGATGGAGCTAGAGTGTATTATGCTAAGTGAAATCAGAGAAAGACAAATACTATATGATTTCACTCATATGTGGAATTTAAGAAACAAAACAGATGAACATAGTGGGGGAAAAAGAAGGAAGCCATAAAAGACTCCTCACTATAGAGAACAAACTGAGGATCGCTGGAGGGGAGGTGGGCAGGGGGATTGGTTAAATGGGTGATGATTATTAAGGAGACACTTGTTATAATGAGCACTGTGTGTATTATACATAAGTTGTGAATCACTAAATTCTACTCCTGAAACTAATATTATGCTATATGCTAATTAACTGGAATTTAAATACAAACTTGAAAGATAAAAAAGAATAACAAACACTATCAACAATTAACCTACAATAAAGAAAATTCCGAAAGCAGTTTTTAAGACAGATGGAAAATATTGTTGAATGGAATCACAGGAATATATAAAGAATACAAGGGATTAATATTTGGCCAGATATAAATTAATATGAACGGTATAAAACAATGAAGAAATGCACTCTAAAAAATGATAATCTTGTGGTGTATATTTCAGTCTGCAGGCATCTTTATTGTCTTCACTCTTTTTTTTAAGGTTTATTTATTTATTTTGAAAGAGAGACAGAGAGGGAGAGTGTGTGCATGCACAAGCTGGGATGGGGCAGAGAGAGGGGGAGAGAGAATCCCTAGCAGTCTCCACACTGGCAGCGGAGAGCCTGATGTGGGTCTCAAATTCACAAAATGTGAGATCATGACCTGAGCTAAAATCAAGTCTGATGCTTAACCAAATGAGCCACCCAGGCAGCCCATTTACTGTCCTCACTCTTATTCATTCACAGAACTCTAAAGCCCAAGTTGGCTTATGTCAACTTTGTTAAATCATTCCAGTGGACCCTGATGTCCACAAGTTTTAGTTTGCCACAAAGGAAGGATCTGCCTCATGCCCACCTCTCTGATGTCTTTTCTTCCCTCTCCTTCCTCCTAAATTACAAATATATCAAATCACCTACTGTTCTTCAAATGTCTCACCTTATTTTTTAAGCTCCCTTTAGTTTTTACAGACTACAACTCTGCCTATCTGTATGCATAACTTCCTAATCTTTAAAACTCAGCTCAGATATTTATTTCAGTAAAACTGCCTTAGCCCAACCCCTATCAGTGATATCTAAATAATTAGCTTTTGGGACCAGGAAAACATTCTGTGTCCACAGCATGACCCTCTATATTTCTCTCTATCCATCGATATCACATGTTATCCTATTATTCTGTGAGGCAAGGAACGTGCCCTTTATTTCTATAAACTCAGTGCCAAAGGACTGCTGGATTGTAGAAGATAATAAATATTTGATGTACAAATGACCATTGATGGGAATCTTATTTAGCATTATCCATAAAAGTGATTCTGTATGGTATATTTGGGAAATGCCAGGCTAAATATATTTAAACAGTATATTTATAACAAAAGTGTTAAGAGTTCCATATATGTTACTTCACATTGTAGTGCTCCATGAGATGGCGACTGTATGTAGCCAAATTTTCCTCCAAAGTTCAAAACTTCCTTTTCACTTAACATCTAGTAATATTTCAAGTTATTTTTCAGAACACAGTTTTGGAAAAGCTGGGCTACCCTATCCTACTCACTTACCTAGAATGTATTTTGTTCTATTAAATCAGAGGGAGAGAGAATTTCTGTACCTCTATCTCATTATAATTCATCACAAATTAAATTTTGTCATTAAATTATCTATAACATATTTTTCAGTATTTGTTCTCTTGAAATTTCCAGAAACTTTATAAACATTTATTTTAATATGGTCATAAAACAGTAAAGGAATAATTGGTTTACTGAAATGAAATTAATTTAATCAAGAACAAAGGCTAGATTCCATTTTCTTTTTTTTTTAAATTTTTTTCTTAATGTTTATTTATTTTAGAGAGAGACAGAGCACAAGCAGGGGAGGGGCAGAGAGAGAGAGGAAGACACAGAATGGAAGCAGGCTCTGAGCTGCCAGCAGAGAGCCGCATGCAGGGCTCCATTCATGAACTGCAAGATCATGACCTGAGCCGAAGGTGGCTGCTCAACCGATTGAGTCTCCCAGGTGCCCCTAGATTCCATTTTCTATTATTGCCAAGAGGATATGGTAAAGCCATAACTAAAAGTACTTATAAGTAATCCACTAATTATTGTTGTTAATATAAATATTCCTTAAAACAATACTGTCCTGAACAATTCTTTTTATTCAGGTCAACAACCTTGAACAATATTCATTAAAATATAAATGAGGTATTTTTTCTTTATGAAGTGCTGACTTTGGGTTTTTACATGTTTCCTTCAAGAGATTGCTAAGGTGGTTACTCAAATATTGAGTTACTTGCTAATAAGTGCCACACTTTGATCTTTCTACCTTAAGGATTTTAATTCTAAATAATTTTCAGCACATTTTTTGAAGCCTATAAATTATAGATCTAAATATATATAATATATATTATATATAAATATATATGTATATGTATATACGTATGTGTGTATACACACACACACACACACACACACACTAAGATGAATGATTTCTTTAACTATAGTAGAGCTGATGTGATTGGTATAAATCCTAACCTTTCTCAAGGTTAACTGCTTACAAAAGGTTTAAGACTAATATAGATTTACCTGTACTCATAAGTCATTAAAATCTACAAGCTAAGTGCCATGAGCCCTTAAAAGAAAAGAAAAAAATATGTCACATTTTGGGAAGGATAGAGATAGGGTCAATCAGTATCAAGAAAATATCACCAAACAACATGATTAATGAAGTTTTTCCCTTGAGGACTGGATAGGCTTTCAGGAAGTCACTTGTTTGGAGAAGTTATTCCAAGCTTAAGAACTAACAGATGCAAAGGAATAAAGGTGGCAAAGCATGAAACTTGTTCAGGAAAATTATTTGTGCTGAACAACTGCAATATTATGTAAGTGTGTAGAAGTGGGTAATAGGCTGGAAAGTTCCATTGAGGCCATTTTGTGGAACTATTTGAAAATCAGGCAGATGGATTTGTGTTTAATTTAATTGATACTTGGATGTCACTTAAGGTGGTTGAGCAGGATAAGGATTAAATCAGTGTTGCACTTGACAAACATTGATCAGCCATAGGATGAGTCAGACTGTGGATGAGCCAGAGACAAGAAGACCAATTAAGTAAAAGGCAACAGGCAATAGGCTGGTGAGAGGATTGAGGGATCTCATTAAAATTGGAATGAGAGTAATGAGGAGGGAGAGGAGACTCTAGATTTGAGGGTTAGAGGATATGGACAGAGACAAAACAGGATATTCCATATTGACTCCAATGTAGAAATTTAGACAAAACATAGAATAAAGATGTGAAAATTAGAACTAATGGGAATTCACTTTGACAGTTTTACAACGGGTATTTTTCCCACATTTACTGACATAATTGACATATAACATTGTGGTAGTTTAAGGTGCACAACAGGTATTTTTGAAGCAAAATGATTTTGTTTTGTTTACAAATTTGCTGCAGGCTTTAAGGAAACAAAACATTACAGGTTCAATTCAATTGCCTTATGCTGTTCTCCCCTGTGACATTACATTGTTAGTATCGTATATTCAGCATACACTGTTTATTATTTTTAAAATTACTTACATATATCTGCATAAGAAAAATATGTAATATTTTTAGCATTTTAATTAAATTTTGCATCATTCAGTAATTTGCTTTCCAAAACTGTATGCTGTGAGATCTATCTATACTGATGTATATAAATCTGGTTAATTCATTGTTAACTTTTGTATAGTCTGAACATACCACTATGTATTTATGTTTTATTTTGTTACAAATAAATATTTATGCTGCTAGAGGAATTTGGGAGAGGAATCATCCCAGCTAAGACTTCCTGGACCAGACAGTCCCCAACTGGCCCAGCAGGTGATCTGGCAACTAACCACAGATGCATCAGTGAGCTAAGAGGAGGGTAAATACATTTGGCCCAGATCAACAGAAAAATCCCTATGAAACACATACTCATACGATAAATAAAAGGTTGTTGTTTAAAGCCATTTATCTTTGATTCGTATTTTTAAGGCAATAGCTCAATAACTCTTTAATTGATGACCGTCATTATTTACATGAAGGCATAGAAAATTAGATTATGTGTTACTTATATGATATGTAAATCTCTTTAATAACAATATTTGATTCCTGGGTAAAATGAATAAAAATATCATTTCACTGGAAACTGTAAATCTGAGCTGCAATTTCTAGGTTGAAATATTTTATCAAGTTTTTTAAAAAGTTATATCCTGTTACAGTTATCATTACCTAATAATAGTGTTTTTAAGATTGCATTTTCTAATCCCATCTAATTTGTAGGTTAATTTTCAGCTTTTAAGGTATTTTAAGTTATTTCATTTAAATTATTCTATGCGTCAAAATCAATGACAAAATAAATCTGTATTCTAATAACTAAACCTGGTTTTAAAAATGACTTCTGTCACAGTCAAATACATCCAAACAGAGTAGAATAGTGGCTGCAAGCTGCTCGGGGGAGGGAGAAATGGGGAGTCACTATTTTACAGGTATAAAGCATTATTTATACATGATGATTGGGTGATAGAGATAAGCTATCCTATATTATACTGTACTTAACAATAGTGTATTGTGCACCCAAAAAATTGTTGAAGGCAAATCACATGTTAAGTGTTTTTGCTACACACACAAGAGAAAACTGCAAAGCAAGCTTAATAACAATGAATAAGGTAGGGTGACAATTCTGCACCTTTAAATCATTTGAAATTTAGTTTACAAAAAATGGACAGTAATAATTGCAAATTAGAGCATATTTCTTAATTTATAAGTGTAATATGTGTATGTGACCACTAGATAGAGCTAGTATAATAATATCCTGAGAAAATAACAAATATTTGAAACTCTATTTTACACTTTGCACATGTATAATTTGCACATGTTGTATTCTCTATAATCCCATGTATCTCTAAAATTGTTAACTTTAAGCTGGTACAGCTTAAAGTTCAGCTATATTTTCACTAAAATACATTCAATTACCAGTTTTGTTTCCCAATAGTGATCTGCATATAACACATTACAAAATTGTAGTAGTCATAGATCTAAAATCATACTAAAGCATTTTAGGATGTTTTAACATAAAAATTATCCTAAGACCACCAAAATATTTTTTGATGAACTTCTAATATATTTTATGGCTTTTGATACTTGCATGCATTATAGTGTTTATCATGCATGGGGCAAATTCTACTTGCTACTTTCAGAAAAAGATTAAATGTAAAATAAAAATATACAAAAATAAAAATTCAGAATAATGATTAGATCTTTAAAGCAGAATATATTAAACTAACCAAAATGTATTTCTCTTCTCTTTTTAATCAATAGACAGAGGACTTCCATTATGGAGCCAACAATGAACACCACAATTTGTTGGAAACTTGAAAGTAAAGATCATGTTTTAAACTTTTGTCCTAGCTCCTATAAACAGCCATCACTACCATCGACATCATAGAATAAGAACAGAAGTCTTTGGAGGCTCCTTCTCAAAGACGTTATTTATTTGCTGGCTATATTACTACAGTATTTATAAATATCCATAGCTTAAATTAACCATTATTCAGTGCAATATATGTAGCTTATTACACTTTCAAATTAATGAAATCTTTAAAATTCAGTTTATCTTATAAAAACGGTTTTAACGTTATGTGATTTAGGAATGTAATTAGGAGCACTTTGCTAGTCATTAAAGCAGCACTTGTTAGATTTTGCTGAAAATCAGAATCGCCCAGAAACATGTTAAAATTAACATCCTAGACCCTGTCTCCAGAGAGCCCAACTTTATTCTGCTGTGCATCCTAGAAATGTGCATTTTATCAAGTGTCTCTAGTAGTTCTGATGCAAAAGTTCATATATTGTAATTTTAGGAGTGTAGTAAATAAGAACACAGACCCTACGTTGACACAGGCCTGAAATGTAAGCCTCTGTTTTTAATAGATAAAATGGAGCGTTAATACCTAATACAGGTAGTTTCAAGGATTAATCTAAATCTCAGTCTAAATAATGCCTGGCACATGGTAACAAGTCTATAAATACTGCACATTATATTCCTTTCCCCAATTATGTCTACATAGTGTGACTATTCTCTGATATTCAAGGAACTAAATGATGATAGTGATACATATTTTTGTTGTGCTTTTGTGATTTAATTTTTCCTTGCCATTTATTATATGATGCAGTTACTGTCAATCACATGCTTACACGCAGAGCAATGTCACATTATCTATTGATAATTACTTAGAGCCTTGTTTGTGCTTGAAAAAAACAAAACAAAACCCAAACTATGTTTGGGAGATTACATTGCCATAAGGTATGTCTGACTTGTTCAGCACAAATGTAAGTTGTCAAGAAAAATATACAACGTGCCTTTGTTCACAAAGAGCTCTCAAACAGGAACTCAGAACTCCTTACTGAAGGAAATAATTCAATTGAATGTTGTCATCTAATATTTTAAATCCTTTTCTTGTCATAGGGTTGCTCATAAAATTGTTAATGCATGACCCTCAGTGAGTCCATTGAACTAAGCTGCTTTTATAGTCTGCATTTACATAATCCTGCTTGCTGGTATCCTATTATCTGAAGAAAAATATGTGATGTGTATAAAATACACTGAACGTCTCTTAACAATTATCTTTTTTTTTGCAAAGTGGTCACTTTGAAAAAAATATATACATTGATATAATGTATTTATATGGGTTTTGAATAAAAGAGCTGTTCAACACTGACATACTGAAAAATATTCTGAATTAAATAAACAATGATAACAAGATAGGCTACATGATAATGTACTTGTCCAAATATTGAACTGCATATTTAGAAGGTAAATTATTTCAAATGTTTTCATCATGCATTTCTTTCTCCTGTCTCATATAAACTTAAGGGAGCTGGAAACACTGTTAGTCAACATTTATCGAACACACTAACTTGTGGGCATTTTCATAACTACCAAATATTTAATACCTCAATTAACTCTCACAAATGGATATGGTGGATAATATTATTTTCCTGCTTCTATAGAAATTAAGAGAAAAAAAATAATGGGCCAAAAGTCATTCAGTGGGGGGATTCAGGATTTAAACCCAGGCAGTCTAATTCCCATGAGCCTAAGGCCTGAACTCACATCAGAACTTCATTTCCCTATTTATTTCCATAGCCCCATCTGTAGTTGAGGAGCTTATTTTCTCAAGGCGGGATGTGGGGATTACCACATATACCAAAGTTTGGTTTCAATCCAATCTTCCAATGTACTTTCCAGTAATTCAATTTTTCATAGCTTACCTTTTTGGCTATTTATGGGATCTTGAACTTGCCCACCTCCGAATTATTGCTTAACCCATCTGAATGCACTGTTTTGTTTTATAACATACTGATATCATAGTGATCATTATGTATCCCACTCAAATTCTTTGCATGTTGTAATGTTTTGTTCAGACCTCTCTGGTGTAAAGTAATTCCTTCCTTTTCTGATCCTGGTAGGAGAACCTTGAGAATTCAATCTGAGAAAATCTTAAGTCCAAGGGTGACTAGACTTCAAAATCCTCTATCTTCCAATATACATTTATTTATCAGAAATAACCTTATGCTTCAGGATACTTTCCACCCACGAGGTGAGATCCCCTTGATTACATGCATTGCACTCAGGAGACTTAGAGGTGACCCACATTATGATGTATAACCCTTGGTGTAGCAATTCAGGAGAATAAATCATTAGCCCTGTGAGTCTAGTGATGTGTCTCCTGAAAAAGCTGGATCCCACAGGAGGACTTAGTTTGAGAAAACTCTAAGCATGAAGGTACAAATGAAGATGCAGTGGGCACAATGTTTAGGTTTTCACTTTAAAGCTCCCGCTATATCTTTATTAAACATTAGTGGTCCCATTGTTTTTGATTAAAAAAAAAACCTGTTCACAGATTCCAATATAGTAGGTAGTATATATCGAGTGTAAGTGGTTTTAAAATAAAAGCTATGATTCCAGTAATAATATGTATGTGTGTGTATGTATGTGTGTGTGTGTGTGTGTGTGTGTATAATTTGAATTTTGTTAATTCCAGCAGCACCTATTATCACATAAAAATGTGAGAAAATTTTTATTCACACAGAAGATAATATGTGGGATCTGTGAATTTGGGGATTTCTTGTGGTAAATCTGATGCTTGCCATGGCCTGAAAACCTCTCACTAGGATAACCTGTTGGAATCATTCCATTTATTGCATTGTGATATTACTCTATTCCTTCCTCTTTCTTCTGCTTCTCCTTTTTCTTCTCTTTCTCCTCTTTCCCTTATCTTTTACTTTGTTGTGTTAGCATTGTTATATCATCCCCTAAGGTGACTATGTAGACATACATTTTGAACGCTGCAGTCTTACTCTGTGGTTTAGAACAGAGTTCAGTGCAGAGTAAGCCTCTGAAATCTCATTCCTAAGCAACAGCCATTCTCCCCTTTTTTTCCTGGCTAAGAAAACCAAATTTTATCCAGGTATGGGAGCCTGGCTTGCCTCTCCCCAGCCACAGGTAATTACACTCAATAATCAAGATAATTACTTTCCTGGTGCCAATGACTGGTTTATGTATCGTCAGTTAGGAAGAAGGAAATCTACTTCCCCTACACTTGATAAAGCTTTTATTCCATGGTAGAAATATAAAAATCAAAGAGAAATTGCCTTCTCTGCCTCTGGATATTTTTCTGTGGAAGAAACAATGTACACAACTGCTAAAACCATGTTAGAATCTAAAGTGACCCAACATCATGTTGGGATTGGAAGAGGAAATGGATGGAACGAAACTGGATCCTAGATAGATAGCATCTATTGTACAGTCAGCCTTCACACATTGTACTGTGTGACCTCATTGTTTAAACATTATTATGGTTTCAATCACTTGCAGGAAAATCATCCTCTTACGTGTTCATTTTAGTAATCCTAATTTCTCATAAATTATGTTCCAAAGAAAAATATGGTGAAGACCTATTCTCATTGTACTGACATTACATAAAATATCTTTTGTTACATTAAAATAATCTGTAAGCTATCTAAAGAATTCAGGAGACAACACAGTAGAAATTTACCTTTTTATTTCTAATAGCTTCTTAAAATTAAGACAGGAGACAATAAAAACTACAATAATTAGGGAAATGAAATTCTTAGAGATTTTTAAGCACCCATAATTTAAATAATATTATGGGACTGGCTGAGATACACACAAAATTACATTTCTGTGTTTGTTATTTTTGAGAAATGTGTTTGTTACTTTTGGGAACACCATAGCTTTTTGGTGGGATTTTAGAGTTTCTTACTATTACTTGTAGCGATATTTTTCCTTAGATTTTTATTTCAAATTAAGCTTTAATACAGTAATTTATTTCTAATATTTTATAAAGCTGACTTGTAATATATAGATGATAATTATCTGGTTCTGACTTTCTTTTGGAAGTTATGAATGATTAATATCAATATAAATCTTAAAGTTTGCAATACTTTTTACCATATAGCATTACAATTATCTAGGAGTTATATTATTCAGGTTTATATTTACCATTTTCACATTTCTAATAAAGAAAACTAACCTTGGAGACTTTATATCCCTTATTCAGTATCATAAGACCAACGGTGCAGAAGAGTAGACAAACATGCTCTTAGAACACATCATTGTCTACCATTATACACAATTATTCTGTGTGGGTTAGTTCGAAGTCTGTTAAAAGCTCCGTGGTTATTTGATGCAGTACAATTAAATATAATTATGAAGAATAGTTAAGGAGGCAAAGATCATTCCGCGACCTAAGCAAGACATAATCAACAAAAGTTATGCGTTTTTGGTTCTGAAATCAGGAACTTGATAATTTTTCTTGACAAGATAGAGTCCTGGAGTTGAAAAATAACATATTCTAAAAACTTCAGGCTGTTTAAGTATTACTAAAGCATAACCTTGGTCAAACACCATGAAAATGCTGATGTTTAACCATTTTTAATGATAAAAATGGCAATTTCATCGAGTCCAATATAAAAAACAATAGACAAGGACATCTAGGAATTAAAAATGGAGAAAGGAGGAAGATGAGACAGGTACCAGGTCACATAAGATACAGTTAGTTGGAATCATACAAGTAATAAGTAATAAGGGCCTAGCTGGCGAAAGAAAAGGGTTAGACTAGAAAAATATTTATGTGATAAAACTGACAGTATTATCGAATATAGTGTTGATACAGATGGAAAATAGATTGCTCTCATGTTCCTGGCTTGCATGACTCAGTGGCAAAACTATGGCCAGGTGGAAGAATTACAGAGAAAAAAATATACGGATAGGGCAGAGGATGGTGTGCAAATCAAACTCAAAGGACAAAACAGGAAAAAAGGGGCATACTTCAGGCTAAAGAAGAGTCAAGATTATTCGGAAGGAAATCAGGAGAAGAATGATTCAGAAGGCAAGAGAGAATAAAGGGTTAGAAGAAATACCAGCATGTTGTAATAAACAGGGTCAGCAATAACATTGAAGAGTGTAGAGCATGCACTGTGTTTATTAGTTATCCTCTATGAAAGAAACAGGATCTCTAAAATCTCGACAGTCACCATACTGAATAGAAAAAAAAACTTACAGTGTTCTTTATACTTCTATTTTAAAGAGAATTTTTAGGTTTTTAATATTTTGCTGTTCTATTTACCTCGACTGGGAGTTCAATATGTGAGGTCTTTGAATGTAGGCAGGCTAACATGCTAAGATGGTTATATTAGGAAAGGCTGCTCCCATCACTACACCCTTGCCTTGCTGTTGGTTATAGAAGTCAATCTTGGATAAAAGATTGGGGATTAACAGCGTAATTATGTTTTGACCACCTTAGGTTTGAGATACATTTTGGGCATTCAAATAAAGTTTATTAGTGAGAGCAACTGTGTACACTCTGGCACTAAGAAGAGGTCCATATTGGAGTTAATTTATAAATTATAAGCTAATAAATAGTGTGTGACATAAAGAGAGAATGCAGTGCAGTTAAAAAAAAAAAAGCAATGATAAATCCCTGCAGCACACATCGAGATCTTGTGAACAAGAAGCCAGCAGCAAGAACTGTGTGGAGAATGGTAACTGAGAGGGGAAATACGATTTCTGTTACGATTAAGACAAACCAACAAAAAAGACAAAAAAAATATTTCAGGGTGGAAAAGATGTTTAATCTTGATAAGTATTGCTGATAATTTGTATAAGACATTAAGAATTGCTCACAGTCTTTGACAGAATGAAGTTAACTAAAACCTTTGGTTAATACAGTTTATATTAAATGTTACTGGAAATAGACTGGATTGAGGAGGAAAAGGCAAATCGAGGGGTTGAGTGAATAAAACTATCAACTATCAAGAGTAGAAAAAATTGTGAATAGTGGTAGTAGGATGTTACATTGCAGGATGTTTAATTGGAGATCCAAAGTTTTGGATCAATTAAGTCAGATTCCCAATGAATCTTCAATATGTTTTTATTTCTCTAGAGCAAGTGCTTAGAACTGGAATGGCTGGATCATCTTAAAGGTATATATTCAACTTTTTAAAAAAAATGGCTACTTTTCCAAAGAGCTTTATGCCATTTTACGTTTGCAGCAGCAGGGTACGAACATTCCACCAGTACTTTCTCCATGCCAACACTTGATATCATCAGTGTCATTGAATTATTTCAATGAATGTATAGTTGGTTTGTATGTTTTTCTGAAGGCTACTGTCAGGTATCTTTTTGTGTTCATTATCTATTAATATATCTTTGTTTATGAAGTACCTGTGTAAATTATCAGCCATTTTTTATCTTAGGAGATGGAAATATTTATATTCTGTATACAAGATACTTTCCAGATACATGAATCATGACAACTTTCATTGTATGGATTACCTTTATTCTAGAAGACTTTCAAAAAGCATTTTTTTTTCAAATTTGTTTTTATGGCTCATGCTTTTCTATATCCTATCCAACAAATCTTTGCAAATCTTAAGACATAATTATTTACCTCTTCTAGAGGTATTATAATTTTAGTTTTTGTACTTCAAGTCTATGATCAATTTTGAGATAATTTTGTGTGTAATGTGAGTTTAATTTTTTCCTTATAGCTATATCAAATTTTTCCAGCACCATTTGTTGAAAACACTATGCTTTCCCCACTGAATTGCTGGGTACCTTTTTCAAAATCAATTGTTTAGCTCTCGACTCTTATGTTTTATTAACCTATATTTGTCCTTTCATCAGTATCTTATTATATTGATTACTTACTGAACATTTAAAGTTTTTTTTACAAATATTCTTCATCTTTTTTATTGGACATATGCTGTTAGGTTGAATCCTTATACTATACACTTGAAACTAATATAAGTTGAATCTTTATAAGGCTTTCAAATTGGGCAGTATACAAGGTTTTCTTGCCTTTGTAAAGTTGGGTACAGTTAGAAGTTTCGAATATCTTTTTAATATGCAAAAGATTCCTTATGTCTCTTAAAAATTGATTGCAACCTAGTTATGTTTGCAGACTGTGTTACCATGCCAATAAATATCCAAGTGAGTTTGAAACTCAGTGAGAGTTAAGTAGTGTTGGAAAATAGAACTGCAATAAATAGGGCATTATCCGTACTTGGTCTATAGCTTGGTTCAGATATTGAAGGTGAAATAGAAGATAAGTCAAGTATTATTTTTGAAGTGTGTTTGACTTGAGCTGAAGAGTATTTTTAATTTTTAAAAATTTGATAAAAATATTTAACAAAATTTGCAATTTTAACCATTTAAGTGTAAAAATCCATGGCTTTAATTTACAATGCTGCACAGTCATCATTACTAATTGTAAAACTTTCTCATCAGCCTAAACAAATTCAGTAACTATTAAACAATATCTCCCCATTCTCTCCTCTCCCCAGTTCCTTGTAACCTCAAATCTACTCTGTCTCTATGAATTTGCACCTTCTAGATATTTCATGCAAGTCAAATTATGCAATGTTACCATTTTGTGCCTGGTTCATTTCATTTAGCATAATGCTTTCAGGGTTCATCTATGTTGTAATAAGTATCAAAACTTCCTTCCTTTTTAAACAATATTCTGTTATACATAGATATCATGTTTTGTTTATTCATCTATTGATGGAAGCAAGGTTGTTTCCACCCTATAGCTATTATAAATAATGCTGTAATGAACACTGGTGTACAAATATCTGAGGCCATTTACAATGCTTTTAGGTATGTACCTAAAAAATACTGCTGGGTCACATGATAGTTCTATGTTTAACTTTTTGAAGAGTCGCATTTTCCACAGCAGCTGCACCACTTTACACTCCCATTGTACAAGAATCCCAATTTGTCTACCTGTTCACCAATACTTGTCATTTTCTTTTCTTTTTTTTTTTTTTTTAATTAGAGCCATCCTAGTAGGTATGAAGTGGTATCTTATGATTTTTACATTTCCCTAATGAATAACACTATTGAGCATCTTTTCATATACTCACTGATCATTTGTGGATCTTCTTTGGACAAATGTCTATTCAAGTCCTTTGCCCATTTTTAAATTGGGTGTTTTGTCTTTTTGTTATTGAGTTTAGAAGTTTTTTCTATACTCTGGATATTAAACTCTTATCATGTCTATATTTTCTCTCATTCTGTAGGTTGTCTTTTCACTTTCTTGATAATGTCCTTTGTTGCAAATAAGTTCTTAATTTTGATGAAGTCCAATTTATCTGTTTATCTTCACAAGCAACAAGATTGTTTATCTGGTGTCCTAAGAATTCATTACCAAAGCCAAAAACATGAAAATTTAGCCCTAAGTATTATTCTAAGCATTTTATGATTTTAGCTTTTATGTTTGTTTTTCTGTCTTAATTTTTGTACAAGGTTTGATGTCAGGGTCCAACTTCCTTTTTCCCCTGAACATGGCAATCCAATTGTTCATCCCAGCACCATTTGTTAAGACTATTTTTTCCCTATTGAATGGACTTGGCATCCCTATCATAAATCAACTGCCCATAGATGTGTGGTTTATTTCTGGGTTCCCAGTTCTATTCTACTGGTCTATATGCTTATCCTTATGCCAATACCATCCTGTTTTGAAGATGAGTATAGCTTTTTAATAGGCTTCACAAGTGTGAGTCTTCCACCTTTACTCTTTTTCAAGGTTATTTTAGCTATTGGAGGCCACTTGTAATTCCATATGAACTTGAGGATCAGCCTGCCCATTTCTGTAAAAAAGGCTGTTGGAATTTTGAGACAGACTACATTCAATCTATAGATTACCTTGGGTAGTACTGACAGTATATTTACACATCAGTTTGTTGAAACCTGTAAATGGTTTTTCTTCATACAGGAGTTTTTTGTAATTTATCTATTGGAAGAGTATGAAGTGTCATGTTCCCTTATTTGGATCCAGAAAGACATTTTAATAGGTCAAAACTAAGAAAAAATATACTGAGAAAAACCATGAGGAAAAAGATTTTTTGATTAATTCACATCCTGTCATAGTTTAGCAACGTTAGATTTACACTTTCAGCAGCCATTTTAAAAAGTGAAACCACAGGTGTTTTATGCTGAGATTTCTGTACTTTTATATAAGAGGCCCTCAAACACTTGTTTTTTAGTGTCACAACCAGAACAATTTTAAACTACTATAAAGCAAATGTATCTATCTATACAAGCAGAGAAGACTGGTGATTTTTATGTACAAGGTAACTCCCATTTTTTTTTAAGTTTATTTATTTTGAGAGAGAGAGAATGTGAGCGGTAGTGGGACAGAGACAGAGGGAGAAAGAGAGAGAATCCAAAGCAGGCTCCATGCTGTCACTGCAGAGTCCCACATGGAGATGAATCCAATTAACTGTGAGATCATGACCTGAACTGAAACCAAGAGTTGGACGCTTAACCGACTGAGCCACCCCAGCACCCCAGGTAACTCCTATTTTAACCAAGCATTTGAGTAGAATAGTGGCAGTATAGCATAGTGGTGAAATCATAGGCTCTACAAACTACCTGCATTTGCCTCCCATCTTTACTATTCACAGGCTATATAACACTGGGCAATTTACTTAAGATCTATCTGCTTTGGTATTCTCTTCTATAAAATGGGGATGATAATACTTCAAAGGTTTGTTATAAAAATTTATTTTATATTTGCACATAGAATTGTTCACTAAAACTATTATATGCAATATAATTTATTATATTGCACTTTATTACTTTATTACTTACAAGATATTTTTATTATTCTTTTATTTAATATCTAGATTAATCCTGTGAAATAGGAGAGATTATTAGCCTCATTTAACAGATGAAGAAACAAAAATTCAGATTGTGACAAAGCATATTAAAAATCAAAACCAATAAAACCTTATGCCAGATGAATAAGTTTTAGAGATCTGCTGTACAACATTGTGCTGACAGTTAAATTTATACTTTAAAATTTTGTTAACAGTGTAGATTTCATGTTGTTTGTTCTTACCACAACTTAAGGAATCAAATGAAATAAAATCAAATCTATAAAATAAAATCTTATTAAAACCAAATAATTGTCAAACCTTTATTCTTTACACTAGAGCAAACTGCTCTCTTTTCTATTTCAATTGAACAGTAAGAATATAAAATGAAATTATGTAATTTTATAACAGAAGAAAAATTGAAATAACGAATTTTTATAGCAGAGTGTTAATTTCATTTTCCCATGGTTCATATATTTGTTTTTTCCTGGTTTTCAGAAGAGAGGAAGTATATTACTCCTTGTAAAATTCATACGGTGGTTGGCAATCTGCTGAATATGGGACATTTAAAATTTGTACTATTCTGATTATAAATAATCACAATTTATTCTAACTCGCATAACTCTGGATGCAAGCACATCAACGATGAGATATGCTTACATATTTGCCTTTTATTTAAATAGTTCTTGATTACTGACTCAGATTTTAAGAAAATTTACCTTATTCATTTTTGGAACCTCATAAAGGCCAGTATAAATGAAACATTACACAATTTTTTTTAAAGATTTAAATGGTACAATTTAGAAAAATATAAAATACTTTAATAAACCTATTTAACTTAGTGAACCAATTATCTAATCAGTAAATATTTGTCTATGTATGAGTTTTATTATTATCATCCACTACTAAAATCAGAGATATTTAAAACATTTTGATTGAAGTCATGGCTTTGTATTAGACGGAGAAGAGATAATAGGGCTTGGAAAACTGATTTCCATTGCCTTCAAACAGATGTCAATTGAAAGAAAATAGGGGCACCCAGGTGGCTCAGCTGGCTAAGCATCTACCTCTTGATTTGGGCTCAGGTCATGATCTCATGGTTCCTGAGATCGAGCCCTGCTCTGTACTGACAGCTCAGAGCCTGCTTGGGATTCTCTCTCTCCTTCTCTATCCTTTTCCTGCTCATTCTCTCTCCCAAAAATAAATAAATTAACATTAAAAGAAAAAAGAGGGATGCCTGGGTGATTCAGTTGAGTGTCTGACTCTTGATTTCGACTCAGGTCATGATCCCAGGGTTGTGGGATGAAGCCCTGTATCAGGGTCTGTGCTGCGTGTGGAGCCTGCTTAAGATTCTCTCTCTCCCTGTCCCTCTGCCCCCTCCTCTGCTCACTTTCTAAAATACATAAAATGAAAAAAAAATT
This sequence comes from Felis catus, assembly GCF_018350175.1. Lineage (NCBI taxonomy): Eukaryota > Metazoa > Chordata > Mammalia > Carnivora > Felidae > Felis > Felis catus. The sequence continues at coordinate 56,653,257 of NC_058385.1, forward strand.
AAAAAATAAAACAGCATAAGTACCATGTAATTGGAATAACAAACATTGAGGCATTTAGCACAAGCACATGGAACTCACAGCTTAATAGAAAGCATCTTTTGTGATATGGCATTAAGTAATATTTGCATATTTACATCAGAATTAAACACAAACTAGAGATTATAGCTATGTAAAGAAAGAACTTTGATTTTCCTGAATTCTAATTAGTCAACATAATGATGTTTAGGTTTGTCATTAGTCACTTAAAATATAGTAAATGCAGTTCAATTAAACTATGATTCATAAATTCAGTTTATAGTTATTGAATGTCCATCCCACCCCATATACTATACTAAATATGGAAAATGCAAATATTTAGAATAAGACATTAGAATAATATCCTGAGACTGGTATTAATCTCAATAGGCACAGCTGAAAAGAGAAATGAAGTTAGTCTGGTATCACTTGTTCTAGAAAAGTCATTCTAGTTACTAATGATCAATTCACTTTGGAAATTCAGCTAAAATGATTGTCAAATTTTTTAAATAGGTTTTTTTTTTTTTTTAGAAAAGTTTTAGGTTGACAGCAATATTGAGTAGAGGGTATAGAGAATTGTCAAACATTTTAGTCTATATTTGAAATTGCTTTGTTTTCATGTTTTGAAATCATTTATTTGCAGAATTTAAGTACTTTCTTGTGGTACAAAATGATTCTTTCAACTGTAACTAAATTAACTCATAGTTTCAGTGAAGTTATATGATGGCTTATAATTTTAATAAGTAATCAATGTGAATATTTTATTTTTTATTTTTTTCCAATGAATAAATGATCTACAATTCCATAGACATTCAGACAATTATGTAGTAATAATGGGGAAATTAAGTTAAATTCATAAATACAGTTGCACCAAATAAGTTTCTAACTGATTAAAGATTTGTAAATAAAGTGCAAAACTAAAAAAATTAAAAGTAAAATATAGTATAATAGAAAAATAATCTAGGTGTGGGGAATTTATTCCTGGGAAAGATATAAAATCTAAAAGCTGTGAAAGACAATATATTTGTTATATAATATTTTAAAATTATATGTCTAAAGATGCCATATACAAAATTGTGCATTGCAAGTTCAACTAAAAACTAAATACAAATTATTTATAACCTTATCAATTAAGGATCAGATTAAACAAGATCAAAAAGGAGATCTATGGAGACTATAGGATCTAAGGAGACAAACTAAAGGATAATTCAACAAATTTATGAAATCCAACAAATCAAAATTCAAAAATAAAAAGGTAGTAACAGGGGGCACCTGGGTGACTCAGTGGTTTAAGCAGCCAACTTTGACTCAGGTCATGATCTCCTGGTTCGTGGTTTCAAGCCCAGTGTCAGGATCTGTGCTGAGCCTGGAGCCTGCTTTGGATTCTGTGTCTCCCTCGGGCTCTGCCCTTCCCCCATTCATGCTATTTCTGTCTCTCAAAAAACTAATAAAAATGTTAAAAAAAATTTTTTTAATGTAGTAACAGAATTGAGACACATAGGAAACAAGAATAGAAGTATAAATTTAGAGAATATGAAAAGTTCTCCCAAGATGAAAAGTAATAAATGTGACAGAAAAGAAATGATAGGTATGAAAACCTAAGTTTTAGGCAAATTAGTTGTGTTCCTAATGATGAAAGAACTATCTGGAAAGAAAAACTAGCCAGACTAAATTGAAAATAGCTTAAGCTGAAAAGAAAAATAAAAAAAATCTCAGTGTTCAGATAAAAGGGTCCACCCAAGGAATTCTGGGTTAAAAAGAATGACTCCTATGCAGAAGGTCATCTCATCCCCCAAAATATTAATGTGCAACTCTGCGGAGGTTGCCCCTTGGTGAGCATACACGAGATACTAATATCTTCATACACTGCATCCACTCAGCAAACTCTATCCACATACCTCTTCCTCAGGACTCTTTGTTTTTAAATTTTCAAATGTGTAAATGAAGACCAACCAAATAAAAACCAAGGCTTTCCTTCAGCTTGCTATAGCAAGGGAGTTAGCCACCATGACTGGCATTGTTAGAGACTCAAAAGCAGGAAAGAGTGAGAAAGCTTTATAGTGGAAAAAAGGGAAAGCTTCAGGTATGCACCGATTGGAAATTGTTGGTATAGAAAAGCTGAAAATGGGCTACCTAGAAGGGAAACATCCTATGTGATTGATTAGGGGTACATATTTGGCTTTCTCTTGTTGGTACTAAGTTGGAAGCAGGGACAAACAATAGGAAAGCTGTCAATTATTAATCAAGTCCTGGCCATGTTGGTTCAATTGTTACAGAAATTATTGTTTAACTGCCTGTATTGTTACCAAACATAACAATCTGGCTTCCTGTAAATCTGATTTATAGCAGGCTGGTTTCCTGGGCTGTTTATTGTAGATAACAGGGGTGGTTTTCTGGGCAGTTGTCTTCAGATTGTACATCAGAGTTCTATTTTTATATATGGTCTAGCCGTTGTCACTTATATATTCAGTTTCTCAGTACTGTGTTTTTCCCAAGTCCTGGATCATTATGCCAAACCACTGACCACTATTACTGAATTAGTAGAGATTCTATCTCCCACCATAATTACTTCCAGGCAAAATGTATACAAGGCACACTACTCAAAGTTCTCTTCAAGGGGGAGTTTCCCCTTTTACTTCTCTCCTTCAAAACCACCCTAAAGTATAACTATAGTAGAACTGGCTTAATCTGATTTGGGAATTGCCAGCATAATGTGCAAAACTATCTTTAAAAGCACACCTATCTTTTTTATCTTCCTAAGTCAATTGGTCATAGGAAACTTACCATGAGGCCACAAATAGAGAAAAAGCAATTTGACAGGAATAGGCATATAGGCCACTTACTTATGTAACTTATTTGTGCTACCAGGGCTTGAGCCCAATCTCAAAACACCACCCCCATTTGACACTGGAGTGCTGCTGTGCAAACCCAACATTAGGTCTTGGTGTGTCAGAGAATACCTTTCATCATTTTCAAGTTTTAGTCTCTAGTAGCCCCAGTAGCAAGCTAGAAGCTGCATTTCAAAAGGAGAATAGTTACCTGCAGAGGATGGCAAGGCCTTGCCTCAAAATCTCAAAGGACTAGGAGATGATTCACCTTTAGAAGTTGCCAGATATTCCATATGGCATTCCTAACTGCCACAGGCACTTCGAGCACTACCAGATTTGCTGATCTTTCAGCCCAATGGTTAGAACAGCTTGTAAGGGAGATTGTATTTACTGCAATCCTTTCTTATTCTGGGTCTCACTCAAAACAGACAGCCTTTCAGATTACTTTGTAGTTGGTTTGGAATAGCACACTCAAATGAGGAAATATGTTGCTTCCAAAATCCAAAGAGATCCATTAAGAGATCCTTACTGCTTTCTCCATGGTAGGGGAGCAGATGCAGCAAATGGTCTTTCCTGTAAAAAGGAGAATTCAACCTTCTGGAGATAGCTGGGCACCTAGAAATTTCACTCAGCTTTCAGACCTCTAGATTTTTGGGATTTCCTGCTTTCTGGTATTCTGGTTTCTTATTAAATTCATCTTAAGTAGTCCCAACTTGCTACTCTTCAGATACAACTAATATGTTTTCAGAGTAATGGACTAGTATGATACCCTACAGAATAGAGAGGAGCTCAAGATTCCTGTGCACTACATTAGGACCTAGAACTGGTGCCCTGGTACAGTTTTATAACACTAGAGTGGATGTGTGTTGCTGATGAAAGGAAACTGTTCTCTATGTGCTTTTTTTTGTTTGTTTATTTATTTTGAGAGAGGGAGAGAGGCAGAGAGAAAATCCTAAACAGGCTCCATGCTCAGGGCAGAGTCCAGTGCAGGGGTCAGACCCATGAACTGTGAGATCATGACCTGAGCCAAAATCAAGAGTTGGAAGCTCAACGGACTGAGCCACCCAGGCGTCCCTGGTTGGTTTCTTTTTAAATAGGCATAGAGAAAAAGGTGTACAGGAGATAAATGACTGCATAAATGCAGTGCAGGTATTGTGGGGTGTGCTGATTTGCTCCAGCAATAAAAGCACAATTGGAACAAACCCTGCAATTGTATCAACAACTGAAAAAGTTTATGATAATTCCTGGTCATTCTCCAAAGACCACTTTCTTCATCACAGGTCAAAGGGAGGTGAAGAAATGTGGTGGGAGTTAACAGTCTTTCATCAGTTTTGTTCTTGATAGTAAAGATCTCTGCAGTACCTTTTGGAATGCCGTATGGAGTTTGTGTTACTATTTTGACAGGTAGAGGCAGTACTGGTAATGGAAACAATATGGGGATTTTATACATTTCTGAATATATTTATTCAAACTATATATTCTGGAATTGAGGTTATAACCACAGGGTAGGTTCAAGAACTTCGATGAAATAGCCCAGAGCCAAAATTCTATTTCTTATATTTCATATTTTTCATCTGAAAAAAAGGGGGGCCTGTGACAATAACATCTACTTTAAACTGTTGCGAAAAAATGGGATAACTACAAGCGACATATTTATAAATGTTGTGGCACTTAGTAAGCCTCAAAAATATTAGCTTCTTTTTTTTAATTTGAGGTCCATGAAAAATATTTTTACTGTGCTGGCAATTATCCATCAGCAGTACAAACTTGATTAAGTAGAAAAAATTAAAGGAATCAAGCCAACTAGTTATTTTTCATTATAAAATTCTGAATTTAGAAATTAATCTTCAACATAATTTCTGATTTTAGATTTTTAAAAGGTAAACATTTCATAATAATTTTTGTAATTAAAAAATTAAATTGAAATGCACTATATTATAATAATTAGAAAATTTGTGTAGCAAATATTGGGAGAAAATATAATATACATTTTTATCATGGATTGGGATTAATTTATTTTGGTAAGGATACATTTGTATTTTTATACCATTATGTGGTAATGGCTGACATAAAAGTTTAAATCGAATATTGAAGAATAAGTCAGAAAACTCCTCTGAAATTCAGAACAGCTTCCTAGGCATTTTGCTCATAATTTGTTACTGTGGAAACAGTTGAAAAAAGACACTGGTAAAACACAGATGTCCAAGAAGGACAGTTAGAGCTGTAGCAAATCTAGTCTCTGAGGCTTGTCAGTGAACAGGAAGGACAGAGATTATAACAAGAAAAACACATGGAGAACTACTGTCATTGCTTGCATACATATGAAGAATTAAAACATGGCAGTAAGAACCAAAAATCCAGCACAGAAATATAAGGGAGTGTAAGAAGGACTACCAGGAGTCTAAGGGTGAAAGCAGCAGGGAACAGAAAAGTTCTCTTCATACTTTATATTCAGCCAGTCAGCTTTTCTGTATGACTCTTCAGAAATATTCTTTTTGGATTATTCTCTTTCCATTCCCACTGTTACCCTTGGTAACAGGCTCTTCTGTATTACTCAGAACTGGATTGACTTTGCTAGAATCAGAAGAATCACAATTTAGGGGCTAAACACAAGCAAACATAATGTCTCCCTCACACCATGGTGTGCTGAGGGTAGAGCAGTTCTCTCTGAAGCAGCAAGTCAGGGACACAGAGCTTCAGATCACTGTGTTATCATCCATCCAGAGACTGGGAGAGTAGGGGAGTGGTAGTAGAAATACCGTACTGTACACCCTTTCTTTTCACTTGCTTGCTTTGGCTTGTAGTAATCACATGACAGACATAACTCCTATGTAGGTGGGGAACTATAGAGAGGCACATGGACATTAGCTTCAGGAACAGTTTCTTCCACTCTGACTTTACTCATTTCTACCTAACTAAAATAGCATTGTTACTAATCTTGATGACAATTTTCTCCTCCAATTCGAATCCATATATTTTCTTTAAAATTCTCACTTTTTAGAAGTGACTGAAACTAAACTCCATCTGCTGGTTTATAAAAATCTTCATATCCTGGACCAAATGATAACAAAAGACATCTTCTCTGTGGCTTCTACATAGGTAATTCCACTTTAAATCTTGCCCATGCCATTCTCTTCATTGTGGTGATAGTCTTCCTCCTTTCCACATGGACAATCAATATTAGGAAGTCTATTCGGATACTAAAACACGTTTAGGATATCCCTGTTATCTTCTACTCCTGATTTCAACCCAACCGGCAACCAGCTTTCCTGAGCTTTGTGACTGTGAATTTGGTAACAACATGGCACCTGGAAACATAACACAAAGACAACAGACTCTGCAAGATGCTGGAAAGAGATAATGGACACAAAAAATATTTTCTGCTATGAAATGAGGGCCAGACATGAAAAACCTTAAGATGAGGGTCAGAATAAGAAGAATTCTGTAAACAAAGCTTGGATGAGTAAGTCCAGTGCATACCCATGAAAGCATTTTCTGGTGTCCTGGACCCCTTGATAGCTGCTGGGAAGAGGTGGTAGTTTGAGTTATTTCTACTACTGAGGCAGAAATAGCACTGAACTTTGCAGATGAGAAGTCCTGAGAATAGCAAGACCGTATGGGTGAGCATGAAAGGGATAAAATGAACTTCATGAATGGATTTCACCAACACATAAGACAGAGTTTTGGTCCCTCTCATTACTCACAAGACTGTCATCTATTAAGGATTTCCAGGGCTGGACCTCCATTCCAAGAGTGGTATATAAGTAGGCAGTAGAATATAACCTAAGAAAGCCCAGTAAACAGAAGGGATGGAAAAAAACAGCACTCATACTATCATGAGTTCAAACTGCTATAAGACAGAGAATGACATGAAGCAAATTAAGAGTACTTGGGATGATTCAATTATAGTACAAAATGTTTTCAAGAATATGTAGGTAGGTAGATAGTGAGAATATTTAAGTATGTGTGCTATATTTTATTTGAATTAAATCAGAAAAAATGGTTGCTGAATTAGATTACTAAATGACACTCAATTAGGAATTCATTCAGAATTAAAGAAAAATTTCAAAGCACACAGCAAATAGAATTACAGAAAGAGTAAAAAACAGCAGATCAAAGAGACAAGAATTAAATAAATGGGAGAAAACATCCTTGGGTTGGAAGAAGATCAGGTTCTATAGATTATAGATGACAATTTTCATCATTCTATCCTGAATTCCAAACAGGATTAACAAATACTAGGCAAACAGTTAGGTATATTAGGATCTAATTCATTAACTCTAGGAATAAAGAGAAAAATCTTGTATGCTTCAAGAATAACTACTAGATTACAAGGTAAAAAATAGAGTTACATGAGACTTTTTAATGCCAACACTGCAAGTCAGAAAACAGTAGAACGATATAAATCATCCACAAGTCATACACACACAGTAAAAAGAATATATTTGTAAATATGGAAGAATTTGAGAAAGAGACCTTAGAATGAAAGAAATGAAGAGAAATAGGATTTCATCTGATATCTCCTAAGGAGAAAGCCACTATTTTTTTTGATCAAATTCCTAAAACATTTTTTTTTATTTTTGAGATTCTAATAATAATACTTTCCCATTTCTGAATTCCACATGAAGATATAGAATATTAAGATTTGCTTATCCTTGGGGTGTCAGGGTGGCTCAGTCAGTTGAGCCTCACATTGGGCTCTGAGCTGAGCACAGAGCCTGCTTGGAATTCTCTCCTCTCTCTCTGCCTCTGTCCCCTGTGCTCTCACTGTCTAAAATAAAATAAGTTAATTACAAAAAAAAAATCTGCTTATCCATTCAGAACATATTTCTGCCCCCAATTTTTTAAATGCCCTCCAAAAATATGTAAAGCAAAGGAGAGAGTGTGCTTTCCCCAAAGAATTTTGTAGTGTTAGAAGATGAAATAAAAATTAGGTCTGTTTCCATGATCATGAAGACTCAATATTACCAAGAGGTCAATTCTTCCCCACTTTCTATACATTTAATGCAATCCCAAACAAAATCTCAGTAATTCATTTTGATTATATATCATATATATATGTATATATATATATATATGTATATATATATACACATATACACACATACATACATATGATCCCAAAGTTTATATGGAGAGAAAAAAACATACAGAATAGTCAACACAATATTGAAGAAGAAAGTCAGAAGACGGACACTATCCAACTTCAAGACTTATCATATGTCAGGGTCAAATGGAATTTATCCAAGGATAAACCATTCCAAGGATGGTTCAACACCCGGAAATCAATGTGATACAGCACATGGAGACCAGAAGAGAAATATTGTCATTTCAAAAGATGCAGAAAAAACATTGACAAAATTTAATGTCAATGTATGATAACAACTTTCAATCTGGTGGGCATAGATGGAAAATCTCAAAAAAAGGCTGTATCTGACAAGCTCACAGCTAACATTGTATGCAGTGGTGAAAAGCTGAAAGTGTTTCTTCTAAGATTAGGAACAAGAGAAGGATGCCCATTGTTACTACTTTTATTTAACATAACATGGGAAGTCCTAGTCAGAGGAATTACACAAGAAAAATAAATTACATCCAAATTGGAAAAGAGAAAATAAACTATTTCTATTTGTGCAGGACATAATATTACACATAGAAAACCCTAAATATTCCACCAAAAAAACTGTTAAAATTCACAAATTTGGTAGATATTCAAGATAAAAAAGATCAATATATAAAAATCAGCTGTATTCCTATATATTAATAATGAACTAAGAAATTAAAAATCCAATTTACAATTTCATCAAAAATAAAATATCTAAGAACAAATTCAACTAGAAAGGTGAAACACCTGGAAATTGAAAAGTGTAAGGTATTAATGTAAGAACTTGAAAAAGACTCAAATAAATGGAAAAAATATTCTGTGTTCATAGACTGAAAGAATATTGTTAAAATATCCATATTACCAAGAAATCTACAGGTTGAAAGCAATTCCTATCAAAATTCTAATGGCATTTTTCACAGAACAAAAAATTCTAAAATTTGTATGGAACTATAAAAGGTCCCAAATAGCTCAAACAATCTTGAGATAGAAGAACAAAGCTGGAGGCATTACACTTCCGGGTTTCAAACTATATTACAAATCTACAGTAATCACATCAGTATAGTATTAGCATAAGAACAGATACATAAACCAATGGAACAGAATAAGACAGACATAAACCCACACATATAGGGTTAATTAACTTACAACAAAGGAGCCACGAATATACCATGGAAAAAGGATAGGCTCTTCAGCAAATAGCGTTGGTAAAACTAGATAGCCACATGCAAAAGAATGAAACTAGGCCCATCTTACAACACACACAAGAGTATACTCAAAATTAATTTAAATCTTAAGACATAAATCCATGCAATTCATCAGGTAAGGTCCTAGATATTGGTCTTAGCAATTATATATATATAATATATATACATATTATATATATTTTATACCAAAACCAAAGGCAACAAAAGAAATATAAAGAAGTGGGACTATATCAAACTAAAGAGCTTCTGTCTAGCAAAGAAATCCACCAACAAGGTGGAAAAAAGGCCACCTATAGAATTTGAGAAAATATTTGCAAATCATGTACCTGTTAAGGGATCAGTATACAAAATATTTAATAACTTCATACAACTGAATGGAAAAAAATGCAATTTAAAAAGGAGATCTGAATAGGCTTTTTTCCAAAGATGACATATAAATGGCCAACAAGTACAGGAAAAGGTACCCCACAGAACCAATCATCAGGGAAGTACAAATCAAAACCACAACAAAGTATCACCTCACATCTTTTAAAATGGCTATCGTTGGGGCACCTGGGTGGCTCAGTCGATTGAGTGTCCAACTCTTGATTTCAGCTCAGGTCATGTTCTCATGGTTCAGTTTGTTGAGTTGAAGCCCCACATCCAGCTCTGCATGGACAGTGCAGAGCCTGCTTGGATTCTAGTTCTTTTTCCCCTCTTTCTCTGTTCCTCTCCCGCTGTGCTCTCGCTCTCTCTCTCAAAGTAAATAAACTTAAAACAATTTTTTTAATCGCTATTGTTGGAAAAAAAGAGCAGAAAACAAGTGTTGGCAAGGATGTGGTGAGAAGAAATCACTTGTACACTACCGGTGGGGATGTAAATTGGCAGAGCCACTTGGAAAACCGTATGAAGGTTCCTTAAAAAATTCAAAATAGAACTACCGCATGATTCAGCATTTATACTTTGGGGTATCTGAAGGAAGCAAAATCCTTGTCTTGAAAATATATCTGTACCCCCATGTTTATTTATAAGAACCAAGCCATGGAAACAAAGGTGAATGGATAAAGAAAATGTGATATATATATATGATAGATTATTCTATGTAATATTGTATACATGTACATATATGATGGAATATTCTATGTTGTATTATCATATACTGTAATAATATTATAGTATATGGAATGGAATATTATACAGCGATAAAAAGGAGATACTGTCATTTGTCACAACATGGAAAGATGTTGACAGCATTATGCTAAGTGAAATATGTCAGATAGGGAGAGATAAATACTATATGATCTCACTTATATGTGGGATCTAAACAAATAAAAAAAGAGGAAGAGGTAAGGGCTGGGTATGTGCAAAATGTGTGAAAGTGGTTGAAGGCGCAAACTTCTAGTTCTAAGATACACACATCCTGGGGGTATAATGTACAACATTATGACTATTAACAATACTGCAATGTGTATTTTAAAGTTGTTAAGAGTAGTTCTTAAATTCTCATGACAGGAAAAAAAATTGTATGTGTGATGATGGATGTTAACTATTTTTTTTTGTGGTAACAGTTTTGCAATACATACACCTATCAAATTATTAAGTTGTACACTTAAAGCTAATATGATCTTACATCATCAATAAAAAAGATATGTATACAACATATACATTTATATGCATACTATATGTATATTATACACATGCATATGCATAAATAGAACCCAAAACAACAGTAGTGAGGTTTCACTCTACATCTATTAGAATGGCCAAAATTCAGAGCATTGACCCCAAATTCTGTCAAGGATATGGAACAACAGGCTAATGGCAGGTTGATCCCATTCATTACTGCTAGGAATGCAAAATGGGACCACCATTTTGGAATACAGTGTAGTGGTTACTTGCAATACTATTCTGTTACCATATAACCCAGCAATCATCTTAGCATTTACCCAAGGGAGTTAAAAATTTGTGTTCACATCAAAACCTTACACAAATGCTTATAGCAGATTTATGATTGCCAGAACTTGGAATCAACCAAGATGTCTTTCAGTAAGGGAATGGATAAATTGTGGTACATCCAGGCAATGGAATATTATTCAGGGCTAAAAGAGAAATGAGCTATCAAGCTATAGAAAACATGGAGGAAACTTAAATGAATATTACTAAGTGAGAGAAGCCAATCTCAAAAGGCTACAAACTGTACTATTTTACTGTATGACATTCTGGAAAGACAAAACTATGAAGGCTGAAAAAAAATAGCTGTCAAGGGTTGAGGAGGTAGAAGATGAATAGGTAGAACATAGATGGCTTTTAGGGAAAATACTCTGTAAAAATAATAGGTGCACATCATTATATAATCATCCAAACCCATAGAAGGTACAATACTGAGAGTTAATGGTAATGTATAGACTTCTGGTGATTATGATGTGTTAATGTTATCTGTTGTAACAAATATACCACTCTGGTAGGAGATATTGACAATGGGACAGACTCTGCATGTGTAAAGGCAGGGAGTATATGAGAAACATGTTCCTTTGCCTCAAAATTGCTGTGAACTTAAAACTTTTTTAAAATTTTCCTAGTAAAAAATTAATGAAAATATTGCATGTTAAACACTGTTAACAGACTAAAAAGGTGTTTTCTAACATTTAAATATTCTTTTGGTAGTGGGACACAACACACTTCACGACCGAACACCTGGAAATGAGAGCTCTCTGTTAGAGCTCCAAAAAAGATTATGATGCTATCTAGGCTCACACAGAGGTTTGTGCCCCAGGACAGGCTAACAGCAAATTGGAGCCGTAGGGTGAAGTTTATGTGTGCCAAGCAGGGTGGGATTAGCTGGGTTTTGCAGGCTTCCTGCAGATTGTTTGCCTGGAATAATTCCATCGGCTCATGGATTAAGAGGTGTCCCTAGCTGGTCTTGCTGTAACCAGAACAGGTGCATTGAGGGTCTCACACTAGAGTGGGAGAACCTGAAAAGTAAAGTGGTTACCATAGGTACCTAATCAGTGTTCAAAGAGGAGAAATGACCTGCCTCAAGCCAGGGCCTTGAAACTGGGTTAAGAGAGCATTTAAAAAAACCTCAAACTCCATTTAAATAATGCAAGCCAGCCTTGCAGAACATGTTCACAAACATATCTGATAAAGGACTTCCATCCAGAATATAGAATGCTTTTCAATACAGCAAGGAGAAGACCAAAAACTTAATAAAAAGAAAAATCTGTGAAGATTAAAACAGACCCACAAAGAAGATCTAAGATTGAGAAATAAACACATTACAAGATGTTCATTAGTCATTTAGGGAAATGCAAAGTAAAACCACAATGAGATACTACTAAATATCAATGAAAATGGCTAAAACGAACACCAAAATAGGTGATGATCTAGTAATACAAGTAGAATTCTCATGTTTTGCTAGTGACAATACAAAATGTCTTAGACACTTGGCAGAACATATTATAGCAGTTCCTTAGAAGATCCTTAAAATCGTTTCCCCAGAACTACTCAAGGTAAAGGAAAAAAATGTTCCACACAAAAACTTGTTTCTAAATGTTCCTAACAGCTTATGTGTTAGGAATATTTGGATCCTAGAAACAAACCTCATATCCATCAGTTTATGAACTGATGAAGAAATTGTGGTAGATCCTTACAATGCAAATCTACACAAAAATAAAAGCAGTTGACCCTGATTAACTACTGATACACCCAACAAAATGGATGAAACTTAAAAGGAATATGCTTGGTGAAAGCAGACCAAAGACTCTCACCTCTATGGTTAAATTATGTGATATTCTGGAAAAGGTAAAATTACAGTGTCACAGAGCAGAGAAATGGCTGCCAGGAGCCAGTAATGGGCTATAGAATGGGGTGAGTGCAAAAGGGCATGATGGAACACTGTGCATGAGGAAATATTTTCTATCATGCTTTTCAAACTCAGAGTTGTACACTTTTTTAAAAAGCTGAATTTTTTACATGCAATTTATACATTGAAAATGCTGATTAAAAAAAAGGGCCCACTACAAGTTGGTAATTTGCAATAACCACACCTAATTCCTTTACAGAATAGCAAAATTTGCTACTTAATTTCCTGTCCTAATGTATAGCATAACCCAGATTTTTCATCTAAAGATGAAATGATAAGCCATGTAATAACTGTCCAGACCAAATCACTGATCCCTCTCTTGTAACTTAAACTCTTACTTTCCTTAAGCTTTCAAGAAAGTCAGTTTTGCTCATTTATTCCTCTCGCTCACTAGATTTTAGACTTTTTGAATAAAATACATGAAATGTTTTGTAAACTACAGAACATAAAAATGAGTTGCTGTTATTTATTATCGTTTAGTGTAGAAATTTTTTCTAATCCATCTTTGTAGGACACTAGCAGTGCATACAACATGTTTTGTTTTCTTTTGTTTTTTATTTGCTCAATAACTAGGTGTTGAATATACTTAAATAGGTGATTGGGATTCTTATTTTTATGTTTGAACTTTTCCAAGTTGGAACATTTAACTTAGGCGCAACATGATAGCATTATCTCTGGGACAAAAGCTGAATAGTGACTAAGAGTGACTATCTTGTTTTCCTATCGGTTTTACTCATCATCACATTTCCTCCAAGTGAACTATTTATTGAGTTTCGGTAGCATTGAGTGCCAAAGGACAATTAAATTGATCCTCAACAAATTACTAAGAAACACTTCCTTGATTTTAGTGTTTCCCCTTAATTGTGAAGCCATGGCAGCTCCACAAATAAATGGGTGGCTTAACAGACTCCACGGCTAATAATGTGAAAAGCTCACATTACCTAATGCTACTTTGAACATCTCTATTACCACTTTGAATGTAGCCAAAAATAGAGTGATAAAGACAAGAATAGTTGCTGTATTTGTCACCACGAACTACACTCAAGCCTTTTAAATACACACACACACACACACACACACACACGCATTAACATTTTAAAACCATGCTCTTAAAATGTTTTGTCCTTGTTCAATCACTTTGACATAAGGGATATGGTCCTTGTAAGCACTTCAGAAACTAGATGAGAAAATTTCATTTTATAAGTAAGAAAACTAAGTCTCAAAGAGTAGATATAAATATAAATATTTGCTTTGGGGGAGGTCCACCATTCAACTATAATTTCAACACAAAACTATTCAATTACTGAGAAATAATGACTCAGCTTTCCCAAATCTGAGTGTGAGCTACATGGAAGTAACTCCATATATAAATTTTTCAGCATTTTATCAGCAGTGCCAACCATGTTTCTTAATCCATAACACCGAAAATAAATTAAGTAATAATTACCCCTTCTGAAAGCCTATGTTCCAAAAAAACATGTTACGCAGTTTATATATTCAATCTCATTAATTCTTACAACAGCTTTATACAAGGGACACCACTACTCCCATGTTACCTTCTACCCCACGGGCTCCTTCACTCCATGATAAATAAATTCCATGTATTAGTTTTCTATAGCTGTCTTGACCAAGTATCACAAACTTAGTAGCTTAAAAGAACACAGATTCATTATCTTACAGTTCTGAAGGCCAGAGGTCCCAATATTAAGGAGTTGGCAGGTCTCATGCCTTCCTGGAAACTCCAGGGGAGAATCCATTTCTTCACGTTTTCTCTCTGATGTGTTTTTCGTAGTCACATCTCCCTCTGACCACAACCCAGAAAGGTTTTCTGCTTTTAAGGACTTGTGATTAGATTGGGCCCTCCTGGGTAGTCTGGCTGCTATCCCCCACCTGCAGGCTTTTAACCTAACCGCATCTTCAAAGTCCTTTTTGCTATGTAAGACAACATATTTACAGGTTCTGAGGATTAGGTTGTGGCCATATTTTAGGGCCATTATTTTGTCTGCCACACCTGTATCATCATTTTTCAGGGACCCTTCCATTAGGCATCTAACTAAACTGAAACATAGCTTTTTTTTTTCTTGAAGGCATTACTTTTCTCACTATATTCACTAGAAAATGTTTCTTCACATCTCATGCTTTAGAAAAAAAAACACAAAACAGAGGTGGGACCTGTGTCATCTTAGTTCCACACTGATAATTCCCAACCATTATTTTAAAGTACCTATTCTTATGAGTTTCTTACCATCCAGATATAAAATTTCTATCTCACTTTGTAATTTTCTCTCTCAGTTATTGGCTTACTCATCCACGGTAAACTTCCCTCTTTGCTATTTATTCCCATGGCCTCATCCTCAACCTTGCATGTCAATCTCATTTGGACTATCAACACGTTGATTAGTTTTTTCCCTTCTTTTCTGTGTGTTTTGACTTTTTACCTGCATTAAAGAGAAAGTAGAGTTTCATGGTTATGGGAACCAGTGAGCAGAAAGAATTAGAACCTTTTTTTCCAATTATTATTATGCGTCTTCTGATTCCCCAAGACTACAGTCAGAAAAGAATTTGCTCATTTATCGATTGGGACAATTTAAAAGGCAAATACAACAAAGGAGAGAAAAGGGTAAACTCTTGACAAAATGCTTCCATCAGACTTCAAGGAAAGCATCTTTTTTAATGTTTATTTGTTAATTTTGAGGGAGGAGGGAAGAAGTAGGGAGAGAGGAAGAGAGAAAGAATCTGTCAGTTGTCAGCACAGAGGTTGGATTCCATGAGCTGTGAGATCATGACCTGAGCTGAAATCAAGAGTCAGATGTTTAACTGACTGAGCCACCCTGGAGCCCCAAGGAAAGCATCTTTAAAGTTAGTCTTCTCCAAGTATTTCCATGGGGAATGCCACCCGGGTCCTAACTTGTTCCTTGTCCTGAGGCTGGGTTCCTATTTCTCAAGTGAATCTTTCAATAAATCTTGCCTTAGAAATCTCCAGCACCTCCAAGGAAAACCCACTCACATACATAAGAGTGGGTCTTATTACCTAAATTCTCCTTTCCCATTCGTTTACACAATTTGAGTGTGACTATCATTGACTTAGCTTCCAAAGCAGTGATGCCCTTTGCTACTAAAGTCCTGTAAATTACTGTCAGGTGGAGAATGGGTTTGGGGTGGTAGTGGAGGAGAAGGTGGTGGTAGTGTTGAAATGAATTCTTGGACTCTACTGTTGAAATAGCCATGAATCCATCTTTATTGTTAGTCTCATCCCTAAGAGCTTGAAACATGACATTTCACTAATTAGTGCACCTGTTAGCTCAAGCACACATACATATTTCAAGGACAGAAACTCAGGTGGAAAGAGACAGGGTTTAATTTAAATCCATATGGCAGAAGAAAAAAATTCCTAGTTTAGCAAGTTGTCTACCATTTCCTGTGAAAAGAGTAATTCCCATTTCTCTGTAAAATAGTTTGGTTTGTTTTCATCCATATGAAGTCTCTTATCAGAGTAGCAAATGTAATAAATTACCTCATATTAGGTTTCCCCTTAGTTATCACAGGAAAGGGCCTGCTTTTTTCATTCCAGTAAAAACAAGAGGAATATATGTTATTATACTCAGTTTTCCTCCTGATGTCAAGGACAGTAAGGAGAAAAGACAAACACATTTTCCATATATACTTCAGAATCCAATTTTTCTAATATTTATATCCTATTACGCTGAAAATTCTGAGGGATATTCATTTGTTTAGTGCTTCTTTCACCCATAGCTTTAACATCTTCACTGTTTTTCACTGGCATGTAAGTTTGCTCAGTGTCTTTTATATAAAAATAATTAAAGAAAATAAAAAGAATCATGGACATTTCCTTACTGCACCTCCCGCACGATTATTTTTTCTGTTTCTTACCTACATTTATAGCCAAAATAATTGGCAAAGTTGCCTAAACCTTCCACTCTGAATTGCTCACTGATTATTTACTCCTTATGACACTAAAATTTGGCTTATGTCCCCATGATGCACCAAAACATTCTTCCTCAGGTCACCATTGGTCTCCATGGTATAAAATCAGTAGACATCTCAGAAGCTTTTAACCTCCTTTTGAAAAACATATTTTCCTTGCACCTCTTACCCCTTTCTCCTTAGGGACGTTTCCCCTAGTGATTCATTCTCAGCGTCATTTTAAGATTTACTCTCTCCTATCAGTCCTTTAAATGTTAGTATTCTACTGCAGGTATGTTCTCTCCTCAGTCTACAACTCTTGCAGTATGACCATACCACAAAGATGGCTTTAGCTGATGCCACTGTTCTATTGATTCCCAATTCAGTGTCTTCTATTCAGACTTCTTTTCTGAACTTAACTCTTATATCTAATTCCTTCTAGCTAACATTTACATAGGACCCTCAAGAATCTAATTCCTAACAAGTCAAAAACAAAACTTTTTATTCCTGTTTCATACCTGAAACCTACTTAAAAAAAAAATTAAACAGTGTAACCTATGTAAAAAGTGACCCAACAAACAGTAAACATTGTAATATTTTTGGACATGTTTAGAATGTTTAAAGTTACTAATTGTCCTCTTATTCCTCCAAAAAAACATATACCTGAATTTATTGTCAGTTTGGTAAGGAAAAGTCCAACAATAGTATATTTGTAATGCAAACACCACTCAAGAAAATGTACAGTTCTTGGAGAAAATTGAACAAAATGCAAAATTCTGAATGCAGATATTTCCACTAAGATATTAAGTATAACTTAATGTTATAAACTAGGTGCATTCATTATAAAAACCATTACTCTGCAGGGTTTATGACTTCTTTCAGGAAATACTTTCCTGTACATGGATTTATTCCACACTATGTATTTTATTTCAACCTATCTGAAAATGCCAAGGACTTTGGTGAAAGTGTCCTAGACTTTGGAGACACACAGCCTTGAGTTCAAATCCCATCTCTGTTATCTGCTAGCCTGTAATCATTAGAAATGTACTTAATTCTTAGATTCCTCACCTATAAAATGTGGGCACTGACATTTAACCTACAAGCTTGATGTAAGATCACGTCACCTTCCTAATCCTGCCATGTGTGCCTCTAAGTGCATGTACCTGGCACTCAAAAAAATGGAAACTGTTAATAAAGATTTTACAAACAATTTTGTTTTACCTGGTTTTTCACCTCTGTATTGCTATAAGGAAAGAAGAAATAAACAGAAAATATAAATATCTGATCCCTAAGTTTTATTTACAGTTTTAATTCTATGCAAATGTATTTGCAATCATTCGTTCTTTTGCTTAGCATCTTTTCATTTGTATAGTGTCTATAAATGCTCCCAGACTTCTCAATATAGGGTACACTAAAAAAATAAATAAATAAAATTAGTATAGGAACTTATAGAAATGAACCCCAGACCAAACCAGTATATTATCCTTGAGGAGCTCAATTATCTAATTTCTGAGTTATTGTCCTGACTGAACTTGACTAAGCATCATCTTTTTCCTTACTGGGGGTATCTCTTCTCTTAGGCTGCAACTACTCTTTGTGAGAATTACCTTGTGGGTGCTTTGTTACACAATGAGTTCCACAACCAATTGTAGCAAACATTTGAAGTCACTCTTATTCCTTTTATTCTTTTTGTTTTGTTTTTACTTTACCCTAATTAAGAAAAAGTAAAATCAAGTCTGATATTTATCTACCATAGCAATGGAGAGAACTGTGTAAATACGAATCATATTCTGAAAATACCACTTTAAGGTTTTCTATTAGAATTAAAGTCTAATTTTCTTTTAATTACCATAAATATTATTTTAGACCTCTATCTTTGAATATATTTAGCACTGTAAAGCCATGATGTAAAGGTAACTTCTCAGAAGGATTTTTGATATAAGTAAATTATACCAAATAAAATTTGTATTAAATATTCGTATCATCTACAGATAATTATTAATGATTATCAATTTCATGACAAATGATTTGGCATATATTTGATGTTTAGAAATACAATTTTCAGGCATCAATTCACTTTAAGTAATAATTAAACTAATTATTTTAATTAACAAAATATGTTGAACATATTCAGTTTTATTGGAGTTTATTCACATATTATTTATCTTCACATTATTCTTCTTGGAGATAGGGTTCTATAATTGTTAGTAATAAAATATTTTAAAATAGTCCATGTAATTAATTTCATGTAACTTAAAAAGTGTGAGAACATATCCAATTCTCTGGACAGTATCATCAACAACAGTTACATTAATTAGCATTTTATATTCAGCTTTCCTATACTGAAAGCTAATTTAATTAATTCTTACTTTTTTCAGATTATTTACTTATCTAAAATGAAGCTGGTTAAGTCATGTTAGCACTTATGGGATTAGAAGTTGTTTAACAGAGTAATTTATCATTTTGCTCATTTTTTTTTTCAAAACTGGTTGTCAGGATAATTTTATTAGTACTCACAATTATACCATAGCAGCATTTTCCCCATAAAATATGAGAAGATACATTAAAAAATAAAATCAACATAATTTTTATTTATTACAGTGATGTAGGAATTGTATTTAAAACATTTTCAATAATAAAAATAATCTAGTTAAATATTTTAAAATATAAAATACCAGGGGTGCCTGGATGGCTCAGTTGGTTAAGCGTCCGACTTCGGCTCAGGTCATGATCTCACCGTTTGTGAGTTCGAGCCCCACGTTGGGCTCTGTGTTGACAGCTAAGAGCGTGAAGCCTGCTTCAGATTCTCTCTCTCTCTCTCTCTCTCTCTCTCCTTCAAAAACAAGCAAACATTAAAAAAATAAAAATATATATATATAATTCTAAATAAAAATGATGATTTGGGTTAGTTTAATTACAAACAACCCTTCATGCTGTCACTAATGTATTCAACAAATATTTTGAAATCTATTTGTCAGGCATTAAGTTAGGGTGTGATATGATAAGAGTAACTGAAAGCCAAGTCCCGTCTCCCCAAGAGCTACAACTCCTTTTATTATCAAAGATAGATTTTTTTTCATCAGAGGTTATTGATTAGATTTCATGTAAGTTAATTTTTTTCTATTTTGATGTTCATGGTGTCTAATTGTTACCCAAGATTGTCATGTGAACTATCCACAATAAAATATAAATAATAGTCAAAATGTGTGTTTAGTTTATTATTGTCTGCTGGCATAACCAAACTTTATGAACAAATCTAAAATAAGATTAAATAATAAATGATGACTGATTTTGATCATACATTGTATGCAAACAAATCATATTGGCCTAGCTCCATTTTTTAATACCTATATATAAGTATCTGCATCTAAAATAAGATTAAATAATAAATGATGACTGATTTTGATCATACATTGTATGCAAACAAATCATATTGGCCTAGCTCCATTTTTTAATACCTATATATAACTATCTGCATCTAAAATAAGATTAAATAATAAATGATGACTGATTTTGATCATACGTTGTATGCAAACAAATCATATTGGCCTAGCTCCATTTTTTAATACCTATATATAACTATCTGCACTGGCGATTAAGCCAAGAAAAAGTCTACTAGAGTTTTGGCCTCACAGGCTGACCTACCATTGCTTATGTTTGTAGGATTTATGCCCAATTTCTCCATCTCCAGCTTGAGATTCCAGTTTACACAGTGAGAATGGTGTGTTTTCAAACCAAGGCACTAAAGATTCTTTGCATTCTAAAGACTATTCCCTCACCTTAAAGGAGTATGCACATGTACACTTGTCTACAAATCTTGAAAGCCCTTTCTCTTATATATTTCCTAGCTTAGAAAGGGGCTCAGAAATTCTGACAATCCTTTGAAACAGCATTGCTTGTATGATTCCTCATTTATGAATATGCATTATTTTATTTGAGCTCTAAGGTGAAATACCCTGATTATTTTTTTCTACATCAAAAGAGCTCTTTTACAATTCTAAAGTATCTTTATTTGGTAATGTATCTTATTGGGCCTGAGACTCTCATTGTCTAATGGTTCCTTTCTCCAGTTCCTGTTTCTGATTTGCATAAAGATACCCCACCATGTATATCAAGATTTCAGCTTATTACTCTAAGGACTAAGCATAGGCTGAAAACTAAAATTGCTTCAACAGACTCCTCAGTACATTTGCAATACTCTTGAGTGCTGATCATGCTGTGTCTGCTTAGACTTCCACTAATGGGGATCCAACTACTCCATTAAGAGCAGTTCTGAGACGAGGAATGTTCTTCCACACAGCCAAAGCTTACTTCCTTATGATACCAATGATTCATTCATTTATTTATCCAGTGGATAATGAGCACCTTATTATGCTCTGAACTCTATGAATAAGACAAAACAGATACACTGTCGTCCTTGAAGACAATGTATTTATTGTCTAATAGGAAAAGGCTAGAATAGGATCTTGTTCTAATGAGGTAGTTGTGTAACCACACCTTCTTTTTTCTGGTGGAAGTTTATTTCTAATTAATCCTTCCAATCTCTCATTAAACATCACTGCATGATCCTTGAACCTAGAAGGAGTCCTTTGTTATGTGCAGCGGGAAAATCTCATGCTTTTAGTTTAGAGCCCATATCTCAGTGTTTCAATTGTGACTATATGACTCGTCTCTCTCCTCTGTCACAGTCTAAGCCTCATGAGATTAGAGACCGGACTGTATGCTTTGTCGATCCTAGTATTGGTCCTACTTTACACCACTTTATAACTCTATTGCTTATTTATTGCTGCATAACAAACTACTGCAATATTAGAGGCTTAAAACACCATATACTTATCTTACAGTTTCCATGGACCAGGAGTCTGTGCATGACTTCACTAGGGTACAATCATTTTGGAACTTGGCTGTAAGCAAGGTGTCAACCAGGTCTCCAGTCTCATCTGAGGCTTGGTGTCATCCTCCCAGTCATTGAAGTCTGAGGGAATCTAGTTCCTTGTAGTTTGTAGCTTCTAGAGACCACCCGTCATCCTCTGCCATTTGACCCTTTCTACTGCACAGGAGTTTAGCTTCTTCAAGGCCAAAAGGAAAGTGTCTCTGGTACTTCTTAGTCTCTGACTTCCAGATTCTCTTTTAAGGATTGTGCAGAGTTTAGCTAAGATACTTCAGGGTATTGCTGCTTTAGGACCTATTTTGTTTGGTCAGGTAGCCTGCTGTGACCTCAGACTGACACCTGTCTCCTCATGCAAGCCTATACCCAAGATAGCAGCCTGCAGAGCCGCAAGCAAAAATGAGTTCTTGATATAACCTCCCCAACAGCCCTTGTAAGCTGTTGGTAAGTCCTCCCTACCTCCCAGTACTTCCAGTACTTTCTGCTTTTGTGCCCCTAGATAAGACCCTTGTGTGGCTTAACCAAATGTAACTGTTTTGGTTTGAATTAATCAATCCAACCTTAGCCTGGGAACCCAAAGTGCTCCATCCATGGACCCTAATGAAGCACTATGCTCCAGGTTCTGTCTCTCTCTGTCTGTACTCTGGCTTGACCTCTCCGTGTGGCCCCTCAAGGCATACTGGGTATTTCAACAGGACTTGTCAGTAATAAACTCCTCTATTTCATTCCCTCGTTTGGTCTGTGTGTGGGCCAAGGTTTGCCAGCCAGTACCTTGTGCTCCAATGAAAGTGTTAATTTGACAAATTCATAACAAGTGTTCACCTCATAAGTTAGGCCCATCCAATCTCCCTTTTGACTAACTTAAAGCCAAGTTATTAGGAATCCTAATTATATCTATAAAATCTCTTCACTTTTGTGATTAACCTCATATCACAATATGGAAACTGAATTTCCATGTATAGAGCAAATTTTACATTATTTTTAGAAGTTATATCATAATATAGACAGAATAAACTAAATTCTTGAATCCCTTTCCCGCAAATTTCCTCAAGCTAGGTTTTTATGTGTATATTTCAGTAATTGGTATTTGGGTAATACATATAATAAATTTTATTCTTTGCTTAAAAGTCTCTTTTTGTGGGTGTTTTTTGTTTATATGCTATCCCTTTAAAATATTATATCAGTTAAAACAGACTTCAATATTCCCTAAAGGCTTTCTTTTCTTTTCTTTTCTTTTCTTTCTTTCTTTCTTTCTTTCTTTCTTTCTTTCTTTCTTTCTTCTTTTTTTTTTTGACTGTATTAGTTCATTTGGACAATTGTGAATTGCATAAAGGTATGTTCAATTTCTTCTTTAAAAGTAATGTTAAAAGGTTTTATAGGAAATAGTTGAGAAAACAGCTATATTAACCCTTAGAAACTTCACTCTATGTGAACAAGGAATGTTAACATTGCATGTTCTTATGCCATAAGTGGAAAACAAGCTTTTCTACCTCTTTCCAAATGCAACATGACAAATATTACCAAATGCTTTGTTGGATGAATATTAAGATCTTAAAGACTTACCTCATAACTTTCATGAAATTACTTTGTCATGATTTTTTCTAAGGAGCATTGCACAAATTATTCTTCCCAACCACAAACAAAGTGCACAGAGAGACCACTGAGCATATTTCTAGAACACCTATATTTAAGAAACTGCTTTATCATTGATAATTTCAATCATGCTAGAAGGCATTCTTACGATTCTACACAGTATCAAGAGGACTGAGAGAATGAGGGTCATGGGAAAAGGGAGTAAAATAAATTTGTCATATAAATAAAATAACATTTAAAAAATTGTTTAATATTCATTGTGAGCCCTCTTCTTTTGTTTGTAGTTTAGTCTGCATTTGAGCAAGTAGTATAAAATCCACTTAAAAGTGGTCTATACAAGGAGCGTTTATTTCACATAACAAATTGTTTAACAGAAGACAGACTCAAGATTGGCTTAGCAACAGCATGATTCCCTCAAGAACAGACTATTTCTTCACTTTCCCTATGACTTCCCTTTAGAGGTAGTGCAAGATGGAGTGCCTGCCTAATCTTTCTTTTAACTTGCATATATTACACTACACATTGACAATTGTCACATTATAGTCTATTCTTTCCAACACACTTATACTTACTGTATAACTGGAATTATACTATGTATCAAAGCTTTCAGATTCATTTTTCTACTTTTCTACGGGATGCCTTCCATCACATTGTACCAATATCTTAATAATTCTCTCATTTTTAGACATATAGACTATTCCCAATTTTTCTTTTTTTTTTTTTAATTTTTTTTTCAACGTTTATTTATTTTTGGGACAGAGAGAGACAGAGCTTGAACGGGGGAGGGGCAGAGAGAGAGGGAGACAGAATCGGAAACATGCTCCAGGCTCGGAGCCATCAGCCCAGAGCCTGACGTGGGGCTCGAACTCCCGGACCGCGAAATCGTGACCTGGCTGAAGTCGGAAGCTTAACCGACTGCGCCACCCAGGCGCCCCTATTCCCAATTTTTCAATTATTAGTGCACTATTATTACATTACACATCAACTTATTGTATACTGCTTGTCCGAAAATACTAGAGATATTAGGTAAAGCCCTATATTTAGGTGTATAGATACTTTTTAGAATGTTGATAATTTGGGGGTGCCTGGGTGGCTCAGTTGGTTAAGCCTCTGATTTCAACTCAGGTCATGATCTCACAGTTCGTGGATTCAAGCCCTGCATCAGACTCTGTGCTGACAGCTCAGAGCCTGGAGTCTGCTTTAGATTCTGTGTCTCCCTCTCTCTTCCCCTTCCCTGCTCGCTCTCTCTCTCTCTCTCTCTCTCTCAAAAATAAACATTAAAATTTTTTAAATAAAAAAACAAAATGTTGATAATTTTAAGCGTCTTTCCAGTTCTCATTTTATTTATATATAAAATAACTTTTTCTTTCTATATATAAACCTTAATAATCTTTTATAAGCACTACACACTGTCTTGAGACTGCTTTTATAAAACAACTTTGAGATATCTTTTACATGTAAAAAGGACACAAAGAAATGGAAAAGCATTACATGCTTCTTATGGATTGGAAGAAAAAACATTGTTAAAACGTTTATACTACCCAAAGTAATGTATACATTTAATGCAATCCTTCTCAAAATACCACCAGCATTTTTTGCAGAACTAGAACAAACAATCCTAAAATTTGTATGGAACCATAAAGGACCTAAAATAGCTAAAGCAATCCTGAAAAAGAAAAACAAAACTTGAAGGCATCATGATTCCGATTTCAAGCTATATTACACAGTTGTAATCATCAAGACAGTATGGTACGGACACAAAAACAGACACATAAATTAATGGAACAAAATAGAGAACCCAGAAATGGATCCACGACTGTATGGTCAACTCATCTTCAACAAAGCAGAAAAGAATATCCAATAGAAAAAAGACAGTTTCTTCAACAAATGGTGATGGCACTCGAACTTACCAACCATGAGATCATGATCTGAGTCAAAGTCAGACACTTAATCAACTGAGCCACCCTGGTGCCCTGAAACTGTCCTTTTTAAAATCAGGTTATTTGTTGTTGTTGTTGTTTTTATTGTTTTGCTATTGAGTTGTTTGAATTTCTTGTATGTTTTGGATATTAACCCTTTATTAGATATATAGTTTACAGATATTTTTCTCCCATTCTGTGCGTTACTCTTCTGGTCAAGTTGTAGAGGAAGGATATGGAATATAGATCTTCATATAAAAAATTACTTGTAAAAAAGTTACTTGGAGATGTAGAACACATGAAACTCCAATACATGTGGGAGTTGCTGGTGGGAGTAATGCAAAATTCACAGTCACCTGAAACTACAAAATTCCCAAACATCCACTAGCTGGTGAATAAGTAAAACAAATTATGGCATATCCATACAATAAGATACTATATAGCAACAAAAAGGAACAAACTACTCATAAATGTAAAACCATGTGTGATTTTATAAGCATTGGCCTTAATGAAAGTAGCCAGACACCAAATGTTACCTACTCTATGACTACACTTATGAGATGCTCTAAGAAAAGACAAGTCAGAGGGACAGAAATTAGGTCAGTGGTTGCCAAGAAATAGGGGTAGAGATACCGATTGCATCCAAGGGGATGCTAAGGTATTTGGGTGCATTGTGGAAATATTTTATAGCTTGATTGTGTTGGTGGTTATACATTTGCCAGACTTTGGGACTATATACATAAGTTGGTGAATTTCACTATGTATAAATTAAAATTCAATGAATCTGATTCCTAAAAAGGAAAAAAAGTGTGTTTAACTTATGTTGAATAAGCATTTACTTAAATATCAAGTCAACACAATCTAAAAAAATACAATCACATCAATATGCACGAAAAAACGTTTTCTGATGTCTATAATGAAAGCTATGTAGAGTAACTATAGAGTATAAAACTGGCAATTCATTCACCAATCTGATGGCAAAGAAAAAACAGAGCATTCTTTTGATGACAGAGCACTCTTTTGTCTCACTCAATATTATCAGGGTTAATTAACATAATTATATTACCTTGAGTCATATAAAAATTATATGTAAGTATAAAACATATTTTTTGCGGCCATAAACATGATAATTTAAAATTAGAATATATGCACCTGAAAGTTTGGATGACATTTAGGAAATTTATTTTGTCCCCTTTGTGTGATTACATGAAGCTATATGGAAGAATCGAAGTATATTTAAATTGTCAATAATTATATAATTATTGAGGGAAGTCATATTAAAAAAGTGGGGTACATATTTCAATAGTTTAATTTTTTTTTATTTGCTTTCAATCCCAAAATTTAATTTTAATAGTTTTGCAATTAAGGAATCTGATAAGACCCTCAAGAACGTTCACTTCTTGAAAAATAAGTCAATGTGTTAAAGAAAATATAAAACTTGTTTATAACATAACATTGTAATTTGAAGAAGCAACTAAAAATATTAACAGATGACTAAAGTAGGTAATTTTGAGCTATATATACTTATATAAAACCTCATATATGAGTGATATTTGGAAGACAAACAACAGAAAGATGCCAGGCTCATTCATGGAAAGCAGAAGAGTGAATAACATAAAGGGGAAATCAAAATAATAAATGCTTGATATAAAGAAAAGAGGATTGAGAAGAGAAATCATAGATTTGTAAAGTACTGCAGTATCTCTGAGGGTAGAATTTAACTCAATGATGAGCTAGATTTTCATTCAACATAAAGAATAACTTTCTACTGGACTAAAAATACATGGATCATTCTATCAATGGAAAATTTCCAGCAGGCAATGGAAGATAATCATATGCAAACAATAATGAGACATCCAGAAATTGCTGAGAGGTTAAACTAAGATGACTCCTTCCAATTATAAGGATTTCTTTTTTCAATCTAATACCATATGCATACATGGTGCAATGGAAACAATACACAGATTTTTTCCACTGTAGAAAAACAAGGTAGAGAAAAATCCCATTATAAATGATAGATATTCAAAGATTTGGTTACATTGATATTTAAATCATATTCCCTAATTTCACAGGAGAGTAAAAGTTGGTCAAGTCCTGCTCATGTTTATTCAGTTAAAGTAATAATTAAGGGCTTATTATCCCTAGCTCAAAGCTGAATTTCACTTTTATTTTTTCAAGAAAAGTACAGAGATTCTTACTATATTATAGATTTCCTCTTGACTTTCAATAATAGTGAAGAGCACTTATTTGATTAAAAAGTAATGGCCAGCTGCCAGATCATTCTGTTGACAATTTATAAAGAAAGACCAAATTTATCTAGGAGAAAATGTTGCCTGGAGTCTTTTCCAAATGAATATATCACATGAATGTGGCAGAACTTCTGGTAAATAATACTAAACAAAGGAAGCTTGCATTGGCTCTTACTTTCAAATTTAATTGGGATGCTAAGTGCACAACAAGCAAAGTAAACATACAGCAGCACATTAAGCATGTGCATCATATTCAGAGAACCAGAAAAGAAAATCATTTTTAAAGATGCAGAGAAAAATGAGATGGAAGAATAAAGGGTTACAATGAATATTGTCTATTTAAAAAATTAATGTTTATTTATCTTTGAGAGAGAGAGAGACAGAGTGTGAGTGGGGGGGAGGGGCGCAAAGGGAGAGGAAGACACAGAATCCAAAGCAGGATCCAGGCTCTGAGCTGTTAGCACAGAGCCGGACGCGGGGCTCGAACCCATGAACTGCAAGATTACAACTTGAGCCGAAGCTGGACACTTAACTGACTGACCCACCCAGGTGCCCCTGAATACTGTCTATTTTAGAAAGTCATAATACTAAAATAATATACCTGGGACACCAAGAGCCATCATTAAAAGTTCAAATTAAAATTCAAATATCACACCCATCCCTAGCTGTCAGGGACCAACTTTTAGTATTTATTTTTAAAGGGTGGAGTTTAATATACTTTTTTCATTTTTCATGTTTTCATTTTCATTTTTCATTTTTACCCCAGTCTGTCTCCTCTTACATGCTTCATCCAGTTCTGTTAAAAACCCCTTCTCACTTTACCATGTGTGATTAAAAGGAACTCTGGGATTCAGTCTTTTCCAGACAATGTTGTTACCATTTCATGGGCCACAACAAGGACATATTTTCCTTTACTGTCTGTATCAATCAGAGTCCTGGCAGAAAACAGCATATTTTGGGTAACATGAGGAAAGTTTAATAATGAATCATTTACTAAACTGTAGGCAGGGGATTATCCTGTGGTTCTCATTCTAGGAGCAGGTGGTTACAAGAATATGTACCTCCAGGTCTTAGAAGCCAAGGAAAAGAGAAATTCTCAAAGCCCAGAAGACAGTCACATGCAAAGGCTACCTATCCCTATTTAATATAAGATTATTTATTACATATATATTTGTCATCACGTTTGCTTCTTATCTCATCTCATATCCAATATTATATACCATGCGTTACATGCTAACCTTTTTTTTTTTCTATTACTATATGCTTGGAGTTAAGAAAGATAGGTTTAAGAAAAATAATCTGGAAATTTTCAGGTAAAATATTTTATTGTTCCTTTTAATGACTGCTTTTGAATAGTCAGACCTGTCTATAATTTTGAAATAATTGCTTTAATATTAGATTAAGTAGTTAGATGAGTTGCTGACATTTCCAGATCTCTGTGAAGAGGGAAAAAATATAATTTTTTTTACTAGAAAAAGAAATACACAGAGGGGATGGAACACAAGCCATATATGGAGGTTTCTTTATTTGTTGAAAAGGCATAATTTACCTACACTGAAGTCCAGAACATATCACTCACTGTGAAGAACACAACAAAAATCCATCCTCCTACGCTGTACAGACAGCAGATGAATTTAAAATCAATTATTACTTTTTTCTTTCTCCAGGTAATAAAAAGCAGTAATGTTTGAGAAGGAAAAAACAACAACATGAAAATGAGCACTACATCCTGACTCTGCCATATGCTAGTCATTTTCTAATGGAAAGTTATTTAAGTTCTCTGAGACTCAGTATCAATCATTTATTGACAAGCTACTAGGTGTGGGAGATATAACAGTGTTCTTGGGGATTTATTTTTTTAGGGAAGGAGACATTATGTAACTAATTATAAATTTAGTAATGTGTTATAATTGTATTAAGTGCTGTGAAAAGCAGGTATTGGAAACTAAGAGGGCATATAACCAAAGAATCATATTTAGAGAAGTTAGGCATGATGTCCATGAAGAGGTAACATTTTTAAAAATTGTTTTTAAGTTTATTTAGTTATTTTGAGAGAGAGACAGAGAGAGCAAGAAGTAGAGGATTAGAGAAAGAGGGAGAGAGAGAATTCCAAGCAAGATCCACAATGGCAGCACAGAGCCTGATGCAGGGCTCGAACTCATGAACCATGAGATCATAACCTGAGCCCAAACCAAGAGTCCGACGCTTAACTGACTGAGCCATCCAGTTACCCCTTGTTTCATGAAGAGATAACTTTAAACTGTCCTTGAAGATAGTCTAAGACTGAATTTTACAAATGATTTCTTGTTGAAGAATATCTAAAATCACATAAAAGATGATTTTATATGCCTAGCTCCTAAAGTGAGAGAGAAAATTATCTGTTGAATGCATGAGAAGAAATCTAGAGGCAAAAGTGCAATGAAGATTAAATAAAACACTGTAGCTCTGTCTTATTTTTTCCTTTGAAATCAATTTTAAAAGTAAAAGTTTGGGGTGTTAATATATAAAGTTTCCTGATTATTTCCTTTTCCTCCAAGCTAAATGCATTATTTTAAAAAATTATTAAAATAGAAAGTTTTTGTTTCAGTACCACTCTGTTATAATTTCACTTGGTATTTCTTATTCTTTCTTATTCTACCATACTTGTATAACTATGACTATTTTGTCAACAGGCTGAGATAACTTTAAAAATTATTCAAAATCAGTATAGGAGATAGAATACTTAACTGATAATAGAGCATATTGTTATTTTAGGACCCAGCTTGTGTTTTCTCAAAAATAGCATAGATCAGAATGTGTTACGGAAATGCCAGCCTCCAATTTTTAGTGGCATTATGTTATTCTATTTAATATTAAAATAATTCGAATACCAAAGTATCCACAAAGGAAATCTTGCATCAGGTAAATAAAATCATAATCAATTGAAAATGCTGGTCTGATTTTAAAAGGTCAAGAACTTATTGTTGCCTTCCATATCCATAACTGCAGAGTTACTGGGACTTCTTATATGGCATAATACATTTCAAATCATAAAAATAAGAGGATTTTCAGTTAAATGGGGTTTGGCTTAGTCTATTATTATACAGATAATAAATATTTAATACATAAAAGCAGAAGGAATTGTATAGAGTTTATGTTATAATTAATATGTCATTCTTCTCTCCATGATATTAAAAATATGAAGAAGTGTCTCTAATCCAATAAAACATCTTCTCCTCTACTGACATTATTTCAAAATTTATGCTCAGTGCTAGTAAAATAACCTGTTTCTTTGTAAGTTAAGAATGCTTTTTTTTAATTTATGATGGTTTTCCTTGCCATATGATTTACAAATTTTATACACTAACACCACGTGTTTGATTTCAGAAAAGTTCTCTCAGGATTACTAGCAGAATGCTTGGCACATTAATTGATGGATTAAAAAATGCTATAGAAGAATTTCTATTATACCAGGAAAGTTTATTTCCATCCCTATGTAGTTTAGAAATCAGGCTCAGAAAGACATGCTTCTCCAAGGGCAGATGGAGGAAATCTAAAATTCATAACTCAAACAAGGGACAGCCAAAGAGGTTTCCTTCCTTCTTTCCTCCCTCCCTCCCCCTTCTTCTTCTCTTGCTTATACCTTTTCTTTCTCTTTTAATTTTATGCTTTAGTTAACTAAATAATTTTATTATTTATTCATATATCTATTCAGTGTTCATTTAGCAAAGAATCAAATGTTATCCTTGTCCTATCCAGAGTCAGGATAGAAGATTGTCTTTTTCCTATACATCCTAAAAATTAAGAGAGGCACCTTCGTGAAAGAAGAAAACAAAGTATCTTCGGTGTGTTTTTTGTTTGTTTGTTTGTTTCTATTTTCCAAGTCATTTTTAATAGAAAATGTAGTGATTAGAACTACATGAGTGAAAATCTTTCATACTTTTAAACATTTTAAAGCTAGAGGCTGAAACAGGAGTGCTGGGTCTCTCATGAGATAATGCATTCTCACATGTTTTCTAGCCTTATTTCTTCATCAAAGAAAGTTCAGAAGAGGAAAAGAAACTCAACTTCCCAGAGCTTTGTGATTCACCTATCACTAATTTAAAATAGCATTACTCATTCTGTTTTATAGACTATACCAAGGAGATGTTTTACTGTGTGTCTTTTAATCAGTGAATGTGAGGTGAGGCCCTCCCAAGAGGTCAGAAGTTAGTGCAGAGAAGAAAGAATATATAATTTTCAGATTCATGATTCCTCATATTCATTAGAGGCTTAACCACTCATTACAATGGATTGTCCCAAATTTAACTTCCTATGGTTTTTATTGATTAATGTAATTTTGCAAATCCTAATTGTATATTTTTATTACTACTTCTATAAGCAAGTTGTTTTCACGCAAGTGATTCATTCAGGTTGCATACTTTAAAATAGAGGTTTTCCCAAAATATTACTAGTGCTTAATTTAGTTTAAGAAAAGTATTTCATTATTTGGAAAACATGAAAAATGAGGGAACCCTCTTGGATAAAAAGAGTCCAGGCTAAGGTAAAAGTACCAAGTCTTTGAAGTAAGGGTGGAGGTGAAGTAAAGATTTAAGGAAGAAACTTCCTGCCTACCTCTTTCTGGCTTATGACCCTTGTACTATATTAATTTGGAATCTAACTAAATTAAATACAATGCTGTGTGCAACCAAAACCCTTAAAGCTCTTCATTTTCATACCTGTATATTTTAATTAATTCTTTAGTAGCTTAGTATTAGATTATCCTCATCTTTAAAATGAGAGATTCTTGGGGCGCCTGGGTGGCGCAGTCGGTTAAGCGTCCGACTTCAGCCAGGTCACGATCTCGCGGTCCGTGAGTTCAAGCCCCGTGTCAGCCTCTGGGCTGATGGCTCAGATCCTGGAGCCTGTTTCTGATTCTGTGTCTCCCTCTCTCTCTGTCCCTCCCCTGTTCATGCTCTGTCTCTCTCTGTCCCAAAAAAATAAATAAACGTTGAAAAAAAATTTTAAATGAGAGATTCTTTTTTAAAAAAATGTTCATTTGCTTTTGAGAGGGAGAGAGAGTGTGCCAGTGTGGGAGGGGCAGAGAGAGTGGAGGACAGAGGATCCAAAGTAAGCTCTGCACTGACAGCAGAGAGCCCGATGGGGGTGCTTGAACTTACAAGCCTTGAGATCATGACCTGAGCTGAAGTCAGATGCTTAACCCACTGAGCCACCCAGGTGCCCCCTTAGATTCTCTTTAATGACAATGAGTCAAAATCTTTTCAGTGTATTTTCTTGACAAACTTAGTCTCTTATTTTGACTTTGCTCTTTATTCTCTTCCTTTGGTTTTCAAGGATAAACTTTGTTTTAAATCTCTTCACCTATGCCTATTCTTCTAACTGCTCCTTCACTTCTGTTCATCTATAATGAGGATAGCTATTGTTTTATTCCATTTTATCTCTTCCAACTGCAGAGTAAAGCCCAAAGACTCTAAAGTCACATTAACTTGAATTTAAATTCTGTTTCTGCACCTTAGGAGTCATATAGAAGCGAACAAGGTCATTAACCTTGATGAGATTTAGCTTCCTCATCTAGAAAAAGGGGATATAAATATCTACTTCAAACATTGTTGGAAGGCTGAAAAGAAAAATGAATATTTCTTAATAGAGTGTTCCATATGTATCTTTCACTTTGGCATAGATTTATATGACACACATTATTTACAATGAGGGAATTATTTAAACTTGGAGTTTAAATAGACTGATTATAGTTGATAGTTGGATAAAGTCCAGTTCTTTGACCTCAACTTTAATTTCCTTTCTGTTTATACTATGATGATGTATCTCAAGAGATAATTTCATTTTTTAAAATAATTGATTTATAATCTAGAAATATTTGTATAGAAAACCTCACAAAGATCCAAATCCCAATTGCTCTAAACCCACACAATAAGACACTATATACAAAATATTTTGATATTTATCCTTGGAGAATTCTTTGTATACTTACTTTTTAAAATAAAAAACTCTGAAATAGCTTGCCTTTTAATATTTTCATCATATATATGTTGAACACTTGTCTTCCCATGATAGTTTAGGTACAATTCTATAAAATCAATTTTATTACATATATCAATATCTAACATGGATAAAACATTTTCAAAGTCCTATAGTACTTTCAACAATTTCCCCAAAGTGTGTTGTGGCAAAAATCCTTGTAGCTACCAATCACAAGTTCCTTAAGATAAATTCCAGAAAAAAGTTTATGGATAGTTCCAGAGGGTTTTTAAGTCTCATTCTTTAAATTGCATTTTAGAAAGATTGCATTTTAAAAATAACTTTTAAAATCTTTTTCCACAGGTAGATTGAAGTATTTGAACTTTAAAATTCCATTAATAGATAAATTCTGGATTTCTTTTCATGGCAAGCAACAAGCACACAGTAGAATAAAAATGCCATTTTATTTTATTTTTGGCATAGTCAAATGTAATTCTCCCTTACCTCATTCCCCTGCTCAAGAGATCATCCTGAGATGTATATGTTTAGGTAATGTTTTTCTTAATGTAAGAGCAAATGGATAACCTTTTGCTCCTTTGTATTTTCTTCAGTTTTTAAACTATAAAGATTTTTAGTATTTTGCCAAGTGAGAGAATGAATTGCCTGTGTATTTTTCCATAACGATGCATCACATCATAACTTTAACCATCCCCAAGCATGATTTTCTTTCCCTCACTTCTGTCATAATACCAAAAAATAAAGTAATGGTAGAATTAGTGTCTCATTGGGAAAATAATTGTTTTAAGTTCATTTATTGATTTTTGAGAGAAAGAGAGAGAGAGAGAGAGAGAGAGAGAGAGAGAGAGAACAAGAGAGGGAGGGGCAGAGAGAGAGAGACAGAGAGAGAGAGAATCCCAAGCAGGTTCCACACTGTCAATGTAGAGCCCAGTGTAGGGCTCCAACTCATGAACCATGAGATCATGGCCTGAGCTGAAATCAATAGTCAGATGCTTAACTAACTGCCCCCAACCTTCTATTTCTTAAAGCCTGTGGTACCAGTTAGCTTTGAGTCCTACATAATCCTAGTTATACATCCTTGATTTACTCTGACAGCTATGTTTGACAAATTTTTATTTCTCAAGTTATTTCATATTTCCCCTAATTTAATATAATTTTTTGTCCCTTCCCAGAAGACACACATCTTAAACAAGGAAAAGAAATTATATAATGATTGCTAATTATGTTAAAATTTCTTCCTTATCTAAAGATTATGCATGCATAAAAATGGATATGTATTAAAGAATAGAGAAGGAAAATATACATGTTCTATGCTGTCCTCCAAAAGAAAAAAGAAACTTGGGATTGACAATGTCCACTGTGAGAAAAGAAATAAGAGTAGCCGGAACACTTACGGTCTTTTACTGAAGGTAACAACAGACAACTTCTCCCATCCTTTGGAAAGTCTGAGTGAGCTCGGCTACTTCTGACCTCAGTATCACTAAGGTAATCAATGATTCCCATCATTAGGTAGAGGGCAAAGTCATCCAGTAATGTCCAAAGATCCCCTGCTGTTGATCTCTGTAGAAACTAAAAAGATAAGAAAACACATTTGATTTTCTTTCTTTCTTTTTTCTCCTGAATATTCACAACAGTGCCAAACACATATTAAAAACTCTGAATATTTGTTGAATTAATTAAAGAATGCAAGAAGGAAGAAAGTAAAATGATTAGACAGTTATTGTCCTGAAATTTTCACTACATTAAGAAAATCAAAGCAAGACCTGGTCCAAGAAGAAGTGACATTTTTAATTTTGGCAGAGTTCAAAGTGGCTTATTATTATACTTATTTGCCTGTTCCAAAACTCCTCAAATGCTTTTCTGTAACAAAATGCACTCATTGCTGAGCATAGTCCTGAAAGGCTGTCCTAGATGACATGTTTATAAAATCCAGGTGTGTCTGCCTCCTCTTTTAACATAGCTGAGTGGGAAGCTTAAACCCACTCACTTATTCCCGGGGACATGATATGAGCCAAATGAGCGAATAATCCCATTTCGAAACAATTTTGAGAGTTTAAATTTCAGTGATAAATTCATACTGGATTAGGACCCAAATGTTAACTGCACCTGTTGTTCAAAGACCTTCTCTAATTATATGTTTATAAGTGTAGGCTTTTTGATATTATCTAGAGTGTATACTTGCAGATTCACACAGCTGTAAACAAAAACTTAGAAGTTAATTTGCCTTGTATGCAAATAATGCCATAAATTTTTATAATTCTTTTAATTTTATGAACACTTTGATGAATGCTGTCTATAATTTATATTTACAGTGCCCCTGTGTTCATAATGACCTTGTAAAATAATTAGTGATATTATTTTATTCCTCATTTTTTAGATGTTAACTTGAGATACAACGTCATTAAGTTTTTACCTGAGGTCACACAGTCAGAATGGAGCCATTAGCCTTTCAACCCAATTCCTGACTCCAAATGTTGTTTATAACAGCAGTTGTTCTCAAACTGTGATGTGCATAAAAATCACCC
Organism: Felis catus; assembly: GCF_018350175.1. Lineage (NCBI taxonomy): Eukaryota > Metazoa > Chordata > Mammalia > Carnivora > Felidae > Felis > Felis catus. Next base: position 56,689,318 of record NC_058385.1, read on the forward strand.
AAGAGCTTGTTAAAATGGAGATTACCTTGGTCACTCAGAGGTTCTAACTCATAGTCTGGGTGGGGGACATAAATATTAATTTTCGTTAAGAGTGGAACCACATTTTAAGAAGTGCTGTATCACACCATGTGACTGTCAGTAAGTATGCCATGTGATTTATGTTTTTGTTATGTCCCTTGAAATGGAGCCAAATATAATAGAATGTGAGACTACAAATTTCATGAGGGTACAGCTAGGAACAATTTGTCTCATTATTTTATCCTGGGCACCTAAGCATCTGGCAAATAGTGTGATCTTCGCCATTTCTGCAGTGAATTAATGTATAGTATTCATAACTTTAAGTCTAAGTGGTTAATTTTGTTTCACATAAATTAATTCTGCATTTTCTCTCCATATTATGCATATTAAATATAAATTACTCTCCAATAGTTCAGTAGGTGACTTCAAACATGTCAGTTTGCCCTCCTGCGGGTATATGCACATTTCAGCCTTAGGGACTTTGATTTCTCTTTTCTTTAACTGAATGGTATTTTGTTTTGTTTGTTTTTAGTTTTTTACTACAAATTGCCACATGGCATCACTCCATTTACTCAGTCCTTTTTTTTGTCCAACATCTTATTCTGAAAATTTTCAAACCATAAGGATGGTTGAGTTGTAGATAAAAACCTATATACCGTTACCTAGAATCTAAAATTCACATTTTATTTTACTTTCTGTAACATATATCTGAACATTTCTCTATCCATCTATCCATTCATCAATCCATCTTATTTTATATGCACTTTGAATTAAGTTGCAGACATTTGTGCACTGCTTCCTAATTATTTTAGCAGGCATTAAAATTAACTAGAATTCAATATTATTTTATGCTTATTTTTTCTTGGAGATAAATTTTTCATACAATGAAATGCTCAAATGCTAAGTAGATCATTACAAGAGTTTGACAACTACCTACAACTATGTAAACCAAACATCTATCAAGGTACAGTATATTACCATCGCTCCAGAAAGTTCCCACATAAAGCTAACCAGTCAATACTGCCTGTACAATTCTCTCTGGATCAAACAGCAAACTGACTTTTTTTTTCCCTACCGCACAGATTAGTTTGTTCATCTAACATTTCATATAATTTGAATCATAGCATATTTTCTTCATGTATTGTTGTATTCTTCCATTCAGCAAAATACTTTTGAGACCGATCTATGTAGCTGCGTGTAACAGGAATTTGTTTCCTTTGTATTGGTGGCCATTACTTTGTTTTTACATTCTCCTGTTGATGAACACCTGGAAAATCTTTAGTTTTAGCTTTAGTGAAAAAAGCTGCTACCTATTTTCTTTATGTGAACGAATCTTCTTATGAGTGTTATCCGTTCTCATCAGTTGTATCATCTTGATTGTACACTCTTACATGAGGATCAAAGTATGAGCTCTAGTTGCGTCAGAGTCTCAAAATATTTGGTGTCATTAGTCTTGTTAATTTTAGCCATTTTTTAGTGTGAAGCGATAGCTCATTGAGGTAATAATTTGTATTTCCATGGTGGCTAATAATGTTAATGTCTTTTTCATATCCATATTGATTGGATATCTTATTTTGTGAAGTGTCTATTAAAATCGTATGGTATTCCAAATGCTTGTATGTTAGAACTTTTATTACTGTAGCACGGATACCTGAACGTTTTCATTTTTAAAAATCTTTCTATTTTTCAAAATAGGTAATTTATAATCGCATTTACTTTTTCTTTGGTCCTTTGTCATCATTCTGCCTTTTAAGCTTATACAGTGAAATTTGTATGTCAATTAGTGTTTTAACAATTCTAGAATTTTTAATGGTTCATTTTAGAGTTTTCACTTGGAGCTGAAATTTTTCTATTTGTTAATTCATTACAATGTTTTTTTTTTTTTCATTTGTGTCTCTAAACACTGTCGTGATTACTTCTTTTAAGTCCTGGTATGCTAATTCCAACATCGGGGTCATTCATCTTGGGTATCTGTTGATTTTATTTTCTCTTAAGTAGTAGCGGTTTTCCTGTTTCCAATTTTGAATTGCATCCTGGACACTGTAAGTGACATGTATTCAAGATTTTTAGCTTTGTTATATCCCTCTGAAGAATATAGATTCTTTTTTGTTTGTTTTAATTCATCAGGAACTTAACTGACTCAAACTACAAGCTCTCCTCTCTTGTATATGGCAGCTCAGTTTCCATTCACTAATTTTAGTCTAGCTGTTATCCCTGGGTTCCGTTCCATGCACGTATGGTTCAGAGGTCTGTTGGAGATTTAGACTGAGTACATTCACAGGAATTTTGAGCTCCTCTTTCTGGACTTTTCTTTTTCAGGATTCCACATCCCCATGTTACCTTGTCAGTGTCCATGGTTGTCCCAGACCCTGATCTCTGAATCTTGAAGCAGAAAGGCTGCAGATTTTCTGTTACAGTTTTATCATCTACCATAGCCCTTCCTGGGCAGGCCCTCAAACTAAAGGATGCAAAAACAAGAAATGTATGCGGTACCATTCCCTCATTTCATGTCTACTCCCCTCCACTAACTGAATATCTTTTTTTTTTTCCTTTCCAGTGTTCTCATGCCATTAATATTTTATACATCATTCACTTATCTTTGAAGGTTAGTCTAACAAAAATTGTTGGAAAATGTCAGAAATGGAAATCCAGACCACTTTTTAAATATCAGTAATCATTTTAAACGTTTATTGATCATGATATCCAAAATAGCATACCCTGACTTCCTTGACAGATGATCAAGAATTACCAAAAAGCTAATATTATCAAAGTATGATTTTTGTGTTAGAGAGGACATATTGACCTTGGAATAAAGAGCCCATAAATATTCAGTCTTATATGGAAACAACTTATTACAGAGATGGCAATAAAATGGTTTACCAGTTCTACAGTACTTGCATACTATTTTTATAAGCAAGGGCCCTGCATGGGTAAAATAAAATTCAAGTATGTATCTACAAAAATATTTATTTTGTTTATGCTATTTTTGAACATGACATCATTAATATAAAGATTAGATTTTATGTTGTTATTTAAATAAATTTTTAAAATTTATTTTATATCTTTTTGTAGAAAAATATTTTGGAAATAATTTTTGAATAGGGCAATTTTATAAATCAGTATGTTTATAAGTAAATACTTAAAAGGTTTTCCCTGAATTGTTTTGTCATTCCCTTTTACTCTTAAATGTGTCCTAGTCTGAGTGATAAATAATATGATAACGATATGCTTGAACATATGAAAATAATATTCATTTCTTTTCTCATTTAGTAAAATTTAAAATATATCCATCATGAAGTAGTATTTCACAAACAACATTTTAAAAAGTTAATAATGCTAGGAATCTGTGAAAAAAAGAAAGAGCAATTGGAGATGTTCCTCACTTCCAGAGGGAGAATAAGTTGGTACAATTTTTTTGGAAAACAACTTAGCATTATTTACAAATATTGAGCATATTGAACTTACAACTCCCATTGTACAATATGTATATACTCTTTAGAATTTCATATAGGGATGAACAAGAAGCAGTGCTAAAAGAATATTCATATGTCTTGTTCATGATACAAGAAAAAAAACCCTAGAAACTGTCAGATTAGGAATAAATTATTGAATAGTCATGTAATAGAATATTACACAGTTATGAGAGTAAGGTCTACTCTATATACGTTAACATGACTGAATCTCAAAATATAATATTTAATGAAATATGAGGGTCACTCATAGAAAAACAAAAGCAATATGGTTTCCATTTATAGAAACAAAATTTAAAAGCAATATATTTTTTCTCTTTAGGAAAATTCAGGATTATGATTTCCTCTTTAGGGGGAAGAGGTCAATGTATTTAGGAAGAGCTATGTTTGGGGATTATGGGATACTGTGGATGTTTAGCTTTGACCTAGATTTAATGGGTTTACGAGCTTGTTTTGTTACTGCCTTCTATACTGTACATATATATTACCGAAATTGTGTTTGATAAATGTTGATTCAAAATAAAATAATGACAACAGCAAAAAGGAAAGATAAAGGTAAAATATCAACTTCTATTAATATCTGTCAATTCTTAGCTCACATTCTTTATTTCCATAACCCTTATTAACAACTCACATCCTTTATAATCCTATATTTGTTTGCTTTTCTCTCATCAGAACAAAATTCTGTAGAAATCACCTTTTAATATTTTAAAATTGCTGTAACCTCAACCTCAGTATTCTTGATACCTAGCAATAAAATGTTCAATAAATGTGTTCAATAAATGTGTAAATTAATAAATAAGTATTAATTATATAAATTAGTGTAATATCTTTAATAGTTGCAACAAAGTGTTGGGTAAATAGAAGGTTTCCTTTGCAACTTTCCCAGATATCATTGTTACTAAATATTTTTATATACCCTTATCACTTCTATATTTATGAAGCTTGCAAAAATGTGTACATTTAAGCAAAGTAAATTTATATAAAATTATAAGCTTTTATAGGATTACAGTTTTATAAAAGCAATACTCATGAGGGCATAGTGCAAATTCAATTTAAAATGCTATCCTCTATAAAAACATGAGGCTCAGTTAAAATTCAAAGACATATAGCTTTTTATAAACTTGTTGGCAAATATTACGTGCAGAGTGACAGATTACGACCTGGTCTACTTAGATTTGGAAAGTTTACCAAACAAATCCTCATGACATCTATTTAATGTATTTCATCACACAGTCAATAACATTTGGTTTGGAGAACCCAAAAGAAAACAGATAAGAATGAGAATACTTGATACAAACTTTCAGTGAATCTGCCCTTATGCTTAAGAAACAGATAATGTAAACCTTCCTATCATAACCATTTCCTGCTGTCTTTATTGATGCACAATAACACCAACATCAGCTGAATATTGCAGACACATGAGAAATGATGTTTATTTTGTACACCACTGACTTTTGGGATAGACACAGCAAAAGCTAATTGATACAATGGCTATCTATTGTTTAATTCTCTTAGTATATATCAGTAGTAACTCAATATTTTTCTCTCCCAACAAATAAAGCATGACATAAAACAGGTTGAGTAAAATTGATGTAATTATAAGTATATATACATAAATTTTCTTTTATTGATCAAAAAGTAAAGAATTTCTAAATTTCAGTACTTAATAATTATTAATAGCAACTTAGTTTTGATTAATTATGACTCAAAATTGAATCATTATTTTGATGTCAGTAACTGGAAAAAGCACTCTCTTACACTCGATTACATACACATATGTACACACACGCATATATATGATATATATATTATATATCATCTCCTGGGTATTCTAATGTTCTTCTGTGTCTTATGTCAATCTCTCTTACTCTGAAAAGCTATAGGAAAGTGTGGGTGACTTTTTCCCTCTCATCTAAGAGTCAAGAATCATGTCCCATTTCAGAATTTAATATGGCACTGGGAAACCTTAAGATCTCTTATGTACTCACTATACACCTTGCACACCGTTACTTAGTTTAAATAGGATTTTAGAGCTTACAAAACAATTCTTTAACAACTACTTTAGACACAAATATAGAAGAAGTACATTCATTCCCTTGTATTGAAAGACCCTATATAATAAGATCAGTGATAAATGGAGCAATCTGCTTTTATTGCAGGATTGGGAACTGAAGTGTCGAATTGATGCACACTCCTAGAAGATGTTTTTCTCTATTAATGATATTTCAATTTCCTCTGATCTAAGAGACTCTCAGTTCAAGTTACTGTGCAGAATATGTGTGTCTCGAGAGACCTCTTTCAAATTTAGGACTTTGTCACTCTCAATATGTGAGAAATAGAGGCCAGTTTTACAATCACTTATTCATTACTTTGGACCTGCCCTACCATGCCACTATTCTAACTGAAAATATATGTATTTATTTCTTTATGAAAGAATTAATATAAAATTTTATAAGAAGATTGTGTGTCATATTGTAGAACGTGTAGAGATTTTATATAATGGTAATTCAGAATAACTTCTATGATAAGCATAATTTTAAGTATATTAAGAATATTGATATATGTATGGTTTTAGTGGTTTAGAATACTTCACTATCTAATACAATACTTTAATGCATGAATTAAGTATATATATAACTATTACTTGGGGGCATACATTTAATTTTATATTTTGGAAATAAATGTATTCTTTAATCCCAAAGAAAGAAATGTATCATCTTTCAGAATTTTGATTATTTTTAAAAAAATCTCCCCCTACACACACATACACACCAAAAAATGAAATAAAAAAAAAAGTATTTGTTTCTTGTAATAATTGTTTTGCCTATAAAAACTTGTTTTAAAACCCAAGAATCTTAAATTTGGAGATGACAATATATGTTATCCTTTTATTCTCTAGCTCAGAACTGGGTGAAAGTTTTCAACCAGAGCCCCACCTCCCCCCACACACATAATGATGCTTTGCCCAAATGCAACACACACCTTTCCTATTGTAGTTATGGCAGATTTGCATAGTTAGCATGGCAATCATCCTGCAGATGACAGTCATTTGTTTTGCGGAAAGGGTGTTTTATCCAAATATCCTCAAAAAATATTTTGGGCTAGTAGTGGAATGTTTCTTATCGGTTATTTAGTAGAAAAATATTGCCATCATCTCTCTTTCATATTATGAAGACATGAATATTAGTAACAATTTACATATAAACTTATATATTTAAATTATAATTAATAATTGTATATTAGTTTAATTCACTCATTCAATAAAAAGTTACCATTTTAGTATCTGTACAAATTGCTACGCATATAATACTAAACAAAATATAAAAGACCTTGCCCTCTCTGTATTACTACATATCAAATAGCAATCAGTGCTATGGAGAAAAATAAATCAAGGCAAATACCCTCCACCCCAAATCCATGAGGCATATGTTGCAAGACTTCTAATGGATGTCTGAAATCACCGATAGTACTGTATATACTATATATACCTATATATATATATATATATATATATATATATATATACCCCCATAGTGTGTGTGTGTGTGTGTGTGTGTGTGTGTGTGTGTATATATATATATATATATATATATATATACACCAGTTTTTTCTTGTATGTAAATACTTATGATAAAGTTTAATTTATAAATTAGGCACAGTGAAAGATTAACAGCAATAACTAATAATAAAAAAAGCAATTATAACAATATACTGTAATGAGAGTTATGTGAATGTGGTCTCTCTCTCAAAATATTTTAATATACTATACTGACACTTCTTCTTCTAGTGACAATATGAGATGGTAAAATACCCATGTGATGAGATGAAATGAGGTGAATGACCTAGGTATTGTGATGTAGGGTTAGGCTACTCCTGACCCTTTGACAATATGTCAGAAGTAGGATCATCTCCTTCCAGACCCTGGTTGACAGTGAGTAACTGCAACCATGGACAGTGAAAACACAGATCAGGGGAACCACTGTATGACAAGTTGTGCTCAGTATGGGAAGAGGTACAGAATACCCACAAGGGAAGGCCTCATCCATAAGGTGACATATGGGCAAGCATTGAAGGAAGTGAAGAAACCAGGCATGAGGATATCTGGAGGAGGAACACCAGAGGCAGAGAAAACTCATATACAAATTCCCTGGGCTAGAAGTGAGTTTGATGGGTACAGAACTTTCAAGAGAGCCAGTGGTAGAAGTGAAGTTAGTGGGAAAAAAGAGTGGTAGGAAGTGAAGGCAGAAAGAAAGGTGTCAGATCTTGCAGAGCTTGAAAGTCATTATAAATGCTGTTTCTTATAAATACATGAAATAGGGGCGCCTGGGTGGTGCAGTCGGTTAAGCGTCCGACTTCAGCCAGGTCACGATCTCACAGTCCATGAGTTCGAGCCCCGCGTCAGGCTCTGGGCTGATGGCTCGGAGCCTGGAGCCTGTTTCCGATTCTGTGTCTCCCTCTCTCTCTGCCCCTCCCCCGTTCATGCTCTGTCTCTCTCTGTCCCAAAAATAAATAAAAAAGGTTGAAAAAAAAATAAAAAAAAAATACATGAAATAAAACCTGAGAATGCATATAGCTTCAGAGACTGACCTTTCAGAAAGTATGTTTCCCAAGTTCACAGAGTAGTGGCACAAGGTGGGTTGGTGAATTTCATCCAAAATCTTTTAGGCTGGTTCCCAGCAGGGTGTGACTCTCTATTCACTCTCCAAATTTATTTTCCTCAAAAACTTTATTCTCCTTGAATATTAATCAGAATTAATTAAAATTAGTCACAAAGTAATGTTTTTGTGTGAAACAGAGAGAGAAAATGAGCAGTATGTGAAGATAGGAAATATTTGGAGCTGAGACCATTATTAATCTCCTTTCATAATTTTATCATGAACTCTATGGTACAAATTACATAAGTCAGAAGCAGATAGATAGATAGATAGTTAGATAGATAGAGATATATTCTACTGGCAACAAATATAAATGGTCTCCTCAAATAAAGCCCATTTATGAACTGAGTTGGAGAACAGGCATCCATTTTGCTGAGTCTCCACCACTACTGCTGGCCTCTAGAAGATGCGGTTTACTTCAGATATGACATGCTACAACTTCCAACCATTTTTTCAATGACAATAAAGAAGCTCTACAATTAACTTTTAGTTGTTATATAAACTTTTCTTGGTAAATTCTACCATCTCTTCTATGATTGGAGGTGTTCCAGTAGGTGACAAATGAAGACAATATAGTGAAATAATACTATTTATTTGCCTTAGATTCTGCCCATTGAACTTTTAGCATTGCATATGCACCCTGGCACCTCAGTATGCTCCATTCATTGCTACACTGCAGTGGGGTAAATGTGTTTGGGTTGTGAAACTATTTGTTACCGTCCATTCTCAATGCCAGTTAGCAATCCACAGAAATAATCCTTTATTTTATCGCCCCTATACACTTATAAATCCTTGTTAGTATCCTTTTTGGTTGATTCTGAAGAGCTTTCCATTTTTTATAAAAAGTCAAGTACTCTGCTCTTCATGCCATCATGTTGCCTACACTGAAACAACTCTGTCAGTGATTCTCCATTGTTCTTTGATCTTTTCCTGTCCCTTTTATATCATCTTCTGCTCATCCTATAAATCTGTTCAAACTCCCCCAGCCAAGATAAAAAAATAATTTAAAGTCTGGTACAGTCTCAGTCTTTCATTACTACCATATTTTAAATTTGTTTTTTAGTATAAAGGAATGGACGTTCTTGTTTCTCCTTCCCTTCTGCCCCAGTTAGTAGGTAAAATTTCTCTGGCAATGAGCTCCATGAAGGTAAAATCAATGGGAGATTATTGTTCTTATTTCTTGCTCTTTAAACATTTTGAGTAGCATATAATTTTCTGCTATATAGGGTTTACATGAATCTGACTATCGTGCTTAAAACTTCATTTCCTCATGAAATTCTTAACATCTTTGCATGTCATATGAACTTTTTCTTAAGTTTCCTACTGTCTTTTTGAGTGCCCTCAAACCTGTTAGCAGAAATGTCTTTTTTCTCCCATCTCTTAAAAATTAGCATTCCTCATGGCTCTGGAAAATGTCACTGCTCTTCTGACTTTCAGATATGCTCTCCAGATAATATCATCCACTTTCAAAATCTTAACAATCACTTTATGATGATGTCTCCCTTATTTATCTCTAAAATTGACTTACTTCATGGGTTTTAGACACAAAAACCCAGCAGGCATCTTTATTTCAATAAAGAGAAAGGAGAGAAGAAGGCTGAATAGAAGGAAGAGTGAAGAAAAATAGCTGGAATTTATTAACATATAAAACTTTATTTAATATTTAGTCTAACATGCATTACCATATTTAGTCCTCACAAAACCCTTGACTGAGGCACAAATATAATTATATTAAACCTCACATATGAGAATACTAAGGCCTAGGGAGGTTAAATAATATTCCCATGATCTTATAGCCAATAAAGAAAAAGAATGAGAACCTATGTGTGTACAACAAAGTTAGCGTTCTAGACTCTATTCAAGAGTTGCTTCTACAAGTGTGTCATATGCATCACATCCAAACCATTTCTACCTTCTATTCCTGTATTGTCTCTTCTTGTACACATTGATTATACGGATGCATCTGTATCTACTCAAGCCATAAAATTTGGCAATCTTCCAGAACTATAATGACCAGGCTCTGTCAATCTCCTCCATTTCAGCTCCCATTGCTCCCTAACATGTGCCCTAACTAGTAATAATATGGAACAGCTTGTATGTCTTCACTATTGCATGGTCTTTCAATTCTCTGTGATTTTGCTCATTTTGTATGCTCTGCTACAACACAGTCTGTCCCCTTTTTATCTAATTTCCACATATCCCTTATGACATCAAGGTTTCTATACTCCATATATGGTTTCTTAAAACCAAAGCCACCACAACTCCAAAAGGTACCATTCACTTAGAGTAGATTTGTTGTTGCAACAAACTGTTAGCAGATGGTTATAAAGTATAATTAAACTTAATTAACAAAGATACCTTTTCCCCTAATTTGTACAAAATCTTACAAATTGGCTTACTTAAACTTTAAAATTTGGGTAAATGTCCCATATTATGTAAGACCTGGAACTTACATAAATGATTAGTTGCCAACTCAACTGCAAATTCTAGCCTCTTTCTTTCTGCTAGAAAGACCTCACATCACTTTCTATGGGCTCTAATACCAAATATGTACATATGGAGCCTTGTTTGCTGCATCTAGACAATGGGCATGTGACTCAGTATTAGCTGTAAGGACCTGAGAGAATGTCTGCTGAGAGTAAGTGAAAAAGATTTTACTCCTCAGTATAAAGAGAGAAACATAAGGAAGTGCACTTTCTCCAAATGCTTTATGTATTATTTGCTATTGCTGCCATAACAATGTACCAGACACTGGGTAGTTTAAACAACAGAAATTTATTTTCTTACTGTTCTGGAGGAGGCTAGAAGATTATGGTCAAGATGCCAGCAGGGTTGGTTTCCTCTAAGGTCTCTCAGCTAGGCTTACAGATGGCTATCCTCTTGCTGTCATTTCACATGATTGTCCCTCTGTGCACATGTACCCTGCTATCTGTGTGTCCAAATTCCATCTTTTTCTCAGGAGACTAGTCAAACTGGATTAGGGACCATTCTAATAGTCTCTTGTTGACTTATTATCTCTTTAATGACCCATCTCCAAATATAGTCACATTCTAAAGTACTGAAGTTTAAGACTTCAACATATGAATTTGGGAGTGAGGGACACAATTCATACCATAATACTCCTCAAGCATTCATTATCTTGTACTTTGCCACATAATGTGATATTTTACACAATGACAGGCATCTAAGGGAAAAGACAAAAATATCCCAGAGAAGGCAACCCAGAGCCCTAATATCATTGATCTGCTGTATTCGCCAGCCTTGGAACCCTTTGACTTCCAAGTTTTTTTAGATTAACAAATGTACTTATATTTTAAAATAGTTTTAGTTTTATATCTTTCAGCTTGAACCCCAAAATATTTAACTGATACACTAATATAGCATTTATATATTACAATAATCAATAAAATTGACTCTAACTCCAGTAATATTGCATATATTATCATCTCTCTACTACTCATCACAGTGCCTAACACTTAATAAAAATTTATGAAACTGAATGCATGCACCCACAATCACACACAAATTTCCCTCTCCTGAACCTTGGATCTCTCTGGAAAAGTCTCCATTGAGTGACCTTTCCCTGCAACCACTAGAGAAATTCCTTTTATATTTCTTCTCCAATTCTACTGGTATCTCTGTCTTTCCACATTTCGACTTTCCTTTGCTCCCTAATTATTTGTTCCTCCAAGAAGTCATGAATCAATACAGACTTTATATTTTCAGAAATAATATTTATTAGTTGAGACTTTATTATATAAAATATATGATCCAGTTGATAGTTCTGCAGTTGCTATATTTTTTTGTTCATTTAAAAGTTTAAAGTTGAAAAAAATAATCATTTCTTGGAATCAGTAAGCACCTCTAGTGCATTCATCTGTATTCTGACACAGGCTCAGTTCCTCATTTAACTAAATTTGATTTTTATCAGATCAAATGCTATATTCACTTTAATATTAACTTTTATGGCTTTCAAATCAGAGTTAGAGGCACACTGACTCTTACAAATGTGTAATACATCATAACTTATGACAATAATCTATAATTTGAACATTCAATTTTTAAATATTCTCAATTTTTGAAAGGACATACTGAAATATGGGTAGCTTCATCAATTGAAAACTAATACTGCTTATTCTTTTAGTTTCACAGGAAAAAAATCCTTGAGTCTGACATATATTTCATGCTCCTCTAATCCATTCCTATGGGACCTCAAACTCCCTGAGTAACCATAGAAGATCTGAATTGATGTATATTTCTGATGGAACTATGTCTTTTGCTACTTGCTCTTGACAGGTATGGTAATGACTAGTTTCAGTTATCCACAGCCAAAGAGAAACAGAACTAAAGTTGTTCACTGATACCTTGAATAAACAAAACTGCTTACTGTCATTCTTTCTTTGCCCTATTATTTGAAAACTCCAACTTTTCCAATTCATTTCTAAGGCTTGAGGTTTGCATTAAATGGAAATTTTAAAAAATCTGTCAAGATGGCTTCATGTAAAATACAAGGGTCTTATCCATATCTGTTGCTATAGTGAAATAAAACTATAAGCATTAAACTCTTTCATGGACTGGCAATTTGCACATGGTGCCATATTAGTCAGTTAAAGCTATCCCTATCTTCTAAAGCATAAGAATCCAAGATAACAATAATACTACATGAATATTTAGATATTAAGATATTGAGACTACATGAATAATCAAACATATAAGGAGTTAGGGGAGTTGTTGTTAGAAAGGAATAAACATCTTTCTTCTAATTAGTCATTAGGTTAACTAGGAAATGTGGAAATCAGGGTGTTAAAGTCATGTTTTCTGGAATGTTCTCAATGAGTTTTTTTAAGGAGAGTTCTTAAAATTCTCTTCCAATAATAGGTAATTTTTCTTTAGGGTAATGATAGTTATTTCTAAAAAGTTATAATACATTTTGTAAGATTCTCCATAGGAGCCTGCTTTTGGATTCTGTATTATATCTTTGTGAAAATGGGTCTGTTTTGTATTGTATGCATTTATGGCTTACTGCATATGACTAAGCAGTAGGATCAATTTTTCTTATATATCAAGGCAAGTAAAATATCATCCTTAAGGTAGAGTTTTCCCAACTTACTTCACTGAATTGAACTCAGAGAGATAATATGTACAATGTTCTCCATGAAAGATTTTATATATTTTTAGTTAGATTGTAAGGCTATATGTGGTTTGCAGACATGCCAAGTAGAAGGAAAAATACTCAGTTTAAAAGTGAGAACTTTCATACAATTTATCTTTACACAATTGTCTCAAAAAAAAAGGTTTTGGTTCCAAACATGAGAAAATGAGCAATCATTGCAATACCTTCCCAAGGAGCGGGGTCCATCTACTTTCTGAAGTCAAGAATAAACAAATTCTAGAGATTACTTGCCAGTAGAATCCAGAGGGTGATATATGGAATTGTTGAAAATACAAGTCTCTATATTGGAGTTTTCTTTGTGAGGTGACATTGTAATTTTATAAAGCCATTAGGCAATTGTGAAGTATCCCAAACAGACCTTAAGATAGTAAAAATACATATAATTTGAAATAAAATCAAGAAAGATTATCATGTTTAAAAACAGTGTTTCTCATTAGTGATAATATTGGTCAATGTTTGATTCTGGAGGCCATTTACTTCTTAGTTCCTGGAGTCTAGAGGATTGTAAAAATAGCTACTGACTCTACTTGTTTGCTTTGACAAAACAATCCACCATATAGAAACTAACACATCCTCCTAGTATTTTAATAAATGAGCAACAGATATACAGAATGTGTCATTTCAAAGAGGGATGATTCATGACATGGAAGATGACTGGCACGATAACACAGTAGCTACATTTTCCATACTGAGCATAAACACGATCAAAATGAAAGGGAAAAAAAGGAAAGGAAGAAAATGAATTCTTAATTGTCATTTATTGTAGGTAGAAGTCAATAGTCAATATAGACACTTAAGCAGTTATATGGCTATAAAATGGAAATGAATAGGCCCTATTTGGAAGGTTGACTAAATCCAAATGATCTATTTTCTTCACGTGCAATAGTTTCCTTCAGTGTCATATCTACCCATCCCCCTAAAGTACCTTTAGGGGAAGCCACCCAGACCTTATGAAATCTTAAAACTGCTGAGATTGGTCTTTTTTTTTTCCTTAACACAAACAGGAAGCTTAAAATCTGTTTAATTTTGTTGAGAAACTTTTGAAATTAATGATAGGCTTAAATGCCTAATGGTTAAGCTATATCTCTACATAAAATCTGGGTTGTAATTCTTGATCAGACATGCATCTAATAATAATATACACATGATAAAATATGCATTCTATGTATACTTAAAATGAAAGGAGGCTCACTGATTCTTTTAGGTAGGTAATCATAATGGCTTCTCCCATGAAATATGTGGCTTCAGGAGAAACAACCATAAGGATATGATGAAGGTAGGGAGCTAAGATAGCAGAGTAGTAGGAAAACCCTAGGCTTTCCTTGTCTCTTAAACACAGCTAGATAAATATCACATTATTCTGAACATCCAAGAAGTCAATCTGAGAACTGACAGAACAAACTGCACAACTAGAGGGAGAGAGGAGGCCACATCATTGAAGGTAGGAGGTGTAGAGATATGATTTGGGGAAAAATAGGATAATGGGGTGTAATGGAGGGGAGGGAGCCCTGATCATAGAGAGAGGGAGAGAGAAAGAGAAACAAGAGTGTGAGGGAGGTGGGGGGTAGAGAGAGAAAGAGAGAGAGAGAGAGAGAGAGAGAGAGAGAGAGAGAGAGAGAGAAAAGCACACAGAGGATCACACAAGTAAAACAATTACCCAATGCCACTGACTAGAGAAACAAGAGGGGCTGATTATTGTGAGTTTTTACAACCAGCAGAGCTCAAAGACTGGAGTTTTAGAAGTCCATGTGGTGGCTGGTGTTGAGCCTAGCAGGCACTATGGTGCTCCTATGGAGAAAGAGGACAGAAGCCTAAGAACAGATGGTTTGACCTGAGGATCCCCTGGGACACACTGGGAGAGACAGTTCCACCTTATTGGAGTAGCATCTGGGAGAGGTGGCATTGCTTCTCTGGGAACAAAAGAGCCAGCAGGCACCATTATGCTCCTCCATAGGAGGCACAGAGACACTTGCTGAGGTCAGCTAACCTGAACACTGGCTTTTTGCTATGCTTTACTCCAAACTCTAAGTTCCTGCTCATTGGTGCGACTGCCCTTCTGGGACAAACCTGCACCATTCCCAGCACAGTGAGACCCTCCCCCAGAGGAACAGCACAGGTATGCATCAGGCCAGGTCCCTAAAATTTGGAGTTTTAAATTCATCTGGTCTGCCTGGGGTAAAACACAGGTGCAGTGCACTGTCTGGTGGGCAGATGGCCCAGACACAGACAGGCTGAAGACAGAGATCTGAGGAATACCTGGGACATACAAAGGGAGATAGTTCACTGTTCTGTGATGGCTTCCTGGACAGCAATGGGTACAAACCCCCCTCATTGGGGATGAGGGAGAGGGCTGGTGCCATTTGTCTCCCCTGCCCCTCAGCATAAACTAACTTCAGTAAGCACATAGTGCCAACAGTGATGGATAAATGACTTGCACCAAGCCCCATTCCCCTACACATTGAAGATGCTGCTTTTCTAGGGCAAGTATGCCTGATAACCAGAACAGCTGACCCCTCCTGCAGGGGACCACCACAAACCCCCTGCATGCACCAAGTCTATTGACCATAATGTGCTGCAAAGCTTCAGCTCTAGTGAAAATAGCAATCAGGTCTCTTTTAACAAGCAGACCAGAGCACACTTAATTAAAACTCACCACACTCTGGCCAAGATCCAAACACTGCCCACTGCAGATAAGGAGATATTCTGCAGAGGACTGACCTGAGGGAGAGAGCAGCCAAAACACAGCAATAGAGTGCACATAGCATAGACCAGGTAAACTTCCTGAAGCACCAGGTGTATGAAAATATATGACCTCTTCTTAATAAAGGCATTACTCTCAGGAGCAGGAAACATAACAGGCTTTCCTAATACACAGGAGAAGACAGAGACCTAGATAAAATACCAACACAAAGGAATAAATCCCCCCAAAAAAGAACAAGAATAGGTCACAGCCATGGATCTAATCAAAACAGATATACGTATCCTTCTTGATCCAGGATTTAAAAGAACAATCATAAGGATACTAGCTTGGCTTGAGAAAAGCATAGAAGACACCAGAGAGTTCCTTACTGCAGAGATAAAAGACCTAAAAACTAGTCAGGTCTAAATAAAAAATGCTATAACCAAGATGTGAAACCAACTCACTGTAATGACCACAAGGATGGAAGAAGCAAAGGAATAATAAGTGATATAGAAGATAAAATTATCGAATATAAGGAAGCTGAAAAGAACATAGGAAAATATTGGATCACAAATGTAGAATTATGGACCTCAGAGACTCCATTAAACATAATAGCATTCATATCATAGGAGTCCTAGTAGAAAAGTGGGCAAAAGGGGCAGAAGGTTTATTTGAACAAATTATAGCTGAAACCTTCCCTAATCTATAGAAAGAAAAAGACATCCAAATCCAGGAGGCACAGAGACTCCCATCAAAATTAACAAAAGTAGGCCAACTCCAAGGCATATCTTAGTAAAATTTGCAAAATATAAAGATAAGGACAAAATCAAAAAGCAGCAAAATAAAATAAGTCCCTAAGTTACAAGGAAAGATAAATAAGGTTAGCAACAGACCTATCCACAGATACTTGGCAGGCAAGGAGGGAATGCATGATATATTCAACTGGGAATATATGCTGAATGGGAAAAATATGCAGCCAAGAATACTCTACCCAGCAAGCCTGCCCTTCAAAATAAGAGAGATAAAGAGTTACCCAGACAAATAAAAACTAAAGGAGTTTGTGACCCCTAAACTTCCCAACAAGATATATCAAAGAGGACTCTTTGAGTTGGAAAAAAAGACCAAAGTGACAAAGACTAAAGAGAAATAGAGAAAATCTCCAGAAACAACAACTTAACAAGTAATACAATGACACTAAATTCATATCTATCAGTAATCACTCTGAATTTAATTGAACTAAATGCTTTAATGAAAAGACATAGGGTATCAAATAGATTAAACACACACATACACATACACACACACACACACACACACACACACACACACACACAAACCAAAAAAAAAAAAAAACAAGACCCATCTATATGCTGCCTACAAGAGACTCATTTTAGACCTAAACACACTTGCAGATTGAAAGTGAAGTTATAGGGAACCACTTATTGTTTTAATGGATGTCAAAAGAAATCTGGAGTAGTTATACTTATATCAGATAAACTAGATTTTAAACCAAAGATTGTAACAAAGGTAAAAAAGGGTACTATATCATAATAAAAGGGTCTACCCAACAAGAATTTCTAACAACTGTAAATATTTATGCCCCAACTTGAAACACCCAAATATATAAAACAATCACAAATATAATGAAACTAATTGATAATAATACTGTAATAGTAGGGGACTTTAACACCCTACTTACATCAATGGAGAGATCATCTAACCAAAAGTCAACAAGGAAACAATGGCTCTGAATGACACTCTGGACTAGATGGATTTAACATATATATACACAGAATATTTCATCCTCAAGCAGCAGAATATACTCTTTTTGAGTGCATATGGGACATTTTCCAGAATAGATTTCATTCTGGATCACAAATCATGCCTCAACAAGTACAAAAAGATTGAAATGATATCATGCATATTTTCCAACCACAATGCTATGAAATTTGAAGTCAACCACAAGAAAAAAAAATGGGAAAAACCATAAATACATGGAAGTTAAAGAATATCCTACTAAAGAAGTATTAGGTAACCAGGAAATAAAAGATGAAATAATAAAATACATGGAAATAAATAAGAGTAAAAACACTATATTCCAAAACCTTTGGGATGCAGCAAAAGCAATCATAAGAGGGACGTTTATAGCAATTCAGGCCTACCTCAAGTAGTAAGAAAATTCTCAAATACACAGCCTAACCTTACACCTAAGGAAGCTAGAAAAAGAATAACAAATGAAGTCTAAAGCCAACAGCAGAAGGGAAAAAATAAAGATTAGAACAGAAATAAATGATACAGAAGCAAACAATAGAAGAGATCAGTTAAAACAGGAGCTGGTTCTTTGAAATAATTAACATAATTAATAACCCCCAGCTATATTTATCAAAAAGAAAATTAAAAGGACCCAAATAAATAAAATCACAAATGACACAGGAGAGATCACAATCAACACCACAGAAATACAAACAACTATAAGAGAATATTACTGGCATAATCTAAATTATATGCAACAAATTCGGCAAGCTAGAAGAAATGGATAAAATCCTAGAAATATAAAAACTCCAAAACTGAAACAGAAAAAAAAATAAAAAACTTGATAACCTACTGATAACCTACAGTTAGTAGGTTAACTGTGATAACCGCCTGAGTTATCAGTAGGTTATCTGATAACCTACAATGAAATTGTACATTTCATTGTACAATGAAAGACTGATAACCTACAATGAAATTAAATCAGCAACCAAAAATCTCTCAACAAATGAAAGTGCAGGGCCAGATGGCTTCCCTGGGGAATTCTACCAAACATTTATTTAAAAAAAAAATTATTTATTTATTTTGAGACAGAGAGAGAGCATGCGCACAAGCTCCTGAGTAGGGAAGGGGCAGAGAGAGAATGTGCGTGCGCCCAAGAGAGAATCCCAAGCAAGCTCCTCACCATCAACATGGAGCCTGATGCATGGCTCGATGTGGGGCTCAAACCCACAAATCATGAGATTGTGACCTGAGCAGAAACCAAGAGTTAGATGCTCAACTGACTGAGTCACCTAGGCATCTACTAAACATTTTTTTAAAAAGGTAATATCTATTCCTCTCACACTGTTCAAAAAATAGAAATAGAAGGAAAACTTCCAAACTCATTTGAGGAGGCCAGCATTACCTTGGTTCCAAAACCAGAGGAAGACCCCACTAAAAAGGAGAATTACAGGCCCAAACCCCTAATGATCATGGATACAAAAATTCTCAACAAGATCACTGAATCCAATAGTACATTAAAATTGAATCCTACAGTACAATAAAAAGAATCATTCAGCATGATCAAGTGGAATTTATTCCTGGGTTCAAGTGTGGTTCAATATTAGCAAATCATTCAACATGATACACCACATTAATAACAGGGTAAGAAGCAGATGATCTTGTCAATAGATGGCAGAAGAGACTTTTGACAAAATACAGCACACATTCTTAATAATAATAAAAAAAAACCTCAACAAAGTAGGGACAGAAGGAACATACCTCAACATCATAAAGGACATATACAAAAGACCTACAGCTAATATCCTAAATGGGGAAAAACTGAGAGCTTTACCTCTATGGTCAGGAACAAAACAGGGATGTCCACTCTCACCATTGTTGTTTAAAATAGTTCAAGAAGTCCTAGCCTCAGCAATCAGACAACAAAAAGAAATAAAAGTTATCCATATCAGCAAGGAGGAAGTCAAACTTTCACTATTCACAGAGGAAATGATACTCTATTTAGAAAACTAAAAGACTCCACCAAAAATTCATAGAACTGATACATGAATTCAGTAAAGTTGCAGGATACAATATCATCATACAGAAATCAGTTGCATTCTATAAACCAATAATGAAGCAGTAGAAAAATAAATCAAGAAATTGAACCCATTTACAATAGGACCTAAAACTATAACATACCTAGGAATACATCTAACCAAAGAGGTAAAATATATGTACCCTGAAAACTATAGAACACTTATAAAACAAATTGAAGATGACACAAAGAAATGGATAAACATTCCATGCTCATGGATTAGAAGAACAAATATTGTTAAAATGTCTATACTGCCCAAAGCAATCTATACATAACGGCAATCCTTATCAAAATAACAGCAGTATGTTTTATAGAGCCAGAACAAACAATCCTAAAACTTATATAGAACCTCAAATAACATCAATTTACTGGGAAATCCCCAATTTTTATCTGCATCCTAGGCTTCTTATTTCAACTCCAGTTTCATTTATCCAAAAGCCTATCCAATATCTCCAACACTGCTTGGACAACAAATACATTTCAAACTTCACATGTCAATATCAAAAGCTTATTGTTCCTTCCAAAGTCTTTTTTTTTCTTCTTCAATCTTCCTCTGTTTAGTCCATGGCAGCAGCATCCTTTCAGGTCTTCAAGCCTCAGTCATTAGTGACCCTTCTCTTCTTCACACTCACTGTAAAATCCATCACAAAGGACTCCACTAGAATACTTTAAAAATACTTTGGATATCTCATAATTTTTTTACGATTAACTGCTACCACATTGTACTAATGTAACATCAAATAACTTGCATTATTGCAATAAGTTCCCTGCTTCTATTATTGCATCTGTAAAATCTTTTCTCATCACAGCAGAGTGATCATTTTATGATGTAATTCAAATCCTGGCACTCTTCAGTTTGAAACGTTCCAATGGCTTTCTCCTTCACTAAGTAAATGCCAAATTCAAAACTATTGCATAGAAGGCTATATATATGAACTGAAACTGGCACCTCTCTCATTTCTGTCACTATTTTCCGTCACTCACTCCATTCTAGCCACACTGGCTACCTTTTTAAAAAAATATGTGAGTCTTGTATATTCTAGCTTTTTCTTGAATACCTAAGTCATGATCAAGGCCATTGCTTTGAATACATAGAGAGCTCCTCCATCAGTGTTCACATGCATTGTGTCCTCACTGATTTCATGTCTAGTGGGCTTCTTTGACCACATTAGATAAAATGTGAAGAACCTCCCTTCATTTTCAGCACTTCTCAGAGTCCTCCATTATACCTACCAGCATCTCATATAATGTGTAGCCCTTTCCCCCTCAATTATTTGTCTCCACCACTAGACTGAGCATAGGTATTTGAAACTCTTAGGTTCATTGTTATCCTCAGGACATGGTGCAATATTTGACACACAGTAAATATTTAATAAAAATGAGTAGATGAAGTTGCTGAATTTGAAATATATCATTCAGAGAGAGCAAAATAAGCATGGACTTACAGAAAAGAGAGGTGTATATGAAAATTCTGAGAAATTAAACAGAGTTTTCAATTGATTGAACTCATCATCAGAGCTTTGTTTTATCTGTATGGCACTGTGTTCAAATTATGAGAACATTTTATCTTACAAATGGCAATTTCATACACTTTGTCTTATATTATTTCAGTGTTTGGTGGTTAATTACTACTAATAATATTATATGTATATTTATAGTCCATAGCATATCTACCATGTGTCAGGAATTGTACTGAACATTCCTTACTCACCACTTCAAAATCCTCTCATTCCAAACTCTTACTCCCGCCATGCCTGAAGCAACCAGTTTCAGGCAGAAACTGGTTTTGCGTGGGGTGTTAAGGAAATTATGTGCATTCATGCAAGTACAAGGTGAGGTGAGGGAGTGAACACTGGAGGGAAAGTCCATGGTCAGTAAGGAATTAGAACTGATGGATATGGGCTTCATCCTTTTGTTCTCTGGGTAATAAACGCTAAAATGCATTTAATAAGGGTTCTCAGAATGTACCAATGCAAGCAAACACCAGTGACCCATGGCAGTAGTGAACTCAGAAGTGCACTCTTGTTTTGGTGATCTCCTTTGTTTCACTTCCCTGTCTTGCATTTCTGCTTCATGCATTCAAGAATTCATTTCAGTTCCTGCCTGGAGGGAGCTCAAGTCTGGAACTGTATTAAAGATTTCTAAATACTTTAATTATATTCCTTTGGAAACTTACTATTAGGTATTATTACAACTTCCATTTTTCAAAGGAAGAAAATGAGGCTCACTTAATTAGCATATCTTGCAAAGATAAAAGAGTCAGAATTGAAGTCATTCTTGTCTGACTGTAAATCCATGTTCTCCCGATGGAGTAGAAAGACTGAAACTAGTGAGTTAATAGGACTCAGAACTCATGATGCTTTTTAAATTAAAAAATTAAATTAAAATGTAAAATGGATAGGATACAAAGTTCATAATGTGCAAAAAATAATATTACAGGATAATTCATCAAAAAAAACCTTCAAAAGAAAATATATAGTAGTCTTGTATTTTATTATAAGGTACCATAACAAAAATGTAATGTCTTACCTGTGTTAACTTGTGAACATGTGATAGATATTTTCTTTGCTTTGTCTGTCTCTGACTTGCAATGTATTCCTGGGAGGCTCATCCATTATGAACAGCCAACCAGGCTCCTTTGCCTTCTGGTTACAATTTCAGCTAGTGGGAGGAATTAGCAGAACATAGGACGGGCTAGAGTTATGGCCAGTGTATGTACTGCCTAGGTTTCCTTCACTGCTTCTAGGGAATATTGCAACTGTTGTACATAGTTCTTTTTGACTCGTGGGATGCTCTCTTACCCCTTGTTCATTCAGGGTCATTAGCCCTTGGGTACTACACACCTCTCTTTAATGATTTTCTTAACTTCACCCACAAGTTTATAATTAGTTTCTTTATTAAATTCTTCTTAATTATCCCATTTTTGAATATGCCATCTGTTTCCTCCTGGGATTCTAGATCATACAAGAGATAACAAAAATGATCAAAAAATATAATATTCTTAAGCAAGAAGTGGTTAAAAGTAATTAGGGACAGGTCGTCCATCAGGGAGGGGGAAAGATACAGTAATTATTGGGGAGATTGGTAGCTACACATTAAAGAGGAGGAAAAAAAATATGCATTATTTACGGACCAGAGGAGACTCCTACAGTGTAAACTTAGGAATGGAAAAAATTATAAACTAATTAACTTACTAAAAGTGTTTGGTATGTATGTTTTGTAAAACAAATACATGATCCAACTTTCAATGGTATTGGTCATTACTGGACAGAATGTTCACTATAGTGGCTCCCATACTCAAGAAAATGTCAACCGTGACCTGTGGATTATATTGATCATATCCTTGATGTAAACTGGCATAGGCTTTAACCTCAGAGATGTTTACTGTAAGTTGTATGGTTTAGAATTCAAAATCACGTTTACAGAAAAAAATATTCTTCTTAGTACATATAGGTTTTTATTAAAAAGATTCAATTCTACATAGACTTCCCATAAAATTGGAATCTAAAGTTAAATTTTATGGATATAAATCCATGAAATCTAATCTTAATAAAGAAATTTTCAGAAACTGCTTCAGGACTAGAGATTTATATAGCTGTAGAATAGAAGATTAATGTAGTAGAAAGTCTGAAGTACGCTTACTGCATTTCCTTCGGTTTTTAGATTTGGTTTTCAGCCTATTACCTGGCAATTTTGTATTATCTCTCTTCAAATTTCTCTTCTATTATTTTCACCTTAAAATGGTAACTGTTTTAGTCCTTATTTTTCTTTAGTAATAAATAAGTCTCTCCATAACTTTTAAAACTGGTGTAAGCTTCAAAATATGAGACTTTCTGATTGTGGTCTCTCCTAATTCTTATTAGAAAGAGCCCTTGCTCACAAGAAGATAAGAAAGTTTCCACTTTGGCATTTTAGATAAGCATGTTTCATATGACCCAGATGAATCCTTGTAAGCATAACCAGAGCAACACAATAGATTGAATAGTACATCCACTGCTCCTGCCTGTTATCTGAATCTCCTTAACATTTTGTTGTTACTGTCTTGATGAGTCCTCCTTTTTTGCACTATGCTTCTTTATTTTTATACTTTGTAAAGAAAATTGAACAGAATTTTCCCCTAGATATTGTAGTTTTAAATGATTCTGTACTGAAAATTGTAATATACCTAAAGAAACATACGCAGAATGACATATCTCAGAGGGAATACCTATATTACTTTCCCTGGGAGCAAGAAATAGAGTATTTCTAGTATTCTCCCAAACCTTTTTTCTTCCTTCCACTTGCTATTTCCTCTCTCCCTTACTAAAATATTAGAGTCAATATACATTTTGGACTGATCATTCCTCCCTTTCCTTTTAAATTCTTCTCCCTAAACTTGTATAACTAATCACATAGTTATGTTTCATACATCTTTATTTTAGGGGGAACATCATACAGGATATATTCTTAGTTCATGGTTTTTTGCTCAATATTATTTTACTAGATTCATGCATGGCATTGAATATAGTTATAGGGTGTTCATTTCCATGGCTATATGATATTTCATGTTTGAATTTATTCTATTTTTAATATATAATGCCAACATTTCCCCCCCAAATGATGGCTTCAATATTCAGTCTCACAAGCAGTATGGAAAAGCATCTCCTTTACAGTTGGTCCTGGGATAGAATTTATAAATGAGATGAACTCATGTATGCATTGGCAGGTAGAAGTAAAGCATAAATCACTATTCTGGGGAAATTATGGCAGTTCTTCCAATTATCCAGTGATAGTCTTTTATCCCTATACTATCCAGCTCTTATACATTTGGGTAAGCCATCATTTCTATATTGGCTACCTAAATCATTTTATACAGTTCACTGTATTGATGCCAGACCTGAAAATTAAGCTATTACGTTGCATAAACTGACAAGGATAGTAGATATAAAAAAAGAAAGAAAAGAGCACTTGTGAAATAGTAACAAGAAAAATGAAAGAGTTGGTGGCTAATTAGGCATGAAAAACTAAAGAAAGGGAATGTTTGTTACCAGTGATTCTGGGTTCCCAGATTAAGTGACAGAATGTGATGCCATCATAACCAGAGAGAAGTCGAGGGAGTGTCTTATGTTGAGGATGGCATATTCAGATTGAACATTTTTAAGAATGTTAAAGGGAAGCAGGAAACAGGAGAAAATGAACAATAAACATTGAGAATATGGGAGCTGGTTGAGATTACCAGTGAATTTGGGGAGCACTTTGAAGGTTGTCATGCTTCTCAGAGAGATCACTACCTCACAGTTAAATAGAAACAGTCAAAATAACCCTTTATATACCAAATATGTACACAGATTTGTATAGCACACATCAAATATTGTAACTAATATTATATTGCAATCCTTGTAATCAGGCAATTTCGTAAGTGATTTGTTGCACTCTATGACATCAGTATGTATCACATAGCTGTGCTGTCTTAAACCTTAGATTGACAACTTCTTGAGTGCGGACATGATAATTTATGTATTGTTAGCTTCCTAACAGTATCCAGTACATAGTTAATATTTCTCAAATATCTGCTTAGATAAAGAAGGAAACAATAGATGAATAAGGGAGAGGTAGATAAATGTGGTAGCATCATTATTCCGTGTGTAGCTGAATAAACAAATCTTTCCAATTTATATAAAATATATGGGAGTGAGTTGTCAAAGAGATTGCTTTGCTCTTTGGAGCTTGAGGTCAAAAGCATTGTCAACTGAAATGTCCTGGGGATCAGAGATGAAAGTGATCAGAGACCGCTGATGTGAGATGGAGCAAATACTTTTAGGTAAACCCAGATCACGCTGTCATGATAGTAAGGTTTAGAGGCTGCTGGTGGTTGTGTTCCATCATTAACCTAACCAAAAAATTAAAAAAGAAAAAACCAGAAAAGACCGTTTGGAAAGAATAAAAGAGGCAAAAATTCAAGGAACAACAGACAAGAGTGAGAAAAAATGATCAGCCTGCCATACCATAGACCTCTGTTTCTGTTCTTGACACCCAACTTCATCTCTGATCAGTGTTAACACCTTGTGAAAAGAGTGTTACGTCTGGAATTTAAACCCTGCAATTGAGTCCCCATTCTGTAATTTATCAGTAATTATTTTTGTTTTCTTCAAATTCCTATATGTCAAAGACAGAGAATAATGCCTGTATCATAGAATTGTTTTTAAACTTAAAAAAACAACAATAAGAATATTTTTTAAATTATAGTTACTGTAAAAAGGAAAGTTGTAACTATTTTATGATAATGTTAATTTACCCCAGAATGTGACAATACTTCAATAATTCAAATACAGCAAGACTGATTATAAATTAAGAAAAAATAAGGTGCTAAGCACTATTTGATTGGATTCAGATTGAGGCAAGAGAAGGCAAAGAAATTAAGGAGAAGACAAAAAGAATACAGTTCTTGACTTGGCAATATTACAAGATTCTGGTTAACAAAGGGTTGTACGGGGATTCCAACTACTGATCTAATACCATTGTTTTGCAACTTTACTTAGAAGCACGATTTATAGATGATTAACCTGCCTCAAGGAATAAAGATTACATTCCCCAGCCTCCTTTCTTACAGTGGTGGCCAAGAGATACAAACAAAATTTGTTAGGAAATAAAACTTAACACATTTGAGGTGTTCCTTCATCCCTCCTTCCTATAGGCTGAAATGCAAATGCAACAGAAGGAATGCTGGCAGCCATCTTGGGTGATGACATCAATAAGAAAATGAAAATTAGGGTTAAGGATGCTAGACTAGACACAGAAAAACACAGCACCCTCGTGATTATGGAGTCACCAAATCAACAGAAAAACAGTTACCTCCGGACTTCTTCGATGGGAGGGATAAATAAGCTTCTATTCACTTAAACTACTGTAACCATTATTTTATTAACAAACTTAACACTGATGCTATAGCATGTTATATCCAATTGCCCAAATATTGATTAGTACTGCACGTTCTAAAATCTAAAATCTACATAACTTAGATCAGATTACTGCCACTTAACCAGTCAACTTTATAAAGGGAGGATCTATTTTATAAAATTATTCTTCTGAGGCTAATCATATGGAAGGAGATGGCAAAAATTGTGTGAAAATCTGGGGATGAGGCAGGCAACAGAAGATGACAAATACAATTTTTCCAAAATATCCTCTTTCTTTGAGTGACCTTTGATATTTTTAATCATAAACTCTATTTTCCAGTATTACCTTTACATGTGAGTCATGGTTAATAAGTGAAAATTGTGTGAGAAATATTGTAGGCCTTTAAAGAATAAAATTTACTTCAGATCAAGATGCTAAGAATTACATTGTGTTGTCTGATCTTTTCTGTGTGCAGTGTGAAATGAAGTATGGCGGGTAGTTTTAATTTCACATAATAAATATGCCACGTTGGATTTAAAAACTGCATAACATGAATGATAAATATGTTATTAAGAAATGACTGGACTTTGATATTACAGTTGAGTTAGAACCATGTGACTCATTAACTTTTCTTTATAAATTCATACAATTGTCCTGACAAGGCATCTATTTCTAAATGCAACATACGCTTGTTAATAAAGTGTTTACAACCATCATTTTGTCATAAAATCAGAGAAAAAGGATATTTACTTGGCAGATGGTGCAATCATAACATTTCATTGGTTTATAATACCAAAGTTTGTTTAATTTATATTGTCAACTTTTTTTTATCACTTTGTGAATAAATAGAAAATTATTTAAATGTGAAATTTAAGAATATTTACCCCAAACTGTAGATTAAGCTAATTTAAATAATGTAGAACATATTTTAGTTTCTACATAAATTAGCTCCCTTAAAAGACTACATATTAAGATAGGTAGAGCAACATTAAAATGATTTCTTGCATAATCTGTTTTTTGATTTTTGACATGGGATCTATTCTATAAACTAGAGGTTGTTAAGAAAATGCATGCAGAAACTTTCCATTTAATGCTAAGGAAGAAGGAAATTCATATTAATATCTTAGTAAACAAGATGCTAGGCAGTGGAATATAAAGAGAAGTTCTCAGGGTGAATGTTGAAAAACAAATCCTAGTCACATTTCTGTATTCAGTCTATGACCTTGGGAAAGTCATTAAATCTTAGTATATGTCAGTTTTCTCTTGCATAAAGGAAAGTTAATTTTTTCTGAATTCACATGAATAGTGTGAAGACAAAAGTGGGCTAATGGGCAGTACATTAAAGAAATTTAGAAATTTCTAAGGATAGAAATAACCCAATCCATAGAAATTAACCACACTTTTTCAAACTTAGCTGTGTAATATTTCAGGTATTTTTAGAAGAATTCAGGGCATCTGACACAAGGTAAAAAGAATGAATTAATGTTACTGAATTTTGAGGAATATATGTTTTTAACTTTCATATGCTATTCTACTCAATCAACCCATAGTATGTTTAGCATGAAGTTTTTATGTTGTTTTGCTTTTTTGTTTGAAAACCTTGGGTAGAATATGCTTTAAAACACTCAAAAATCATGAGAATTCTCTTTACCCATAAATGAAAGTAGATAGATCCTTATTTAACAATTACATTTTTAGTTTTTTTCCATATTTTCGTGAATATTGAATGAATTCTTAGAAACAAAACAAAACAAAACAAAACAAAACAAAACAAAACACAAAACTCTGGGCCAAACAGGCACAAGACTAGAAATAATATTATTTTAAATATATTACAGTGTTATAGAAAACATGCAATACAATTATAATCTGCATCATATGATATAAGAACGGATTAAATTAGATGTCTATTTGAAACTGTAGAAGAAAATACTAACGATTTTTCCATCTTCAGAATTGAAGACTTTGCCCTTCAAAATACTCTATTAAGGAAATGAAAAGAAAAACCACAGACTGGGAGAAAATATCTACACATCACACACCTAAAAAAGGATTTATAAATAAAACATTAAAAAACCCTACCAAAAACTCAAATAATGTTCATAAAAATAATGTTCATAAAAATTTTATTTATAAAACTCCAACACTAGAAGAACAAAAAATACCTTTTATATATGAATGACTAAACAGACTCTGGTACATGTATATAATGGTATTCTATTCACCAATAAAAGGGAGTGATTTACTGAAACACAGAAATATAGGTGAATCTCAAATGCATTATCGTTAGTGATAGAAGCCTATTTCTAAAGGATACATACTCTATGATATTTTCATTATATGTCATCCCTCAAAAGGCTAAACTATACAGACAGAAAGCAGATGATTGGTTGCCAGATACTATAGACTGACTGCTTATGTTCCCCCAACAAAACATATGTTGAAACCTACTCCCCAATGTGGTGGTGTTTGGAGGTGGGGCTTTTGGGAAGCGATTAGGTCACGAGGTGAAGCCCTCATGAATGGGGTTAGTGCCTTCAAAAGAGACCCCTGAAAGCTCCGTTGCTCCTTCCAACATGCAAGGATAAAATGAACAGGTTGTTGTGTATGAACCAACAAAGGGGCCCTCACGAGACACCAAATCAGCTAGCTCCCAGTCTCTGTACCATGAGAAATAAACTTCTGCTGTTTATAAGCCACTCTATGGTATTTTTGTTACAGCAGCCCAGACATTTCAAGACATCAGGTATTGTAAAAAGTTGTAGGTATGATCTACAGAGGGGAACAACAGAATTTTAGGAGGATTTATAGAATTGCTTTATATTTTGACTGTGATGATAGTTATGTGATTATGAGATTTTTCAAAACTTGTAGAATTCTATGCTTAAACAGTAATTTTTCTGTATGTCATCTGTAGCTTAATTTTTTCAATGGAGGAAAAAATAACAGCATTTATTTAAATTGATCCGGAAAATTTTAGTCTAAATATTCATATCTTTCACCTACTTGTTCTAGTAGTACCTTTCAAAATCTTCAAACTGTAATTCTTATTTCAAATAATGGTATTTCAGGTTATCTTACAGTGCCTATGCTTTTCTTTCTGCGTTATCTTCTGAAATCTCAAGGCCCTCATGTCATTCTGTCCTTTCTGATTTCATACTTACTTCTATTTCTTTCTCCCTCTTATTTCTGCTACTTACTAAGATAGATACTCTTATCTTCAGAATCATTAGTGTCCTATTTTTTCCCTTTTTCTGACATTTCTGAAAGTATTGACGCAATATAAAATCACATTATTTTCCTGGCAATTATACCACATTTCTGGCACAATACAATATATAGGCAACTAAAATCTCCAAAGCTATTATCACATTTAATTAGTAATAAATGGATCTCCCTTGCCTTTTTCCTGAAATTTACTTTTCCAACCTGAGGGGAAAGAGCAAAAGTGCGTGTGTGTGTGTGTGTGTGTGTGTGTGTGTGTGTGTGTAAAATCCCTATTTAATTTCCATTTGATTACTTTTACTATGTTGTTTTTTTCTTGTTTTGCAATACTAATTTTATCAATAAGCACATTATCTTAAGGTTAATGTGTGTCCTGAAAGTATCTGAAGCATTCATCTACTTTCTTGTTCAAGCTCATGGATAAATGTATCAAATGCAGAGAGAAGCAGAATTCTATTACCATTCAGGCATCCTAAAGTAGCTGATTGGCTCGATTTATTTATTAAACTTAATGAAAATATAAAATATTGTGTCATTTTCTTCTCTCTGCACAAAAATATATTTGGCTTAGGAAATAAATAGTAAATTTAGGAAACCTTTTATATCTATTTGCATATCACTTCTGTCAGAATACCCTTCTGTAATGAGAAATATTTTGAAAATCCTTGTTGAAATATGGGTACATCATGTCTACTTTATGTTTCAGATCTATCAGCCCTATATCTTTATCAAGAAATGGGGGTAAAAGATAGAATTATGTTAGTCTCTAATTGTCTCTCCAGGTCTATTCTTAACTCCTCTCCACTGTTCCCTGTGCCTTAAGGGGCTTTCATGTAGAAACCGCATTGCCTCCAGATAGCCTGTTCTTAACAATAAGCTACATTTCCCATAGGGACAAGATAAGAGTTAGGTTCTGAGAACTGGAGTACTCATTTGGAAGAAAGCAGGAAGTTTGACTTGATGGTGTCTCCTACAATTCTCCTTGAGGTCAGAGCGTGTTTTATTGTTGATAATAGTGCTGAACCTGTATCTGGAAGCAAAGTGATCCATTGATGAAAAGATGAGGACAGTGGCAAAAAAAGCAAAGGACATAATGACAAAACCATTTAAAAACAATAACCTCGATGATTTCAAGTATCCAGTTATTTTCCGGTATCAGTTTACATTTCATCATTTCCCACATTTCAGCATAAAAATAATGAGCCATGATTTAATTAACCTTTGCATTGTACCATGATTTTAATATAAATATCACTTGTGAACCTCATTACAGTCTTGGAAGTTCTGTGTCATCAAATTGGCCTTTCAGATTAGGAAACACAAAGTTAGAATGGGCCACAAGCTGTCTAAAAGCACGGGGCTAGTGAGCCAGTCCTCCATTCCCACCATATCTCACTCCAAAACCAGTTTGCTTTCAGTTTTCCCATTTGGCAATTTCAGCTAGGTTCCTTTATTAAAACCCATTCCTCTAAAGCTTGATCACAAATATTGGAAGCTGTGGACACAAACCCAGGGAAATAGGTATTTCAGGAAAAATTGAATTAGGGTTATGATTTATTAAAATTATTTAATCCAATAATTGCATCCTTTAAAACTACTGATTTTTACAATCCATAAGGAATCTATTTCAGCAAGACACTAGATATAACACAGTGTAATTTGAGATCTCCTCAGGGACCTGGAAGTCTTTTTCTCTTGACTATACTCTGCCTTTCCTACTATCTTATGAACTTCAGGAAAGAGAAGGAAAATGCCATTTCCTTCCTTTGTATCCTTCCGAATGTGTCTACCACAGTATTATTCACACTGTGGGTAACCAATTTATTTTGCTAACTGACTGAAAGAAGATATCATTATATAATAAAAGTTTCCTTTCTTCATAGCAATTAAAGAATTCATAAAAATTGTCATGAAGCTTCCAAATAAGACCTGTTTAGTAATGATAATTAGTAATAGAAATCATTAGTTATTACATGATGCAGGGAATACTAATGAAGAGAAAGCATATTTTCACTAATCTGCTTTCTGAAATGCTCTTGGTAATAAGTGTTAGAATGGGGTCAAAGTCATTTTCCTTATTTGAAATGGAAAGGTAATTCTAATGTTTTGAAATGAAAGCTTTGCAATCTGCCAGGAATTTTAATTTCTAAGCTGACAGTGTTTGAGCACTTACATCCGATAACAACTGTTATAATGCACATTCCATTCTTCTACCAGTCGCTTGCTCTTCCTACAAGTTAAAAGTGAAAGATGGGTAACAGTAATGTGAAAAATGAATTGCAACCTTGAACTTTGATCAAATTTCAATGTTATCAAATTATGTTAAATTGACACATTGATGACAACATTCCATATTTCCATATCTGATATTGTTCTGCTCTAAAGCTATTTTCTTCTAAAAAGGAAAGACGAAAGGAAGTGGTTTAATTGAAATAACTGTTAAAAGTAATCAATAGTGCTCTGGTTGTTGATATTTAAAAAAAGTGAGAATGCCTTTCTATCTGTAGAAACTGCAGCAAATTAGATGTTGGGAATGGAATATGAAATGGTTTGTAGATCTCTTTACTAAAAGCCAAGTCATGAAAATTAATCTACTAATAAAACCAAATAAAAACAATGGAACAAAGATCACAGGGAGAGGAAATGACTACATAAATATTTGAAACCTGTTGGATATATTTGGTTATGTTTAATACCAGTTGGCTAAAACTTTGGCCTGTTTTGAGAATTCAAAAATAAGGAGAAGAAGGAATTGGCGGATCTGACAGTGAGGGAGAAACAATTTTCGATGGTTTGTAGACTAGGGTATAGAGTAAGGGAGTTCAAACAGAAATACCAGAAAGCCACTGCAGTGAGCAGGTATGAGGGATCTCTCTTGTTTACATATTTTAAGATCGTGAAAAAGGATTGGCTGCTCTGCTGCAGCTCTTACACCTGGAGAAGCCCCAGAAGTACGGGAGAGAGAAACTGATGGGTTAGAATTCCTCTTTTCCTGCCCCTCAAGTGCAGAAAGAGCCTCCAAGAGCACTAGTGTTCTTAGCAGAAGTGAGGCTTTGGACACCTTACTTAGATAATGTGCAGGGTTCTTCACTCTAAGTTGAAAGTCAGGAATGGCGTTCAATTCCAGGAAGTGATTCAAGAGAAAACTTTGAAACTCAGAAGTGAATCTAGTTTTGCATCATTTGTAACAGGTTGAAATAACCAGTTATTTCACACTCTTCCATAGTCTAGAAATATCTAAATTTATCTGACTTTATATTATTTCACCATCTGCATGGACTCCTGAATGTTTACTGTATAAATGCAATACCACTCACCAAGCCGATCCCCAATGAGCTCCAGTGTTTCACACCTTGTACCTTGAACATTCTTTTACTTCTCTGCCTGGCACACACTATCCCCAGTCACTTGCTGGGAAGATTTATAATTATCTGTTGTTTCTTATCAATTATCATCTAGATCCAAGAATATTAGTGGTTGGCTTAGGTGCATGTTAGATTTTTTTTGGCAAGGCTACCTTATAAATAATGATGTTGTCTTCTATCATGTGATTAATAATGTCAAACTCTCTCTTTTCATTCTGTTAAATACTATTAGGACTTTTAAGAATTTTGGTGGTGGGAAGAAAACTTTTTTGGGAAGAAGTGGCTGATTTTGGTTTGGCTATGAAGTGTCAAAATGTGTTTTTCTCAGTATGTATTATTTATCATGCTAAGGCTTATTGATCTCATGAGTGTAAGTTTTGATGTCTATCAATTCTGCAATATTCTTATTCATTATCTCCTTTTACCTGGTCTTTCTTCCCTCTCTCAATAATCTCCTTCTAGTACTTAATTAGATGTATTTTGAGCTTTTTTTTTTAATTCACTCTTCTATGTATTTTAACCTTTTACCTAATGTTTTATTTCTCCATCTCTCTGCTCCATTCTGTGTCTAATTGGCTGACACAGCTTTTAAATTATTGCATTTATTTTTCCCTTTAGTATTTTTATAAGTTGTTATGTCCAGTTGTTTTTATTTTTATTTTTATTTTTTAGACATTTATTTATTTTTGAGAGACAGAGCATGAGCGGGGGAGGGGCAGAGAGAGAGAGGGAGACACAGAGCCTGAAGCAGGCTCCAGGCTCTGAGCTGTCGGCACGGAGCCTGAGGCGGGGCTCAAACCCATGAATTGTGAGATCATGACCTGAGCCGAAGTTGGACTCTCAACCGACTGAGCCACCCAGGCGCCCCTATTTTTAAAAAAAATTTTAAGGTTTTTATTTATTTTTGAAGGAGAGAGAGACAGAGCATGAGCGGGGAGGAGCAGAGAGAGAGAGAGAGAGGGACACACAGAGTCTGAAGCAGGCTCCAGGCTCTGAGCTGTCAACACAAGGCCCGATGTGGGGCTTGAATTCACAAACGTGAGATCATGAGCTGAGACAAAGTCAGATGCCTAACTGACTGAGCCACCCAGGCGCCCCTGTCCAGTTGTTTTTATAGTGTCTTGCTCTTATCCAAATTTTCAGGTCCTTCTTTTATTTGTATAAATGTATTAAAACACATGCATTTTGTATGCTTTATGTAATGCATAAAAACTTAGCATTCTGCTGTGGCTTTTTAAAAAAGAAATTATTATCCATGTTGATCTGTGTGTCTATTTTTTAAAAGTGAGTTTACGTCCCTTGTAACTATATTATGGGAATTATTTGTTGTCATATTTTAAAATAATTCATTCAAGAACTTTTCTCTATCCTTTTGCCAAGTGCTAGGGGAGTGCTAAAAATCTTGAAACTCTTTATCTTACATTTTTAAATTCAGTGTCTTTGAACCACATGGATGGTAATTTAGCCTATCCTCAAGGGGAGGCGGGATTGTGGTAAGAATTTTTAGTAAGAGTTTTCATACCTATCCCCATCACAATACATTTGTGTCTCAAGGCTATAGTAGGCAAGAATCTGGCCAAAACAAGTTGGTGTTTTGGTTTGGTTTGTTCTGATTATGTCCAAGTGTGTTTTATTCTAGATTTTTTCCAATGAATGTGTGCCTTTCATAAATTCCAGCTTCATGAAATGGCCTCTTTGAAAGTGAATTTCAAAACGAGAAATTTGAAGCTACTAGGGAGAAACTGACAGATGCCCTTTGGCCACATCCACAGGTGTCTTAGCTCTCTGGATTTGCTTTTCATTGTCTAGTCTGTAAGGATTTGTCTTCATCTCCTTTTAGCTTAATCATGCATTTTAAAATATGTTTTATTTAAAAAAATAAATAAAATAAAATAAAATAAAGTAAAATATGTTTTATTTTTTCTTTTACTTTTTGGTGTTCTCCCTACACTAAACTTATAATTTTATTTAAGGAAATAATTTTAATTAATCTACCTAAAAATGTTATTAATTCCAAAAATCAAATATGTGTTATCATTTTTTATACATAATATGATGAAAGACAGAATATATTGTTTGGCACCACTTTGAGGTACTCTCTATAGAACTGAAATTGTTCCATGTCTCTCAGACAACATCCCACATTGAAATTGATTAGTCCTATCCATTCATTCACTTATTTCCTTACATCTACTTGACATTACCACAAACTTCCAATTTTATAGACTAATTAATGCATAGCACTAATCAATCTGATTATGCACTTCCAATGAGCAAATGATGCTATTTATCATTGTTACTTTTAATGAATGAGATTTATCTTTCATCTGTTGTAAATGTAAACATGCCTCTTGATAAGAAACAATTTTCAAAAAAGACACCTCTATATTAAATTCTAATAAATGTGACTATATCACCAAACAGATTGTTTTCTCCAATACTTGTGTGTCTCAATAATACACAATGACTTTTTACAAAATGAATCTATTTTTCTTCATGTTCCATTGATGGTATCGGTCTATGAAACTTAAAGTTTGGTGACATTCATTTTGTCTTATCATAATATAAAACTCTAGTATTAAATGCTGACCTAATAAAATATGGATTATTTTTTCCCCTTTTAAGAGACATTATGTCATTGGGAAATAATATATGTTTAAACACATATGGGATTATTGGTTCTAAATGATATCTCTTCCATTCCAGAGTCCATACACCTTTAAATGACTCAATAACAGATGTAAAATGCAGAGTGAATATAAAAATATTTGATTAATTAAACCGTGAAGTATAGTTAAGCTGAGATTAAAATATTAATTTTCTTTATGTCTGTGGAATACTGATTAGTTCAGCATTCTCTTTTTCAAATACTGCTTTTGTCTATCATCATTATAAAGCATCACTATCAGCCTCACTTAAAAGAAAAATTGAATAATATTGACTTACTTAATCAGACTTTTAATAATATAAATCATATTTTCTGTAAAACATGAGATTTAGCATGCTTATTTGGAACTTGCTATAAAAAAAAAAGTGGGACACTCTTTTCTCTCCCACAGGGTATCTCATATTTCTGATAGATTATTATTCTCAAGAAGCTCAACAAGAAAAAAGAAGTATGTTCCTAATAAATTTTGGGAACAGTGATATAAAATACTACAGATTATCAATCAATATATTTGCCAATAATGTTTCACTTTATATGTCTGTGAGAAAGCAAGATTTTGGCCAAACTATGGCTGGTCCATCCATATATCTTCTGCTGTGAAAGGGGAAGGAAATTTTGTATCAATTTTAAAGTACAAAATTTGGAATTAAGTAGATACCTGGGAGAAAACTGGAGTGAGATTTATGATCCCTTTCCTGTAGTTATTTAGAACATTATAATGCCCATAATGATCATGATTTAGATCAGTGAATAAGAAAAAAAAAAACCACTTTAAATCTACTGAGCTTATTATTGGGTCATAAATAGTTATGGGTATATACTCTTTGGGGTTCAACATGTGACTGAGTCAGAAAACAGCTTAATTTGGTCTATCACAGGGACTTGCTTTCCACATAGTAGCAGTGTTTATGAGTGACCTTTATGAAGTATAACAGTGAGGTATAGGCTCATGACAGTGAATACATATGTATTTATATTTTTAAAATTTTTAATATTTATAAATTTATATTTATTCATATTCTTATATATACTTAACATATATATGTTAAATATATTTTCTGTGTGTATATATTACTATATATTTTTACACACAGGTATATGTAGTGCATTTTAAATACTGTATTACTTTGTCTTTTTATATTTTTAATAATGGTACAGTAATGAACTTTGTTGTTTTTTTTCTCAAAATTTTGTTAAATTCTAGTTAGTTAACATATGGTGAGTGTAATGTAGGTTTCAGAAGTAGAACTTAGTGATTCATGACTTACATATAACACCCAATTCTCAACCCAACAAATGCCCTCCTTAATACCTATCACCCATTTAGCCCATATCCCACCCCCCTTCCCTCCAGCACCCCCCAGTTTGTTCTCTATAGTTAGGTCTGTTATGGTTTGCTTCCCTCTCTTTCCCCCCAACTTCCCCTATGTTCCTCTGTTTTTGTTTCTTAAATTCTACGTATGTGTGAAATCATATATTTGCAAATAGCAAGATTTTATTCTTTTTGATGGCTGAGTAATATTCCATTATACACACACACATATGTATGCGTATAGCTTATACATATATATATATGAAGTGGTATATACATAGTAAACAAATGGTATATATATAATATGATGAATTTTAAAATGTGGGATTTTAATTACATATATTTAAAATACTGTATATAATATTATATATTTAATCTTAAATGTGGGATTTAATATTATATATATACCACTTATATATATTATATATACCACTTCTTTATTCATTCATCAGCCAGTGGACATTTGGGCTCTTTCTGTAATTTGGCTATTGTTGATAGCATTGTTATAAACATTGGGGTACATGTGCCCCTTTGTAACAGTATTTTTGTATCCTTTGGTTAAATACCTAGTAGCACAGTTGGTGTGTCATAGGGTAGTTCTATTTTTGACTTTCTGAGGAAACTCCATGCTGTTTTCCACAGTGCCTATATCTGCATAGTTGATTTCCAGAAATGGAACTACAGAGCTGCTGAATATGAAAGACAGCTTGATCCAATTTACTTCTTCTTTCTGACATGTGTGCTTCTTATTTAATATCTTTCCAACTTATTTAGAAATAGACACATCAAATTCATTTTCTGATTTAAAATATAAATTCTGACAAAATTCCTTGATCTATTTTTACTACATAAAATATATAAGTTCTGCATTGTGATATTTCCGATTTTTTTTAACACATTTCAAATGAAAACAGTTTGGATTTTTGTTTCCAGGAAACACATATTGAATATGACTTGTTTAGCACTCAAATGCATTTAGTAACTCATGCATTATGGCACTGTTTCTACATATAACTACAGAAATATGCAGGTGGTTTCTCAGAAGTAAAAAAAAAAAAAACAAAACAAAACAAAAAGAAAACAACAAACAAACAAACAAAAAAACATGATAGAGCTCCTCCTGCAGATTTCACAAAAATGTCTCACAAAGACATGGTCATTTTGTTGGTGGTGGTGGTTTTCACAGAAAGAGAGAAAGCAAACACTTATAATTCATATATATTGATGGAGATCTTGCTGACAAGTTCTAGGTTTCAATAGAGATCTTTATTTCAAAGTATGTGTATAGCTTAACACCATATGTCCAGCTCTCCTGCCTGGAATGTTCACATTATATGATTCATTCATCTGGGATCCTGATTCCAGATGCTTGACCCATAGGTATGTCTTCCTAACTACCCATATTTCCCTTCTATGCTCATTTCCCTTGTTTTAGGTGCTTTCTCCAAACTTGGCAACACATCTCATTTTCAGACTCAGAAGTCCTTCTATCTAGTCAGCTCACTAGTTGAGAATCTTGTTTATCCCATCCATCTAGGTGATTGACCCTAACATCATCAATCTTAGTAAAATTTGCTTTTAAAAAAAATTTGTTTTATAGAATGGACACATAATGTTGACAGTTTGGATAATTCACAAAAAAGAGTAATATCTTTTATTATCTAGTAATTTCTAAATTTATAGAGACATCATGGACCAGTGGGAAACTACTGGAGCAAGAGTGATGAATCCCACATTCCGGTCTGTCCACATATAGCAAAAACACACAAATAAAAATACTGTGTAATATTCAGCATGACAAACAAAAAAAACCTGTATAATATTAAGCAAAACAAATATAACAAGTGAACAAAAAAAAAAACCTTGTATAACATTAAGCAAGACAAATAAGCTTTCTAGACTTAGGCGTACAAAATGGTGAACACATGTTGATCTGTCTACATTCTAAGGTTCGTGTGATGATTAAATAAGAATAATATCTTTTGTATTAGTAAATGCTCTTTAAGCACTTTCCTAAACACCTAATGGATGTAGGAAGAATTTAACTTTTTATCCCACTTCTGAGAAATAAGAAATTAAGACCCAAGGGATTGAATGATTCATAGAAGATATTGAAACATAACTATACCCCAGGACTTCTGATTTCTACTCTATTTTGGATTTTATTGTGCAAAAAGTAGGAAATGTTACTGGCCCCTTAACTGAGTACAAACATTACAATTAGGTTATATTTGATAGTAACCATGATGATAGCTAAATTTTACAGTATTTAAAACATTGCCCTAATATTATAAAAGGATCTTAACTTCTCATTTCCATTTATATATGGTTTTATAGGACTAAAACAAATATTGAGGGATTTTAAAAAGTCTTTAGTGAAAATATTTTAATTCATTCAGAGTTGTCTTCTATAAAAATATTTGAAATACTGACATCATTCAGTAGATCTTTTTCCCAGGGATGGCAAATAGCCTTTTAAAAATCATCTTTTAAAGGTGACCGCAATGATGAAAAGGTGCCATTTGCCCTACCACATTAAAACCCTCAGTCATATTCCTGTTCATATGGCCAACACTGACCCAGATGCCAAGCTGTGAAACACAGTCCCCCACAGCAACAGCTGGTTGCTTGGCAGCCTCATTAAGTGTCTGCACTGGCCCCTGTAATATTGTCTGTGGGTCTCACATGTCATTATGCTGCTGATAGCTGCTCCGGGCTCTTGTGTCCTTCTGCTTAACTTGTCCCCTTGACTGATATGTTTCCACAGATTTTGTTAATTTTACTAATTTATTTTTAGGCAACCATCATTTGGTTCTTCTTATATACATGAAAGGCTATCCATGGACAAAATAAAATCTATAATTACTTTCCATCTTAATTCGTTGAGAGGTAACAGTGCTTATTTAAATTTCAACATGGAAAAGGTATTTTCCTATGACCACCTCTCAAACTGAAAAGGAATGTAATTTATATGATTTGTATGTAGTAATAATGATCAGATCCATTCTTTCCTTGAGAAGGGAACTCATAATCCTTAACCACAGGACAAATGGTACTACCAAATTTATCTGTTGGCATTTTCCTTCCTGTTAACTTAATTACTAAAGTGTTTACAAATTCATAACACTTAGGATAAAAGTGAAAAACAGATAAACCTATCAATATATTAATCATAACGCTCTAAACAATCAACTACACAAACTGACAAATGTATTCTTCCAATGGCTATCTTGGTATAGAGAAAGTTGGAAAGGGAAGTGCCCTGAGTTTAGATTATATATGGAATCATGTGCAGTACTGAATGGCTTGACTTAGGAAGAAAAGATCAGAAAAGTCAAGGGAAAAGGTTAAAGGACATAAGATAGCACATAAGGAAAGACAAGTAATTTGTTCTCACAGAAATAATATGAGTTTGTCTTTCCTATCTATAGAGCCTTAGCCAGTGCCATTCTCTGCAAGCTTAAAAAATGTTTGCCCAGTGGGATAGGATCTCACATAATATCACATACATCACATCCAAACAGGGATCCCCTCCTCTAGCAAAGGAGTTATGAAGTGAGCCAATGAGCATAGGATAATCTGATACTTTCACCTAGAACCTGGTGGCCTAATAGAGCATTTGACTAGCTTGTTGGAGATAAAGCAGAAGTACAACCTCAGATGGGATATCATCCTCCAGGAATCCATTTATACACTGAGCCAAAGAACTTTGTATGGTACTAAATTCCAGTAGGAAAACAAAACAAAAAAAAAC
Organism: Felis catus; assembly: GCF_018350175.1. Classification (NCBI taxonomy): domain Eukaryota; kingdom Metazoa; phylum Chordata; class Mammalia; order Carnivora; family Felidae; genus Felis; species Felis catus. The sequence continues at coordinate 56,730,346 of NC_058385.1, forward strand.
AAAACAAAAACAAAAACAAAAAAACAACCCTGGGTCTGGGAACTAAGAGGTAGAAGTAAATGTGGTCTCACAAATCTGGGTTCTGCATAGTTTGATGTTCTGTTCTCCCAAGGAGGAATACTTTCACCAGGAGATATAGCGAAGGTCACATTAAATATAAGGTACAGCTGTTGCTGGCAGAGTAATTTTTTATTGCATATTGCATATTTATTGTGGACTGTACAGAAACTTTGGGGTCTGGTATTATTTGTGTTGACTCATAGCAAATAGTAACATTATTGGTTGATCAATTAAATCCTGTGGTGGTTTGGCTTTATGCTTTCTTTGGGTGTGTTTGTGTGATGCTGGGTGTTTACTAAATCCATCTAACTTACTCGGACTTAAACATCAATATATATTTCACTTCATGTTCAATAGCTAAGATCTTTGCTCAGTTCTTTCAGCCTTCCATCAAGTCCATTGCTTCTGGGTGCACAGTGTCTCCCTGACACATGTGCAACTCAGGGTTCAGCCAGGGATTTGAGAAAAGTTTGAATAAAGAGTTGGGGCTTTCCTTAGATGGAAGTCCTTCCCAGGATTTTCTTCCTTAGTTTCCAGCTGATTTGGAGCCTCAAACTCTGACACTTCAAGCCAAGGAACTATAGCTCTCCTTTTGAGTATTGGCTGACGAATGTTCAGTCTTAAGAATGCCGTCAACAAAAAGCCACACAGTGGTGAAACTTATCTAGTCTGCTTTCTTTCCTTCAATGGTAAAACACCCTTTAGGTCCTATCTCTTTTTGGACACTCTGCAATACCATTATATAGTTTTTCTGTTAAATAATTCATTTGAAATTCTCAACTGTTATTATAGGATGGTACTATTCTCAAAGATTGAACTGAAATGCCAGTTATTTTTTTTTTATTATTTTATGTATATTCTCTATAAGTTTGAACTCAGCTTGGATATATGAGACAATCCTTGTACTTCTTTAAAGATAAAATTAATTCAGGATACCCAAACAATTGAATATCTGAGGCCAAAGAGCAGAAAGTATGGCAAACCTGAATTTACCACGCCCTAGGGTAAAGAGGCAAACATAGGAAGGAGTGCTACTGAAGCAAGAGCTGGGATTATCCAGGAGAAGCAGAGACTATATAGGGGCCACTCTTACAAGGTGTGGAACCATGAAAGACACTCAGCTGCTTCCAAGTATATTGCTTAAGTCAGAGAGAAACAAAGAGAAATACCCAAGCTCCCCTCTTCCTCCTGTTCTTAAGCTTCCGTTAGCAACCTCTGTTAGCTGAATCCAACAGCAAGGTGGCTGATGAGGAAAGCTGATAAGTGGAATACTCTCCTGAAATAGTGAATAAGCCATGGGCAACAAAGAGATTTGAGATCAAACAAGACCAGAAGAGAAGTCATTCTTCATACTTTCCCAAAAATTATTTTTGTAATTTACCAAGAACTTATAATTTGCGTGTTTAATTTATAGGAGTTCAAAGTTATGAAATAGTTTTCTTTCTCCTAGATAATGGAAGTGATGCAGAATGTTTTAACTTTGCATACACATTTATTTGAACTCAACTATGTATCACTTTTACATTACTATAATCAATCTTTTATGCAGTTTTTATTTATATGTATCACATATGTACAATTTTCTTTGCTCTCATTCCTCTTGCATCTTTCAAACTCACTGGATGTCTCCTTATGTCACAAGTGTGTTCTTTAGAATTTATTTAGGAAGATTCTGCTTATGGCATATAATTTTATTGTGAATATATTTTTGTTCAACCCTAATTTTTGAAAACTTCATTCAAAAGGAATAGGATTCTTTACTTTTTTCTTTCAGCACACTGAACATATCATTCCACTGTTCGCTGGTTTCCATTGTTTACATTGAAATATGTGTTGTCAGTCTACTTGTTGTTCCTTTGAAGTAAAAAAAAATTGAAAAAATGCCAATAAATATGAATCACAAAATATAAATAATTTTTGGGTTACACTCGGGGATCAGACTGACAAAATTAAGCTAACAGATTACTTTATTTCACACTATGTAGAAAGGGAAGATTTGTGTAAAACAAGAGATTTCATAATTTGCACATCTTTTATTTTAAAGGTAGTCTGATACATATTTTTCTCCCTACTTGGCTTTTCAACTGCTATACTGGTCAATTAAGATATGAACCAATATGAAAGCTGTTATTATCCACTAAAACGAATTTATTTCTCCCCTGAGTATTTTTATACATTTTAGTAATTTCTTCATATAAATGCAGAAATGAACATAATATGCTTTAATTTGTTGAGGAAACAGCAACACTACAGAGTAAGTTTTTCATTTTCCTATACTTCTATTAAATATTTTCCCCTTTTCATCTCTATTTTAAGAAGTCATTTTGCCAAAATAAGAAAGTGAGGCATATAAAATAATATCAGGTATAATTTTTTTAAACTTGCTTCTAATCACCAGCTCATTTTCATTTTTATCAGGATGTTTTCCAGCAGAGCACAGCATAAAAAAAGCTACTCTAATGTAAATATCCTAAAAGATATGGTTTTAAAAGAAAATAATATTGAGATAGGCTTTGAGGATATATTGCCAAATTTTAGGATGCCTAAGGACATTAATTCAAAATTATCTGTCAAGCAATTAATAAGGAACATTTTTATTATTTAGTTCTACAAGTAGGCAGGATTGACATTTTCTTACCCGTGTCAGAATTCTCTACCTAATTAGAATTGTAGGCATGAGATTATTTTTCATGTAAACTAAACAATATAAATATTTCTAAATATGCACAGCATTCATATATTATCAAGAACATTAACTAAAAAAATTACTTAATTCTCAACATCTAATAAATATTTCTCAATTATTTCAGCCTGGAAACCATGGGTGAAAAAAACTGGGCATGGTTTGGCATAATGCGATAGAATTTTATGTGAAGTTTATGATAGAATGTTCCAAACCAAAAAATCTATAAAATTACACAGACAGTTATACTGGTTTTCTAGTTGATAGGCCATAAAAACACTGTGAACAAGAGATGTAAAATAGGTTTCATTTTGCCTTTCTGCTCTGAAAGAATGTTGCTGACAAGAGCTCCAGACTGTGGAAGAACATGGAGTAAGATAGTGTGGAGCCAGTTCTTCAATAAACTTTGGGCTAATCTTGCATTTGTTATGAAAATTGGTAAGGAGTCCTACAAATTTCTCTGCAGTTCTTATGTACAAATAAAAATTTAGTCATAGCTTGTATTTATTGTTTACTTTATTTTCTTCAATATTTTGAAACATTCATTAATCAATGCAATGGCCAGGTATTTAAAAATTTTTTTTTCAACGTTTATTTATTTTTGGGACAGAGAGAGACAGAGCATGAACGGGCAAGGGGCAGAGAGAGAGGGAGACACAGAATCGGAAACAGGCTCCAGGCTCTGAGCCATCAGCCCAGAGCCCGACGCGGGGCTCGAACTCACGGACCGCGAGATCGTGACCTGGCTGAAGTCGGACGCTTAACCGACTGTGCCACCCAGGCACCCCGAATGGCCAGGTATTTAAAATGACTTTGTTAATTCTTGATATTTAAACCATCATAGATGATTAATTTAAAGCAACTGTGGTAATTTATTCACTTTACTAGAAATCATTTTAGAAAAAAAAGTTATGTTACCACATTCTGGGCAAAATGCTAGGCAAATTGGTGCCCGCCAGAATGCTTTTTGAAATGGGATAAGAATGAAGGAGAGATGATAGATGATAGATGATAGATAGACAGACAGACAGGAAGAATGATAGATTAAAAGTGACAGTCTTGGAGGGCCTGGGTGGTTCAATCAGTTAAGTGTCTGACTCTTGATTTCAGCTGTTTCGTGAGATAGAGCCCACTTCTAGCTCTGCGCTGACAGAGTGGAGACTGCTTAGGATTCTCATTCTCTCTCTCTCTCTCTCTCTCTCTCTCTCTCTCTCTCTCTGTCTGTCTCTGTCTCTCTCAAAATAAACAATTAAAACAAAAAGAGAAAGAAAGTGACAATCTCTTTTACCTTTGGATATTGTCTGGTAATATGTCCTGAAATGTCTGTAGCCAATTGAACCAAGATTTGTTCTAAAAATAAAATAAAAACTTCAGAGACAGTAAAGCAGGAAGATTTAAAGAATGTGGTTAATTGATTGTCTTTGAGCCACTGAATTTACTAATCATGGAGTCATCATACCTTGGGAGTTTTTAATGTGAGATTATAAATAGTTATTGCTTAAATCACTTTGAGTTGATTTTCCACTAGCTGCAAATGTATGCTAATTCACTCCCCTTACTAAAGAAATGAGGAATCAATGAACCATAAGGAATAAGGAACTAAGTAAGATGCCCCCAGTTACTCAGGATATATCCAAGTTATAAACCTAAATATACCTACATCCAAAGCCTAGCCTCATTTCATTACACAATGGGAATTAGCTAACTTATGTCCATCCGGGAGGTTATTTAGGTATATCAGAAAATGCAACAACCCTCCCCCATAACATCCTGTAAAGTTCAATTCCAAGAAAAAAGACATACATAAAAGAGTGTGTTTCTCCAACTATTTAAAAGCAGATGACAAAACTAATATCTTAATTTGTATGTAATTATTCTTAATGCAAATAAAAGTAGAGCACATTGAGTCTGGATTGCAATTCTGACTGCCACAAAAGAGTAAAAATTTTCTTATGTAAACTTTTTGGTTTGTTGCAAGGATACACAATGTCTCAAATACCAAATAATGCTTTTATCATTAGCTTTAAATATTAAAACAAACAAGTTAATTGATTTTTAGTGTTTTTTCTTAGAAAGTAGAGTTTGTTTAAAACAAAAAGTAAAATAAAAAATTCAGTTTGCTTTTAGAAATTTACAGATGTTTCAGTGAGGCATCTGTTATAAATTTTTAAACCTGCTCCAAGGCAAAAACAATTATCTTGTCATAGCATACTTTCTATTATCTACCCCTTCATCACTCTTAAATAAGGCTTTTATATATTTGGAGTCAGAGTGTTTGCAGATAATCATTATGATGCTAAGGGTTGTTTTGGTTTGCTTTTTGTTTCTTTTAAACTGGTTGGAAGTAATATGTAAGGCATGGTGACAAAGCTATTTAACTAAATGTTTTCACCAAATAAACTACTTTTATCATTTCTTTCCTGCTATAATTTAAACAATTGCCTTCGGTGCACTGCAAAATCTTTTATATTTAAGTGTTATTAACCAAATTTTGAGATCAGGATTCAATTACTTTTTAATTATTTACTAGATCCACCTACTAATTTTCCCTTTGTTTTACTAACTTTTTTTTGTTTTCCATCAAAAGTTTGTTTTACAAGATAAAATATTTAATATATTCCTTTAATAAAGAGAGGGTAAATTCTGGGGTAAAAGTGTTAGCAGAGAAACTAAAGAATTTGGCTTGTAAATAAGAGAAGTGGTTTTGAGTCTGTAAGGTGGAATCTTTGAGAACTGAACTTCTCACAGTGATTAATATCAATAATCTTTGTGTTTCATAGACTTTGGTCTTGTCTCTTGTATTCCACTAGCTGCCATTAGTCAGAAGCAACTTCTCCTGAAAAAGGGTGGGGATTATTTTTCTGGTTGCCTCTGCAACATAACTGGGGATCAACAAATATTAGGGCCACCTTCTCTTTCTAGAGCTCCCCGCTCTTTGATGATGGAAAGGATGTCAAGGCCTCCTCAAGAAATTGAAAGATAAACAAATAACACACTTTAAAATCTGTGGAAAACTGGTTCACTGAACATTTCTAAACCGTCATAAGAATCTTTTTATTATCCATGCCTGGAGTTGGTTGAATAACAGCCACCTGAAGCTATCTGCTCCTTGTCATTAGCACCTGTAAATGTTACCTTAAAAGGAAAAGGGGTCTTTGCAGATATATTAAGTTAAAATATTAAGTTAAGGATCTGAAATTGGGAGATTATTCTGGATAGGCCCTGATAATAAGCATATCTTTATAAGGGGAGGTAGAAAAAGATTTGAGGTAGGCAGAAGGCAATATGATCACAGAAGCAGATATTGGAACGACATGGCCACAAACCAAGGTTTGCCAGCAGCCACCAGAGCTGGATACAAGGAAAAGATTTCCCTCTACAGCCTCCAGAGGGAGCACAGCTCTACCTGATATCATGATTATGGCCAAGCGATGTTGATATTGGACTTCTGCCTTCCAGAACTGTGAAGAAACACATTTTTGTTGTTTTAAGCCACCAGCTCTGTAGCAGTTTGTTATGGCATCTACAGGAAATTAATAAAATAATATAACTGTTAAAAATATACTTGGGAGGGGGAGGAGCCAAGATGCCAGAACAGTATTGGAGTTTTTTGTGTGTCTCGCATCCATGAAATACCACCAGACCAACACTAAACCATCCTGCATACCTAGAAAACTGATTTGAGGATTAACACAACAATATGCACAACGTGAACCACAGAATTCAGCAGGTACACGGCGTGGAGAGGTGAACTTGGGAAAAGAGAAGCCGTGGCGGGCAGGGAGCTGCTTTTGCAGGTGGAGAGAGGACAGAGACCAGGGGGAGAATACGGGAAAAGCACCCCTCCCCAAAAGCAGCTGGAGAGAAAGTAGAAAATTGGAAACAGCCACAGGGACTACACTAAACAGGGAGAAAGGAGAAAGGAGAGGGTTTAAATTCCATTAACACTGTAAACAAGGAGAGTGCAGAGTCTGCAACTCCACAGCTCGATACCTGGCAGTGCTGTGGTGGGAAGGGTGAATCCACGCCCTCCCCACAGGAGCAGAGTGGGGTCCAGGAGGTTCTTGGGCCACATGGGTAAAAGCGGTTCCACTGCTGGAAGGACATTGGTAGAGACTGTTGAAGCCTGTTGAAGACTGTTGAAGACTGTTGAAGACTGTTGAAGGTCTTAAGGGTGAAGCCTGGTGCCAGATGTGGGCTGTGATTTTCCATAATCCCTGAAATGCTGCTGCTACACTCTCTTGCAAACTTTTTCTGGGGCGGGCTGGCACCTGGCCACAGTCTCAGGGCACTGGCAGCAGCAGGGTCCAGCAAGCGTTCCTGGATGCATCTGACATCCGGTCATTGCTCACTGAGACTCTCCCACAGAGGGGCAGAATGGGTCAAAGCCACAGTCCTTAAGAAGTAAGGGGCTGGGGAAAACAGCCACATCTGAGACAAAACTCAGGAGAGAGGTACTGCTTGGGGCTTGGTCATGGACAGTGAAAAAGCAGGGAGTGGACAAAAGCTGAAGACAGTGGACAAGTGTGCGATTCCTGATTAGGGAGAACAAAGTTCTGATACTGGAGACTGGGTAGCTGGGTGATGCCATTTTCACCACTCCCGCGCATGTGCATAAGGACCCGTGGGCGCCACAACACTCCACCCCAGTGGGCTAGCAGTGCCATCTAGTCGAGAACGGAGGAGTTACACTAAGTTCTGCCCAACTGGGCCAACCTTGCTCTTCAAGAACACACGTCTCACAGCCTGCTTAGTTTATGGACTATAAAGTGCTTCATAGTCTGACTTCTAGAGGAAAATGAAATAATTTCAGTCCAATTTCAATCTATTAGCAGGCCCATCTATTTAATTTTTCTTTCTTTATTTTTCTCTTTCTCACTTCTTTTTCTTGAAATGGAAAGAAAAAATTTTATTTTTATTTTCAATTTTTATTAAAAATATGTTTCTTTATTTTTTTACTCTATTTTTTAATTTTTGTGTAAATTTTTTCAAATTCTATTTTATTCCATCATTTTATTTTTGTCTACTACAGTGTATTCACTTTCTAAATTTTCAAATGATTTCCGTTTTTTTCTTTTTTCTCTTTTTCATTTCTTTTCTTTTTCTTGAATACAGAAAGAGACATAATTAATTTTTATTAAAAATCTTTTTCTTTAATTTTTTCTAATATATTTTTTACTTTTGTGTAAGTTTTTCAAATTCTACTTTACTCCCATCATTTCATTTTAGTCTACTTCAGTGTATTCATTTTTTCAAATTCTCAAAGGATTTCCTTCCCCCCACTTTTCTTCTCTAATCTATCAAACCACATTCAATACCCAGACCAAAACATACCTAAGATCTAGCATCATTTATTCGATTTGCGTGTGTGTGTGTTTAAGTTTTAATTTTAATATTTTTTTAATTTCAATTTTTCTACCTCATTAACTACCTTTCTCCCTTCAAAATGATGAAACGAAGGAATTCACCTCAAAGGAAAGAGCACGAAGAAACGACAGCCAGGGATTTAACCAACACAGGTACAAGCAAGATGTCTGAAACAGAATTTAGAATCATGATAATAAGAATACTAGCTAGAGTCAAAAATATATTAGAATCCCTTTCTGCAGAGATAAAAGAAGTAAAAACTAGTCAGGATGAAATAAAAAATTCTATAACTGAGCTGCAATCACGGATGGATGCCACCGTGGCAAGGATGGATGAGGCAGAACAGAGAACCAGCAATATACAGGACAAACTTATGGAGAATAATGAAGCAGAAAAAAAGAGGGAGATTAAGGCAAAAGACCATGATTTAAGAATTAGAGAAATCAGTGACTCATTAACAAGGAACAACATCAGAATCATAGGGGTCCCAGAAGAGGAAGAGAGAGAAATGGGGGTAGAGGGGTTATGCTAGCAAATCATAGTGGAAAACTTTCCTAACCTGGGGAAAGACACAGACCTCAAAATCCAGGAAGCACAGAGGACCCCATTAGATTCAACAAAAACCGACCATCAACAAGGCATATCATAGTCAAATTCACAAAATACTCAGGCAAAGAGAGAATCATGAAAGCAGCAAGGGAAAAAAAGTCCCTAACCTACAAGGGAAGACAGATCAGGTTTGCAGCAGACCTATCCACGGAAACTTGGCAGGCCAGAAACGAGCGGCAGGATATATTCAGTGTGCTGAATCAGAAAAATATGCAGCCAAGAATTCTTTATCCAGCAAGGCTGTCATTCAAAATAGGAGAGATAAAAAGTTTCCTAGACAAAAATTAAAGGAGTTTGTGACCACTAAACCAGCCATGCAAGAAATTTTAAGGAGGACTCTTTGAGGGGAGAAAAGATGAAAAAATAAATAGATAAATAAATACCCAAAGCAACAATGATTAGAAAGGACCAGAAAACACCACCAGAAACTCCAATTCTACAAGTATCATAATGGCAATAAATTCATCTTTCAGTACTTACTCTAAATGTCAATGGACTCAATGCTCCAATCAAAAGACATAGAGTAACAGAATGGGTAAGAAAACAAGATCCAACTATATGCTGATGACAAGAGACCCACTTTAGACCTAAAGACACCTTCAGATTGAAAATAAGGGATGGAGAAACATCTATCATGCTAATGGTCAACAAAAGAAAGCCGGAGTAGACATACTTATATCAGACAATCTAGACTTTAAAATAAAGACTGTATCAAGAGATGCAGAAGGGCATTATATCATAATCAAGGGGTCTATCCACCAAGAAGACCTAACAATTGTAAACATTTATGTACCAAATGTGGTAACACCCAAATATGTAAATAAATTAATCATAAACATAAAGAAACTCATCAATAGTAATACCATAATAGTAGGAGACTTCAACACCCCACTTACAACAATGGACAGACCATCCAATCAAAAAATCAACAAGGAAACAATGGTTTTGAATGACACACTAGACCAGATGGACTTAACAGGTATATTCAGAACATTTCATTCTAAAGCAGCAGAATATACATTCTTCTCCAGTATACATGGAACATTATCCAGAATAGACCATATACTGGGACACAAATCAGCCCTAAGCAAGTACAAAAAGATCAAGATCATACTGTGCATATTTTCAGACGACAACACTATGAAACTAGAAATCAACCACAAGAAAAAATTTGGAAAGGTAACAAATACTTGGAGACTGAAGAACATCCTACTAAAGAATGAATGGGCTAACCAAGAAGTTAAAGAGGAATTAAAAAGTATATGGAAGCCAAAGAAAATGTTAACACCACAACATTTCTGGGATGCAGAAATCTCTGGGATGCAGCAAAGTTGGTCATAAGAAGAAAAAGTATATAGCAATCCAGGCTAAAGAAGGAGGAAAGATCTCAGATACACAACCTAACCTTATGCCTTAAGGAGCTGGAAAAAGAACAGCAAATAAAACCCCAAACCAGCAGAAGACAGGAAATATTAAAGATTAGAGCAGAAATTAATGCTATTGAAACCAAAACCAAAACCAAACCAAACAAAAAACAGTAGAACAGATCAATGAAGCCAGAAGTTGGTTCTTTGAAAGAATTAACAAAATTGATAACTCAATAGCCAGTTTGATCAAAAAGGAAAAGAAAAGGACCCAAATAAATAAAATTGAGAATGAAAGAGGAGAGATCACAACCAACACAATAGAAATAAAAACAATAATAAGAGAATATTATGAGCAATTATATCCCAATGAAATGGGCAATCTGGAAGAAATGGACAAATTCCTAGAAACATATACACTGCCAAAACTGAAAACAGGAAGAAATAGAAAATTTTAACAGACCCATAACCAGGAAGGAAATCAAATTAGTAATCAAAAATATGCCAAAAAAACCCAAAAGTCCAGGACCAGATGGCTTTCCAGGGGAATTCTACCAAACATTTAAGGAAGAGTTAACACCTATTCTCTTGAAGGTGTTCCAAAAAACAGAAATGGAAGGAAAACTTCCAAACTCTTTCTATGAAGCCAGCATTATCTTGATTCCAAAACCAGACAGAGACCCCACTAAAAAGGAGAAATATAGACCAATTTCCCTGATGAACATGGATGCAAAAATCCTCAACAAGATACTAGCCAACCGGCTTCAACAATACATTAAAAAATTATTCACCAAGACCAAGTGGGATTTATACCTGGGATGCAGGGCTCGTTCAATATCCACAAAACAATTAACATGATTCAACACATCAATAAAAGAAAGGACAAGAACCATATGATTCTCTCAATAGATGCAGAGAAAGCATTTGACAAAATCCAGTATCCTTTCTTGATAAAAACCCTCAAGAAAGTTGGGATAGAAGGGGCATACCTCGAGATCATTAAAGCCATATATGAACGACCCAATGCTAATATCATCTTCAATGGGGAAAAATTGAGAGCTTTCCCCCTAAGGTTAGGAACAAGACAGGGATGTCCATTCTTGCCACTGTTATTCAACATAGTATTGGAAGTCTTAGCCTCTGCAATCAAACAACACAAAGAAATAAAAAGCATCCAAATCAGCCAGGAGGAGGTCAAACTTTCACTCTTCACAGATGACATGATACTCTGTATGGAAAACCCTAAAGATTTCACCAAAAAACTACTAGAATTGATTGATGAATTCAGCAAAGTTGCAGGATATAAAATCAACACACAGAAATCAGTTGCATTCCTATACACCAACAATGAAGTGACAGAGAGAGAAATCAAGGAATCGATCCTATTTATAGTTGCACCAAAAACCATAAAATACCTAGGAATAAATCTAACCAAAGAGGTGAAAAATCTATACACTGAAAACTGTAGAAAGCTTATGAAAGAAATTGAAGAAGATACACAAAAAAATGGAAAAAGATTCCATGCTACTGGATAGGAAGAACAAATATTGTTAAAATGTTGATACTACCCAAAGCAATCTGCATATTCAATGCAATCCCTATCAAAATAACACCAGCATTCTTCACAGAGCTAGAACAAACAATCCTAAAATATGTATGGAACCAGAAAAGACCCTGAATAGTCAAAGGAATCTTGAAAAAGAAAACCAAAGCAGGAGGCATCACAATCCCGGACTTCAAGCTATACTACAAAGCTGTAATCATCAAGACAGTATGGTACTGGCACAAGAACATACATGCTGATCAATGGAACAGAATAGAAAACCCAGAATTGGAACCACAAATGTATGACCAAGTAATCTTTGACAAAGCACGAAAGAATATCCAATGGAATAAAGACAGTCTCTTCAGCAAGTGGTGCTGGGAAAACTGGACAGTGACATGCAGAAGAATGAACCTGGACCACTTTCTTACACCAGACACAAAAATAAACTCAAAATGGATGAAAGACCTTAATGTAAGACAAGAAGCCATCAAAATCCTCAAGGGGAAAGCAGGCAAAAACCCCTTTGATCTTTGCCGCAGCAACTTCTTACTCAACATGTCTCCGGAGGCAAGGGAAACAAAAGCAAAAATGAACTACTGGGACCTCATCAAAATAAAAACTTCTGCACAGCAAAGAAAACAATCAGCAAAACTAAAAGGCAACCGACAGAATGGGAGAAGATATTTGCAAATGACATATCAGATAAAGGGTTAGAATCCAAAATCTATAAAGAACTTATCAAACTCAACACCCAAAAAACAAATAATCTAGTGAAAAAATGGGCAAAAGACATGAATAGACACTTCTCCAAAGAAGACATCCAGATGGCCAACCAACACATGATAAAATGCTTGACTTCACTCATCATCAGGGAAATATAAATCAAAACCACAATGAGATACCACCTCAGACCTGTCAGAATGGCTAACATTAACAACTTAGGCAACAACAGATGTTGGCCAGGATACGGAGAAAGAGGGTCTCTTTTGCACTGTTGGTGGGAATGCAAGCTGGTAAAGCCACTCTGGAAAACAGTATGGAAGTTCCTCAAAATAGTAAAAATAGAACTACTCTATGACCCAGCAGTTGCACTACTAGGCATTTATCCGAGGGATACAGGTGTGCTGTTTCGAAGGGACACATGCACCCCAAAGTTTATAGCAGAACTATTAACAATAGCCAAAGTATGGAAAGAGCCCAAATGTCCATTGATGGATGAATGGATAAAGAAGATGTGGTATATATACACAATGAAGTATTACTCGGAAATCAAAAAGAAAGAAATCTTGCCATTTCCAACTATGTGGATGGAACTGGAGGGTATTATGCTAAGTGAAATTAGTCAGTCAGAGGAAGACAAAAATCACATGACTTCACTCACATGAGGACTTTAAGAGACAAAATAAATGAATATAAGGGAAGGGAAACAAAAATAATAAAACATGGAGGGGGACAAAACATAAGAGACTCATAAATATGGAGAACAAACTGAGGGTTACTGTAGGGGTTATGCGAGGGGGGATGGGCTAAATGGGTAAGGGGCACTAAGGAATCTACTCCTGAAATCATTGTTGCACTATATGCTAACTAATTTGGATGTAAATTTTTAAAAAATGAAAAATAAAAAATAAAATAAAATAAAATAAAATAAAATAAAATAAAATTTCAAAGGCCTTTAAAATACACACACACACACACACACACACACACACTTTAGGTTTCTTACAAATTAATATTCAGTAGTCCCCCGCTTATCCATGGAGAATACATTCCAAGACTCTCAGAGGATATCTGAAATTACAGATAGTACCAGACTCTATATACTATGTTTTTCATATGTACATAAATAAATATATATATGGTAAAGTTTATGTATCAGGCATACTAAGAGATTAACAATAATAAAATAGAATATTTTAACAATTATTGCAATAAAAAGTTATATGAATATGGTCTCTCTTTCAAAACGTCTTATACTGTACTTATCCTTGTAATGATGTGAGATGATAAATGTCTATGTGATGAGAAGAAATGAAGTGAATGTCACCAACATTGTGACATAGTGTTAGGCTACTACTGACTCTCTGATGATTTATCACAAGGAGAATCATTTGCTTCCAGACCACAGGTGACCATGGGTAACTGAAACACAGAAATGAAACACATAAATAAGGGGGTCTACTGTACTCCACCGTTTGCAACTATTTTTAAAATTCTGTGCCAATCATTCTTCAGGTATTCTAAACTTGGAAACCATAGGAGTTGGCCATAGAGAGTGGTGATGGATACTTCATTCCCATTCCTTATACTCAAGTACCCCATATAACTTGTGAATTAAATTATAAATTTGATCCTATTTCCAGGATTTCCCTCACTATGATTATCTTACCCTACACAGGCAACTTAGGTAAATATATTTATTTGGGATTTATAAGATTACTTTTTCTATTGTGATTTTTGGGTCTGTGCAACTTCTTTTACCTCTGAAGAGCATAAATGTTATCTCAGGAAGATTGCAAATATGCACATATCATCCGTGTGGAAATAGGTTTATACTGACAATGACCTAGCAGTTTACAACTTTTGTTTCAATTCCGATTGACAGGAATGGTAAGGATTACTTCAATTTAGGGACCAAGAGCTTATAAATCCTTTCAGAGAGAAACCCTATTCATAGTGAAAAGAAAGGTTTATCTCTGTAAAGAGTAAGGATTAGGTCGAGATTTGTGCCTTGCATGTGACCTTCTTGGTTCTAGTTGTGAGGTATTTAAAAGATTTTCAATTATTTGATGAATTCAGAATTATTTTCATGTCGTATCAAAGTGTTGCATGATTTTTATGTTTTTTTTTCTTTTGTGGTCACGGATAATTCTTGACAAAATAATGACTTCAGAAAGTTTGGCTCTCAAAGGACACTCTCCTTTGCATGATTTGAACACCAAGTTTGTTGTCGCGCTGTGATTTACATTAATTGAATGATTACTGGGGGGAAAATCCATAAACACAAGATGAAATGAAGTATTTTTTAGACATGAGATAGTGCAACTACAATTCTGCATAGAAACGACTACGGAAAATAAGTCACAAGGCTTCAACCTAAATTATGTGAAAGCAAAACTGGAGAAAAATTATGGGCTATAGCCAGACAGCATGTGAAAACTCTGCCTGGAAATTCCACAGGAGTACAAATTACTGTGTACGGTGTCTTTTTCTGGTTATTCCATCACATTCAGACTTTTGAAAGGCAGTGAGACTGCTATAGATTTTGCTCTTATTTATGATTTCAATATTTTTTTGCCTGTATGCATCTTTTAAGAAATAATGAGGGCCCACCAATACCTATCATTTTAAATCAGATCAGATCACATGTTCAGCTGATATAATTGGCATGGTCAGGTACTAGGTTACTCACTGAGGCCTGAAAGTTTAATTATAAAAGATTTTCAAACTAGAAATTCTATGCATTCTGTGGGAAGATCACTAACTTAGGAACAAAAAACTTGTATGTGAGCCAAATAGAAATCACTTTTGGAAGTCTGACTAAAATGAGAGTTACAGAAAGCTGCCAGGATTATGTGTTAGAAGATTGAAGAGTCTGGCTGCAAATTTCAGAGGATTTAATTCTGTTTGACAATGAGGAAAGAAATGTAAATTCCTTTATGTATTCTTTATTGGCTAATTCAGATGTCTCACAAAAAGATTCCACTTGGAATAAGAGAAATTTAAATTCTATCACATTAATACTTGATATTCTTACAGTATGAATTCATCTCTGGCATATAATGATTTATTAAATGGAGAGTTTTCAAATACACAATGACATTTTACTTCAAGTATAATTTATGAGAGCTAATGCCATTCTTGAAAGCCATATAAGTTTGACAGTCTAAAAGTTTAAATAACAATCATTATGTGTTTCCTACATTTTTATCAGCTATTTTATAATCTTGTGGATCTCACTAAAGGGTAAGGTTATATATTCATAACTTACAAATTATAAACCAGTGTTAATCGATTTCAAACCTAGCAATGCAGCTGGAGAAAATGTTTCAAGCTACCGTTGCTAGAGAAGTTTTAAGCATTTGTAGCTTTGAAATTTAAGCCCCACTAAGAGAAAATTTTCCATAAACCCCTATATTGGAAAAAAAACTATTAATAATTTACTTTACAGTAAAAACTGGAATATACTAAGAACATAGCAGGAGAATGTCTTATTTTTTGAAAAAATCATAAGTTTAAACTTGCAACATGCTGTAGAAAAAAACAAATGGGGAAAAATAACACCATTTTGTTCAATGCTGTAGATTCACCAAGTTTTTTTTTTTTTTTTTTTTTTTTTTAGGTCTTAGAGAAATTCTCCAGGAATTTTATACGCTATTCTTCTTTTGTTGGATCACTATTCTCTCTAATCTCTACCTTGCCAGGTCCCACTTTTCCTTCAGATGTCAGCTTGCATGTTACTTTCTCTTCAAGGCCATGTCTGACTGCTACCTTGTCACTCAAAATGTAATTAGGTGGTCAGTATGTGTTCTCATTGTGTACCCTTCACTTATCAAAATGCAGCAACCGTTACAAATTTATATGCTATTTATATTATCTTCACATGAGACCATTAACTCTCTAAGTTCAGAGACTGTTTGTCCTGATCACCTATCCCTAAATAAGTGATCAGAAAACAAGAGGTGCTCAATAAACTATTGTTACCTTATCAAGTGGATGGATTAATAAAGAACTGTGTTAATGGAAAAGATGCAGACTGGATGCAGGTGTTCTTAGCTTTTCGGATAAGAAATATCATATTCTGTCATTTTTAGACACCAAGCGGATGCTATGGCCCCCAATGAGGGGGCCGTGTAACTCATTTTAGTTAGACTTCCAAAAGTGATTTCCTGTTTACTAAATCATCATTATAGAAATTGAACTTGACATTAAGTAAAAAAGAATCCAAATGCTGAATTTTAGAGATTATCTCAATTATCTGACAAAGACCCAACTTTTTAATCTAAGTTTGATGTAGTCACTAATATTTCCACAGCATTTGCAGGAATATAAATTGCTTCAAACTTTTGGCGTAGAACTTGTCCATAACTCACCAAATGTAAAACCCATGTACACTTTGACCTAGCAATTCTAAAACCATGCAAAAATATTCATGGGAGAATATTCGGTTGTGCATGTTAGTGAATAATTATAGACAACCCCAAGCCTCATCTTTTGGAGACTGGCCTAATACATTATGGTATAATTAGATACCATGGAGCTATTTAAATTAATGAAGGTAGTTTAATTATATTTATATGAAAAAAGATTTCAAATGTATTGTTTGATGATAGCAAGCACATTATAGAACAATATATTGACTGGGATTATATTTTTCTGTTTATACTCATACCACATATATGTCCAAACATATATTCATTTATAATTCAACAAACATTCCTTGAGGAATCATATGCTAAGAAGTGCTCTGTGCAGGGAATATAAAGTGGTATATAAAATAAACATAGGTTTTGTTTGTTTTGAGAGAGAGAGAGAGAGAGAGAGAGAGAGAGAGAGAGAGAGAGAATATCTTAAGCAGGTTCCACACACAGCATGGAGCCCAATGTGGGGCTCTATCTCATGAACCATGAGATCGTGACCTGAGCTGAAATCAAGAACTGGACGCTTAACTGAATGAGCCATCCAGGCTTCCCCTCAATTTTTTTATTATATATTATAATGGAAAATAACACAATGTTTATAAGTGAATACAAAATGCTGTTGGAAAAGGCACACCAAAATCTTAAACAATGCACACTTAGTCCAAGACTGAGATGGGAAAATGAAGAAAATGGTTAAGAACAGCTTTTATAGTTTGTTCTTTATATTTTAAAATAAAGTGTACATTTGCTAACAATCAGCATGCATTTATTTTATATTGAAAAGAAAGAATGAAAACCTTTACTGGAAAACTTTAGTTAACCCATGCCACTTAATTCCTCCCAAAGTTTTCTAAATTATCTCACATCATAAGAATTTAACTTAAACAAGTTAAACAAGTTTTTGTTTTGAAACTTAAACAAGTTTTTGTTTTGTTTTTTAGCAGACTGTTTTCCGAGGAGCAGTTTTAGGGTTATAGCAAAATTGAGCAGAAGGTATAGAGATTTCCCATATAACTTCTGCCCTCATGCATGCATAGCTCCCTCGTTATCGAGATCCCCCACAACAGTGTTACATTTGTTATAACTGTTAAACCTATATTGACACATTATCACCCAAGGTTCATAGCTTACAGTAGGGTTCACACTTGGTGTTGTACTTTCTATGGGTTTGGACAAATGTATAATGACATCTATCCAACACATGGTATCATAGAGAGAAATTTCACACTCCAAAAATCCTCTGTGCTCCCTCAATTCAATTCCCAATCTTAGCCACCACTGATTTTTTACTGTTTCCATAGTTTTGCTTTTCTAGAATGTATATTGTTGAAATCATATAGTATGTAGCCTTTTCAGGGTACTTTCCCTTATTATATGCATTTAAGTTTCCTCTATGTCTTTTCACGGCTTGAGAGCGCATTTGTTTTTAGTGCTGAATAATGTTCTGGTGTCTAGATGTACCACAGTTTATTTATTCACTTACTGAAGGATATCTTGGTTACTTCTGGGTTTTGGCAATTATGGAGAAATATGATATAAACATCCATGTGCAGGCTTTTGTCTCTACATAAGTTTTCAACTTCTTTGGGTAAATACCAAGGAGTACAACCACTGGATCTTATGCACTAGTATGTTCAGTTTTTAAAGAAATCATCAAACTGTCTTCCAAAGTGACTGTTGAATTTTGCATTCTCAATTGTGATAAATACACCTTCCTCTTGCTCCACATCCTTGCCAGCATTTATTGTTGTCAGTGTACTGGATGCTGGCCACTCCAAAAGGCATATAGTGGTATCTCAATGTTGTTTTAATTTGTATTTCCCTGATGATACATGATGTGGAGCATCTTTTCATACAAATCATATATGTGTCAATCGTATATCCTCCTTGGTGAGATGTGCACATTTTTGGCCCATTTTTAAATTGGATTGTTTGCTTCCTTATTGAGTTTTAATAGTTTAATAATATATTTTGGATAATAGTCCTTTATCAGACATAGCTTTCACGAATATTTTCTTCCAGTCTGTGGCCACTCATTTTGTTCCATTGACTGTCATTTGCAGAGCAAATATTTTTAATTTTAATAGAGTCCAGCTCGTCAGTTCCTTCTTTCATGGGTGGTGCCCTTGGCAATATATCAAAAAAAATCATCAACAAACTCTAGGTCGCATAGGTTTTCATCTATGTTATCTTCTAGGATTTTTAAAGTTTTGCATTTTACCTTTAGGTCTATGATCCATTTTTGAGGTAATTTTTGTGACGGCAATAAGGTTTGTGTCTCGATTCACTTTTTTCCATGTGGATGTTCAGTTGTCCCAGCACCATTTGCTGAAAAGACTACCTTGGCTCCATTGTATTGCCTTTGCTCCTTTGTCAAAGATCAGTTGACTCCACTTCTGTGGGTCTATTTTGGGGCTCTCTACTCTGTTCTCTTGATCTATTGATCTATTCTTTCACTGATACCACACTTTCTTGGTTATGATATTTTCATAGTAGTACTTGAAGTCAGGTAGAGTCAGTCTCCAATTTTGCTCTTCTTTTTCAATATTATGTTGGTTGTTCTGTGTTTTTTGTCTCTCTATAAGCTTTAGAATCAATTTGTTGACACCCACTAAATAACTTGCTGGGATTTTGATTGGGATTGCATTGAATCTACAGATCAAGCTGCAAACTAATGGCACCTTGAAGATATTGAGTCTTTCTATTCGTAAACATAAACTATTTCTATTTAGTTCAGACTATTTAGTTTTTTTTATAACTTTCAACAGAATATCATAGATTTCCTTGTATATGTCTTTACATATTGTTAGATTTATACCCAAGTATTTTATTGGGGGGGTAATATAAAACATTGTGTTTTTAACTCCATATTCCACTTGTTCTTTGCTGGTGTGTGTGTGTGTGTGTATGACTTTTGTATATTAACCTTGTATCCTGCAACCTTGCTAAAATCACTATTTGTACCAGGAGTTTTTTTTGTTTAATTTTTATACCTAGCTTATACCGAACATTTCCTAGATCATTGTGATATAATAATTTGTAATATTTTTGTATTATTTTCTCTTTCCCACTAGGTTGTTGAAGATGGAATTTTATCCTGTTCACCTTTTGTGTTTAGAACACCAAAAGGATAGTGCTTTAGGTAGAAGAGAGGCTTTCTGAAAAGTTTGAAAATAAATGTGCTGATGGCATTGGAGATCAAAACCTCATTCTAAAAATATTTCTGGATTTCAGATAATGTAAATAATTTCATTTTTTAAAGTGGTAAAGCAACATACTTTTACTACTCTCTTCTACTCAAATTGCCTAGAACTGAAAATATTTTTAAAGTATTTCTTGAAACTTGGAAGAAACATGGAAGATAAAAAGACATGCCTACTTTCCAGTAAAACTCTCCACACTCATAGAGTCACCTCAAAATATGTGTACTGTGCAGTCTCAACCAATGTACAAAGCTGGATCACCTATTTTATTAAAAAATGACAGATGTTACAAATTTGGTCATAAGTGCAAAATAATTTGAGTACCAATATAACGGATTTCTGTTTAATAACCTTTAAATTTCCTTTTTAAATAACCTTAAGGCCAAGAGGTAAAATCCATTTACTGCATAGTCTAAATGTCTGTTAGATTTGGTAGAAATCAGAGAAGGGATTTATGTCTTGATATTCATTCCTTGTCAAGAAATACTGAGATCACATAGCTGTTAGGCATCAAACATCAAATAAAAAACAGGGTTTTCCTAACTTTCATTAATTTAAATATGAGAGAGAAATGAGTTGTTAAAGATATTTAGTTGAAACGTAAGTCTGATTAATTGGTAAACTGTTAAACAATGCTATTGAAACCCAGAAAACAAATATTCCTACTAATCAGAAAGGAGTTCATGAGAGTAACCTAATAGTGAATGATAAGAAGAAAACTGAGTCGGAATACAGAATGTTATTGATTATCCATTTAATAAATAAATTTGGCACATTAAGTACTATTAAGGGTGGTAGATGCTAAGGTCCAATTAGAAGTTAAAAACTACATAGCTTATTATAAACAATTATTTAACTATGATAAGAGTGTAGCTATAAGATAGAGCTAAACTCTATATGGTAACCTAGATATAATGGAGACAATCTAAGGAAGGAGAAATTGTTCAAAGGGGCCCCTCCCAAAGGCTGCAGTTCAGACCTCCTTCAAGAAGGCATAGTTCAGCCCACAGAATAGCAGAGAATTTGACTAGTTTCCCGAGGCCATGTGCCATGGTTATTGGACCAACAGGAAGCAACTCTCTAGAGTGCAGATGGCTGATAGATCAGCAACAGAATGTAACATGCAGCAGGTTGCATGCACTTGGAGCTTTCCTGCAGGCAGGTGGTACCGGAGCTGAGGGTACAATGTTATAGAGGGGCACACATTCTGTGAGCATAACTCAGGCAGAGCTTCACAAGATTTCTTTATTCCTATTGTGCTGACCCAGTCACAACAGCCAAAAACTACAGAAGAGAACTTCCCATCTGTTGTGTCCCTCCACTACTCCCTTCTGAGAAAATCTGACATGCTCATGTTAAAGCAGAATGCTTAAAGGGATTCCATTTATTATTGGAGACTACATAGTCAAAGGCAAATTTGGAGCTAGGAAGAAATTGATAGTTGGCACAATAACACATCGCCTTTGCCCTAAGAAAGCACAGTTTAAAATATGTAGTATCCGTGATCAGATTAAATAAAAAATCAGCATTACATAAGACCATCAAGGGAGGAAGTCCTTTTCACATGGATAGAACAAAACGGTGGAAAATACACACCCAGTTTTATATTTGATTACAAAAATAAAGAGTCAACAAGAGGGATGTATCTCTTCAGATAGCAGACTCCAGTTTGGGGCAGATATAAAGGAATAATTTACTCATTGTCTCTATTCCTTCATATTTGCAGTTTGCAATAGTCTCATTAAGACCTCTGCACATGTGGAACACCTGGGTGGCACAGTCGGTTAAGGTCCAATTCTTGATTTCAGCTCAGTTCATGATCTCACCATTTGTGAAATCAAGCTCACATCAGCCTTTGCACTGACAGCACAGAGCCTTCTTGGAATCCTATCTCTCTCTCTCTCTCTCTCTCTCTCTCTCTCTCTCTCTCTCCCCTTACCTGTTCGTGGTCCCTCTGCTTCTCTTCCCTCTCTCAAAAAAAAAATAAACTTTAAAAAAAAAAGGAAAAAGAAAAGACTTCTGCACACATAACAATCTCATGGCATACTGCTTATATTCCCTGTTCTAACTGTGGTCCTTAGGAGTTTAAATTTCCTATTCATGGGTAATATTGGTAGATACCCACTTGATAGCGAATATTTATAGGTCATCCATCTTTCCTCAAAGGGGACTTTAGAGTAGGCACCCACATTGATCCCTTGTAAAAGAATTCAGATTCTCAAAAAAGTTACTAAACTTATTATACTCATTTTTATAATTGTTTTTTGGAGCACTTAGAGTTCATCATAAAGCCCTGGATATGAGAATTCAAGTGGCTGGGAGCATATGAAATATAAATCATTAGTTTAAATAGGCAAGATGACTCATGGTATAAATTAGTCATAAAATTCTTTTTCCAGACATATTATTTTTGTTCTTTTTTGATGTCTTTTATTAACCATAATTATTACTTTGTCTCAAACATAAGAGTGAACTGAATAGTATTATAAAATATTATTTAATGTATTTTCACTCCAGGGAATGACTTTTGTCAGTGTAATATGTTTAAAGGTCTTATGCTAGGCAAATATAATAAAAGCTAGGGATCTTTATCAGGTGAATAGTATACAAAGAACAAAGACATTACAAAGATTGTGTGCTTGACAAAATTATAGGTTGACAATGTCTTGTGTAAAGAAGTTATCTTGAGGATAAGCATGAGGAATAATAAGGGGATTTACTAAACCTATATCAAGAACAAAGTATTTCCCAAAAGTCAATGAGTTTTAATAAGAGTTGACAATGGAACTCATTAATAGCAATAATTACTGTATTTTCTATAGTCATTCTGAGCAAGGAGATGATCAATTATTTATTTAATTCATAGTTATTCAGAACCTATTGTATGACAAACAATATTATAAGAATTTGGGATTTAATAGTGAATAAATCAGGCTAGGTCTATGCTCCATGGGGCTTACACATTATTGATAAGAAGCAGGTAGGGGGATAAAAAAGGAAAGAATGAAGGAATGAAAGGAAGATTATCAGATAGCTAGTAGTAAGTGCTATAGATTTGAGTGGTGGTATTGGAAGTGGAAAAAAGATTCCAGATATACTTCAGATAAAAACCAACAAGAGTCACTAACATAATCAGTGAATATATGGAGAAAACTAGATGAAGGCTGCATTTGTTTATCAATTGTGTGTGTGTGTGTGTGTGTGTGTGTGTGTGCACGTGCATGAATGTGCTAGTGCATGAAACTCCTCACTGATGATTTGCAGAAGCCCTGGGAATGATGAAGATTGGTATATACTCATAGGTGAAACACAAAATGTAAAAGATTGGTAAAGAATGGAATGAGTAGCTTCTGGGATAAATTCATAATTGATATCTCAATGTTGCAGTTTTAAGTTTGTAAATGGTACTGAAAAACACTAAGCACAATAAGGTAGAATGAGAATTGATCATTGCTTTGGCCATAGTTAAAATCATTGGTAACATTCACAAGAATGGCTTCAGTTGGGGGCGCCTGGGTGGTGCAGTCGGTTAAGCGTCCGACTTCAGCCAGGTCACGATCTCGCGGTCCGTGAGTTCGAGCCCCGCGTCAGGCTCTGGGCTGATGGCTCGGAGCCTGGAGCCTGCTTCCAATTCTGTGTCTCCCTCTCTCTCTGCCCCTCCCCCATTCATGCTCTGTCTCTCTCTGTCCCAAAAAAAATAAATAAAAAAACGTTGAAAAAAAAAATTAAAAAAAAAAAAAAAGAATGGCTTCAGTTGGAAGATAGGAATGAAATTTAATGGAGGTAAAAAAAAAAAACCTACTGTTTGATAAAGAAAAATGGAGACAGTTACATTAAATAAGTGTTTCAAGGGTTCTCGCCACAGATGAAAGTGGAATGGTATCTAAAGAGGAATGAGGAACTACAAGAAGGTTTTATTTATGATAGGGGATACTGCAGCATATTTATTTGCGGATTGGGATGGTGCAACTGAGTGAAGGTAAGGCATGAGAAGTGATTGAACAGTGTCCTTGAACTGTTTGGGATGAGAGCCATCTCACACTGACAAGGTTGAACTTGGATGTGAGTGAAGAGAGTACACCCATAGTAAGAAAAATGCAGAGTAGGAGTGCAGAAACAAATAAGATGAAAGATTTTGTGATAGGAAAATGTAGTTTCCTTACCATTGCTTCTGGTTTCTCAGAGAAATAAATGAAGCCATAAAATAAGGGAAAAAGAGAGAAATGTTGGCTGTTTGTGGAGAGAAGAGAAAGAATGAAATCGTTGAAAGAGTAGGGAGGGATTCTTCTACAGAAATGTGTAGTAAGTCTGTGGTAAGAATGACTTCATTGCGACTACAGTAGGAAGGTCAGTGTAGGCTTCTCTGAGAAGGAAGCATTTAATCAAAAGTACTAAGCAAAAAGAGGTAAGCTATGCAAATATCAGGAGAAAGATGATTCCAGGAAGAAAGAATAGCAAACAAAACATTTTAAGGCAAGAACAAGCTTCTGTTTAAAGCTCTGAAACAAAGCCAGGGCTGTTCCCTCATGGGTAGGAGGGAGAGAGTGCTATAAGATGTGGTCGGAGGATTAGGCAAAAGCCAAATACTGTTAAATTCTATAAACAAGGTAAAGAGACTAGATTCATAATACACATAGTTACCCATTAAAGAGATTATTTTTCATTTTGTCTTTATCTGTTACTTAATGAAAACAAGAGGAGGCAGGTGCCATGAGTTCCCAAATGATGTGCTTGACCAACAAGAATGTTGGTAAGAGAGTGCATCAAAAACTATTTTGTAACTGTCACCTCATCTCTAGTGTGTCTTCAAAACTGCGGAAGAATTCATTGAGAGACTGAGCAATAATTGTCATTGACACTTGTCAGAGTGTTTATTTCCCTGCATTCATTCACCTACCTCCCCTACCATGTATTTTGGCTTCAACATGGTAAGAGAGGTGGGTGATAGGAACTCACCAAAGAGGTATGCCTATCAGGGTGATGTGATGCAACTAGAAAGAATCTACATGAGATACAGTGTCAAGAAAGAAGAGCTGAGAGATGAGTTATTTAAGTGGCTAAAGCTTGGAATATGATCATATCAGAAAAAGACATAGGGGGAGATCTCAATAGAGTGATGGATTCCAAAATAAAATAAATCAAAACAAAACAAAACAAAACACACAAACGTGATTTTAAGCTTCTGTTCCACAGAAGGATACAACAACAGATATAATAACATGAGTCACATAAGGCTGCCAGATCTTCTAACTCCTCCTTTCTTCTATACCAGATTCTAGAAGGGCCAAGAATAGAAACTATTGAGTCAGAGAATTGACAGAGGAAAAGAGAAGAAATAAAGTATGTTTCTCTTTTCTGCCATAGTCTTAAAAGCCTGGATAAGGCCTGAGCTGTGGAGGGAAATGCCTTAAATTGTATCATATTTAAGTATTTTGATATTTCACTCATCTGGTATTTCTAAAACCAGAAACTATGATTGCTAATTAATACATGAATGTAATAAGAAAAATCTATGGAATTAGCTCAGGAAAACACCCAGAAATGAAAAGGAAAGTCTCAATGAATTTATTTCATCTCGATTTTGAGAAACTGACACGCAAAGGTATAAACTCTCTCTGCAAATTCAGCTGGCAAAATTGTAATAGGCATTATTCCCTTTTCTGAGCAACAGTAGCAAATCCAATCTGACAATTTTCTTTTCACTTTTCTTGAGTGACCAGGAAATTGCTAATAAAAAACTCTACAGGATTAATTTGGAAAACCTTACTACAATCACATATACTACTTCTGTTTTCCATCCACAGAACATTAGCTTTCTATAAAAGATGTTTTACCTTTGAAGTAAGTGGTAAGAAGAATAAAGGGAATTCATATCATGTTATCCTGTTTATAACTTCCCCAAACAAGTTTATATTTTAAAATCTTAGATCTTTCTAATTCTTAAGTTTTCTCATTTCTGCAATACATTAAAATGAGCTTTTCCAATTCATGAAGAACTAAGTCCATAAGAGCCGTGGTAAATTCCATGAAGAGGCTAAAGATGTGGGAACTTAAGTCCAATGGAAAGAAAGCCAGTAACCAATGGGTTGGGTTGCAGTGTAATTTCCAGGAGTAACATTTGTATGAACTAGTGTGTGGAAGATTTGTCCTAGAGCAGTTAAGTAAAGTGATCAACTCAGTACTTCACAATTAGGGCAAGAGCTTATCACAAGGACTATTTTTGGCTGAACAGCCCCAAGAAAATCTCAGTGTATTATTTGTTTGATTACAGTCACTCAGAAGATGAGTTACTCCATAATAACCCATAATTACACCTCATTCCTTCTAAGATGAAAACTTCTATTCCCCTAACCAGTTAGGTACTAATACAATATGCCATACTTGACAAATGAGAGAAGCCTATTTACTTGTTATACTAGAAGGAACTTTAAATATCCTATCTACTAACTTGGCGTATGTATGAATGCACAGATTCAGGGGCAGATTTTAGCATTTCTATTTTATAACTCCATTGTAAAGAAGCCAAAGTGAACATTATGAAAATAGGCATACTCATGGGATATTCTACTTTAAAAGGTCATAGTTTGGCAGAGGAAATGAGTATTTCTTTTTCCCCTGGCATCTGAAAGATTTGGAACCAAAACAGAAATTAAAAACTAAGAAATAGAAATGGATATCTGCTGATACAATAAATATTAGTCTGATACTCATTAAAACAAGTGAATCAGTCAGCTTCAATTTATCCCATGCAACAGGATATTTGCATCCTCTCTATCATTCCTCCTGGATATCATTCATTGTGCAAAGAAACTGAGAACATGCCAGTATCATGACTAACTGTCCTCATAATATGGTATGTACCCTATATACTATAGTCACTTTAATCTCCTTTTTGTTGAAAATCGTAGTTTCTTGCTTCTACCCCTAATTCTGTTGGTCTCTTCCCATTACCCACTGCTGGCCTCAGACAGCCAGGAGTTTTTAAGCCATGCAGGAAATCTCCAATATAAAAGTCACAGGTTCCAAGTTATCCTGTATTTATCAGGTTGTCACAGTTTTCCACTGACTTCTGTTATTGGTCATGGGACACTAGGAGCCTCCCTAGTGAATCTTCAGATATGTAGATGTAGCCTTTATAGTAGTTTCCTACTGGGGAAAGTGTAACCAACTATCACAGACATAATGACTTAGAACAACACATATTTAGCATAGTTCTGGAGGTCAGAAGTCTAAAATAGATTCACAGGAGTTCATTCCTTCTGTAAGCTCCATGAGAGAATCCGTTTTCTTAGCCTTTCCAGCTTCCACAAGCTATTACATTATTTGGCTCACCTTTTCCTCCCTTTCAAAACCAGCAGTGTGGAGCCTTCAAATTTTTCCCTTTTGTTCCTGTTTCTGCCTTCTGTCTTTGTAAGGATCCTTGTGATTACATCATTAGGCCCAACTAGATAATTCAAATTAGTTGTCCCATCTCAATATCTTTGATTTAATTACATCTACAAAGTTCTTTTTGCATTGTATCATAACATAGCTCACACATTCCAATGAATAGGGAGATCTTTGGGGCACCATTATTCATCCTACTACAGTCCTTTTCTTCCCTGTGTAGCAACAATTCCATTGTTTCCTTTTGGCATTTGAATCTAACATCCAGACTGTGGAGCAAACCTCTTTTCTGCCTGTCAACCCATTAGTATGAGGAGACAAAAACTATTGAGTAAAGTACAGTCTTACTTTCCAGTTTAACATAGTCTTGGGCACCAGGACCTCTAAATCTATTGAATCCAGAGCTATGTGCAAGGCAAGAAAATATTTCACAAGTGAATAATATTAAATCTAATATGAAAGAGGTCTCCTCAATGTATACTCCTTTGTTTCTGAACTCATATTTTTTCAGTGGAGTAAGCAAGAATATATATCAACCTCGGTTTTAAGGAGTAAATAGTGTCCTAAAGAATAATAATGCAACATGATAAAGTGTAACCATTAGATGAAATTCTGATTGAATCTACTGGAAGCTGTTTCAGCATGACTAGGTGTATGATAATAAGAAGAAATGCCATGGGTGAAAGCCCATTACTATACATCTTTTGCCTTAAAATGAGTTCTTTGCCTAGCAGAAATACATGTATAATATGTGAAACATGTTGATGAATAGTTCAGTGGTGTCCTAGACTGATCATACTGGCTCATGAAATCAATTGTTAAATTTTCAGGAATTTTTTGAATTAAGCCAATTATTAAAAATTAAATTATTTAAACTTACTGTGGGAAAATAAAAGTTTCCAGAGTTTTTTAGTGTTACTCTAAAATTCCCTAGCTTCCTAAGATCATTCTCATACCTGGAGAATTGTATTTATTGCTATCTGTTTAGTTAATTTCCTGATCCAGAAAGGTTATAAAAGTTTTCTAAGAGAGTCAAATAGTTACAGCCCAGACAGGGTCCTTAGGTTAAGCTCCCAAAATGCCAGGAATACGGGGGTGCTTCCTCCCTATGTTTGAAGCCAAGACTTTGCAGAAATCTCTAGGTCATAAAAGACAGTCACCCGGGATTTATCTGGCCCCTGAAAGATATATTTATATTCCAAAAGGTTAGAGTAAGAACACAGGATATGAGAATCCAGAATCCTTTCCATCTGTCTCACAGGAACAACAACAACAAAAATTTGTTGTTTTGCTTTGTTGTCCATTCTCTCCCCTTCTTTGGGGAAAGAGACATGACTGTCTTTCTCCAGTAGAAAAATGGAGAAAATTTATTGTTCTCTATTATTTGCCTATGTAGTAGCCAGCTATTAGGGTAGGATATCTGATCTTTCATTATGTCACCCCAGGGGTAGAGCCTGGAGCAAAGGAGAGGACATCCAATGAGATTTTTTACTTATTATAATATGAAGATACCTGTCTCTGATCTAGAACATTTCATGTGTGAGCATTAATGGTAAAATTAATAAATATGAATATCAAAATCCAATACTAACAATTAAATAAAATGTACTAAAAAAGGCAGTACATGTACAAATCTCACCACTTCCTAATTATTGTTCTACATTTTACAATTTTCTATGTACTTGAATTATGTCCATCTATTTTAGATGATAGAAATACTATATAACTGTCCTGAGAATCTTTTTCCAAGTTCAAGCTTAGCAGATGTCACATTGGCCATAGTGGAAATACTTATTGGCAAACATTACAAAGCATAACTTTGTTTATTGTTTTGTTGATTGTCTACATTTGAGAAAGTAGTGATAATGGATACTGAACTTGAAAGTGTGTCATGACTGCACCTGTGACATTGCAAATAGTGAAAAGAGAGAGAGAGAGAAAATATCCTTCCAGTGTTCAAAAACAGTTTTGCAATTTAACAAAGAGGAAATATGAGGAAATTCCATGGATACTATCAGAACCAATGTCAGCTAGATCAGAACCAATGAATGAAATCCCTACCTATATCTTTGTAATTTTCCTTTTGTCTTATCAAACTTAGGAAAATGGCAATCACCATTCATGCTTGAATATCATTCATCCATAAGCTGTATGTATAGGTTGGCTATGAATAGAAGAGTTCATAAATTGTCGAACTCATTCTGTGAGAATCAATTAGTTCCATGAAATTTACAAAAAGGAGTTTAATATATTATGTTATTTGCACAATATATCTTTTATACCCTTTATATCAATATAACTCATAAGTACAGAAAAACCTTGGATTGTGAGTCACTTGCTCTGCGAGTGTTCCACAAGATGAGCAATCATTTCCAACAAATTTTAACTTGATAAATGAGTGATGTCTTGCAATACGAGTAATACATGATGCCAAACGGCACTTGATCACAATTAAGCCAATGGTTCTTCTCTCTCTTATTCTTTTCAGGATTGTGGGTGATCATCTCCCATGCTTGAATGCTTGGTCTCAGGCTGCAATGTTTGGCAGAAATCGGTGATGTTTCAGAACGTTGGAAGGTGCCCACGACTGGCACTAGTGTATTTCTGTTACTTCAAGCACATATGGACAGTCCTTTGCTTTTCCACACAAGAGTAAGCTTAGGAATGCTTTGCTTCATTTTAGGTCAGGCTGCCTGCAGATACAGACCATTTCCCCTGCTCACAGTACCAATAAAGGCATTCTGAAAGTCTACCAGTAAATACTAGAAGAAAGCTTGTGCGCAGGAAGGCAAACCTACAGGCAAAATCCTCTTCTTGATGGAAAAGGTCAAATGAAATCAATGTGAGCCCCCCAGGAAATGATGTTACATGAGGGTCTCAGCACTGGCCTGTATTGTTGGCAGGAGGGTAAGTCAACACAGCTTAGCGCTGTAGTCACTTTGGTGAGTTCATGCATAACATCTGTCCATCCTTGTCACCTAAATAGCTCATCTGACAGAACTAGGGGCACAAAAACTACATCATCCATTTACAGATAGCCTATCTTTTCAGAGAGTTGAAAAAAAGTGCCTACTTTTAAAAATATTCAAAATTGAAGAATCATCTACCTAGCAACGTTAACCAACACTGTAATTAAGACATTAATCCAGGAATTTTCTTGCATATTTCACACCGAGTAGGATTAGACATTATAAGAAAAATGAATACAATTTAAAAAAATTTTAAGTGGGAAATTGACTGTCATTATCTTAGCTGGTGGTATTATCATTTTATGTAAAGAACTGAAATCATCATTTGCCGAATGACTGTTGAAAATGTGTGGAGACGTTTTAAGAAGAGAATTATTTTTATATGGAATGATGATTTACTTAGCTGAAGTGAAGATGCACAATGCATTGATGAACTCCCTCCATGCCTCTATTTATGGACCTGAAAATTGTTCAGGTTTGTCAGAATTATATTAGAATCTCAAGTTCTCTGTGAATGCAGTGGCTGTTAAGGAAGCAAGCATATTATTAAAGCCTATCTTTATTTCATAAATACTGCCTTAAAAATCTATTACTCTATGACATTTATTCAAGGAGAGGCATCTCAAGTTAATTACTTAAATTAGAGAAACTAGTTACAAATCAAAATTTACCTCTTACTTTTAACAATATACTTCACTCCCCCCCTCCCAGTTTTACTTGTATAATCCCTTTCTGCACTATTCATTTTCTCTTATGGAACCCCCAGTCATCAATCACCTCTCAGCTTCTCTCCTATATATGTGAATGTTGTGCATAGGAATAAACAATTAATGTAAAGCTCATTACAATAGAAAATCCGTACTTATTAGTATTTTTCAAATGGTAATGTTATTTTAATTTCTTTTTTCTTTTTTTTTTTTTTAGTGTGGACTGTATTAGGTCACCATTTTTGTAGATCAAATACAGAGGAATGATGACAATTTTTTTGTGGAAATTTCTTATGGTTTAACCTAATAGTTCATGCTCATTTTAGCATAAGGATTATGTTATGTAATTAAGAACTAACGTGGCCTAATCTATGGAAAGTGCAGCGGTGAGCTAAACTAATGCTTTCAATAATTTAAGTATCAAGCAAAGGTAGAAAATGACAATGAAAGGAGATGTTGAATGTTTATGGTAAGTCCAAACATTACAGAAATTTTATTATTACTCACATCCAATCAAATGTAACCTCACATATTTTTAGTGGAGTTGACTAGTTAAAAAGGATTTAGTATGTCACCAACAGTGATGCAACATATTACAAAGTACTTAGCACATATGCTGAAATGTTGAAATGGTATCTTTCCTCAAGGAAGAGGAAGACATTATTAAACACCTCTTAGGGGAGCCTGACTCTGTGTTGAACACTTTGAGGCATCTGATTGTTAATAAACCCTGTGATATCTTTTCCCAATTTTTCAGAAAAGTGAAGCTCACATGATAAATTGCTTAGAGACACAGTTGATACATAGCAGTTCTGGGATTTGAACCCACATCTCACTGAATTCAGAGACCCTGCTATTTTTTTTTTTCATTCCTAGATTAAATCCAGGTCAACTTAATAAAATATAATCACATAGAGAAATCCAGTGACCAGTGATACAGAAAAGAGAGAAAGAGAAGAAATGATTTAAAACAAAACAAAACAAAAAAAAAAACATTTTTCTTAAAGAATAGAAATGGATTACATCACTACAAATTTGTCATTGGACCAGGGAGAATATTTGTATAGATGCCATAAGCATGTTTTTTCTCCATAATCAGAACTTTAAAATTCCCACAACTATAAAATCATTCTAAATGAGAGCCCAATGACCTGTGAAATACCACTTGAAAATGAAAGTTGTGAGTTAGAAAGCCTAAGCACCAAGAAGTACCCTCTCTCATAATCTTCCTCCTTTTCTCATTTAAAATGCAATCAGCTCAAATACTCAAGTGGTTTTTTCACAGATTTCTCACATGTATGACTGTGGTCTTGGAAAGACACATTTCATCTTGAGAATTACTATTACTGTTTGATTTACAAAATTTTCAAGATGACAAAATAGAAATAGACTGTAAAGAGTAATACATTTTAGCCTTATAAAATAGTTCCAAAATCACCCATAATACACTGGTATGCTCATTGGCATTGTGGTATTAAACAAAATGATTTAATAAAAATAAAACACTAGGGGCGCCTGGGTGGCTCGGTCGGTTAAGCAGCCGACTTCGGCTCAGGTCATGATCTCGCTGTCTGTGAGTTCGAGCCCCGCGTCGGGCTCTGTGCTGACAGCTCAGAGCCTGGAGCCTGTTTCAGATTCTGTGTCTCCCTCTCTCTGACCCTCTCCCGTTCATGCTGTCTCTCTCCTTCTCAAAAATAAATAAACATTAAAAAAATAAAAATAAAAATAAAACACTAGTAGGGATTAAAATTAAGCTATTCACTTTTGTAAATATGCAATACATCAAATGTATTCATATATAACATATTTTCTGATAAAATAAAAAATAATTTTATTTTCTTAGTAAAATTAAAAATGTATAAAGTTTGCAGCTTATTACTCTACAATTCCATACAAGTATAATTAATATAAAATTTGCTTGTGATTATATTGTACTATGTCAGTTCACCTACTGTAAACATGAAAAATATATAAAGAGTTGAATCTTATAAATTGTTATTTATTTAGAAGATCATAAGCAAAGCCAGTCAGTATCAGAAACCATAAGAATAACCAATATGTGATAAAGTTGGACCCTGCTTGGTATATTTCAGCTATTTCAAACTGTCAAATGTTCTCTACGGTTTTGAAAAATGGTGAATCTTTGTAAACACTTAACTACACTTCAGATATTCATACCTTAATCTGGTCACGTTAGTATTTTACTCATTTATCAAGGTCCTAACCATGAAACCTCTCACTTAAAAATAATACCCAAAATATCAAATATCAGTGTGTTTCTTTATTATGGTCCTTATCACCTTTTACCTTCTTTTAGAACTATTTGTGAATAAATCTTTTATTCATTATGATTTTTAAAATCCTTGAAGCTGGGGATATTTCCTGTTGCATCTTTATACTGACACATATAAAATAATGAGGCTTCCTTAATTTTTTAATACATTAAACACTTCAAATATGTTTTTTTAATTGTCATACCACCCTGACCCTTATTTGTAAATATGGATCCAATACAAGCTGAGTTATTTATTTGTATTTTTCCCTAATTGAAATTCTTTTTTTTTTTTTTAATTTTTTTTTCAACGTTTATTTATTTTTGGGACAGAGGGAGACAGAGCATGAACGGGGGAGGGGCAGAGAGAGAGGGAGACACAGAATCGGAAATAGGCTCCAGGCTCTGAGCCATCAGCCCAGAGCCTGACGCGGGGCTCGAACTCGCAGACCGCGAGATCGTGACCCGGCTGAAGTCGGATGCTTAACCGACTACGCCACCCAGGCGCCCCGAAATTCTTTTTTTTTTAATAAAACCAGTTCCATTGCTTTTCACTAATCTGGAGTGTCTACATTTCTCATCCTGGGGTGGTAGGAAGAGGAGGAGAGTATCATTCTTTACTTAACACATGGGAAATCATATCTTACTGGGTAGCATAATACTCTGTAACTGACCATGCTTGAAAGAAAGTGTTTCAAATATTTAATCAATTGTATGTAGCACTAACACACATTAGAACAGAATATCAATGAAACTAGATAAGTTATTGATATACATTCCTGACACCCCCAAACCACCCACTATCCTGAAATATCCTTGTTCCTGGGCCATAGTATTTCTCACATTTGTTACTACCACATGATTCTCTGAATTTCTGATGAGGCTGAAAACATCTTCTTATTTATATTATACATTTCAGTAGTCCCTTTTGATTAATTGCTTAGAATAAAGTCATTTTCTGACATGCAAACATTATAGAAATTAAATCCATTGCACACCACCTTAGTATGCAGCTGGAGGATAGACATGCACAAAATGAATGAATAAATAAAATATTAAAATAATAACAGAAATACAGAAACCTAAGGATCATGTGATCTTAGAAGAGTGTCAGATAAGATGCTCAGCGTGTTGCTCGAGTAAGAAGCAAACCAGTAAGTGGGCAGCAGTACTAGAAACAAATCTGGAGAGGGAGAGGAAAATGCTCAGAGGATAGTCTCCGTAGAAACACAGGTGGAGCTGGATGGGGGATGGGCTCTAAGGAGGCAATGGTCATGAGCACAGGGTGTTGTGTGTCAGTGATGAACCACTGAATTCTACTGCCGAAGCCAATATTGCACTGTATGTTAGCTAGCTCAAATTAAAAAATAAAAAAGAAAGCAAGTAAAGAAAGAAACAGGTGGATGTGTGACCTGACGAACTTCAGTACTAAGGAGAGTTTTGTACCTCTGGGAGTACATTAACGACAGATTCATAGGGGGGAAAGAGTTAATGAAAAGAGATAATTATTTCAAAATTGAAGAAGACGCCAATAAGTGGCAAGATATTCCATGCTCATGCACTAGAAGAATCAATATTGTTTAAATGTCCATATTACCCAAAGCAATCTACAGGCTCAGTGCAATTCCTATCAAAATTCCAATGGCATTTTTTCACAAAAACTGAACAACTAGTCCTAAAATTTGTATGGAACTACAAAAGACCCCAAATAGACAAAGAAATCTTGAGAAAGAGAAACAAAGCTGGAGGCATTTACTTCCTGATTTCAAACTATATAACAAATCCATAGTAATCAAAATGGTATGATATTGATATAAAAGCAGACACAGAGATCAATAGAACAGAGAGCCAAGAAATAACCCCACAGATACAGGGTCAATTAATTTACCACAAAGGAGCCTAGAATATAATAATGGGAAAAGCCTATTATGGGGAAAGGACAGTCTCTTTAACCAATCGTACTGGAAAAACTGGACAGTCACATGCAAAATATAACATTGGGCCACTATGTTACAACATACACAAAAATTAACTCAAATGGATTAAAGACTTGAATGTAAAACCTGAAACCATAAAAGTCTAGAAGAAAATATAAGTAGTAAGTTCCCTGATATCAGTCTTGGCAGTGATTTTTTGGATTTGACACCAACAGCAAAGTCAACAAAAGCAAAAATAAACAAGCAGGACCAAATCAAACCTTCTGCACAGCAAAGGACACTGTCAATAAAATGAAAAGGCAATCTACTGAATGGGAGAAAATATTTGCAAATCATATATCTGATATAAATAGCAAAGAAACCCAAGCAATCTTATTAAAAATGGGAAGATCTGAGTAGACATTTTTGCAAAAAAAGACATAGAGATAACCAACAGGTACATGAAAAGATGCTCATTACTAATTATTAGGGAAATGCAAACGAAAATGGCATTGAGATATCACTTCAGACCTATTAGAATGGCAGTCATCAAAAATACAAGACGTAACAAGTGTTGGCAAGGATGTAGAGAAACTTGTGCACTGTTGGTGGGAATGTAAATTCTGCAACTACTGTGAAAAACAGTATGGAGGTTTCTTCAAAAAACTAAAAAATAGTGCTACCATATGATCTAGCGATTGCACTTCTGCGTATTTATCC
Source organism: Felis catus (assembly GCF_018350175.1). Classification (NCBI taxonomy): domain Eukaryota; kingdom Metazoa; phylum Chordata; class Mammalia; order Carnivora; family Felidae; genus Felis; species Felis catus. The sequence continues at coordinate 56,766,289 of NC_058385.1, forward strand.
AAATAAAATGAAAACACTAATTCAGAGATATATGCACCCCCATGTTCATTTTAGCATGATTTACAATGGACAAGATATGGTAACAACCTAAATGTCCATCACGAGATGAAAAAATACAGAAATTGTAGTATATATACACACTAGAATATTATTCAGTCATAAAAAATGGCTTGTCATCGGTGACAACAAGGGTAGACTTTGAGGGCATTATGCTAAGTGAAATAAGCAGAGAAAGACAAATATGGCATATTCTCACTTATGTGTGGAATCTTTAAAAACAAACAAAAAACTAACAAGCTCATAGACCCTGAGAACAGGAGTACCAGAAGTGGGGAATGAGAAGTGGACAAAATGGGTGAAGGGAGTCGAGTCAAAAGATACAAACTTCCAGTTATAAAATAAATAAGTACAGGCATGTAATGTACAGCATTGCAACTTTAGTTAATAATACTGTATCTCATATTTGAAAGTTGTTGGGAGAATTGATCTTAAAAGTTCTTAAAAGATCTTAGCACACACACAAAACATTCTGCAACTATGGTTGGTGAGATATGTTAACAAGAGTTACTGTAATGATCAGTTTGCAATATACAAATGGACATTGAATCATTATGTTTTACACCTGAAACTAGCATAACATTTCATGTCTATTATACCTCCAATGAATGAATGAATGCATTATAGTGGAGAAAAAGCTATACTCTGATTACAAATAAAATCAATGCACTCAAATGTAAATATGACAGAGGCATAACAATCAAAACTCTAGAACTCTAAAATTGATTTTAAAACATTTACTATATTATGAGGCTGAGGCTAGAAACAATATATTTCCCCCTCCCTGAACATGAACAAATGCTCATGGGAAGGAAGGTAGACAAAAACTAAAAGATTCTTCTTACATAGCAACAGGAAAAAGTCTAATCTACAAAAAATAAAGTGGAGAATAAATATACTACTTATTTATATTCTTTATAAAGATGAAAGTAAATAACAAAAGAAACAACTAAAGACTTGAAAGTGATTATCTCTGAGGATAAGGAAGATAGACCACTGTTTTACTCTAGTATTTGGTAATTTTTTTTAAAATTGTGAGTACATGTACAGTACATCTGAGAACATTTTATGATCCCTGGTGTAAAGGTGCAATGCACTATAAAGGATTTGTGATTATTCAAGGAGCTCCTAACTTGAGGTCCCTTCCAATTAATTCCCCAGGTTGGATGTTTTTGATACCACTATGTCTTAGGAATTTAAACTCCAGTTTAAAGTTGGAAGGACAGCTTATAGTCAAGAATTCTCAGGAGTGACTTTCATCCTAAAAACAAGTGGCGAAGCTGTGACAAATTTGCAGAACATCTCCCTTTACAGAATGGGTTATTTTTAGTTTCTACGACACTGAGATTGTAGACCCTCACATAGTTTGTGTGGGGTTATTATTCTGATTCTCTGCCTTGCATAGCATTAGGTCTTAGTTCTTATCCTCATTGCAACCACTAAAAGTTCTTGAAGCAGGTGCCCTTAGGGCAGCCACAGATTCAATATACTTTTACTAAACTGGATTCATGCTTCTGGCTCATTCTTGTACTCTGGGGAGCTTGCTTAGTTTCTCAATTCAGCACTGTATTTTAAAAAGATGTTGTCAAACATTTCATCCAGGATTAAAAAAAGCATAACAGCTTTATTGAGATATAATTTACATATCATCTAGCATTTTAATTTGTTTTGTAACAGGAACAGTTGCAGGATATCCAATCCTACATATTGTTGGAAATGGGAGACTAGCATGTGTTTGATTATTTTCTTTCCATTTTCTCATTTATTTATTTATTTTTTGGTCTGGATAATTTGCCAGATACACAAATTGCCTAGATTGATTTTCAGAGTTCTTGTCTTTTCATTACTCTTTTTTCATCTTTTTGGGTTTTTTTAGCCTACTTTTTGGAGTTCTTCATCTTTTTCCCACACTGTCTACTTTTTTCTTCTGTTCTCATATTTTTCATTCCAAAAACTTTCTTGTTCTTTTGAGTGTTCCCTTCTACATCATTCTATTTTTACTCATAAAAACAGTATCTCCTCTTGTATCTCTGAAGATGTTATCATTTCTGGAAGTTTTGTTTTCTTTCTTAATTTTTCTAGCTAGCTTTGTTCTTTTCCTTTGATATAAAAATTTGTCTGAAATATCTCCAGGTCCATGGCTATTCATGTATATTTAAAACTGAAAATCTTGAGTGAATGGTATGGTTTTTCTAACTGGGAGTGGTAGTGGGTGCACTTCGACAAAGAATGACAGAACAATGTGCCTTGCTAGTTTGGGGAGAAACAACTAATTCCATTACCTTGATTCCATTCCATTCTTTGGAATGTTTAATTTTCCACAGAGGCATCTTTCATTTTCTTGCTTACAGTCTTAAGTCTGGTTGATAGATCCTGGATGATGAATAGAAGGGGGTCCAAAGTCTTCTTATGTACTATGGATGGTGATATTTATTGAATTTGTCCATTTTCAATAAGGTGCCTCATCAAATTGCCGTTTGTCAGGCCTGAAGTATTTGAGTACAGAGTCTCTTTGATGTCCCCGGGATATCAACCTTCCTTGCTTTCTCATGGTGGGAGAATGGTCACTTGATTATTTGCGATGGAGGAGGCAATCTAGAATTTTCAGCAATGCCTTCAATATTTTAAGCTCCATCTTATATTAGAGCCCACTACCTAGAAGTATCCAGGGCCTAGAATCCTGATCAATGTGGATGGGAGAAGTAATGAATCTTTCTTCCTGTTGGCTTTCTTTGCCACACTTAGCATTCTGAGCTTTCAGAAGTGGCCACTTTTCTATTGACTTTTATCTTCCAAAATTATGTTGACACCTTTAATCCAGTGCTGTCTTTTCTTTCCATTCTCTTTGTTGCTATGCATGCCTACCATTGTTATTCATTAAGGATTATTTTGGTACACATTTAGGAGGAAGTGGAAGGCAAACATTTTAATCAGCCCACAATGTTTAACTGGAAGTATACATACAAATGTTTGTTTCTCTAGTGGTTACACGTAGCTATTGAAGACTGATATTTCTTATTTTTTCTGCTTAAGTTTTACTCTTATTTTTACCTAATTTTTCTACCAGACCATAGGAATCACAACAAACAACCACCTCCCTCTGGTTTTCTATTTCCCCACACCCCGACACACACTGCTATCACTCTAGAGTTTTCATTCTGGGTTTTTACCATTTATGTGGTTTGGGGATTGAGTCAGAGGAAGAGGGATGGTTATTTCATAGGTGAAAACAGTAAAATTTGCTAGGTTACTAACTTACTTTTCCTTATAATAACTAGTTACATTCTCCTGTATTTATTTCTTTTGTTGTTGTTGTTGTATGAGTATTTCTTTCATAAATATTTCAAAGTTTAGGGGTTTGTGTGTGTGATAAAACATCTATACTTTGCCCTTCAACAATGTAGAGTGAGAGGCATCAACCCTTATGCAGGTATAGCCTTTGAGTCCCCTAAAACTTAATACTAACAGCCTACTGTTGACTGGAAGCCTTACTGATAGCATAGTCGATTAATCCTTGTTTTGTATATTATATGTATTACATACCATTATCTTACAATAAATAAGCTAGAGAAAAGAAAATGGAAAACCATAAGGAAGATAAAATACATTTATATTACCGTATTTATATTTATTGAAAAAAAAATCCACATATAAGTGGACCCATGCAGTTCAAACCTGTGTTGTTCAAGGGTGAACTATGCTTTTATAAATAAGGATCTTGGGGCGCCTGGGTGGCTCAGTCGGTTGAGCCTCCGACTTCAGCTCAGGTTACGATCTCGCAGCTTGTGAGTTCGATCCCCGCATCGGGCTCTGTGCTGACAGCTCAGAGCCTGAAGCCTGTTTCAGATTCTGTGTCTCCCTCCCTCTCGCACCACCAACCCACTCGCACTCTGTCTCTGTCTCTCTCAAAAATAAATAAACATTAAAAAAATTAAAAAAATAATAAATAAGGATCTTTATTTTGGTTGCATTTAATGATATTCCAGGGAATATATATAAAATTGCAAGTTTGAAATTTTTCTTTTCAATCTTTGAAAAGATTACCCTATTTTCTTCTTACATTCAGTAATACTGGTGGGAAATCTAAGTCAATGTGGGGTGTGTGTGTGTGTGTGTGTGTGTGTGTATGTACTTTCTTTCTTGGGACCTTTATTATAATTCCTTAGCTTTGAAGTTTATACGTGATAGATTTAGATGTGACTATTTTGATTTGTTTAGTGTAAGTTTCATTTAAAACTTCTCATCTTATATATTTCGTTAATTTAGGGAAATTTTAAATAACTGTTTCATGTAATATTTCCTCCCCTCTATGTATTTTTCTTGTCCCTACCTGTATAGCTTGTTGACACTAATATTTTTAACTTCTTATTTTTTAAACTTTAATTTTCTTTAAGTTTTCTATTTGGTCATCTCCTTTTAATGCCCTCTGAAGAGTTCCTCAATCTGATTTTTGACTCGCTAATTTATTTTCCTGTTGATCTATACCATCTGTTAGCCTATTTCAAAATTTTGTATGTAGTATCTGTAGCTATTTTAATGACCACTTGCTCCTGCTTTATCTTTCCGTTATCCTTTTTATGTCTTCAAAGATATTTATTATGCTTATTTAAAATTATTATTTTCTGGGATGCATTAATTTTGCTTAATTTCACATAAATTTATGGAGGAAAAGGTAAGCCTCAGGGCAGTCTCTGGTGGTAACTATAGGCTAGCCTTCCTCTATTTCCATCCTCTCCTGCTAGGTAGCATTCTTGTTCGTAATTCACCTCAAACTCTTTTTTTTTTTCCTCTGGGTCTCCTCCAAAGGTTGCCCTTCTGTATTTTAATCATATAATCTTTGGAGCGAAGTAAAGACAAGAAGGGAATACTCGGTCACTGAGCCCTCTGCCAGGTACTGTGCTGTTGATGTATACCTACAAAATTGGGACTGTCACTGAGTTTGTCCTGAGGAAGTGAGCAAAAGAGCAAAAGCACTCTTCCCTCTTCCTTTTCTTAGAAATTCAGTTCTTTTCATTTCCTTCTTATGCTGAAATCAAATATCTTTGGCCTCTACAAATTTATCTCCATTCAGTTCTTCTGAATGGAGGTTAGGTTCCAGGATCTGTCAAATTCACTCATGTTTCTGTAATATCTTCAGCATTATATTCAGAGGAGGGTTTCAGCAACAGCCCATGTTAATTGGCTGTTCATAATAAAAATGTAAATTAACATCACAATTGTTCTATGTGCCAAATGATTGAGATAAAGATTGCTATAGAAGAGTTTGAAAGATGTAGCATTAGCATTCAACCTATAAAATTCCTAATATTTCAAAGTCATATCCAAAGAAACTAATATCCAAGGCAAAATCAGGTTCATGGGGTATGCAGTTAAGACATTCCAAGACACTGTGGTAAATTAAGCAGACTTCTTGCTTTAAAATATTTACATTAAAATATTTTATATATTCTCACAATGCTAGGTCTAGGCAAGTTAATATCTGATACCAAGTGAAATCAGAACAAGGATAGAAAATATTAATAGTGGAGTTTGCCAGTTTTAAAGTGTTTCACATGCCACAGAGAGTGCTTTCAGATTAGTTCATTACATTTTGGATTTTTTAGATGGCCAGAAAATGTCCTACGCTTTGAATAAAATCTAAAAATCTATACCATTTAAAAAACAAACAAGTAGGAAGAGATGTGATTTACAAGCAGAGGCACCTAAATGGGTCAAAATTTGTACCACAATTCACAGTGCCAGTGCCTGATGTTGTAGTTGTAGCATTGGGTACATTGATAAGATAGCCTCAATTAAAACTTTTTTTTAATGTTTATTTATTTTTGACAGAGACAGAGCATGAGCGGGGGAGGGGCAGAGAGAGAGGGAGACACAGAATCCAAAGCAGGCTCCGGGCTCCAAGCTATCAGCACAGAGCCCAACGTGGGGCTCAAACTCATAGACAGTGAGATCATGACCTGAGCCAAAGTCGGACGTTATATAAGTGATTATATAATCACGTATATAAGTGATTAAAATTCACTTGTAACACCATCATTTCTCCTTTCCTTTAATTCCATTGACAATAGAAGCAAAATTATTCTATATACACAATTTTAATTGTTCTTTAATTATTAGGGACTCAGTTAAAAAAAAAACATTACCATTATTATGGTGAATTTCATTCTGAACAATAAATAAGGATACTTCATATTTAGGGAAAGAGAAAGAGAAAATGCTTCCTAAAAAAACTATGATTTTTGTTGTCACTAAAAGGCTGTTGATAGGTTAGCTTCATCAGTAGCTCTGAGAAATATCTGTTGTTATACTATGAAAATCTCATTACCAAACATTAAATGTTATCATTTGCCTCATCTCTGATTTCTCTACATAAAATAGTATTTCCACCACTCTTTGTCCCTTTTTGCCCTTTGTTTTTCTTCAATACACTCTTCATCACACTATTTCCTTCCCACTAAATCATAGTCTTCAAGATGACAGAAATATAATCTGTTCTGCACACTGCTAAACCTCAGCACCTACAACAGTGTCTGTTCTTGAAGGTGCTTAATTAGAAAAACTGATGAGTAAGGAAAATTAGAACTCAGAAACTAAAAGAGCCTTTTATCCAAAATAAATGGCCAGACTTGTACTTGAGTAATGCATGATACATATTGTAACAGTGCATTTGAAATCCAAGTCTCCATTGTGGATATGCACAACTATTGAACATCAATGCAATGACAAACTTTACATCTGTTAATGGTCACATTGTACTGCTTATGTGACTGATGTAGTTAGTTCAAAACAATATATTTGAGTACTACTAAAATGAATTTTGTTTTAGAAGGACAGCCCGATGGAAATGATAACACGAGTTAAATTATGATCTGAAAAAGAGAAGCACAAATCCGACAACTGGAGTAGTTTCATAAAGTAGAAATGGTTTATGCAAAGGTAAAAAACAGATTATGCTCTCATCTTCCTTATACTTTAAACAGGATTAAGAAAAGCATGTCAATTCCTGGAGCCTTCCTGTTTTACTTTAAATTTTTTGTTTAACCTTGTTTCTCCCGTCTCCCCACCCCCTGCTCTGGCCTGGTTAATCAATAAAGTGTTAAATGTACCAAGTTAGAGTAGCAAGATGTTTACTCATGAAGAGAAGAAGAGTGACCCTAGAACTGCTTTCTTTTTAAGAGATATATCATGTGAGTGGGTCAATTGGTTAAGCATCCGACTTTGGCTCAGGTCATGATCTCACGGTTGTTGAGTTTAAGCCCCATATCAGACTCTCTGCTATCAGCAAAGAGCCTTCTTTGGATCCTCAACCCCCCTCTCTCTGCCCCCCCCCCACTCGCTCTCTCTCTCTCTCTCAAAAATAAACATTTACAAAAAATGATGTATCATGTGAATTTTGGAGAATTCACTCAAGTGAGAAATCATGAAGTATACTAAAGTTTCTATTAAAGAATGAGCAGGAAAATGCTCCAGAATCATCAGTTATGCAAAACAACGAATATAGAAATAATTAGTATGGACAACTGGCACTGGACAAGTACTATCTAAAAGGTAAGGCTCCCTAAATCAGAGGTATTTCCCTTATCTGGAGTCTCATGGCGAACTTCTAGAGCAGGTGGAATCAATCAAGGAACCAAAGACTTTGTAAGCCAACAAAAGATAAATATAATGATGATTAGAAGTTCTAAAAATAAGATTGCCTCAACTCTCTCTCATGCTATCCCAAATAACATATGTTTGGATGGTTTCCTAATGAAGTTTTTCAGAATTTCATCATCAAGGCTTTACTTAATTTAAAGCATAGACCTCAAGATCTACTTCAGTCTCAAAATATATTTATTATCTACCAGGAGCAGAAATTATGGAGTATATTTTTCAAATACTTGTTTCTCCAAAAGAGTTGGGAAACATGTCTAGAAAAGCAAACTAGTCTTAAGTTGTCCAACCAGAGGGAAGCCTAAAGCATCATGCTTTAACAGTGGTGTTATTATGTTATTTCATAATCAGTGAAATATTAATATTCCACTGGGAAAGTGCTTACTTCCAATGGGACAAAGGAGTCTAAATTTTCTATTACTGGTACTTAATGACATTGTAAACTATTGAGAACATCTGACATTGTTTAATCCAACAGAGATCCAATATGACTTTTTATGGCCAGAATTTGCTTAGTGGACAGACAAGTAAGATATGAGAAGCTGGCCTTGACTTTTAAAAATGATAATCCTGATAGTATGAGGTTCTTTTTAACTGGATATCTGTGAATACAAGTTGGATATGGTCATGGTGCAGATGTAAGTATCCATATAAGCTTTCCTGCAGTAATTTTATCAGAGTTAATCCTAGTTTTATGTCTGGCATAGACTTTATACTTGTTAAGCGCTTATGATAAGGCTTTAAATTGGTTTATGTGTACACAGTCATAGTTTAGCTAATCAGGTTTTCAAAATCTGCTTGCACTCTCTACTCCTTAGAAGTAGGCTGGAAGTGTAGGACCTGCTGTGAATTGTATTTTATTGATCAGTTTAAGTACCTCAAACTGAGTTTGTCAGTCATTGCAGTTGTTATTTATTTATTATCTAACATTTGATTTGGTTTTGGCACTTATCTGAGTGGGTCCAGTAATCTATTTTTAACAGACTGGGTTTTATGGGGGTGGTTCTTGCCCATAAAACTCTCAGAGTTTTAACTATTTTCAATTGTTGACAATGATAAAAGATGTTTTAATTGTTCATGTCCATGTAGTACCTGTATTCAATCAGAGACATGCGACTTCCCCACCTACATCCTTGTAGTCCCGCCCTTGGGCCCTTCAGCTGCCATGTTCTGGAAAGCTCACTTGTTTCCTAAAGGGAAGAGCCCATGATACCTTGCCTCCACTTTCCTGATGCCTCTGGAAAGAACTGCTTCCTTTCAACGTTCTTCATTTTGTTCACTTTCTCATCTGAGTCCCTCTCTCCTCATATTCTCCCTTGTTCAGTAAGAAGCAGGGAGGCTCAACTTTTACTTCACCAGAACTGACTTAAAATCTATCACTCATTGTCTGTTTTAACTTGGCTAAGTCCAAGCTCTGCACAGGTATGCCGCCGAACATTAGCCTGTTTTAGGCAAAGTGCTGCTTCTTCCCACCAGACCCTAACCTGTGCATGCACCAAATACTTATTTCTTTCCTCGACTCTTGATTCAGGATATTTTGCTCCTTTGTTAACTGACTTTACTTCTAGACTTTCCCACTGTTTAAAATGGTCCATTACTGGTTTCTCCCTCTTTCCATTTTTCCCATACACAAATATACATTTCACTAAAGGAAGGGAATTTGACCAACCCGTCTACTTTCCCCACTCAAAATCCTCATTTTTTTTTTCCTGTTCCATAACTTGCCAAGTGGGCAAGGCCCAAGCATACACTCACATTTTGTTCATATCACAGCTTGGGAAGACTCATGCCAAAACACCATCAGGCCTAAGAGAGAAAAATTAGTTATTCCACATTTGGATTGCCTGCTCCCATATATTTTAACCTTACTTCAATAAATTTGTATATACATTTAATCAAAAACATGTTCACCTGTGCTTATTTTGTTGCCAGGACAGGAAAACATATTTATCTTAAAACAAGAGAAATTGCTTTTTTATACAATATCAACAGAAATTTCAAGGCTTAATGAAGTACTTTTGATTTTCAACTTGGAAGCCATCCAGTTGGAGTAAATAATCATTCTTAGTTTCAGTCTCTAAACATTTTTTTTTCTTTGAATCCAATTATTTGCTTCTTTGAACACAGATTTTCATGGCCAGAGCTCAATTCAGTAAAGGAGAAAGATTTAGAACATACTCTAAAGCAGAGTACTACAGTAAATGTAAGAAAAAGGAACTAATGTGGCCATTACATTGTAATTTTTCTCATACTTACCTTTCTTTTAGCATCTTTATATTAAAATTATGCATTACTTCTTTAACATTTTAATGTAGAGAGACTGAATTATTTTATTAATTTTTTTAGCAACAATGCTGGTGCATAGGACAAGTCTATTATAGTAGTAGTAGTATTTAAATGTCTTTTTTTTTAATTAATAAGCTATGATTCTTAGGTCATTTATCTCAACCTTCACCCTGATACAATTTGGTCTAATGAAATAACTATGTCACTGGAGTGTACCACCTAACCTCTATGTGCCCTGGTTCTACATTTGCAAAAATAGTTACAGGTCAGATCCGAAGACTGAAGAACTTAATATGTGCAGATGACCTTGAACACTGCCTGTTACAAAAGAAAAACCAAAACCAAACAAACAAAAACCCCAACTATTACCATTATTAGTATTGAGAGAGTCCACGTGTCCCCTGCTGTCTATACTACTTTTGACATGAGTGTAGGATTTTTTTTTAAGTTTTTATGTCAGAATTAATGAATTATAATTCAATGCTTATTGATTTATCCTTGCATATTGTTTGTTTCTATACCTTTCCCTGCTGGTTTTTGTTCACCGGCTTGCTGATTTTTGTAAAAAGGGGTAAACTTTAGGGACAATATAATTTTTTCCCTCAACATTTGATAAAAGTCAGGGGTGAATTTTGAAAGTTTTGATCAGACATTTCCCCTTCTGCCTTTCCAGGGAAGGATCTTAAATTTTTAAATAATCAAACAAACAAATAGTACATGAATTTATGATAGGGGTTTGGAAAGGGTCATAGAGTTAAGAGTGGCCTTCATAAGGAGCCTCATTTATCATGCTGTGTTAATGGTATCACACTTCTAGAATATTATTGTCTTTTGATAGGTGCCTCTTATTTCCTGAAATATGACAAAACCAAAAAAATTGGCATGGTCCAGGAGAACTAAAGAAAGAAATAGAAGAAATGGGGAGCCTGGGTGTCTCAGTCAGTTGAGCATCTGACTTTGGCTCAAGTCAGGATCTCATGGCTGGTGAGTTTGAGCTCTGCATTGGGCTCTGTGCTAACCGCTCAGAGCCTGGAGCCTGCTTCAGCTTCTGTGTCTCCCTCTCCCTCTCTGCTCCTCCCCTGCTTGTTCTGTCTCTGTCTCTCTCAAAAATAAATAAAAACATTTAACAATTTTTTACAAGAAAGAAAGAAAGAAAAGAAAGAAAAGAAAGAAAAGAAAGAAAGAAAGAAAGAAAGAAAGAAAGAAAGAAAGAAAGAAAGAAAGAAAGAAAGAAAACTGCTAAGGTGACTCTTTTTTGCAAAGAAAGAACTCTTTTCTTTTTATGTTTGCTTATTTAGTTTGAGAGAAAGAGAGAGAATGCACACACAGGGGAAGGTGGAGAGAGGGAGAGAGGGAATCCCAAGCAGGCTCCAAGCTCAGCATTCAAAGCCCAATATGGTCCTCCCTCCCACGACTGTAAGATCATGACCTGAGCTGAAGAGTCAGATGATTAACTGACTGAGCCACCCAGGTGCCCCAGGAAAGATATCTTTTTATCTGCTGTATATTTTGATTTTTTTCCCCTCAAAGACTTACATGCAAGAAGAGTGGCTATTATTTCTTTCAGTATGTGTTCTATCATTATTGTTAGTTATTTTTTTTAATATGAAATTTATTGTCAAATTGGTTTCCATACAACACCCAGTGCTCATCACAACAGTTGCCCTCCACAATACCCCTCACCCACCCTCCCATTCCTCCCACCGCCCATCAACCCTCAGATTGTTCTCAGTTTTTAAGAGTCTCTTATGGGATTATTGTTAATTCTTTATCCACTGACTAAATTTGTTGATATCCAAAAAATTTTTTTTCCTAAATTGGTACATGAATAGAGCTAATAAATAAAAAGTATAATTTCAACAAATTAGGTTTCCAAATTCATAAATATTGATTACAAAATAAATGTTTTAAACTTGTTAATGTATAATATATAAGGTTCTTTTAAGTGTTTTGACCATTTTTAAATACAGGCAACAAACAATTATAACAGGCTACAAAATGTTAATAGCAATTTTACATTTCTTCTTTATTTTTCCATATTTTTCTTTATAATATCATTTTCACCTACTGAGAAAATTAATTTCATTAAAGACTAGAGAAATTCTTGTTTTCTTTCCCACTCTATCCTACATATAAGTTTTAGGATTTAATTTATTCAATTCTTTTTATCTTATTAGAAATCTTACTCATTTTCCGAAGTTTTAAAGCTAAAAGTTTTAGCTATTTTAAAGCCAAAAAGAGAACTGTATGTTTTAAATCTTTCCAGTTATAGAACTGACAAACTGTACTTCCACTGCCTTTAAAAGATTAACAATTGGGGCGCCTGGGTGGCTCAGTTGGTTAAGCACCTGACATCGGCTCAGGTCATGAACACCCACTCTGTGGGTGCAAACCCTGCGTCGGGTTCTGTGCTGACAGCTTACATCCTGGAGCCTGCTTTGAATTCTGTGTCTCCTTCTGTCTCTGCCCCTCTCCCACTCATGCTTGCTTGCTCTCATTCTCAAAAATAAATAAAAAATTAAAAAAAACAAACATTAACAACTTATGTAAGTCAAATTATCCACTTGAAAGCACTTTAAATTGGAAGAATCTTACCCTAAAGAAATGTCAATTATCCCAGTACTTGTAACTATCCTGTTTACAATTATGCTGAACTCTCATTATTGGCATTTTTTCTTCCAGGTTCTGTCAGGAGTTATTAGAAGTGTAATGATGTAGATAGTAATGTGAAATTATTTTCTTCACAGTAAGAACCAAATCAGAAACTTCACCCTACTGCACCAATCTGAAGGCTTTTCCATTGAAACCCTTATTTTATTGAGGTACAATTTACATACAACATAAATATGCAATTTGATAAATTTTGACAAATACATTTATTTAATTACCACAATGTGAACATGGAATGTATCTCTTAGTCTAAAAATATTTCTTCCCCCCAAATTCCCTTCCACAACTTGCAGATCTGAGTTTTCATCAAGTGACATTTCCTTTCAGACAGAAGGAGTTTCTTTAGCATTTTTTATAGTGGCAATCTAGGGACAACAGAAAACATTCTCACTTTTTATTCAAAAAATGGATTTTGGCCTTCAGTTTTAAAGGACAACTTGGGGGGATATAAATACTTACTGATAGGGTTTTGTTCTTTTGTACTAGGAATAAGTCCTTCCAATGTTTCTGGCTTTAATAGTTTCTGATGAAAAGTCATCCATTTGTTCCTGTTTGTATCATGCCATTCTTCTTTGCTTGCTTTCAAGATTTCCTCTTTCTCTTTCAACAATTTGACCCTGATACATCTAGAAGAGAGTTATTTGTATTTATCTTAACTGAAGTTTGGTGAGCTTCTTGAATCTGTAAATTAATGCTTTCCTCAAATTTGAAAAGTTTTGCCCCACTGTTTCTTCAATATTTTTTTCCCTCCCTTTCTTTCTGTACTCAAATACTATATATCTTTGACCATATGTCAGACTGGCTTACGTTGCCTCACGGGGCTATGAGGTTCTGTTTACTATCAGTTATTTTAGAAAAACTTTTCTGTTCCTAAAATTGAATAATTTTATTTATTTGCCTTTAGTTCATTGATTTATCTTTCAGGAATAGATTGTTTTTTCTTCTCTCTGCCTGTCTTTCTACTTTGCCCACAGGGTCTCTCTCTCACATAGTTTAGCTGTCAGTCGTGCTTGTGTAATCTATATTCTATATTTAGAAGGCACTCTAATGACTTTCAGGATTCTGATTTTTCCCTTCAAATTTCCAGCTGTTTTTCTAGCTCTATACTGTAATCTCTGACACCTATAAGTGATAATTTTCCTGATAGCTCATTGATTTGTATCTATTTTTTGTGGTCAAATCCAAAGCAGGTTCAGTGTCATTTGATCCAGTAAATAACAAATTTGTCATTTTTACTCTCTTTAGCTACAATTTTTGAGGTAAAATGTTCCTTAAGTTTCTATCTTTAAATAGTTCTTTACTTATTGTATTTAATTTAAAAAAATTGTTACTTACTTGGCATATGTGTGACTACTTCATTACTTTGCCTTTGCAAGAAATCCTAAACTTCATTAGAACATTTCAATATGTGCATTTCCTAGGCAAGACACCATCTCACATTTATCAGTGTGAACTAAATAAGTTTCATAGTCTCCTAAGCATATGGCATAGTTAAACCAGAGTGATCCTATTATACAACTCAAATGAATAAGGTATGATTATCAAAAACTACCAGAAACAAATCCAAAACAAATGCCCAACTAAAGAGACAAATAAAATCTCTTATCAGTATTGAATCCTTGGGGGGCCCGGGTGGCTCAGTTGGTTAAGCTTCTGACTTTGACTTAGGTCGTGATCTCACAGCTTGTGAGTTCAAGCCTCACATTGAGCTCTGTGCTGACAGCTCAGACCCTGGAGCCTGCTTCAGATTCTGTGTCTCCCTCTCTCTGACCCTCCCCTGCTCACACTCTGTCTCTCTCTCTTTTTCTCAAAAATAAATAAACATTAAAAAAAAAAAAGAATCGAATCCTTTAGTCAGAGAGCCCTTTTTCCAGAAGGACTAAAGTGGCGAATATAATAAATTACTTACTTTGAGTTGCAGACTAGAATGTGCGAGTGCATGGCAATGGTCCCTTACACAACGAGCAGAGCCCTTCTGAATCATGACACCACACCTTAGAGACCCACATGCCGTACTTATTTGAAAAGATATGTTGCTTAAGTTTATAATGGATATGAGTGCTCTTTTTTGAGAAGATCCCAAATACTATGCAGATATAATTTTTAAATAGTGTAAGAAGTTGTAAAATTCATTAATAAAGCATGATCCACAGCCGATATCCTAATAACTTTTAGTTGTACACAAATCTCTTCAGACCCCACCTAAATCCTTAAGTGTCAACAAGAGGTTCCAGGAATGCATTCTTATTATCATTAATTTTAAATAAGATTCTCTGTAATTTTCTCCAAAATGGTATTTTATACTATTGAATTTAAAATCATTAAAAAATTCAACTGCATTATCTCAGTAGATCATAATTTTTAATTAAAAAAACATTTTCTTCCCAGATGCTGAGGTACCTGGAAGACTCAAAAATAAATATGCTGCTTGATATTATTTTTCTTTTCACATTGAAATGTATAAATAAATCAGCCAAAATATTTTTACAAACACCATATTTTGGCCTTCACTCAGATTATTTTTCAAAAAGTATTTTTACAAGATAAAAAATAACTGAACAGTATTCTATAATTTTGACTACTGAATATTTAGCTACATTTAGATACTACAAAATATAGGCCTTAATTTCATTATATTCCACTAGAATATAAACCTATTTAAAACATCAAAGAGCATTAACAACTCATCCTATATTTGATATACTATAAAGAACAAAGATCAAATTTCAAAATGAAATATTACACATCATTTGAATTTTTATCATATCATTTATTTATTACCTTGGTTACGGAGAAATGCAGTTCATTGTTTTCCCTTTTTTAGAAGTTTAATTTCAATAATTAAAACTTATAGAAAGCGTTAAAGTTGAATTTGCCCCAATCTTTGGTGATGAGTACTTTAATTAAAAGTTTCCAGCTGAGTTTGAATAAAATGCATCCAACATTTACAAAAAGTTTAATATTATTCTAGAAAATTTCGTTTATCAATAATTCTTTAAAAATTTAAATGTTATGAAAATCTCCTTTACAATACATTTATGCAATGCTGACTTTTAAAATAAATAGATACTATCTTCTTAAAAACATTCTGCATATGTAAAATTAGTTACTATTTTGTACTAATACCACTTCTACTTTGATAGACCATTTTCACTTGTTCAAAGGTGATTGTAAATTCTAAGAATTTCAAAAAATACATAAATTCCAAAAGTTCCAAGTATATTTCTGCTTAGAAGCTTCTTAAATTAGTAATAACAATGGTTATACCACATTTTGCTCCCCAAATTTGTATTTATATATTCATGGCAAATGCAATTTCATATTTAACATTGAGCCTCCTAATTGACTTTAAAATACCATTCACAAAAATGTCAGACGTTTCTGACAGAATGAACTTCCACACTTTTTTTCTTTAATGCACAAGCTAGATGAACAAATGATGTTATTGGAATTCACTGACTTCCCTTTGGGTTTCTGATAACATTGGTTTACTGGTACAGTGTGAGTTTGCAAAGCTCTTCTTCTAATGGCTCTAACACATCAATAACTCTCATCATACTTTTCATCATTACAAACACACACACAGACACACACACACACGATAACAAAAATGAGAAATTTATTTAGCAGAATAGGGATATAAAACTGAAGTCATACTTTACACAGTTATGCAATCGCCTCTGTTCAGTTTCCATCTTCAGACACAGTGTTTCATTTTATTATTTTTTTTAACGTTTATTTATTTTTGAGACAGAGAGAAGCAGAGCATGAATGGGGGAGGGTCAGAGAGAGGGAGACACAGAATCTGAAACAGGCTCCAGGCTCTGAGTTGTCAGCACAGAGCTTGACGCGGGGCTCGAACTCACAGACAGCAAAATCCTGACCTGAGCCAAAGTCCACAGCTTAACCTACTGAGCTACCCAGGCGTCCCAGACACAGTGTTTTAAATACTGGTTAACTTGTGAAGTAGATATGATGCTTTCTCAGTAAATGTGTGTCATCTGACTTTTATGCAGCAAGTGATATCAGCACAGTCCTGAGGGTGATGAGAAATGTTATCAAATATTTGGGGTTAGTACGGTTATCAACTTTTTTGGAAAATTTAAAGGTGGTATGTAATTTCTCATTAAACATGTACTTTTATTTTATTGAGTTCATTACTACTAACAATTTATTGCAAAAAATTTTTCTAATGCTTTGTCAGAAATATCCAGGACAATAAGTCATTAATTACAAAGGTGAATGGTATAGGGGTGCCTGGGTGGCTCAGTCGGTTAAGCATCTGACTTCAGCTCAGATCATGATTTCATGCTTCAAGCCCTGTGTCAGGCAGACAGCTCAGAGTCTGGAGCCTGCTTCAGATTCTGTGTCTCCATCTCTCTCTGCCTCTCCCCCACTCATGCAGGAGTGCTCTCTAAGATAAATAAATATTAAAAGTTAAAAAAAAGGTGAATGGTGTAAGAAGTGTGTTTAATGCAAAGATTTTTTTCTTTCTTTTGAATCTTTTGAGGATTTTCCCTCTCCCACAAAGAAAAAAAAGGAAAGAAAAGAAAACATCATTACTTTCTCTTTCACTATGAAGCAATTTATTCAGCCATATAAGCTTTTTCACACATTTAAAAGTTAAAATAAACATCAGAAATAAAACAGTGAGTATTTCTTCTCAGGTATGGAAACCATAGACAAATTTGATAGATGTTAGCACCTTGGGAGGAAATATTTCAGCAGCTAACCCTGATGAATATTAATATTTTAATGTGCAATTAATTCCCAAATAAACAAGAAAATATAGGGATTCAAGAAAAAATTATTAAAATAATTTTCATAGGTAATTCATAGAATGGATGAAAGTAAGCTCAACCATTTTTGGTAGTCAGAAAAATGTAAATTTCAACAATACTATGATACCACTTTATACCCTCAGATTAAGCAAAATGAGTAGGAAAAGATGATATATTTACTGTCTAAGATGTGGTAACAGGAGCTCTCATTCCTTTCTGGTGGGAGTGTAACCAGTTATTGCTGCTTGGAAGCAATTTGATAGTATTTGGAAAATAAGTAAACATAAACTCTAGGAAAAACAAATATTCTGACTTCTGGATACAGACCTCAGAGAAATCTCTCTGAACTATGTAGGTTCTAGCACTATTTGGGTAGGGCTGGGTGGCAGGGAAATACAGGCAGTTAATATGCATCAGAAAGAAATGATTAAGAGGTGCCTGGGTAGCTCAGTTGGTTAAACATAGAGTCTTGCTTGACTTCGGCTCAGGTCATGATCCCATGGTTCATGATTTTGAGGCCTGTATAGGGCTCTGTGGTGACAGTGCAGGGATTCTGTCTCCCTCTCTCTCTTCTTCACCCCCACTTGCTATCTCTCTCTCAAAATAAATACAAATAAACTTTAAAAAAAAGAAATGATTATGAAAATGTGGCAAGACATCCTTTGAAATCAATGCCACAATTAAGTTAACTGTGATAGCGAAGCTACAGCAATTTGGATAGATCATAAGAGTTCTGATATATCTTTAAAAATTTTTTTTTTAATTTTTTTTCAACGTTTTTTTTATTTATTTTTGGGACAGAGAGAGACAGAGCACGAACGGGGGAGGGGCAGAGAGAGAGGGAGACACAGAATCTGAAACAGGCTCCAGGCTCCGAGCCATCAGCCCAGAGCCCGACGCAGGGCTCGAACTCACGGACCGCGAGATCGTGACCTGGCTGAAGTCGGACGCTTAACCGACTGCGCCACCCAGGCGCCCCCTGATATATCTTTTTAAAGCAGGAAACAGGAGAATATTTACACCATGATACAAGTTACTTAAATCAGATATGTAGATTCATAATACCCAATATATTTCTTCGAAGATCCGTCACATCCAAGGGCATAGTCTGAACATGTTAGAGTCGGTTCTTATAAAAGGGGAGAAAAAGAAGAGAAAATTGAAAGCAAAAGAACGGAATTTGATAGGTCCAGATAAAACAAAGTAAACACATTATGCCATGTCATAGCAAAAGTTAACCAGAGGAGCGTCTTACACATGCTGATAATAACAGGGTCCTAAAATGTGCAGAGTAGAATAAATTTATCTCCCATCTGCTCTTGTAGTCCAAAACAAAATGCACACACAACATAAATACACAAGTGTATTTATCAAGCCTATAGAATATCATATTCTGAATGAAAAGCAGCAAGAGCAAAAGACAGAACTCCACTTCCAGGGCGTTACACACAGAAAAGGAAGGCAAATGTTGAGATAATAGGCTTTGTAAGTTGTGGGAGGCCGGGCCGGGTGCCAGGCTGAGACTGGGTCGAGCAACGGCTCCCTGTTGACTCAGCCAACCCAGTGGTTCCCCCTCCCATTCCCCCACTTGCAAGGGCATACGAAAGCCTTGTCAAGGCTGAGAAAGTTAATTCCTGAAGCCTGTGGTCTGTGGGTGTTGGCAGTAATGTTACCCCCCTTTTCTACCCCGGGTCAAATAGAAACAAACATGGGAACTGTGTTTTGCTAGCAATCTATCAACAAGGTCTTGTTGTGATCTGTTTAGAAAGTTCACAAGGTACACAGAACTAAAAGTTTTGGCTGGCAGTGACCATGTGAAACCTGTTTATTCTTAGAATGAACTGATCCATAAGAGTCTTATATTATAAAAGATTGTGTACAGCAACAATAAAGCCGTCACTTGGGCCATCAGCCCAGGGGACCCTCCTGTTCCCAAAATGGCTTCTCTTCTCTCTTTTTTTGTTACATTCCCCTACCCTCAGGACCCTGATCTCAGTGTTTGTTGAGCCGGTTGCAACAGTAAGTGAAGGGTAGTAAAGTATGCCTCCTCAAAATATGACCATAGGAGTTGAAGGTATGCCACCTTAAAATTTTCCACTTTGATATCCTGATTACTTTGAGCTGTAGGCAATTGAAAAAGAACAAATGCAAAAAGAGGCTTTCTCTGAACTCCCTTTTCTGACTAACAACAGATCCTCAAAAAGGAACTCAATTGTCATACATTTTCTCCTCAGGAGTTTATTAACCAAGGATAATGGACTCATCACAGTAAAGGAAACTAAAAGTCAAAAACCACACCCAGGCAGTTTGTCAAAAACTATCTTACCTCCCATCTATTTTCCTAAGGGCCTGTTCATCATTCCTAAATATCATTTATTCTCCCATTAAGTGGCCTATATCTCTCCTCCTTTCCCCCTATTTAGATAGTATTTAATCCTGGATTTTAAACCACCTCTGGGGAATTACTTATTTGTTCCTGGGTATCTCCCGTGGGTACATGAGATAGACATGTGAATAAACTTTTTTTCTTGTTAATCTTTTATTACAGTGGGTCTCAGCTAAGAATCAGAAAGATTCAGAAGGAAAAATGTTTTTTCTTCCTTATATAAATATATAGAATGAAGTCAGGGAAAATGAGAATGATTCCTATGGCATAAATCTTTTGGTATGTAATATGATTTTTCTACCCCTCTGACCCATATTCAGTACAATCATGGATACAGTATAGTATATTGTGTGCCAATGAAAAATATATTGAGAAATAGGAAGAGGTCACCTGGTTTGATTAAGTGATTTAGGGAGATTTGCTATGGAGAATCCTGAACAATTTAAAGAGGCAAAGAGGAGAGATCACAGGATCACCTTTTAACACCCCTAGGCGATCAGAGTGATTTTCTGGTTCAGTTAGCATAAGTATTTAAAGAGGAGGACTACCTCAGGGACATTAGTGTTATCTAAGGTAGGGGATGCCAACATTTTCTAGAACTTAAAGCTTCTGTTTTCTGAAATTTGGAAATGTAAAGGTTCATGTAAGTAAATGGGGAAGAAGTTATATTTTTATAAGTACATAAAAATAAATGGAGGAACTGACTGAAAGAACTTTTTCTATCTGAACCACTCAAACTCCCCTTTGACTGAATTTAAATTACTCTTTTTCATGAATTTAATTTTACATATTTTATGCGCATGGAATGTATCCATTTCTCAGAATGTGGCCAAGTCTCAGTATGTATTTTTTCAGCATTTGATGCATTATTATTTTACAGGGTAATTTTGTCCTGAGTTAAAGTGAATCGATGTTTGCTAAATCAATCCTATTCTTTGAAAGTTAATCCTATGTTAATAAGGGTTAGGAGTCAATATTGCTTTAATTCATTTTCATATTTCCTATAAAAATTGATTTTTTGTGTTCTAATATAAAAATAACAGCTTGATTGCAAAATAAAAGTTCAATAGTAGCATCCTATATGAATTTTATATACTTTTAAAATAAGACCTAGGGGCACCTGGGTGGCTCAGTTGGTTAAGCGTCAGACTCTTAATTTCAGCTTAGGTCATGATCCCATGGTTCGTGACACTGAGTCCTGTGTTGGACTCTGTGCTGACAGTGTGGAGCCTGCTGGGAGTCTCTCTCCCCCCCTCTCTCTGCCCCTCCCTGGTCTCTCTCTCTCTCTCTCAAAATAAATTTAAAAGTAAAAAAGTAAATAAAGAAGAAAAAGAACTGTGCTAGTAGAAAAAAGTGAATCATAATTTGTACTTAGAAGTGCTTGTTTTTTTCACATACAAGTTATTTGTTAGGAAGATTTACTTAAGATTAAAGTTATAATTATAAATATACTGGAAAGTTTCAATTGAATTCCAAAAGAATATGTGTTTGGAACTGAATTATAGACGTTGGCCCAGCTATGAAATTTGCCAAGAAAATTTCCAAACATGCACAAACGTAGAGTGAAACAAATTGTCTATGAACATATCAAAAATTATCTACACTTTGCACACTTATTTTTATCACTCTTCACCTCATTTTGTTTCATAAAGTATCTTAAGACATAATATAATTTGTACTGTTTAAAAAAAAAAAAAAACCACGGGCCCAAAAAGGTGTCACTTAACGTTAAAGCCCTAAGTCAATAAATCAACTTAATACCTAACCTAACTAAAGTTTCAACCCCACCAGAAATGTAACCTTTAACCAGACAAACTAAAATTTCCTGGTCAATATCAAGAGGTAATTCACTTATAGACTCCTTCCATCACCCTTAGGAGGGCGAATTTGCTTAAAACAATACATTCCTTGCTTACCAATTCATTTTTTCCACCCTCTATCTTTAAAATTTTTCTATTTTGTACAGCTCCTTGGAGCTTTCTACTAGCTATTCATGAATCATTTGATAAAGCCAATTAGATTTTCAAGATTACTCATTTGAATTTTTTTAACAGTACTTAAATACTTCAAAATACAACTCCAAAAACTGACATTTTCTCATATAAACATAATAGCATTTTCACACTTAATAAAATTAGCAATGATCTCTTAATATCTAATACAGTGTAATTGTTTTACCCCATCCCAGCTCCAATTAAAATATTTTCAATCTAATATGCATTTGTTGTAAGGCTATACTCTCCAAGACACAGTCTAGATTTGGTGGCTTTAAAAATAAAGAAAATACAACTCATGACCTCAAGAAGATCACACACAGTCTAGCAAGTAAGAAAAATACCATAGTGGGCAGACCATTAAATAATAGGGACACTGAGGTTAAAGAAGCACTATAAACAAAGAATAGTGGGATGCCAGGTAAGGGCACCATTGTCTCTGCCCAGAAGGGTTGCTGAATTCATCTTAGAAGAGGTAATATTTTGGCTGCATCTGAACAGATGATGTCTATTATTTGGTAATACAGAACTTGGCCTTCACTAGAATATATAAATAGAGATTTGTTTCTCTTAATGATGAAAAATGTAGAGGTAGGAGACTGCCAGCATTGTCAGTGAGCCACAGTTGTTGAGTAAAATGAGGTCCAGCGTCTCTTTGATTCAACTGACCTTTTTTATGCTTTAAAAAATTGATACCGCAGTTCCAGTAAGATGTCCAGATTCAGGAAAGAACTAAATGGAAAACTCTAGTAAATTCTGGTTCTTTGGTAAAGAAAGCAATATTTTCCCCCCATAAGATGATTTTTATGTCCCAGTTTTGAGAATTTTGCCACATGCCCATCTTGAGCTGAAAAGATATTTGAGAGGGAAATGTCTAGATTTTCTAGTCTCCAGAGTGAAAGGCCATAAGGAAGAGGGTCAACGTGGTTGGGGTTGAATTAGCCAATGCACGAGGTCCGTGTCAGTTGAGTAGAAATTCATACAAAGGGGAAATAAAATTTAAAGGCCAGGAAATCAAAGGTAAAATCAAAGACCAGGGAACATGGAAATACAAGCATGGGTAATTTGGTGTGAGATGAGGTAGGGATGATAATGGGATGACACACATGAATGCTATGAATTACGCAGCATCAGCTGTGCTTAACAGGATCAAGATCTCTACTCAAAATGTCAGTTTCGGGGCACCTTGGTGGCTCAGTCAGTTGGGCGTCCGACTTTGGCTCAGGTCAGGATCTCACAGTTGGTGAGTTTGAGTCCTATGTTGGGCTCTGTGCTGACAGCTCGGAGCCTGGAGCCTGCTTCAGATTCTGTGTCTCCCTCTCTCTCTCTGCTCCTCCCCCACTAAAGCTCTGTCTCTCTCCTTCTGTCAAAAATGAATAAACATTAAAAATTTTTTTTAAAAAAATATCAGTTTCAAGGTTTATGGAACTACATAAAAGCTTTGCTTTTATTTATTTTTTTCCCCTCAACAATAGCATGGAAGACTTTTGCTTGTCTGTCCTTGTTTTATTTTTAAACTTATCACTGCAAAGATCATGAATGAGGACTGTTGACCAGTTTAATAAAAATTTTTGCATGCCTCTTAGGTGTCAGACACTTTGCAATGCACTGGAGTTATAAGAATGGCCTATACTCTGAAAAAGTCTTGAATTAAGTGGTAACACACTAAAATCATGTTCTAATTTTTAAGAACCTACAGTAATGTTTTATTAGTAATATTAAAATCAAATTATGATTTTAGAGGCTTTTCCTCATTTAAGTCCACAGCACCTTATTAAAACCATATTCCATCTACAGATCAATTAAACACATTCTTTCAATATATTCATTGTGATTTAGTGTCTCTATTTAAAGGTTTAAAATGTGAAAATGAAACAGCATAAAATCTTCTTTTAAAAAATTACTTTAATTTGTATTTAATAATTCCCCAAAAAAAAATCCAGAAAGGGGAAAAAGAATCTTATAGGCAATAATTTGGAACCATCAGGCATTCTCTTTTTCCTTGCTTTTTGTTCCTGATTTTTTAAATAAATGTTATTAAAATTCCAGTTAGTTAATATTCCGTGTAATGTTAGTTTCAGACATACAATATAGTTATTTTCACTACTTTGATGGAGAAGGAGTTGGGAGCAAAAAACGCATATTGGAAAAAACTCCAAGATGCAATCTCAGGAACTTCAGGACAAACATATAGGGATCTCCTTGAAAAAAAAAAAAAAGTTAGGCTGAATATTTAGATATAATACTATAAAAGCCATAAAATGTTTTTTTGCTATATTCTAGAAATTCTGTAATTTTCCAGGCTTGAAAATAGAATTTTGCTGATATATCCAAATGTGATGAAGTCCTCTGGATTGGATTTATACTAACTAAGCACAAAAAGGCAGGGAGGAAAAAAAAAACAACAAAAAACATGAAAATGCCAGCATAAAAATATTGGACGAATGACAAGGGACTGAGAGGTTTTTCATAAGTGACAAATGTGAATAGAAGGCTTATTCTGAATGCAGTGGTGCTCTAGCTGTGTACAACATGAAATCAAGATACCCAAGGTTTCTTCTTACAGGAAACTTCTGTCCTACTAAGAGAGGTCAAACAAAAAATGTTTAGTTGATACAAGGCAAAAGAAAACATAGCACAAAATACTATTTGAATAGTTAAAGTGAGTAATATGAAAGGAAGTCATCAGATGGCTAATTCAAAGTAGGTCACCATGGAAAGTTTCCTTGAAGAGATGCCATTTTGAGTTGAGGTGTGAATGTCAAAAAGGATTCGGTTGTTATGAAGCCAGTAGGACAAGCAGTAGAGGCAGCAGAAATGTTTATGAAAAAGCCCTAAGATAGAAGCATCTTGACATGTTTGTAAAACACAACGTTTCTGATGTGGCTACAGCAATAGTGAATGAGTTGGAGAATGGTATGAAACAAGGATGGAAAAGCAGACAACAGCAAATGACACAAGGCCACATCCAGAACATGAAGTTTATTTTTTCCCCTAACTGCAATGGGAAATCTCTGGAGAAGTTTAATCAGGAAGGTGAAACAATAATGAATATTTTTTAAAAGACAATTCTAGTTGCACAGTGATTTAAATGGCAACTAAAGTGGAAGCAAGGAAAACATTTAGGAGACTACTGGGGTGTTCCAAGGACAGCTGGTGGTAACATAGCCGGTGGAGTTAGAAAAAATTAAGAAATCAATTTGAAACATGTTTTCCCCAGAAATTTGAAAGAAAATATAGATGGATTGGATGAAGTATATGTATCAGTTATACTGAATGCAAGGAAAACAATATTTAATTGAAAGAGGCTTAAAGAATCTCCTATAAAAATAAATATGGAGGGAGACATTTCCAAACTGGTAATATAATCAAGGACCAGGATTGTTCTGGTTTTTTTATATCTGTAATTGTCAAAATTATTGGCTTCATTCTTAGGCTTTTTCCATCATGATTATAGATAGCTGATATGGATCCATACGTCTTATGTATATGTGCCAATTTACAGAAGATGGAGGAAGGAATTATCTTTTTCTTCTTCTATGCTTCTCCTTCAATGAATTTTCTTCCATTAGCTCCAGTGTGTACTTCTTTTTAGGTCCCATTAGCTATGATCAAAACTCGTTTATGTTCTATGAAAGGGAACAGGAACAAGGACAGCTCTGGTTTGTCTCCAGCTTCTCTTGTGAGAGTGGGACTTTGGTAGTCAGAAGTAAATATGCTATTCAAACTCTCCTACTTAAACTTATACATTCCCTTAAATAAAACACATGATTTTCCCTATGTATTATATAGCAGTGAGACTTAGCTATTCATCAAATCCCATTTGGATGTATAATTAGCAAAATGTTTATATGATGTCCAGAGCAAGTGCTATCCTGAAAAACACATAGATAACTAGACATTAAGCTACCCTAGATTGTCATCAGCACTTTTGTCTGTTAGGGATCAGCAGCTGTTTATGTCAATACAATGCTAAAAAGAAAGATACAAAATTTCAAATAATGTTAAACTCTTCTCACATCTACTAATGAATGATTGAACATCAACTTTTTAGTTACTATATATTCAGTGATATACTATATATACGTTTATTCATTATTCATATATGAGGCATGAATATATAAATGTAATATATTAATATATCAATTAATGTAAGATACTATGTTTATAAGAAGCTAACAACCAAGGAAAGTAACAAATACATGATTAATAACTATAGCCACAAAGTCTGATTTAAGCTCTATCTACATGGAAATAATTTGTCAGGAAAAAACCAACCTAGTTAAAGACTGTTTTAATATGATGAAAACATGCTATATAAGCATATCTTGGAGATATTGCAGGTTTGGTTCTAGACCATTGCAATCAAGTGAGTCAATTGAATTTGTTTTGTTTCTCAATACATGTAAAAGTTATGTTTACACTATACTGTAGTCTATTAAGTGTGAAATAACATGTCTTAAAAAAACAACGTCCATACCTTAAGTTAGAAATATGTTATCACTGGGGCGCCTGGGTGGCTCAGTCGGTTAGTCCTCAGACTTCGGCTTGTGTCATGATCTCACAGTTTGTGGTTCAAGCCCCACGTCGGGCTCTGTGTTGACAGCTCAGAGCCTGAAGCCTGCTTTGGATTCTGTATCTCCCACTCTCTCTTCCCCTCCCCCACTTATGCTCTGTCTCTCTGTCTCTCAAGAATGAATGTTAAAAAAGATAAAAAAAAAAAAAAAAAAGAAATCTGTTATCACTAAAAAAACGCTCAACATTATCTAGCTTTTAACAAGTTGTAATATTTTTGCTGGTGGAGGATCTTGATGTTGCTGTAGCTGTTCATGCTGTTGACTGATCAGGAGGTGGTTGCTGAAGCCTGGGGTGGCTATGGCAATTTCTTAAACCAAAATAATAACGTTTGCCACTTGGATTGCCACATTCCTTTCATGAAAGATTTCTCCGTAGCATGTAACCTGTTACAGCATTTTACCCACAGTAGACTTTCTTTCAAAATTTGAGTCAATCTTCTCAAACCTTGCTGATCAACCAAGTTTTTATAATCTAAATCCTTTGTTATATCAACAATCTTCACAGCATCTTCACCAGGAATAGATATTAACTTAAGAAACCATTTTCTTTACTCACCCATAAGAGGTGACTTCTCATTTATTAAAAAGTTTTATCATGAAATTGTGGCAACTCCAATAATGATAATGAAAAAGTTAAAAATACTATGAAAATTACAAAATGTGTCACAGAGAAGGGAAGAGAGTAAATGTTGTTGGAAAATGGTGTTGAAAGACTTGTTCAATTCAGGATTGCCACAAAACTTCAATTTGTGCAAGTCACAGTATCTGTGAACACAACAAAGTGAGATACAATAAAACAAGGTATGACTATATATCACCACATAATTTAACACTTCTCAGGTATACACAAGTTGAGTTACTGATACATTCTCTTCACAATTTCCAAAACAATTGTTGATGTTTGCAGCAATGAAGGAAGTTTTTTTAAATGTGTTCAGTACAAGAGGTAAATTTTCTTACAAAATTAAGTTAATATAAATGTTTAAAATAAGTAGCAGCGTTTTGAAGAACATCACCCTTCACAGACACAATTTCCCCCAAAAGATTATCATCAAGATACAATTCGGATAGGGGCGCCTGGGTGGCGCAGTCGGTTAAGCGTCCGGCTTCAGCCAGGTCACGATCTCACGGTCTGTGAGTTCGAGCCCCGCGTCAGGCTCTGGGCTGATGGCTCAGAGCCTGGAGCCTGTTTCGGATTCTGTGTCTCCCTCTCTCTGCCCCTCCCCGTTCATGCTCTGTCTCTCTCTGTCCCAAAAATAAATAAACGTTGAAAAAAAATTAAAAAAAAAAAGATACAATTCGGGATATAATATGCAAGTTATGATATTTCAAAAAAGAGCAGGATGATAAGTCAATAAGCACATGTTGGAGAAATGACTATTCTCCACAATGAGAGGTTCCCTACCTGACTCTGATCAAACCTGGGAATAGGGATAAGGCTTGTTTCTAAACTGTAATAAATAGTCTGACAATTTGACTTATGGGGAAAAAATAATTTTTAACAGTGTATTTAATGTACCAGTATATTTTGAATAAAAAGAGAAAATCTCACGCTGCTGGTTCTGGAAGGTCCAGTTCTCAGTGTCTCTAGGACATTCCTATTGATAATTTTTATAGATACCTATAAAAGGTAGGATGCTTCATCAGTGAACCTTTTATTTTTCTTTTAACTGAGGAATTGGGTGAAACAGTAGTCAAATGACAGTAAATCTCAATGATCTCAAAAGAGAAGGTATGATTCTGATGCCAGAAGAGGAAAATATCAAGGTTAGAGTGTGAGTTCCTGAGTTTACTCTTACCCATGCAATTAGTACTCTATATTTTAAAAATTAATTTCCCCACAAAATAATAATAGTTATAATCTAAAAACACTAAACACACACAATTACACATATCTTTAAAAGTAAAAGAAAATATTGACTACTGCACTTGAATTATGCTTATTTTTTTAAGCAATGTATTCAAAAGATAGTGTCCACACCCTATCAAAATTTGTGGGATGCAGCAAAAGCAGTGTTTACAGGAAAATTCATAGTGGTTGATGTATATATTAGAAAAGGAGAAAATCTAAAATCATTAATGTTAGCTTCCTTCTTTCCGAACTAGGAAAAGTAGAGCAAATTTAATCCACAGTAAACAGAAGAAAAAAATAATAAAATTGAAAACAGGTCATCGTAGAGAAAATCACTTAAAAAATAAAAAAAGAGCTGGCTCTTTGAAAACATCAACAAAATCAAAACCCTCTAACCAAACTAACATAAAAAGATCACAGAAATTACTAATATCAAAACTGAAAGTAAGGACATCACTATAGACACCGTGTACATTAACCAACGGAATGGGAAAAGATATTCGCAAATGACATATCGGACAAAGGGCTAGTATCCAAAATCTATAAAGAGCTCACCAAACTCCACACCCGAAAAACAAATAACCCACTGAAGAAATGGGCAGAAAACATGAATAGACACTTCTCTAAAGAAGACATCCGGATGGCCAACAGGCACATGAAAAGATGTTCAACGTTGCTCCTTATCAGGGAAATACAAATCAAAACCACACTCAGGTATCACCTTACGCCAGTCAGAGTGGCCAAAATGAACAAATCAGGAGACTATAGATGCTGGAGAGGATGTGGAGAAATGGGAACCCTCTTGCACTGTTGGTGGGAATGCAAATTGGTGCAGCCGCTCTGGAAAGCAGTGTGGAGGTTCCTCAGAAAATTAAAAAAAGACCTACCCTATGACCCAGCAATAGCACTGCTAGGAATTTATCCAAGGGATACAGGAGTACTGATGCATAGGGCCACTTGTACCCCAATGTTCATAGCAGCACTCTCAACAATAGCCAAATTATGGAAAGAGCCTAAATGTCCATCAACTGATGAATGGATAAAGAAATTGTGGTTTATATGCACAATGGAATACTACGTGGCAATGAGAAAAAATGAAATATGGCCTTTTGTAGCAACGTGGATGGAACTGGAGAGTGTGATGCTAAGTGAAATAAGCCATACAGAGAAAGACAGATACCATATGGTTTCACTCTTATGTGGACCCTGAGAAATTAACAGGAACCCATGGGGGAGGGGAAGGAAAAAAAAAAAACAAGTTAGAGTGGGAGAGAGCCAAAGCATAAGAGACTCTTAAAAACTGAGAACAAACTGAGGGTTGATGGGGGGTGGGAGGGAGGAGAGGGTGGGTGATGGGTCTTGAGGAGGGCACCTTTTGGGATGAGCACTGGGTGTTGTATGGAAACTAATTTGTCAATAAATTTCATAAAAAAAAAATAAAATAAAATAAAAGAATAATAAAGGGAAAAATATGAACTCAATGCCCACAAATTTGATAACTTAGATAATATGGATCAATTCCTTAAAAGCCATAATCTGTCAAAACTGACACAGAAGAAATAAACTATTTAAATAGGCCTATTCAAAATTATCAACGTGTGAGTTTTACACAACTTGATCTATAGATTCAATGCAATCCCAGTCAAAATTTCAGCATGTTACTTTGGATATCAACAACTGATTCTAAAGTTTATATGGAAAGATAAATGAATCAGGATAGCCTATTTAACATTGAAGGAAAAGAACAATACTGGAGGACTGCCACTATTCAACTCTAGGACTTACTGTAAAGCTACGATGAAATCAATAAATGTCATATTGAAAGTGACACTGCGGTACTGGTGAAAGAATACACAAATAGATCAATGGAAGAGAACAGAAAGCCTGGAAATGGACGTAATTAGAGTCAACTGATCTTCGACAATGGAGTAAATGTAATGCAATGGAGTAATGATAGTTTTTTCAACAAATGATGTTGGAACAACTGAACATCTACATGCAGCAAAAATTAAATCAAAATAGATCACAGAATCAAATGTAAATGTAAGGGGAGGCCCCTCGGTGGCTCAGTCAGTTGGGCATCCAACTTCGGCTCAGGTCATGATCTCACAGTCCATGGGTTTGAGCCCTGCGACGGGCTCTGTGCTGACAGCTCAGAGGCTGGCGCCTGTTTCAGATTATGTGTCTCCCTCTCTCTCTGCCCCTCCCCTGCTCAAGCTCTGTCTCTGTCTCTCTCAAAAATAAATAAACATTAAAAAAAGTTTTTTAAAAAATCAATAAATGTAAATGTAAGGGGCACCTGAATGACTCAGTCGGTTAAGTGTCTGGTTCTTAATTTCAGCTCAGGTCATGATCTCACAGTTTATGAGATTGAGACCATCTTGGGCTCTGCACTGTCAGTGTGGAGCCTCTTAGGATTCTCTCTCCCTCTATGTCCTTCCCTCACTCATGCATACACACATACTTTCTCTCTCAAAGGAAATAAACATTAAAAATAAATAAACAATAAATAAATAAAATAAATGTAAAACACAAACCTGTATAACTTATAGAACATAGGCAAAAATCTAAATGATCTTGAGTACAGAGATTTTTAAGACCTAAGGCACAATCCATGAAAGAATTAATAGATAAGCTGGATTTTATTGAAAGTAAATATTTATGCTCTGTGAAATCTACTCCAAAGAATAAAATGAGAAAGTGAGATAAAATATTTGCAAAAGACACATCTTATAAAGAACTGTTGCCTAAAATATACAAAGAACTCTTAAAATTCAATAATAAGAAAACAACTTATTGAAAAATGGGTCAAAGACTTTTACAGACTTTTCACAAAAAAAGATATACAGAGAGCAAATAAGCAAATAAAAAGATGCTCCACATAATTTTTCAGTAGGGAAATGCAAATCAACACAAAAAAGATACCAAAACACACCTACTAGAATGGCCAGAATCCGGAACACTGATGACACTAAATGCTGGCACGGATGTGAAGCAATAGAAACTCACATTCACTGTTGATGGGAATACAAAATGGTACAGATACTTTCAAAGACAATTGGGGAGTTTCTTAAAAAACTAGACATACTCTTAGTATGTGATACATCAATCACGCTCCTTGGTATTTAACCAAAGGAGATGAAAACTCACATCTACACAAAAACCTGCACAGATATTCATGTCAGGTTTCTTTATAATTGTCAATGTGTAGAAGTGAGCAAGATGTCCTTCAGTAGATGGATACATAAACAAACTATGGTACATCTAGACATTGGAATATTACACGGAAGTAAAAAGAAATGATCTATCAAGCCATGCAAAAACATGGAAGAAATTAAAATATACTACTTAGTAAAAGAAGCCAGTCTAAAAAGACTACATATTGTATGATTTCATCTATACACATTCTGGAAAAGGCAAAAATATGGAGACAGTGAAAAATCGGTGATTTCCAGGGCTTATACGGAGAGAGGGATGAATAGGCAGAGCACAGACGATTTTTAGGTCAGTGGAAGATACTATAATGGAAGATACCATAATGGTTGATATGCATCTTTATATATTTGCCCAAATCTTTGAATGTACAACACCAAGAGTAAACTCTAATGTAAATTATGGATTTGGGGTGTTGTCAGTATAGGTTCATCATTTGTAGCAAATATACCACTATCGTGGGGGATGTTAGTAATGAGGAAGGCTATGCATATTTGTGGGTATGAGATATACAGGGACTTTCAATACATTCTGCTCAATTTTGCTGTGTTCCTAAAACTGCTCTAAAAAAATAAGATCTCTGAAGGAAAAAATATGTGTTTTCCAACTGAGAAATGATATGTATCTCTTTTTAGTTTCAGTTAGTTATACACAACTGCTTTGTACATTCAAACTCCATAAAATAAACCTTGCCTGCTACGATGATAGAATCTCTTCCCACATCAAATGCTAAAATCCTTTCTTGGTGTACTGTGGTCAGTATAGGACCGGATGACAAGAGCATTTGCTTCCAAGAATCACATGCTACCCTGTTGTTCAGAGATAATACACAACTGGGAACATTGGGAGTTCAGGCTGGAGTTACTTCTTTAGGCTTCTTTTTTGAAAATAAGTTTTGTTGCTGCTGCCACACTCTCATATGCCTGAACAAGACCAAGAAAACTCTTAAAATCTGAACTTCAGAGTAAATTATTGAGATACTTCTAGGCAAAGGGACTCAATTGTAAATTGTACCCTCACTGTTTCTGAATAGTTTCTTGAAACATTTTAATTTCCATGACATTAGACTTAGAAGGCATATGCTTTTATTTATTTATTTATTATTTTTTTTAATTTTTTTTTCAACGTTTATTTATTTTTGGGACAGAGAGACAGAGCATGAACGGGGGAGGGGCAGAGAGAGAGGGAGACACAGAATCGGAAACAGGCTCCAGGCTCTGAGCCATCAGCCCAGAGCCCGACGCGGGGCTCGAACTCACGGACCGCGAGATCGTGACCTGGCTGAAGTCGGACGCTTAACCGACTGCGCCACCCAGGCGCCCCTGCTTTTATTTATTTTATTTTTTATCATTATTTTTATTTTAGAGAGAAAAACACATGCTCAAGGTAGAGGGGCAGAGGGGAGAGAGAGAGAAAGAGGAAGAGAGAGAGAATTTTAAGCAGGCTCCAGGCTTAGCACAGAGCCTGACACAGGGCTGAATCCCATGACCCTGCGATCATGACCTGAGCCAAAATCAAGAGGTGGACATTCAACCGACTAAGCCACCCAGGTGCCCCATAAAGCATGAACTTTCCAAAACATCTTTACATAGTCTTCATTTTAAATTCACACAAAAATTAGCACTGCCCGTAGTTAATGACCTTCTGCCCCCTTTCTATTGATTGTTTCCTGATTTGTTTTCTTTCTATTCAGTATCCCCTAGTGAAATTGACCTTTCCTCACCCCAAAATTATTTCTGTTCAAGAAGTTGCCTTGCTATAATTTCTTGCAGGCATAAAGATTTTCATCATCTCCATGGGTATGTGTGTGTGTGTATATATATATATATGTATATGTGTGTGTATATATATATATATATATATATATATATAGTTCATAGGGTAAGACTCTCAAGTATTTTTATTCCC
This sequence comes from Felis catus, assembly GCF_018350175.1. NCBI lineage: Eukaryota > Metazoa > Chordata > Mammalia > Carnivora > Felidae > Felis > Felis catus. The sequence goes on from NC_058385.1 coordinate 56,799,666, forward strand.
ATAATTTAATGTTTTACAGTAAGAATTTTTCTTCTTTCATTAGCAATAATGTGTGACTCCTTTTAGCATGCAAATAAATCCATCTCTTCTTATTGCATTTATGCATTTTAGCCAAATGCTACCACATAGCAGTTAAATGCATTATATTAGTTAACTGAATGTAGCAGAAGGAAGAAGTTTCTTCCATTGCATGTGAATAAAAAAATTCACTCTGCAAAAGATCTAGTTTGAATCATGCATGTTGTTTTTCAAAGACAACATAGCAAGTTGTCTAAACTTATTAGAAATAATTATACATATATGGCTTTGCAGGTTTTATAGGTATTATACTTTTATCAGCTCTTTCCTTGGTTCTTTGTATTACCAACTCTTAACCTCCTAGTACTAAGTTGAATGGTCCCCAAACACAAAGGCCTTCCCTAGAAAAGTAACACAAGTAGTTCTCTTGCATTCCTTTATATTTTTGATCACATATTATATATTTCCTGCATAACATGTATCATACTTCACAGTGGTTTTATTTACATAATTATTGACTATGCCTCTTTTACTCCAATATAAGTTTCCTTCAGTCAGGTACCTTGTTTATCTTATTCACTACTGTATCCTCAAAGCTTAAGGTATACCTGGTATATAATAGGTCCTCCAGAAATATTTCTTGAAAACAGAACACACACACACACACACACACACACACAATGAAGAAAGGAAATAAATACTGTTCTTCAGTTTGATTCTTTTCTTTGATTCTTCTCTTTAATTTGTAATAAAATGCAGTGGGCTAAATGGTAGCCCCCAAAGATCTCAGGTTTCTAGTTCCTGAAACTTGTGCATGTTATCTTAGATGATGAATTTTTGGCAGAATTTTCCTGAATTATCTATGTGGGCCCAAAATACCATACAAGTGGCCTCTTAAGAGATGTAGAGGGAGATTAGACATACAGAGAAAAGGTGATGTAAAAACTGAGGTGGAGAAGGAAATGATGGACTAAAAGCCAAGAACACCAGCAGCCAACATAAGCCGAACAAGCAATGGATGGATTCTCCCCTAGAACCTTCAGAAGAAGTGTGGTCATGTCAACAGTTGGATTTTGCCCTAATGAAACTATTGGAATTCTGGCCTCCAAAATGTAAGGTAATAAATATCTGTGGTTTTAATGTACCAATTTGTGGTAATTTGGAACAGCACCAATAGGAAAGCAATGCATACAATATTTTAAACATAAAGAAAATAAAAACAGTATTTTAATATACACTATTACCCTAGTATATGCACTCCCACCCTATATATAACAAATGTTACTATTTACCATATGTGTTTTAGATTTCTTAAAGACATAAAATAAAGATATAGTAACCCCTTCCACACAAACCAAAGTCCTCAAGGATAACCATCATCCTGAAGGAGGTGGGCATCCTTTCCCTACATGTTTTTATATTCTACTACATATTTATGCAACCCTAAGCAACACATAACATTGTGTTAAGGTTTATGTAAGTGTTAAATTTTACATAAATAATAGTACATCATTTATGTCATTTAGCAATATGTCACTAATATGTTCTCTCTGTATTACAAAATGAATTCTAGATATTCACTAAATATGTTTCAAAAATTTGTCCACCTCAATGCCTGTAGTTCTGGTTCACTCATTTACATGGTTTCTAATTTGTTTTAATTGCAAAAGATGGAATTAACATCTCTGAGCAAGTTTTTTTGTGCATTATTTGAGATCTTTTCCAGCATATATTCATAGAAGTTGTTTTGCTGGAGTGTTGGAAAAGCACATAAGCAGTTCTACTGGCTACTGACAAAGTGCATACAAAATTATTATACCATTATATAATTTATTATGAGCACATGATTGTTTCTATTCCCCACATTTTAGATAGCATTTGGTTCTAGAAGTTTTCCTCCAATCTGTTAAGTGTGAAATGATATCTCTTAGATTTGGAAATATTTTCATTTCTCTGATACAAGTGATACATTGAGTCTTTGCAGATCTGATTTCCCATAGTTTGGATTTTTAAATTTTTCACTAATATTCTTTGGACCTTTGTATATATGTTGGGGGTGAGGTATTACATTACCATTTTAATAATTATTTTTGTGTTATGAATAATACTTTTATTTGGTTTTATGTTTAAAATTCTTCTACCAATTTGTTGCAGATGCTTTATTTTTTATCAACCTTTCTCACACATAACTTTTGTGTGTTTTTTTAAATTTTAATGTAGACAAATTTATGTTTTTTATGGTTTGTGGGGATTTGTAGCTTTGTAAAAGCTACCCAATACATATTTAAAACATTAAAGCTTGGTTTTCATATCTAAGTCTTTTTTCCATCTAGAATTCATTTTGTAATGCAGAGAGATAGAGTTCACCTTATTTTCACATAGTCTTTTAGGTTCCCAGACCCAATTCCAGAGTGTGTGTGTGTGTGTGTGTGTGTGTGTAGGGAAATGCTTACCATAGAACACCAAGCAATTCTCAGATGCCAGCAGGGTGTCTGAGAATTTCACTCAACTCAACTCAACTCTGACACTGGCTACCTGGAGATAGCATCAGATCCCACAAGTAAAGGGCTCAGTCTCCATTTACATTTATTTATTTATTTATTTATTTATTTATTTATTTTTGTTTTGTTTTTTTACTCCTTAATAATTTTTTTATTTTTATTTTTTATTATTAATTTTATTTTTTAAATTTACATCCAAATTAGTTAGCATATAGTGCAACAGTGATTCCAGAAGTAGATTCCTTAATGCCCCTTACCAATTTAGCCCATCCTCCCTCCCACAACCCCTCCAGTAACCCTATGTTTGTTTTCCGTATTTAAGAGTCTCTTCTGTTTTGTCCCCCTCCCTGTTTTTATATTATTTTTGTTTCCCTTCCCTTATGTTCATCTATTTTGTCTCTTAAAGTCCTCATATGAGTGAAGTCATATGATATTTGTCTTCCTCTGACTAATTTCGCTTAGCATAATACCCTCCAGCTCCATCCATGTAGTTGCAAATGGCAAGATTTCATTGTTTTTGATTACCGAATAATACTCCATTGTATATATATACCACATCTTCCTTATCCATTCATCCATCAATAGACATCTGGGCTCTTTCCATACTTTGGCTATTGTTGATAGTGCTGCTATAAACATTGGGGTGCATATGTCCCTTCAAAATAGCACACATGTATCCCTTAGATAAACACCTAGTAGTACAACTGCTGGGTCATAGGGTAGTTCTATTTTTAGTATTTTGAGAAACCTCCATGCTGTTTTCCAGAGTGGCTGCAGCAGCTTGCATTCCCACCAACAATGCAAAAAAGATCCTCTTTCTCCACATCCTCACCCATGTCTGTTGTTGCCTGAGTTGTTAATGTTAGCCATTCTGACAGGTCTGAGGTGGTATCTCATTGTTGTTTTGATTTGTATTTCCCTGATGATGAGTGATGTTGAGCATTTTTTCATGTGTCAGTTGGGTATCTGGATGTCTTCTTTGGAGAAGTGTCTGTTCATGTCTTTTGCCCATTTCTTCCCTGGATTGTTTTTTGGGTGTTGAGTTTGATAAGTTCTTTACAGATTTTGGAATCTAACCCTTTATCTGATATGTCATTTGCAAATATCTTTTCCAATTCTGTCAGTTGCCTTTTAGTTTTGCTGATTGTTTCCTTTGCTGTGCAGAAGCTTTTTATTTTGATGAGGTCTCAGTAGTTCATTTTTGCTTTTGTTTCCTTTGCCTCTGCAGATGTGTTGAGTAAGAAGTTGCTGCAGCAAAGATCAAAGAGATTTCTGCCTGCTTTCTCCTTGAGGATTTTGATGGCTTCCTGTCTTACATTTAGGTCTTTCATCCATTTTGAGTTTATTTTTGTGTCTGGTGTAAGAAAGTAGTCCAGATTCATTCTTCTGCCTGTCGCCCAGTTTTCCCAGCACCACTTGCTGAAGAGACTGTCTTTATTCCATTGTATATTCTTTCCTGCTTTGTCAAAGATTAGTTGGCCATATGTTTGTGGGTCCATTTCTGGGTTCTCTGTTCTGTGCCATTGATCAGAGTGTCTGTTCTTGTGCCAGTACCATACCATCTTGATGATTAGAGCTTTGTAGTATAGCTTGACATCCAGGATTGTGATGCCTCCTGCTTTGTTTTTCTTTTTCGAGATTGCTTTGGCTATTCGGGGTCTTTTCTGGTTCCACACAAATTTTAGGACTGTTTGTTCTAGCTCTGTGAAGAATGCTGGTGTTATTTTAATAGGGATTGCGTTGAATATGTAGATTGCTTTGGGTAGTAGTGACATTTTAACAATATTTGTTCTTCTTATCCAGGAGCATGGAATCTTTTTCCATTTGTTTGTGTCTTCTTCAATTTCTTTCTTAAGCTTTCTATAGTTTTCAGTGTATAGCTTTTTCACCTCTTTGGTTAGATTTATTTCTACATATTTTATGGTTTTTGGTGCAACTGTAAATGGGATCGATTCCTTGATTTCTCTGTTGCTTCATTGTTGGTATATTTATTTTAAAATGGAGCTGGGAGGCCATTAAGAAGATGGGCCTATGCATGTCTTCACCATGAAGAACCATGAACTTTTGGACTGGGCCAAATCACAAATATTCTAAGGACTCAGCCTGAAAACATACAACTTGCTACCATAAAAAGTTTGCTTAGTGAGAGGCTTAGTAACAAATTATATTCAGCTAAGATTAATTTTCTGCCTCTAATGCCAATCAGAATTCGTTGTAAACTATATATGTGTGTGTGTGTGTGTGTGTATAAAATTATATACATATGTATGTATATATTATGTACATTTTTTTAATCTTTAAAAACCTTTGGCTTTTGTTACCTGGATTTGTGTGTGGGTTGCTGGCCAAATCTACATTCCCTAAATTGCAATTATGAGAGCCCAAATGCCTTTGTTACAATGATACCTAAATGGGATCACATGCAGCCAGATTGCCACCACCTTTCTTTAAAAGGGAGAAAACACCTGGCTGCTTCTCAGCCTTTAAAGCAAGATCTGTCCTACTCTTTAGTATGAAGTCAAGATGTGAAACAGCAAACAGGAAGCTCCATCTATGCAAGGACTTTGGGAACACTGCAAATAGAAACCACTAGTATCCATTGAGCGTCTTCTATATGTTAGGACTCTGCCATATCCTCTTTGTAGTTTTCTCCTAGTTTCCAAAATAACTGTTCAGTTAGGTAATATGTTCTCCATTTTACAAATCAGAAATTTCAGAGCCATAAATGGTAAAACATTTTTCAAATTTACAATGCAAATACATGCTGAAGTGTAAGATTAAAATTAGATTTGCCTGAGTTAGCACTCTTCTCTCACTACATTTACCATGTACTCAAATGTGTCTTTTTAACAGCTTTGCTGCTGTTGTTGTTGTTGCTTTTAATCCTTCCCCTGGGTCTGAAAATCCAAAAATTAAATATATTCCTTTGGAACAGATATTAAAACATAGATTTGTCCTGAGAAAAAAATACAAAGGTGCATATTTTAAAAAACACCTAGTATTCCTAAAAAGAAGAAATCTAGTATTCCCTTATTTTCAAAAAAGGCAGTATCAATTGTTTTGTGAAGAGACTTTTCCTTATATAAAGTAATAATTTTAAAACCTATCCCACTATTTTCTTTGTTGTGGTAGCTCTTTGTATTACTAACTAAAATGGAGTATAAGACCCTTTCTTGGAAGATACCCCATTTATTGGTCACCAGATTTAACCATCGATTTCTACCAAAGTAAATGTACTTTAATCTATGTAAACCACAAAAGGTAGATAGATTGTCTCCTATTAAAGAGTTCCTACTGGAGTTGGGCAATTTAATTCACATACCATGCTTTGGGGCAAATTTAAAATCATATCATCATTATTAATGTGTAGGGCATTTACAATCAGTATCTAATAATTATAATTATGAACTGCTTTTGAGAAAAAAATATAAGTGAAAATTATAGCAATTCAGCTTACATGATTCATTCAGCTTTTTCATATTGTAATATCTTTGACAATAAAAACACTTTTAAAGCTCTTAATTTAATTGTGGTTCAAAGCTAATAATGAAGACAAAGATGAAAATAAAATGCTTACTTAATTAGATCCAAATTTGAAGTATAAAATTCAGCAAGCAGTGGATTTAGCTTGTTATTGTTTTTTTGTTTTGTTTTTAATTTTTCAACAGTATTCCTGAAAACTGTAGACAAAGAAGTTTTTAGTTGGCATCTTTCACCTATGCTACAATATGTTTTCTCCTGTTTTTCTATTACTTAGAAGCAAAGGGAACTTTTTAAAATTTTAAAAGTAAGTGCTAATCTGGAGAACTACCAGATAATTTGAAGATTTTTTAGTATTTTTATATAAATTATTCATATAAAATTTATGAACCGAACCAATATGACTGGAATACTGACTGCTTGTTTTATTTGCACGTATCCTGTTTATAAGGAAGTTTTCAAAATGAATATTACAATAATGCCATACATATTCATAAAGTAATATTAAAAGATTATTTTCATGGTGTCATTATTTACCATTTATGCAGCAAGGCTTAATGGCCTCTGTATCTATAAATAATCTGAAAATTGCAGCCTTTGGTGAATAAATTAAGTCCTTTAAAAAGGAAAAGTGGAAAAGAATATATAGAATACTAAATGTCATGTATATATTGTTTAAGAATTAGATTGTAATTCATACTGAGAGAAGGGAATGCAATTCTGCACATTCATTTCCTATCTGATTGCATTTCATCTTTTTTAAATGTTAATGAATGTGTCAGAATATATGTGTGTGTTGGGAAAAAAGATATGTATTCATTACAATTAAATAACAAAATGGATTTTTTAAAAATTCCCAAATATTATAATTACTAACCCTCCCAATGCCTTTCAGAATAGTTTGACATTCAAAGCAGATATTGTCTTTGCTCATTTAAAATTTCTATATTAATATGGGTAGGTTGACTGCAATAAACTTCACTGAAAACAGAAAAATGGTAAAAGTATCTTTTGAATGTAGTAAACATTTGTAAAGTATTTTAGTTGTTATATTTTCTTCTGAACGCCTCCATAATTAGGATAATTGAGATATGTGACATATGGCATATAAAGATCTCATGCTGTATCCTTGGCCTTTCTAATTGGTTTAATATCCTAGTTATTATTTCTCTAGCGTAAATAATATATAATTCTATAAATACAAACTTATTCTGATAATGGGCCAATATAAGTTAAACTTCAAACATAACATAGATAACGTCTATCTGCTCTCTTTCTCATCTCCTCTCTCTCCCTACTCCAACCACTCAGAACCTCCAACTTTGATCCTACTAACCTTCTACTTTTCTTCACCAATGCCTCACTTTTCTGCTTACCCTGTTTCAATTTCAAAGTACTGATTAATATCACTCCATTTTTCATTACTTCTCAACACCCTCATCTGGCAAAACCTCAAGGCTGGTTAAATTCAACTACTGACCTACTCCATGTGCCCATCCAACAGCCAAACGTGGCTGAGTAATAGTTAACTACACTGAGTCTTAATCACTTTAAATTTGTGACACCAACCTCAGCTGCATTATTAATTCTGGTCGCTAAACAGTTACTAGTTCTATCACTCTTTCTGATGATTATTTTATAACTTTTCCTTTTTCCTCAAACATGTATATTCTCTTCCAGATCCACGCTGGTGATGTTCCCAGTAAATATTTAATTCAGAAAATAGGGGGGAAATCAAAAGAGGACTTCCACTAACTGACAGCCACATCTGCTCATCTGTGTCTGGGGCCATATTCTTTGCCTTCCAGCCAGTTACTAGGAGTTAAATGAACAGATGCTACTAAATCACATTCTCTTTTTCTACAACAGGTCTGTGTGTGTGTGTGTGTGTGTGTGTGTGTGTGTGTGTTTTCTTGCTGTTGCTTTTGTTTTTTCATTTTTTACGTTTTCTTCTAATCTCTCCCATAACTATAACTGCAATTTTGGAAGAAAATCAAGGAAAGAGAGAAAAAGAAATTTCTTGGCTTGTGCTATTGTAAACTGGCTTTTATCTATTCAAGCCTTGAAGATACTTAAAACTCCTTTTATCCTGGACAATTTTCAAGTTTCTTCCAAAATCTCTTGCTGGGCTCTCCTAACCAAAGATCCCTCCAGTTGTCTTTCCTTCAGCTAGACACTTATATCTCAGCTCCACACTCAGGCATTACCTATAGAGTTCCCTCATTCTCCCAGACAGTCTTCTTTGATAGGACATGGAAAAGCTCCTATGTCAGATGTCTCTTCCACTTTGCCTACTTCTGGCTCATAGGAAATGGTCATATATTCCTTGTCATCAGTGGGAAGCCTTCTGGTTTCTCCCTTCTAGTCTGCCGTGACCACTTTGACTGCATTAAGTGTCAGTCCTGGGGTTCCTCAACTACAAAGAATGTATACAGGGTTTCAGGAACACTTCAGGTCTCAGGTGTCTCTTCAGGAACTCTGCACCTCTCTCTCATTTATACTCACAGTGTAGGGCTCTGTACCAGCTGCTATTGCTGTGTAATAAACCATTTTAAAACTTGGTATAAAAATTAATTTTATTGTGCTGAAAGTTTCTCTGGGTTAGGAATTCTGACATAGCACAATGGGCATGGCCTTTCTTGTTCCGTGATATCAGAAGCCTATCCTGGGAACCCGTGAAGTCGGGAGGTGACTTGATCATTAGCACGTGGAATCATCTAGAAGTTGATATGGGCTACCAGTTAGGACCATAGCTGAAGCTTTTATTTATTTTTTTTATTTTTTTAACATTTTTTTTTCAACATTTATTTATTTTTGGGACAGAGAGAGACAGAGCGTGAACAGGGGAGGGGCAGAGAGAGAGGGAGACACAGAATCGGAAACAGGCTCCAGGCTCTGAGCCATCAGCCCAGAGCCCGACGCGGGGCTTGAACTCACGGACCGCGAGATCGTGACCTGGCTGAAGTCGGACGCTTAACCGAATGCGCCACCTAGGCGCCCCTAGCTGAAGCTTCTGGACAGAAATCTAATTTGGCCTTTCTGGTGGCCTCAGGGTATTTGCATCTTACACATTGTGGTTTAGGTTCCAAAATAGTATCCCAGGTAAAAGAAGCTTCATTATCTTTTATGGCAGAGACACCAAACATTTATCGTCACTTTTGCCTCTTTCTATTGGTTACAATTGAGCCACAGTACTACCCAGATTCAAAGAAAGAATTAGACTTTACCTCTAGATGGAAAGTGTCACTGTACTTAACGTGCATTTGGGAAGGGGGGGGGTCTTAATTGCAGCCAACTTTAGAAATACCATATACTACATTTTTCTCTTAAAATAATTTTACTAAAAAAATATTTTGACTAAATCATTTCTTCAAATACATATCCTGGCTTTTTTAAAAAAATAACCTTGTTCTGACTGAGAGGTCCAACTGTCATCGAATATGTTATTATTCATTTCCTTAATAAATTATGCATTTTGAAGTGAGTTTCACCTACCTATGGTATGGCATGTCTCATTTTAAAATTTTAGCATCTTGTCATAGAAAAAGGAAAAAAAAGTAGTTCTTTCACTGTCTTGTGGCCTCATTCACCTGGCATCAATCTCTACACATGTAACTAAAGATATCTCCATATGGTATTCAAAATAGGCTGCCTTTCTCAGCCACAGGAATAGGAAATCTTCCCTTCTGCAAAGTTTTTAAACTGTTGAGGAAAGACTTGGTCCTTTAAGCTGGAATTTCTAAGTTTTTGTTCTAAGGACCTTATCACCATAGCAATAAATTTACAAAATAGCCAACATCTTGGATTTTCTTTGTGATCATTTAAGAGACCACTTTTCATTACTGCAGATCATGTTACTCCTAATGAAAACTGTCCTTTTTAAGTGTGAATTTAATCTCTCTTATTACTTATTTTTTATTACCTGATTGTGTGAAAAGTTTGTATATCTGTGTGTGTGTCTAGAGCATCTGATGAGACTACAGAGCTGGAAGACTGCAGAAAGAATTAACAAAATGCTCAAATCTTATTTATGTATGGTTAATAAATGGAAGACTACGATAATTGCAAAAGCTCTGTTTAGACTATAACACTGTTATCCTACATATGATATTTTTTACATGCTTCCACAATCTAAATTTTGCAACAATAGGAAGAATGTAAATTTGGGAGGTTACAACTTTAAAGGCTGTAAGGTAAGACCACCCTGCAGACCTCTCTTAAAAGAAGCAGATATTCTGATTTTTCATTTGTCTTAAGAGAGATCTGAAGACAGAAAACAAGGCTGTAGGAGATCTATTTCGACTTAGAGGCGAGGCACACCACACCTTTCTCTGTCCTGCAAGATTTTTGCAACTCCACTCTGAGCAGTGTAGACGTGTCTAAGGGCATTCCTACTAAGAAAAGATAAGCTAATTTTACCCATAGAGGCAGACCAACAGCTGAACTGGGAGGGCCATTTCCTGAACATTTTGAAATGTGGGAATGGATCTGAAAGTAACCAGAATTAGAAGCAGTTCAATCTTATTTTCTGCATTGGAAAGTCAATTAGCTACCTCTGATCTTATTAAAACTTTCACTTTTATTGACTTTTATTTCAGGGGATCTAGGGAAGGGTCTCTCCTCAATCTTGGAATGAAGTACTGGAAGGAAAGTAAATAGAGGAAAGGTGGGTAGGTTGTACTGAAGTTGGTCTGAAATAAAGCATTCAGTAACCTGTAGATAGACTGGAAATCCAATGTCCAGAGACTGATTTTTGGTAAGACAAATGACAACTTTAAAAATTTGTCTAACTTGTAAATTTTGAAAGGTAAAGGCTTTCATTTTCATTTTAATCTAGATTTTAAAAATTGATGTAAAGCCAATTTGCATTCTTTGGAGCTATGGAAATAACCACCAAAATAAACATAAATAGGAAAACAATGTCTCTGGGAGATGGAATAGTGATTGAGTTTTTATAACCATGTACATATATTGCTTTTATAATAAAAAATTAAAATGAAGTACAAAAACAGTTCAGCAGCTCAATTTTACACACAGGCTGATGAGGCCAGGTGGCATTTAATTGCATATGTTTTGCTATGCAGAAGTGAAGGAAGGAAGAATTGGGCAGAAGAAACAATTTCTGGAATGGAATTGAAGAGACAAAATGCATATTATATGTAGGAAAAAAGTGCGTGGTTCAATTTGGTTAGACCATACCATGTAAAATAGAAAAGTGGAAGGTAAGTTTAGAAAGTAGGAAGGGATTTACTTGCTGGTTTAAGTAATATGAATTTTTCCAATAACCATATGAAAGGTTGTAAATGCTACTAGGCAGGGGGTAAAGGGCTTACAGACCTTCTTTAGAAAGATTAAATTGACAATATTGTGTAAGGAGGTTTTAGAGATAGGAAAGGCTAGGAGCAGAGATAATAGTGAGGAAAATATTTTAAACATTCAGTAAATTAAATGGATATCATAATATGCTAAGCACAGATAGAGGTTTGGTTGTGAGAACATTGCAGAGGCTACAGTCAGTAGAGCTGGAGAGCTGGTCATTTAGAAAACAAAATGAAGAGAATCTGAAGTGAGTTTAAAATTTAAAGCTAAGTAAACTAACTGGTGACTCCAAAGTAGAAAAAGAAAATTGAAGATTCAGAGAATAATTACAAGGGATAGGAACCTGTGCTTAGCTTTTTGTACATTTGGTTGAGTTTCTGGTAGAACAACCAGATTAGAGAGGTACCTTCCCCACCCACCCCAAGTGGGAGAAAACATAAGTATACATTTCTTTTTTTGTTCAGCATTTTTCTTGCAGTAAGATACAGAATTTTAGTTAATACTATTAGCAGTTATTTTAAACGACTTGGAGAATGCAGTCATTAAAAAAATGTAGGAATTGCTACTCTTAATAGTAATTCCCATTAAATATTGAAAACTACAAAATGAATGAGTTATGAAATTGTATTGTGCCAGATATTTGTGTCTGTGTTCACAAAACTATTAATCTAAGTTAGGTAATATTCTACTATGAAAAACAAGACTCTGTGATACAACACAACAGTCCTAAAAGCAGTAAGTGTTATGATACTCAGTTTGAAGGCTAATTTTTAATACACACTTAAAATGATGATTATGATTTTACTTTTAAAAGATTTCTTATTTGTTTTTCTTTTCAGAGTGAAAGACAAACTCTGTTGTATGGCTTACATTTCCATCTATATACTGGTGACTTCCAAATTGCAAATCTGGTCTAGACACTTTCTGCCTTCCCTACACACCCATCCAACTGCTTTCTTGAAATGTGCAATTAGATGTCAACAATTAGTGTCCATGTAAGTTATCAGAATCGGGACTTTTGAAAATAAAAGAGTGCTAAAAATCAGGGCATACAATATACACAAAAATTTACAGAACTCCTTTACAAAATCTTTCAATACTATTAAAGGACAGGTTCACTTACAAAGTAATTCTTTAAAGGCTCAAATATTTCTACATGGGCAGCAAAAAGGAAAGCATTTCTATACTTGAAAATATTTTTGTATTTAACAAGAGTTTGTTACCAAAAAGACCCTGAACTTCATTCTTACTATGTAATGTATAGCATGTATATGTATATGCATCCAATTCCAATTTTTGGATAGCTTTTCAGTTTTTACCTCAAAACTTTTCTGCAACAAAATTTATTTTCAAACATCACTTCGTATCACCTTAAATACTGAAACTTTTTGCTGAATTTCTAATAAACAATCGCAGTTTTGTCAGATATTTCACCTGATCACTATAATGTTCAAAATACTGTTATTTCATGGATTTGAATAAAAAATATTAAGCCATCATTGGAATTGTTTTTGTTTTATTTGAAGCATTTAACAGTTTTGACGTAAAACTGGCATCATATAACCGTGAAGTACTTCTGTTGATGGAGCTGTGACTTCGTTTTTCATATGAGCACAGGAAAATGCAAAATCCCAAATGAGCAAAATTATTTTAGAAGAAATTTTATTTTTATTTATTTGTTTGTTTTTTTAAATGCTTATTTATTTTTGAGAGAGAGAGAGAGCGTGCGAGCAGGGGAGGGACAGAAAGAGAGGGAGACACATCATCCTAAGCAGGCTCTAGTCTCTGTGCTGTCAGCACAGAGCCCAACGCAGGGCTCGAACTCATGAACCATGAGATCATGACCTGAGCCGAAGTTGGATGCTTAACTGAGTCACTCAGGCAACCCTAGAAGAGATTTTATTTAAATGAAAAGCCAAACTTCAGAAAGTAATTAATTAAACACACCTTCTGCGGTTGCACAGATTAAATCAATACCATGTGAAATTTTGCTAAATAACTATAATTGTTGGAACTGAATTTTTGCCTTCTGATTTTTATGTAGTCACTTTGGCCCACTGTCTTTGCCATAACAAAGTACCACAGAATGCATGGCTTAAACAGAAATTTAGTTTTCACAGTTCTGGAAGCTGGGAAGTCCAAGATCAGAGTGCCAGCATTGTTGACTTCTGGTAAGGACTCTTTTCCTGGCTTATAGATGGCCCCTTCTTGCTGTGCCTTCATGTGGTCTTTTCTCTGTATGCCCACATGGAGAAAGAAATCTCTATCTCTCTCTCTACTTCTTCTTATAAAGTCACCAGTTCTATAGGATGAAGACCCCACCTTTATGACCTCATTTAACCTCATTTACTTCCCTGAAGGCTCTATATCCAAAGGCCGTCATATTAGGGGGTAGAGTTTTAACAGAAAATTTGGGAAGGACAGTTTAGACTATAGCACCCATATTGTGGGTGAGAAAAGCCTTTACATATTGGGCAAGCACATGTTGATTATCAACTTTCTTAAAAACCGATTCAGTATTAAATGTTTAATTAAATAATCACTTTCATTACTTGAGCTTCTTGGTGTTAAAGGGCTTATTGCATTACTGGGGTGGCTGGGTGGCTCAGTCGGTTGAGCATCCAACTTTGGCTCAAGGTCATGATCTCATGGGTTTGTGAGTTTGAGCCCCACATCCGGCTGTCTGTTGTCAGTGAGGAGCCTGCTTCAAATCCTTTGTCCTCCTCTCTTTCTGCACCTCCCTTGCTCATGCTTTCTCAAAAATAAATATTTTTAAAAAGGGCTTATTGCATTACCAAACAATAAAATGAATAAATATATTCTACAGCTACAACACATATTATATAATAAAACTATCACAAGGGCATTCAGATTACTGGCTCTGTACTCTCCAAAAGGACTTCTCAGTGATTTCCTGTATGTATTACACTTACATCTAGCTTACATTTGCCTACAGTTTCTCCTAACTGGGTTCACCATAGGCTTGGGATTTTGTGCATCTTGCAGGCATAAGCAGATCATAGTACATCCAGTATTAAACACCTCTCCTACTACCATCAGGCCAGAGGAAGTTAGTTGCTGCCATCTGTGTAAATTTCATATTATCATTAAGTGTCCTACGTACAGTCCTTGAAAGGGAAGTGTCAGTCATGTGTAACTGGAAAGGTCAAAAAGAATGACAAGTTATTTCTGGTCTTCTCTCAAATTTAACCACATATTAAAGTGAGAATTTTATCCATTCTTCATGTCTCCAACACTACTAGAGACGAATACTGTAATGGAACTTGCAAGCACAAAGTAGAAGTCTACCAAAGCCATTTTTTTTTTAAGGTAACTACTTGTAGTGAGCTGAATGATGACCCTCCTCTACAAGAAAATATGTACATTCAGAACCTGTGAGTGTAAACTTACTCAGAAAAAGGGTCTTTGTAGGGGTAATGAAGGATCTTAAGATGAGATATTGAATTAAGCTGGGCTCTAAATCTATATAGTGTTCTTAGAAGGGTAAAGGTGCACAGAGAAGGTGGCAGTCTGAAGATTGGCATGATGAATGTGTAAAGCTGAGACACATCAAGGATTGCTGGTCAACACCAGAATCTAGAAGAGAGGGAGAGAAGGAATTCTTCCTCAGAACTTTCAGAAGGAAGCAACCCTGGCCTCCAGAACTTTGGGAAAATAAATTTCTGTTGGTTTAAGCCACTCAGTTTCTGGTAATTGGTTACAGCAGCCACAGCAAACACAGTATTAATCAGCATGTTTTGTTAAAAGATAAAATATCAGGAGAAATGATGAACTGTACAGGATATAGACACGTTTAAAGCAGTTCTCAAATTTATTATGTTCAGTTGAATGCCTCGTGTTATATTTCTATAATCGATTTTTACATTTTCTCCTCTGTCAATAATTCTACGTGCCTAAGTCAAAAATGTTGGAATTAACTATACTTCTCTCCTTCATATTTACAATAAAACTATTAGTAAATCCTGTCAGTTCTGCCTTTGAAATATATCTAAATTCCACTACTTCTCACCACCTCTACTAATCCAATCATCTATCATCACCTACTCATTCATTTCCTTGCCTCCAAGTTGGTCTCTCTAGTCTTTAAATATACCAGCCAGAAAGATACTTTAGAAATCTAAGTCTGATCCTATAACTTATGTATAAAAACTCTGGCTGCCCATGTGTTTAGAGCTGAGTTGTGTCCCCAGAAAGATAATGTTTAAGTCCTAAGCCCCCATACTCAGAAAGTAACCTTACATGGAAATATGCCATTGCAGATGTAATTAGGTAATATGGGGTCATACTGGAGTATGACCAATATGACTAGTGTCCTTATAAGAAGAGGAGAGGGAGACCCACAGGGAGAATGCCATTGATGACAGAGGCAGTGATTGAAGTGATTTAGATGCCAGGCAATGAACAGCCAGGATTGATGGTCACTATCAGAAGTTAGAAAGAGCCAAAGAAGAATCCTCCCCTAGATCCTGCAAAGGGAACATGGCCCTGTTGAGACCTTGATTTTGAACTTCTGGTCTCCTGAATTGTGACAGGATAAATTTCTGTTGTTTTAATCTACCCATCTTGTGGTACTTTGTTATGGCAACCCCAGGAAACTAACAGAGCATATTGTTCTGAATAAAAGCCAAAAGTATTGTAATGACCTACTTAATTCTTAACAGCTTGGTTCCCATCTTGCCTCTAATCTCATCTCCCACTATTTTTTTTTTCCTCCTTGTTCCCTCTACTCCAGCCACATTGGCTTTTTTGGTGTTCTTCCACTATTCTAGACATACTCTTGCCTGAGGGAATTGACATTTTCTGTTCTCTGCTTAGAAAGTTCTTGCCTCAGATGTCTAGAATGCTTACTTCACTCATCAACTTTGAGGCTTTACTCATAAGCTACCATCTCGTCAGATCCTTTCCGGCCACTATGTTTATAAATTAAACTATATCCCACAAACTTTCTATCTCACTTTACTATTGTGTAATTTTATAGCATTTTTCATGTACTTATAGTATAGGTTTGTTTGTTAGTTTATTTATTTATTGTTTTTCTGTTTGGATCACTACTATGCTGCAGCACTTGGTACAGTAGCTGGCACATAGTTAGTACTCAAAACTTGTTTCTTGAAATAACAAGTAAGTTTTAAAATGTTGCATATTTAGAGAACTTTGAATAATTGAGTCCAGGAGCAGTTGATTTTTGTTCTCTTGGCAGGGTAGGAAGGATTAAATATCAGGCTAAAAATTACTCAAAAGCCAGATTATAGATGATTGTGAATGCCATATCAAAGACTTGGAATTTATCCTTTAGTTCAGTTGTTTTTAAAATTGTTTAGTTGAAATTTTGCTATAGTTGTTTATAGTGAAACACCGTAGTAAAGAAAAATCTTACAAAAAATATGTAAGAGAGACCAAATTAAGCTGCTTAGTAGGAAGAAAGAATGTACATTCCAGAATCCTGCCCATTCTCTGTTCCTTTTCCTCTTCATACACTTGAAGGTCACTGCATTTACCTGGGGATTCCTAAGAGCACAGTTGAAAAACATTGCTTTAAGAAACAGAAAATCTCTGAAAGGATTTAAGCAAGGTAGCCACATGATAAGATATTAATTTTATTAGATAACTGAGGCAACAGTATAAAGTATAAATCAGAGGCTTGTAAAACTGAAGGCAGGAAGGCCAGCAGGGAGAACATCACAATAATCTAGAAGACCTATGGCAAGGACCAGAATCAAGAAAATAACAGTGGGGAATATAGTCAACAAATGAGTAATAATGTCCTTAAATTCTAATTGATTAAATACATAGAATGGGGGGAAAAGGGAAGGGGGAGTTCCAGATTTCTAAGTTGGGTTACTGGTCAAGAAATGGTGCCATTTACCGATACAGTGACAATAAAAAGAGGAGCAGATCTGGACAATAATGAGTTTACACTGTAGTAAATGCTGAATGTGGTCAGTAGCTTACAGAAAAGCATGATGCTGAGATTTAAATTTGGGTATTACCTTATTCAGTATACCCTCACAAACTCAAAACTCTTCACTAAGTTCTTTCTATAGTCCAGATGTTTTGCAAATTAAGGTACAATGGGACAAAAACAGTAATTTTCCTTATTTTCAGTGATAAGAAATGGTAGCCAAAAATTGAAAGGATAGAGAGGAAACTTTTGTCCTGTGTATGCCTGGACAAAGGCATAAGAGCCAGAAAGTGGCATTACCAAGTTATTGACTTATTGCCTCTCCACTCCAAATTCACCCTTTTTGCCTGCTCTGTGAAAATAAACCACAGCCCTTTAAATATATTTTTCTCTTTGTTGGCTGCCATGAGCCCAGTTTTGTCAGTCATGAGCCATGGAGAGACATGCAGGAGGAAATGGTTTTGCTTCCCAGTTTGGGTGTGCATCTTTGGCAGCCTCCTGCAGCACCAGCAGCTTTCCCAGCATCCGTTTCCTGCAGTGCACATGGGTTCCTCAGTATCTGCTTCCTTCAATTTAGCCCCCAGCATCACCCAAAGCCAGCATCTTCTGCCAGCAACTCCACCACATAATTTTGTAGTGAATACCCGTAATGAAACACCTCCCTATGAAAAGCTTTTCCTGGCATCCTATAGAAGATATTTCCTATAAGTTTTTCTGGCACAAAAGCCATTTCTCTGCCATTCAGTGAGTCATAGTTAGACTCTGTCCAACCAAGGCCTGGATCTCCTTTTTGGAGTGGAGGGAACTCTTCCTTAAGAGCACTGTCTCAGCCTTAGGGTAGTGACTATTAAGTCACATTATATTGTCCATTATTATTTTATATATTTGATATTCCTAAATTCTTTAAAGTTTTCTTTACTACTTACTAGCCAATCCTATTATTTTATTAACCTATTATAGCCACCAAATCTTTATACTTTTCTTATTCAAATTATTAAATGGCTTTTTTTTTTCCTGATTTAACCTCGACTAATACCGATGTCACCAAAGGAAGATTAACAGAGATGTAAATAGGAGAAAATAATTTGTCAGGTGGCAATAAAATGGAATGTTTCAACAAAATGAGATGGAATTCCTATTTTAAATCATGCTTGATCAAAATCTTCTTATGGACACTCTCATGACTTCCCATTCACATGTCTATTAAGGCATTTTCTTTAAAACCCAATACCAATATTGACAGAAAAATATAATAAAACATAAACCAATGCAAAGCTGCAAAGCACTTAAAGAAATCTACTCCAAATACAAGAAAGAAAATTCTAGATTTGGAGGATGAAAGTTGTTGGAAGTTACACATGCTTTGCCTAATGGCACAGGAAAAAGTTATGGGTAAACTGATAGTATCATACATTTTGTTTAATGGCACAAGTTCTGATGGAAATATGAAACAATCAAACTAACATACAATGCTGACAAGAGAGTATACATACCCCTCCTCTATGACCCAGCAATTCTATTCGTAGCTTTTGACTCAATAAAAAGTAGATGCATATGGTCCAAAAATAGAAATATGATGTATAGGTAATTGGTATTTCTCAACAGAATCAGATATACTGTAGTATCATAAACAGTATTATTTTTTTAAGGAAAATTATCTCCTTATTAAACAGCTCACTATATAATGGAAGACTCTGGTTTAGTTTTGGGCTCAGAGTTCTCTTTAGCTGGTAAAATCTGCATCTAACAAGCTTCTTATAAAAAGATTTGGAAATTTATAGAACGATGTGACTATCAACTTTTATCACTTGGTAAGTAGTTTTAGAATACAAACACTTTAGAACATCTAAAAAAGAAAAGAATATAGTATTTTCATATCAGTTGTCAAGTATTTTGAATATTAGTTCTTTTTTGTCGTTGAATATTATTTCTACAAAGAAAACCAAACATTATATGCTATATGCTATATACTAAGGTTTACTACCTTAAACTTATACTTGAAATTGTCATATTTCAAATATGTTTCAATACAAAATAAATAAAAGTTATCCATATATAAGACCAACAAAAGCCAATAGATGAAGTAAGATGAACTCAGAAGGTAATTGATTAACCAAATGAATATCAAAAGGAGAAATAAACACAAAAAACAAGTGGGACAAAGAGCAGGATGGGAGTCCTGAATCTATATATGCTAACAATTCCATTAAATGTAAATAAACTAAATAATAAATATAAATGATGCATATTTTCAGACATTCAAAAACCAGGACCTTAATATGCATTGTCTACAAAGGACAAATTAAATATGAAAGACACAGATTGAATGAAATATTTTAAATTTGGAAAATGACATATCATTCAAACAGGAAGAAGAAGAAAGCTACAGTGACTATATTAATATTAAACAACAACAGACATCAAGGAAATATGTATTTTGACATATAAAGATGGACATTGCACAATAATGAAAAAGTCAATTCATTAGAAAGACATAATAGCCATAAATGTGTACACATCTAATAACTGATCTCCAAAATATAAAAAACAAAACCTTATAAAACTAAATGGAAAAATAGACAAATCTATAACCAAATCTGGAAGTTTGACATCATTTCTTACTAATTTATAGAACATCTAGCCAAAAAATCAATAGGGCTATAAGACCTGAACAATATTATTGACCACATTAAATGAATTCATATTTACATAATAGTGTTCTCTACAAAATTTAAATAGTTTTTAAGTTTTTTTTGAGAAAGAGAGAATGTGAGTGGGGAAAGGGGCAAAAGGAGAGAGAAAGAGAATCTTAAGCAGGCTTCGTACTTAGCGTGGGACTGATGTGGGGCTAATCCCATGATCCTGGGATCATGACCAGAGCCGAAACCAATAATCACTCAGTGAACTGGGCTGCCGAGGCATCCCTAAATATTTTTTAAGAGCATATGGTCACTCACCTAGATATGCCCTGGGCTTCTTAGTACATAAGTATCAATAAATGTAAAAAAAAAAATGAAGCCAACAAAGTATGTCCTCTGATCATATACAATAAATAAGAAATCAATAAAATTGGGACATTTGTAAATGCCCAAAGGAGTGAAAAGTTGACCAACAGTCTTCTATAATACTTGTATACATGGATATATAACCAAGAAAATAAAAAGTGAAATACATATTACCAAGAAATTAAACAGAAAATATCACTATAAATTCTACAGATATTAAAACAATAACTAAATTGCATGAAAACCTTTAGGTCAGTACATTCAACAAAAAAAAAAAAAAAGAAGAAAAGAAGTGTGGGTAAGAATGTAGGGAAATTGGAACACTTGTGTCCTATTGGTAGGGATGTAAAAGAGTAGACTTGCTATGAAACAATGGAATAGTTCCTCAAAAAATTAAAAAGAGATATACCATATGATCCAGCAATCCCACTTCTGGGTATATACCTGCCCCCCCCCCAAACATTGAAAGTGGAGACACAGAGAGATATTTTTACACTCATGTTCATAGCAGCATTATTCACAATAGCCAAGAAATAGAAGCAACTCAAGTAGTCATTGCCAGATAAATGAATGAACAATATCTGGTATACACATAGAGTGGAATATTATTCAGCCTTACAAAGAAGGGTATTTCCAGTACATACCACAATATGAATGAGCTTTGCAACATTATGCTAAATAAAATAAGCTAGTCACAAAAGACAAGTACAGTGTGCTTCCACTTATATGAGGTATCAAGAGTAGTGAAATTCGTAGAAACAGAAGATAGAATGGGGATAGCCAGGGTCTGCGTGAGAGGAGGAAATAGAGAATGGTTGTTTGATATATCGTTTCTGTTTTACAAGATGAAAAAATTTTGGACATTTGTTGTAGAACAAATTGAATATATTAACAGGACTAAACTCACCCCTTCCAAGTGATTAAGATGGTAAATCTTATGTTGTGTATATTTTAACATAATTTAAGTTTTTAAGAAGAAATTTAATAGTTTTATAATGCAAAATAAAAGAATAGATGTAAAGGTAAAAAAACAGTGATAGAGATTCTAGATTCTGAAAAGAAAATCAGGACAAAAAGAAATCAGGACAAAGGTTATAAAAACATTATACGTGAATATATACACGTATAAATATATATTTGTGTATAACTACATATCTATCTATACATGTGTATACACACACACACACACACCACACACACACACACACACACCACACACACACACACACACACAAAGACCCACCAGAATTGTGTATGCTTTCAGCCATTGAGTAAACTAGCTTGCGATCATACAGGCCATATATGTCTTTCTCACTGCTGTATCTCAAGGCAAAGGAGTGTGTAACACACAATATTGGATCAATAAGTATTTTTTAAGTGGCTCAAAGAATAAAGCAATCAGTTCAGTCAATATTTAATAAATACTTCCAGTTCAATTATAATGGGAAGGTGACCATATATTTTATTGTCTAAACTTTAAGTTTTGGGAATAAAACAACATGCTATTAAAATAATGCTGTGACTACAGGCTAAATCAAGAAAAGCCTGGAAAATCTGAAGCATGTGGTCACCATAATTATGGGTGCATAACTGTACTGGGCACTGGGATTATAGTGGTGAAAGAACAGCTATGATCTTCAGTTTCATCAAATAGCAATCTAGTGGAGGAGGCATATATTAAACATACATATTCATTCTAATTAGTTCATTGCAACAAAGCACATAATTCTTTTGAAAGGAAAGGAGGGGCTCCTGGGTGGCTCAGTCGGTTAAGCAACTGACTCTTGTAGGCTCAGGTCATGATTTCACAATTGTGAAGTCTAGCCCCATGTAGGCTCCATGCTGGGTGTGGTGCCTTCGTGGGATTCTCTTTCCTGATCTCTCTCTACTCCTCCCCTACACGTCCATGTGTGTTCTCTCTCTCTCTCAAAATAAATGTATTTAAAAAAAAGAAAGAAAAAGGTAACTTTTTAATGAACCTCTTAACAACAGGAGAATTCCAAATTTTACTCACAAGCAGCATCACGTAATATTTCTTATATTCTACAATAATTTGTACATGTTATATTTTTATTTAAATTTTAATAAAACTGGAAACTCCTACACTGACTGATTATCCAAGAGAAGATATTTTCATTTACAGAATGTTAAACCCTTTCTGTTTTCTCTGTCTCCCCTGGTATTTATTTTATTAACAATGTGAGCCTCTGTTCAGAGAGCTCGTAAGATCAAAAAAGAAAAAAATTGGAATTCTATTTCAAAAAAATTTCCTTATGTAAAGAACAAAATATTTTAGAAGATATAACCCAATTGTTAAAAAAAACAAAGTTCTATATTCATTCATTCATTAAAATAGAAAATTCATTCTATTTTCATCTATATTAATTAAAGATTTCAATAAATCTTTGCTTGAACATCAAATTAGGAAAGAGCACCACAATGACTTAAACTGCAATTTTTGACTTCATTGAGGGTATTTATAGCTCTTCCTTGTTTTAAAAAAATGATTGTTCAAAGGCTGCCACCTCTACCCATATTCTTAAAGGTGGTCACAAGGGAGGAATCAAGTAAATTAATTCAAGGGAGTATGTTTTATTAAAAAACTGAAAATATCAACTGAACACCACTCTGTATGCTACAGATATTAGCAAAAAACTCTGTGAAGATGGTGCTATAAAAGCGTATGTATATCAGAAGTTTCTAATCCCAACT
Source organism: Felis catus (assembly GCF_018350175.1). NCBI lineage: Eukaryota > Metazoa > Chordata > Mammalia > Carnivora > Felidae > Felis > Felis catus. Next base: position 56,822,624 of record NC_058385.1, read on the forward strand.
TATTCATGTAAATATTTTTATCTGTTGCCTATTTGACCACTTATCATTCTTACCAAGCCATCCATTACCAAATTAAAGAGGAAAACACCCAAATTAAACTCTTACAGAGCTCCAAGCCAGAATATTAAAGTTAATTTTCTATGTGAGAGTGACCTGGAAAGCATGCAGAGGAGATGATTACCTCTTTACCATAAATGCGTGTTGCCCATTCTCTAGTACAGTGATATCACTAAGAAATAGCTGTCTTTCCAGGGATGACAGGTGCCTTGTGTCTATATGGGACCATTGATGTATATTATCGCTCTCCTACTTCCCTGTCACCTGAGACAGAAGACTCTGAAGGTCTAGGGGATTACAAAACCATACAATAGAAGGTCCCTGTGTCCCTAACAAGCCCTGAGGCGGAACACTACTCATGAACTAGGAGCTTCCATATTAGACTACTACATAATCAAAAAGTAATCTGTTGGCTAAAGTCAGAGAATTTTCAGGTTTATTTTTGTCAGCAGTTAGAACCCCAAGACACTACCATTTGACACAATGGTGGTCAAATAGCACTGTGACAAAGAAAAGGAAAGAAGAAAAAAAAAACAAACTATACTTCTTTCCTTTAGAAAAGTAGTTTTTACCTTCCTACTTTTTTTGGATATCTATGTAAATGTTTTTCAGTAATTCTTTAAAGTGATGATATTGTTTTAATCTATAAACTTCACCACATGCTCAAAGACATTTCTTTTTGTTAAACAGTTTAACCATTTCAACTTAAAATTAAAGCTTATGATATACTAGACAAGTCACTTTTTTGAAATGAAGCTCACCTAATTGTCTTTGTGACTGAAGGAAAACAGAAATGACTGATATTTAATTGGAATTTCACTGTTAGTTGTGCAATTTATACATCATGAATAGTGCAAACTCAGTCCCTTGAATTTTAGAAGTTTTTTATGAAAATCTATTTTTAAAGAACGTGCATTTCCACTATAATTTAGTGGGACTCAACTTTTGTAATAGTGTGCCATTTGGAAATGAATTATAATGCAGATCTTTTCTGTTTTATCACCGTGGCATTTTTCTGCAATGCAAACAACTCTGTATCTTCTGCTTTCAAATGTGTTTGTGCAGGTGTGCTGGAAATCCTTTCTTAATAATTCATCTAGCAACTCTCATAAAAAATATTACATTTCCCTAATTGCTCATTATGCATTCCCAAATGTTTTAGGAGAAAATAAGTACAATTCAATAATTAAAATAAGGTATGATGTTATTAACACACTAAATTACTATAATGTGTTTTACAAACATAATAAGAATACATACTTTAAGTCTACAGGTCATTTATTTATTTAACAAATATTTACTGAGTGTCTGAATGTATCAAGTAAGTCCTACAAATGAAATATTACTGTTTTTACTATATAATAGAAAAATCATGACTGTGTATAATGAGGACACTGATAGAAGTAAATATAAGGTACAGTTGTGGATAGGACGGAGAAGGAATGATCACCTTGTTTAACTCTTCTCTTTTGTGAGCACAAAACTTGAACTTGCTCACTTGGGATGACAGAGGTGACTCAACACCGAATCTATAGAGTTCATGTCAATTTCCAAATGACTTATTTGGAGTATGAAAAACCGTGCTCATCCCAGTGTTGGATACAAAGACAGACATGAAATCTTTTCTCCAATGACTCACAATTTAGTTGCCGCGATGGGAGACAGGGATGTCTCAGTTTAGTTAAACCACATTAAAGTTAGAGTAGGAAGGATTTTCATTTATTGTACCATTTTGTCACTCATCTTGATAACAGAGTAATTTTACAGATTCTGTCAAGATTTCAAGGATGAATGTATGTAGATAAGACATTACAAATCACATATTAGTTGGAGACATGAACGATCGAGTATACATATGTTAATAAAAATAATCAGGTTAATCTGAGGTAAATAAAATTTAGTTTCATGATTTTATAATTACTGTTGTTCCATGTGGGTCCTTTCCTTACATAGATTCCATGCCCAATGTGGGCCTTCAACTCAGGACCCAAGAATTATATGCTCCAGTGACTGAGAAGCCAGATGCCCCATCAATGTTAGACCTTTTAAAGTAGCTTTAGGGGTTCCTGGGTGGCTTAGTCTGTTAAGCATCTGACTCTTGATCTCCTCTCAGGTCATGATCTCAGTTTGTGGGTTCCAGCCTCACATCAGGATCTGCTCTGATAGCACAGAGCCTGCTTAGGATTCTGTCTCTCCCTCTCTCTGTCCCTCCCCCTCTCATGCTCTCCGTCTCTAAATAAATAAATAAATAAATAAATAAATAAATAAATACAGTAGCTTTATCTTGTTACAGTTTTAGTAATTGTAGCCCCATTTATTAAGAATTTAATGACCTAAACTTCACGAGGTCATAATATATATCTGTTCACTAACTTTGTATCTACAAGTAATAACTGGTATGTAACATATGTTTGCTAAGTGTTTATAACATTAGTATGAATAATAAATGAATGGACAGGTGCTAAATTTTATAACTATTAAGTGTTATCTCACTTAAGTCTCCCAATATTCTGGTAAGGTAGACATTATTACCCCTGTGTTCAAATGAAAACACTGAATTTTAGGATTAAGTAGCCCATTAGATTACACATATATTAAAAACCAGTGTTACATTAAAACTCTATTATTTTAAGTTTATTTATTTATTTTGAGAGAGGGAGGAAGGGGCAGAGAGAGAGAGGGAGAGAGAGAATCCTGAGCAGGCTCTGCACTGTCAGATGAACTGTGGCTTGATCTCATGAACTATGAGATCATGACCTGAGCCGAGATCATGAGTCGAATGCTTAACTGCCTGAGCCACCCAGGTGCCCCCGAAACTCTATTTCCTTAACCATTATACTATCATGAATTCGTTCGAGCAGAACATACCTTGAAATATAAAACACAGAACCTTTATTGAAAACAACCAGAAGGGAATAGATGTTGTCAGAAATTTGAACTGTGCATTTGGGTTTCAGGATTTCTAGGAGATAATGGAAAGGGAAGATAAAACCTGTACAGTTGTTTTCATTCTTTTCAAAAATAAAACATACAAAGCAACCTGCAGATGCATGGCTTTTGTGTTTGCTTTTTTGCTTGTTTAATATTTTCCTGAGAAAAATAAGTTTTCTTTGTGCAAATAAACATTAAATGATAGGTTTGTCCTATTTTCAATCTGAGATCTTGGAAAAAACAGACTTTTTGAAAGGTTAATTATTATATCTAAAATATACACAGAAATAAAGAACATATCTTTATATTACAGCTGAGGGAGGTGTTTTTAAGAGGCTGAAGTCATGTGTTTTGAGTACATTTCACTGTAATTTTAAATCACCATCTACATTAGATTGTATTTCTCAAATAGAAGATGGAACCACACATTTTTTGATAGGCACAAAACTCAGTAAATACCAGTCACATTTGTCACATGTATTTGTGCATCTAGTCTTTAGTATTGGCTAAAATTCCTTCTTCTCTATTTTGGATCTGCTTCCATCTGTCAATCACATGATCCCATGCCTCTATTAAAAGAAGATACAGGTTGGACAAACAGAGAAACTAGCATCTTTATGCCAGTGATTTTGGGGGTGGGGTGGGGAATGTTGAGATTCAGGGAGAAATGTAGCTTCAAGAGAAACAATGTATCTTTCTAGAGGACACTGAGGGAGGGTCCTTCTGAGTAAAGGAGGAGAGTGTGCCTGGGAATGAAGCCAGATGAAGGAAGCAGTTGTTAATAGACAAAGCCACTGCCAGACAAGGATTTTATTAAAATCTAGAGGTTGGATCCATCTGTGCTGGAATTTCTACCTCAAAATTTCATTTTGTTTAAGCAATAATGAATCTGTTTCCTTTCACATCTAATCAAATTGCTCATGAATAATATGTGTGTTATATGCTGGTAGAAAATAGCTTTAGAAGTTTCGTGAGAAAGCATGCATAAAGAAATATACTTTTGAAATTATACATATTAAGATAGTTATATACCTGTATCTGTATCTATTTACATATATGTTCAAGCCCTCACACTTGACCAATGGCATGGTGGTCCAGAATTATAGATCTGAACTTATTTTTACTCAAAAGTTTAAGTGTTCATTTAATGTCTTTCAACTTCTAAAGTTGTTCTGAATCAGTTTGCTACTATATTACCTGTACCCCTACAGCCCATCCCCCCACAACCCCTCCAGTAACCCTCTGTTTGTTCTCGAAATTTAAGAATCTCTTATATTTTTGTCTCCCTCCCTGTTTTTTTTATTATTTTTGCTTTCCCTTCCCTTATGTTCATCTGTTTTGTATCTTAAAGTCCTCATGAGTGAAGTCCTACGATATTCGTCTTTCTCTAATTTCACTTAGCATAATACCCTCTAGTTCCATCCACATAGTTGCAAGTGGCAAGATTTCATTCTTTTTGATTGCCGAGTAATACTCTATTGTGTGTGTATTGTGTGTGTGTATTCTTTTTGATTGCTGAGTAATACTCTAGTGTGTGTGTGTGTGTGCGCGCACACACACACACACATATATATATATATGTACACACACATACACCACTTCTTTATCCATTCATCCATCGATGGACATTTGGGCTCTTTCATACTTTGGCTATTGTTGATAGTGTTGCTATACACATTGGGGTGCATGTGCCCCTTTGAAACAGCATAAGGGTATCCCTTGGATAAATACCCAGTAGTGCAATTGCTGGGTTGTAGGGTAGTTCTATTTTTAATTTTTTGAAGAACCTCCATACTATTTTCCCGAGTGGCTGCACCAGTTTTCATTCCCACCAGTACAGGCACTTACAGGGTTTTTAATTTTTTTTTTCTGAAAAGCCAGTGTCCCTGCTATTTATTTTTCCTGTTGTCTCTTTTTGGAAATCTTATTAATCAGATGCTAAAATGCCTGGATTGAGCCTCTAAATTTGTCATCTTTTTGCTACTATTTTTTCTTATTTTTATTCTACTTTCTGGGAAATTTTCTCAACTTTATTTTCCAAATGTTAACTATTTTTAAAGTTTTTTTTTACTATCATATTTACAATTTTAAGATATCTTATTCTCTGTTTCCTTTTTTTAAATAGCATTGAATTCTTATTTCATGAGTATAATACTTTAATTTGGATCTCTAAAAATACTGATTTTGGTTTGTTTATTTCTCAAATTCTTTTTTTTTTTTTTTTTTTTTACACTTTGGTCTTTCAAGTCTATCTTTCTCCTATGCTTTTCTCAAATGTCTAGTAATCCTTGGTATCTATTTATATTAAAAATGTAAATTTCACATTGAAAATGTACTGGGTTGACAGTGGAAACTTAGAATTTTACAAAATAAGATGCTGCTGGATTAGGGTGAGCCCTAAATCCAAAGACTTTTGCCTGAATAAGAGGTAAGGGCAATTCAGACACAGAGGCACAGATGATATTGGCAGAGGCTGGTGATAAAAATACAGGCCAAAGAAATTAAGGATTGCCGGCAAGTACCAGAAGCTAGAAAAAGGCAAGGAAAGATTCGGCCTTAAGACCTTCAGAGACAGCACAACCTTGACGACATCTGGATTTCAGACTTAAAGCCTCTGAAACTGTGAGAGAAAAAATTACTGCGGTTGTAAACCACCAAAGTTGTGGTAATTCCTTCCAGCCGATTTAGCAAACTATTACAGAGCTCTTTAAGGGGCGTACTTTGTTATCTTGGGTTTTAGAGTGGGATAAGTCAGGTGTGTGTGTGTGTGGGGGGGGGGGGGTGATAATCAGCCATTACACAGCTCTTTCTGGGTCTCACCAATATTCTGCTGATGTGACCCAGCTCACAAGGGTGTGTGTGCGCATATGCTTTCGAGGAGAACGGGGGGGTGGGGGGACAGTAGTAATAAACTTGGCTGCCAGAGTTCTCACTGCCAGTTAAGGGAGGAAGGTAGAAGTTTTCAGTTTTCAGTAGAAAAGCAACCCCTGGAGGGCTGGGAGGCACGAGACCAGAGCCTGTCTGGTTTGAACTGGGTAACCAGTATGCCTCCTTTCTTCAGCGAGAATAGGAGAGTGATATTCACCTGCTGTAGCGGATTGGAAGTGACACCCTGAGTGTGGAAATACTTCTCAAACTATCCGCTGTCTACCTATCTTCACGGTTAACTAATGCCTCCAGTTTTCTCCTTAACTTGCTGGCTCATGTTGTTTCCTCTGCGGTTTGTAAGTTTTCAGCTTTCTGCATTTTACCAATTCATTCCTGATACGTGAATTCACTTTCTTTTCTGCAAATTTTTTTGACATCTGTTCTTTGGTGTTACCTCCTTTCTTGCATTTTTACCTGGAGGTTTATGACTTTTTTTATGTATTCATTGTAATCTACTGGGATTTTAAGAAGTACTGATCCTAAACTCTTGTGTTTAAGCTATCAAGTTGAACTATAGATCTACAAATATTTATTTTTGAACTTTTTTGAACTTCTAACGTTTTTTTATTCGGGTCAATTTTTTCTTGGGTTATTAATGCTATTTTCTGTCAGACCCTCAGCTCCTTGTCTAAGAGATTAGGCAGAGAAAAATAAGTTGAAATAACCCTTCAACTAATTATATATGCATTAAATTCTAACTGTAAACTCTTTTTCTGACTATTTTTATTCAATATATTTAGCATTTATTCAGATAATTTTTAATTATTAAATAAGTCACTCTTGAGATATTAAAATGCCACAATCTTGACAAAAATTTAAGAAGTTTTGAAAAGACAAGTTAAAAATTTCAATAACGGTTGTTGCCGAGAACATATAATATTATCTGTTCTAAGAGTCATAGAATACAAAATACATGCAACACTTTAAGAATAAAATGTAAGTACAAAGATATATGGTTGACACTAACACATAAACAAAAGTTTCATCAGAAAAATGAAGCATAAAAATTATTTTCCCCATTAAAAATTTAGCCAATATTCAAGTTGTAGTCTAGACAGAAGCAGATTGAACTAATGTGGTGGACAAATGGACTGTTAGTAACCTTTCTTGATTATTCATCATTTTTATTTATCTGCCCAGCATTTAGCCATCTGTCTCCTCAGGTTTATCCCTCTTAGATATGGAAATACTTCAATATATAATTTTAATGATAAAATATTTCAAGGGACAAAATTGGCACATGGAATTCTCACACTTAACTTACAGAAAATGTGAAACATAGAATTTACAAAAATGTATACTACTTCCAAATTAGCAGGCATATAATATTAGGATACTTTGGTGGCATATGATTATACCAATAGAATATAGTTAAAAGCAACTGCCTCTTGTCCTCTTTTTTTAAAATTTTTTTTTAACATTTATTCATTTTTGAGATACAGTGAGAGACAGAGCATGAGCGGGGAGGGGCAGAGAGAGGGGGAGACACAGAATCTGAAGCAGGCTCCAGGCTCTGAGCTGTTGGCACAGAGCCTGACGCAGGGCTCGAACTCATGGACTGTGATCATGACATGAGCCGAAGTCAGACCCTCAACCGACTGAGCCACCCAGGCGCCCCTTGTCCGCTCTCCTTTGTTCCCAGTGTTCCAGCCCCAGTAGTTACCTCTGAGCCCCTTGAATGTTTTGCTCTTGTTAAAAAACATTTGCACAGCTGTCTCTTTTTCCTGAAAGTGTGTCTCCCACTGTCACTTTACGTAGTTTAATGCCTATGTATCCTCGTTTCAATTCAAATTTACCTCCCCATGGTTTTCCATAATGGTCATGAGTGCATTGTATTTTCTCACAGCATTTGTAACGTTCTCTCACAACACCTTATTTTAATCATTTGACTTCATGTCTATACTCTAATAAACTAATTTCATGTGGGCAGGAACTTTCAATTGACACCATTGTGTCCTCAGTTCAAGGCCTAGCATATAATAGAAGCTGCACTATATTTATTTTATTGTATTTGTTTTAACATTTATTTATTTTGAGAAAGAGAGAGACAGAGACAGAGAGAGACAAAGAGAGAGAGAACAGGAGAGGGGCAGAAACTGAGGGAGAGAGAGAATCCAAAGTAGGCTCTGCATTGTCAGCAGGGAGCTCGACACAACACTAGGCTCAATGACACCAACCGTGAGATCTTGACCTGAGCAAAATCAAGAGTCGGAAGCTTAATCGACTGAGCCACTCAGTTGCTCCGCCACAACATTTATTTTAATGAATGATGGCTCTGTAAGATATTTGACATAATTCAGGTTTGTTATTGTTGTTGTTTGTTGCTGCTTAACAAACTGTGCCAAATTGAAGGGCTTAAAACAGTAACCATTCATTATACGTCATGGGTCTGTGGGTTGATTTGGTACAACTGAAAAGTTCTGCTCTTCTCACCTAGATTCTTTTTTTGCGGCTGGAGTGATTTGGATCCTCCAATGTAATATTGGATCCTCTAATGTAATATTGGATGGCCAGACTTCTTTCCTGTTCGTGCATTCTCTAAGACCATCCTTCTCCATTTGGTCTCTCCAAATGTTCTTTCCGGTAGGGTAACCAGATTTCATTGCAGTTTAGGAATTCCAAAAGGGCGAAAGGAGAAGTTGCCAAATCTTTCTCAATACCTACACCCTTAAGTTTGGAATGTTGCTTTACACAGGATCCAAACAAGATTGAAAGAGAGGCAATAATATCCCCATTTTTAAAATGAACTAACAGTTTATTTTTGTGAATGGTGTGAGAAAGTGGTCTAGTTTCAACCTTCTGCATGTTGCTGTCCAGTTCTCCCAGCACCATTTGTTAAAGAGACTGTCTTTTTTCCATTGGATGTTCTTTCCTGCTTTGTCAAAGATGAGTTGGCCATACGTTTGTGGGTCTAGTTCTGGGGTTTCCATTCTATTCCATTGGTCTATGTGTCTGTTTTTGTGCCAATACCATGCTGTCTTGATGATGACAGCTTTGTAGTAGAGGCTAAAGTCTGGGATTGTGATGCCTCCTGCTTTGGTCTTCTTCAAAACTCCTTTGGCTATTCGGGGCCTTTTGTGGTTCCATATGAATTTTAGGATTGCTTGTTCTAGTTTCGAGAGGAATGCTGGTGCAATTTTGATTGGGACTGCATTGAATGTGTAGATAGCTTTGGGTAGTATTGACATTTTGACAATATTTATTTTTCCAATCCATGAGCAGGGAATGTCTTTCCATTTCTTTATATCTTCTTCAATTACCTTCATAAGCTTTCTATAGTTTTCAGCATACAGATCTTTTACATCTTTGGTTAGATTTATTCCTAGGTATTTTATGCTTCTTGGTGCAATTGTGAATGGGGTCAGTTTATTTGTCTTTCTGTTGCTTCATTGTTAGTGTATAAGAATGTGAGACAGGAAACCATCAAAACCTTAGAGGAGAAAGCAGGAGAAGACCTCTCTGACCTCAGCTGTAGCAATCTCTTACTTGACACATCCCCAAAGGCAAGGGAATTAAAAGCAAAAATGAACTACTGGGACCTTATGAAGATAAAAAGCTTCTGCACAGCAAAGGAAACAACCAACAAAACTAAAAGGCAACCAACGGAATGGGAAAAGATATTTGCAAATGACATATTTGACAAAGGGCTAGTATCCAAAATCTATAAAGAGCTCACCAAACTCCACACCCGAAAAACAAATAACCCAGTGAAGAAATGGGCAGAAAACATGAATAGACACTTCTCTAAAGAAGACATCCGGATGGCCAACAGGCACATGAAAAGATGCTCAACGTCGCTCCTCATCAGGGAAATACAAATCAACACCACACTCAGATATCACCTCACGCCAGTCAGAGTGGCCAAAATGAACAAATCAGGAGACTATAGATGCTGGAGAGGATGTGGAGAAACGGGAACCCTCTTGCACTGTTGGTGGGAATGCAAATTGGGGCAGCCACTCTGGAAAACAGTGTGGAGGTTCCTCAGAAGATTAAAAATAGACCTACCCTATGACCCAACAATAGCACTGCTAGGAATTTATCCAAGGGATACAGGAGTACTGATGCATAGGGGCACTTGTACCCCAATGTTTATAGCAGCACTCTCAACAATAGCCAAATTATGGCAAGAGCCTAAATGTCCATCAACTGATGAATGGATAAAGAAATTGTGGTTATATACACAGTGGAATACTACGTGGCAATGAGAAAGAATGAAATATGGGTTTTTGTAGCAACGTGGATGGAACTGGAGAGTGTGATGCTAAGTGAAATAAGCCATACAGAGAAAGACAGATACCATATGGTTTCACTCTTATGTGGATCCTGAGAAACTTAACAGAAACCCATGGGGGAGGGGAAGAAAAAAAAAAAGAGGTTAGAGTGGGAGAGAGCCAAAGCATAAGAGACTGTTAAAAACTGAGAACAAACTCAGGGTTGATGGGGGGTGGGAGGGAAGGGAGGGTGGGTGATGGGTATTGAGGAGGGCACCTTTTGGGATGAGCACTGGGTGTTGTATGGAAACCAATTCGACAATAAATTTCATATATTGAAAAAAAAATAAAATGAACTAACAGAAAATAAGCAAATAAAAGTAACTTAAGTAAGGTATTACTGTTGAGTAATGGAGCCAGAATTTAATCAATTTTTTTTTTACTCTAAACCTGTTGTTGCTCTTATGATTTGTATGCTTTTGTTCAGAAAGCCAAAATTTCTTCTTTTCTGCCTTATATATAATTAAAATATATTAACAAACATTTTAACCATGTTTGCTAATTTCATGTAAAAAGACATAAAATCGAATTTTTATATTCATGCAAATTTAATTAACATGAGAAAATTATAAGTAACATAAGCAACTATGAGTCAACTATCACTAAGTTTATCAGTTGGCCTTTTTTTTTTAAGTTTATTTACTTCTTTTGAGAGAGAGATAGAGCATGAACAAGTCGGGGAGGAGCAGAGAGAGACAGGGAAAGAGAGAAGCCCAAGTGGGTTCCACACTGTTAGTATGGAGTCCGATGTGGGGCTCAATGCAGTGCTCAATATGGGGCCACCAATTTCTGAATTTTAATCTTGAAACAAGGAATTGCATATTTAAAAAATAAGGATTACAAGACATCAGATGTGAAGTGATGATGTTGTACATAGAATCTAAATCAGAAGAGTGGTTAGTCATTTTTAATTCATCATTCCCACTTCACTTAGAAATGCTCTGCTTTTTTTTTTCTGATTCTTGAAGTATTATAATTCCAGAAAAGTAAACCTTTGCTTTAAACTTATATGACAGGAAATACTATCAACAGAAAAATTATTGCTTTGGTTTTGAACTTTTTTTGCCGGAAGATGTTACTCACATAATTAATAAAAAATGGCAAAATCTTGTAGACGAACACCTGAAACATTTCCTCTCCTGCAGGAGGCACTCCATGAACCGGTAATGTCCATGTAATGGATTTGCATTCTTATTTCTCTTCATCCTTTCCAGCATTTTATATTAGCACTGTCAAACTGTGTCAATATGTTAATTGTAAAGTGCTGTATCATTATTTAAATTAGCCCTTCATACATATTAGCAAGATTGTCATTTTTCTTTTGGCCTATTTCCTTTTCTGTGAACTGCCCTGTTATATATTTACAATTTTTGTAATGGCCATAGGGCTGCTTTTCTTATTGAGTTGTATTATACTGAGTCCATTGACCTTCATAAATACATTACAAATATCTTCTATCCAAACATGACTTGTTTTTGTTTGTGTTTTTGTTGTTGCTTTGTTTTTGTGGCTTTTAAAAAACATTACTGATGTTTTGTGGTACATAAGTTTTAATTTTAAAGAAGACTGTAAATTTCTTTGAGATGATTGCATTTTATGCTTTGAGAAGAAATGTGTCAAAGAAGTGCTTTTCACATGTAGGTCATTAATCAATATGGAATTTATCTTTGTTTATAGTATGAAATAGAGTGCCTCATTTATTGTACTGCCAGAAAGGAAGTTAATTATATCAACATGATTGATCAAATAGTCCATTCTTCCCTCACCTGAGTCATTTGGATCTATCAAGAACCTATGTCTGTGGGACTACTTCTGTTTTTCTGTTCTTTTCCATTGGCTTCCCTTTTTAACTTCACATAAAGGGGCACCTGGGTAGCTCAGTCAAACATCCGACTCTTGATCTGGGCTCAGGTTAGGCCCTCATGGTTCATGAGATTGAACACCGTGTGTGTCTGTGCTGATAGCCCTGAGTCGGCTTGGGATTCTCTTTCTCCCTTTCTCTCGGCCCCTCTCCCTCTCTCAAAATAAATGAATAACCTTTAACAGAAAAGTCTTTATAATCTCACATAAAAACCACACTATTTTAAAACTATGGAATTCCTATAATTTTGGTATCTGGAATTACGTATCAAGATAGATAATATTCAAAGTTGCCTAAATTCTTTTTTGTGTACCTCCTATGTAATTATGAGAACGAGTTTTTCAAGTTACGTATGTGTAAAAACACATTCTCTATTTCTAACAAGTTATTTTTAAAATAGGATTATCTTTTTTAACAAATTAAATCATCATATTCTTTAACATGGTATATCTTTACCATGTATTTAGTTTTTCCTTTAACCTGTTTCATTCTCTTTTATAACATTCATCAATGTCTTGCACATAATTTGTTAGATATATTCCTAGATACTATATACATTTGTTACCATTAGAAACATAAGCTTTTCTTATTAAAATTTTCTATATTTTCTTGAAATTTTCATCATGACAGGTTTTTTTTTTTGAATCCTATTTCTGTAATTTATGTTTTTTTCTTATTGCACTAGGTAGGACCTTTAATATAGTCCTGAATAAAAGATAGGTAATAATAATGGGCAACCTTCTGTTGACAGTTTATCATGTCCTAGGTTTCATCTAAGGTACATGTAATAGCTTATTTAAAACTCACAACACTCTAGATGAGGTAGACAATATAATTATTTAAATTATATAGAGGAATAAAATGAGGTAAAAAGAAGATAAGTAACCATTGAAGGCTTTACAGCTAATAAATGCCTCGGGGTGCCTGGGTGGCTCAGTCGATTAAGCATCTGACTTTGGCTCAGGTCATGATCTCACGGTTCACGAGTTCAAGCACCACATGGAGCTCTCTGCTGTCAGCATGAAGCCTGTTTCATATCCTCTGCTCTCCCTTTCTCTCTACCCTTTCCCCACTTGCTCATGCTCTCTGTCTCTCAAAAATAAATAAACATTGAAATAAATAAATAAATAAATAAATAAATAAATGCTTAGAATTCCACCTAAAGTAGAGCTAGAATTCCACCTGCATTCCTTCTATATTGCTATCCTCATGTATCTTGTTCATAACTGATTTGAAATAGATTGCATATAATTATTTGCCACTTATATTTGCTATTGTTTCAAATAGTACATTAAAATTGTTTTATTGAGGTATAATTGACAAACACAAAATTGCATATATTTAATGTGTACAACCTGATGAGTCTGAATACATGCACACACCACAAACAAGGTTTCCTCCTTTTCTTTTTCCTTTGTTAGGGTGATAGGAACACTTATAATATGAGATCTACCCTCTTAAGTTTTTAAGTGCACAATATTGTGTTTACTACAGCAATATATTATACAGTATATCTCGAGAATGCATTCATGTTGTGGAACTGAAACTTTATATCTATTGAACAATACCTACTTATTTCCTGCTTCTCCCAATCTCTGGCAACCAAACATTCTACTCTCTGTTTCTATGGGTTTGACTATTTTAGATACCAGGGTTTGATTTTAGAGTTTTTTCTAATTCTGTAAAAAAAATGCCATTGAGATTTTGATGGGGATAACACTAAATCTCTAAATCACTTTGGGTACTATGGACATTTTCACAATATTAAGAGCTCCTGGAAACACACAACCTACCAAGACTAAATCATGAAAAAATAGAAAATCTGAACAGACCAATCATGAGTAATGAGACTCAATCAGTAATCAAAAACCTCCCAGCAAAGAAAAGCCCAGGAACAGATGGCTTCATTAGTGAATCCTGCCAAACATTTAAAGAAGAATTAATAACATTCCTTCTTAGACTCTTCCAAAATATTGAAGAAAAAACACTTAACTTATTCATGAGTCTAGCATTATCCTGATACCAAAACCAGAAAAAATGTCATGAGAAAAAAGATAACTACAAGATAACTACAAGATAACTACATACAGACCAATATTTCTGATGAAATATTATCCTGATACCAAAACCAGAAATAATAGGATAGATGTAAAACTTTTGAGAAAATTCAGCATCTTTTCATGACAATAACCCTCAACATATTATAGAAATATTTTACATCAACATAATAAAGTCCATATAGGAGAAGCCCACAATGGACATCATGATTAATGGTAAAAAAAAACTAGGAGCTTTTCCACTGGTATCAGAAACAAAATCATTCCACTCTCACCACTCCTACTCATCATACTACTAGTGATAGCCAGATAAATTAGGCAATTAAAAGAAATAAAAGGCATCTAAATCAGAAAGGAAGGAGTAAAATTAACTATTTGCAGATGGCATAGTTTTATATGTAGATTATACCAAAGACTAACTCCCTTCACATGCATGCACACACACGAAGTGTTAGAATAAATTCAGTAAAGTTGCAGGATAAAATATCAATCTACAGGTCAGTTGTATTTCTGTACAATGAGACCAAACTACCTGGAAAGGAAATTAAGAAAACAATTTCACTTATAATAGCATCAAAAATAAATATTTAAAAATAAATTTAGCTATGGAGATGAAAGATTTATACATTGAAATATATAAAACATTGATGAATTAAATTAAAAGTACAAATACATTGAAAGACATCCTACATGCATAGATTTTGTAGTCCTCTATTAGGTTAAAGACATTTCTTTTTAGTCTCTGTCAAAGTACACTTTCTGTATCTATTCCAAAAAGTATATGATTTTCCTTTTCATTTATTAATAATTTATATATAATTCAATTTTGTAACAAATTCTATTTTCTAACATTAAATCACCTTTCTATTTCAGAAATAAACCCTATTTAGACATAATATATTTACATGTGCACACACACACACACACACACACACACAAATTTAATCCTCCCCAATGTATCACTGAATATAGGATAGACAACAAAGTTCATCAGAATTAGCCTTCTTTTTGCTACCTTAACTGACAGGAAATATTTAACATCATAGAAATATTTAACATGCAGTGTCATCTGAATGTATATGAAGAAATTAAATTATATTCTCAAAAAATGCCCATATCCCGTAGACATCATTTAAGTATGCAAGGGGTTTCTGATATAGAAACTCTTATCAATATTTACTTCAATTAATAAAGCAAAGTACTAACTCACCAGTCACCTTTGTCCTTGTAAAAATTCCACATTTTTGTCTTTTTTTAAAAATCATGCATCTTACAAGTTATTTTTTACACAAATGGGAAAAGTAAATGGTAGGTTATTATCATGGTAATATGGACTTAAGTATTTATATGATTTTGTCTATAGGTGTGCATTTAAATTTTTTAGTAATTCAACTCTGATAATTTAGGTTTAAGGAATTCATGAGATAATCCATAAGTGAAATTTGTATGGAAAACCACTAATATGATTTTCAAATTTGCTAGTCATCAGCATGCAGAGCTTATTTTCTAAATGCCAAAATTAGGCAATATTTCATTTCATTTGCAGATGTATTGGAGAGGAAATATAAACAAAACATTTTGTTGCTTAAATAGTTTCAAAAAATGAAAAATGGTAACTAAATCTTTAAGTCACATAAAATTATGTTTGACCTATAAGAGCTATTTGTTGATATCACAGGTCTTATATTTAATATATCTCTATATATCTATAATTCCTCTAAATTGTAATAATGTTTCTCCTTCAGATGAAATGTGCATAACAGACCAACACAATTAAATACCTGGAAGTGGAGAGACGGTGGAAACTATGAACCAGACACTGTAAACTCTTAAGTATAAACCTGGGACATTGAATAACATTTTTGTTTAGCATTAAACATTTCATATAGGTAACATTGCCTCAGCTAATAATAAATAAAGCCAATATTCAGAGGGACAAATTGCTGAAGATCATATGGCTGTGCAGTAGCCAAGCCAGGGTACAAACCCATTGTTGATTTTGATTTAAAATTTCCATGCTTTCTATAATAGCAGGCTTACTTATTTTTAATAACATTTTTAGATTCTATATCTTGTGTCAGAAAATTTTATACACACACATACACAAACAGAATGGGAGAGAGACAGAGGCAGAGACAGGGAGACAGCGAGAGATACAGAAGGAAACAGAGCAGTCTAACTGGACTACACTTGTGAATATAAGATAACAAATGCCTTAGCAATTAATTTAACGATAAATTTATAATAAATGTCATTCTACAAATAAGGAACCAGAAACATAGCCAATTGTTAAGATTGGTCCCTGGAAGCAGATAATGCTGGATTTCTCCTATGCCACACTTTTTAGCAGTGTGACCTTGGAACAGGCAATAGTTTCTCTACACATTACCTTAAAATGATAATAATATTTATACCTACTATTCTGGTAGAATTGTTTCTCTTTCCCAAATCTTCTCTTCCCTATCATATATCAAGATTTTTGCCATGGTTTTGTACTTATTGACTTTAAACTTGCCTTCATGGTTTGCTTTGGCTAACAGGATATTGTAGATGTGACATGGAAAGTTCATAAAATGTGTTCTGCACACTTGTAATTTGCCATGAGAAGAGCAGGACTTTGGTGTATTGATTTCCTTTCAGCTTGAACTCAAGAACAAAACCACATAGAAACACCTGAGCCCAAACCATGGCCAAAAGCCATGTCCAATCAACCTGTAGACTGAAGCAGAGCCATCTAGCTGAGTCCAACCCACCCACATCATCATATCCACAACTGATTTGTAGACTTTTTAACCTACAACAGTGTTTATTTGCTTTAAGCCATGGGATTTTATGTTGGTTACTTAGTATTTTTGTTAAAACGACTAACTTATACGTATCACACAGGATTGTTAGAATGCTAAGTGTGCTAGTAACATGGAAAATATATTGATTTTGAATCTGTTTTCTTTCCAATGTATTTCAAAAATCAAAAACAGTATTTTACCCAGAGTAGGTGTTAAAGAAACATTTGTTGACCATTAAATAAATACACATTGACTTTCATATAATCAGTGCTAATAAAAACAATATAGTTTCTTGTCAGTTCCTAGAGATGACAATGTGGATAACAGTTTATACAATACCCATTGAATTTTCTGCTACATTTATTTATAATAGGTATAATTGAACCAAGGAATTCAAAACTTAATCTTTAATAAAAAAATACTTTATTTTGTTTGTAACTAAAGTTTGTATCCCTAGTGGCAGACATCAGTTTATGAATATGTGCCAATGGTCACAAGAGGAGTTTGGGGAAAGAACGTAGATTGTTAGGATTAATTAGTTCTCATTAATCTGACAATGTCCATTCTTAAATATAAATGATTTAATGTAGCTTCCAAATGTGAATTTACAAGTTGAGAACTTCAAAAATACAATTGGCTATATTTTTATAGTAATGTATTTAGAAAGAAGAAAGGACATTAACATTTCATGGTTTGGGGATGTTTTTCATTAATTAAACAATGGACTATTAAATTATTTCTCAACTATTTCTTAGATTATTATTATATCTGTTTTTTTTTACTTCAGTTGTCTTTAAATCCTGTTATTTGAATGAAAGATAGAAAAGGAGGTTTATGAGGCAGAGGGCTCAGAATTTTCTGATAGTTGGGAGTTATGCAGGATTTGAGTTGGTAAAAAGAAGAGATTTTATCTGATCCTGCAAGCTCTGTAGATATTGAGTAAATGTTGAAATAAACAACAAAACACAATATAAAAGAGATGTAAATTGGCCTTCTAAAAGGATTGCACAGATAGCCACATATATGTTGATTAGTGCAATATGTGTATCTAATTCTGCCCACCTGAATACCAGACATATATATCCAACAACCTATTTAACATTTCCATTTGGACTGCTGTTTTGGATTTAACATGTCCGAAAATAATTCTTATTCATCACTAATTACCTCCTCCAGATTCTTCCAAACTCAGTTAATAGCAGCTATATTCAATTTTAGTCAACTCCCAAATCTTCAGTGTCTTTTACCTTCTCTCTTTTCTTATTACTACACTAATGCAAATCACTGTAGTCACTCTCTATATGCAAACTACTGGTTGAATGCCTGGGTCTTGCTGATTCCACTCATACTTTCCTTCTGTAATTTTTTTCCCACCAAAGCTTTACAGAGGTAAAATTACACATAAAAAAGTATATACTTAAGAGTACAACATGATGACTTGGCATAATATCCTCCAGAATTTTATGTTGTCACAAATGGCAGGATTGCCTTCCTTTTTTAAGGCTGAATACTATTCTAGTATCTATGTGCATCATATTTTCTTTATTCTTTCAACAATTGAAAGACAGGCTGTTTCCATACCTTGGCTATTGCGAATAATGCTTCAGTGAGCATCGGTGTGCAGAACTTTCTGTGAGATGAAGGCTTTGTTTCTTTGTATGTATACCTAGAAGTAGGATTTATGGATCACAGGCAGTTCTATTTTTAATTTTTTGAGAAATGTATATATTGTTGTCCATAACGGTGGCACCAATTTACATTCCTATCAGTAGTCTACAAAGAGTTACTTGTCTCTACACACTTGCCAACATTTGCTATCCTTTGACTTTTTTTGATAATAAATGTTCTAACAGGTGTGAGGTGATGCTGTGATTTTGATTTGCATTTCCCTGATAATTAGTAATGTTAAGCACATTTTCAAGTAACTGTTAGCCATTTGTATGTCATGTTTTGGCAAATGTCTATTCAAATCGTTTGCCCATTTTTAAATTAGGTTATTTGTTTATTTGTTAGTTAGTAAGTTGTAGGAGTTCCTTGTGTATTTTGGATATTAATTCCTTATCCAGCATATCATTTACAAATATTTTCTCCTATCCCACTGGTAAGTATCAATCATATAGCCAGAATGATCTTTTGAAAATGTAAATCATATCAAGTCATTCTCCTCGTCAGTACTCTGTAATGGATTCCTATCAAACTCAGAATAAAATCCAATTTTCATCCTGACCTACCAAGTACTACAGTAATATGGCCCTACCCTCTCTCTTTCTTCCCTCATTCATTGCACTCTGGATAATTTGATCTTCTTGTGATTCCTCTAATTAGCCAGATTCCTGAATCAGGTTTCCTGTACTTGGCCATTTCCTTTACCAGAAATACTACTCTCCAAACTCTTTATATTCCCTCACTTATTTTGGGTTTCTGCTCAATAACACCTCCTAAAAAGGCTTCTCTGGCAACTCAAATTTAGATTAAGTTCCATGAATGCATCATTGTATCTATTCATTTGCTGTATTCTTCTGCAAAGCATATTGTATTTGTTACTTATCTGGATTTTTCCAGTATAAAATACACTGTATGAGGGCAGGGATTTGGTTGGATTCACTGTTTATTTTCTAGGATCTAAATAGTGTCTGGCATACAGTAACCATTTCATAAATATTGCTGGAGTAAATAAATAAATTAGAGTTATGGGAAACTGTTGCATTTAAAGATTCAGAGAAGAACTGGGGAAGATGGCAGAATAGGAAGATCTTAAGCTCACTCAGTTCCACAAATGCACCCAAATAACATGAATGCCCGTTTAAATAACCCAGAAAATGACCTGAAGCCTGGCAGAATACATTCTCCTAAGCTAAATGTAGAGAAAATGCCACAGGGGAGGGAGGGCAGAGACTCAGTCAAGAACCAAGCTGACCCATGATACTGTCCATGGGAGGAAGTGTCTTTCCACACTGGGAAGACAAATTCCCAGTCACATTTGGCTTAACTTCATGCATTCTTACAATCAGTGGAGTTTAACATTTGGAACTTTAAAAATTGGCAGGCTTAGCTCTGCAGGAACAGGAGCCCAGTTGGACCCTGAGTCCCTGCTCTTAAAGAGGTAGCATAACAAACAGCTCCACTGAGATACAGCATAAAAGACTGGGATATACAGGGGGGAGATTTGTTTACTAATCATCAGAGCACGAGCCAGAGGGGTGGGGATCTTTGGGAGAGTTCTCCAGGAAAAAAAAAAAAAAAAAAAGAAGAGCTGGCAGGCACCATTTCCCACCCTGCCTCCCAACCTAGATACACAGACATCTGCAGGAACCAACTCAGCATGAACACTCTCCACCTAGCTTGCTAACATTGTGCTCCACTACTGCATTCTCCTGTGAACTGGCTCCCTCCAAATTGGCCTCAGCAGGAGTCAATCCAAAGTGGTGCCACAAGCATGCATTGTGCAATCAGTCCTAACAGAAGTCAGCACCACTACAAAGTGACTATTTTCCCAGGGAGAGGGAAAGATAACCACAAATGACAATTTGACTCCAGCCCCAAAAGTAGGCTGGAGGCAGACATCTGCTTTAACCGCAGGCTGTACCCACCAATGAAGGCTTCTCAGGGACAACACAGGGAGAGTGCGCTGCAGTTTGGTGCGACCTCAGCTCTAACAAGCACCTGGTCTTCCCCAACTCAAGCCCATACTAGTCCACAGGGATCAAACCCTGCCCACAACAGGCAAAGAGAGCCATTGCAGATTAGTGGGTTGAAGGCAAATGTGGCTCAGCCACAAGAGTAGGGTGCATGAAACACATGTAGGAGGTACCCCTGATATGCCAGGTTCTGGTGAACAGGGGACACTGCACTGCAGACACTACAAGGCATCTTCTTCATAAGGCCACTGTTTTCAAGAGCAGAAGATATAGCTGACCTTCCTAACACAGAAAAACAGACACAGAGAGTTAGATAAAATCAAGAGACAGTAGATGTCCCAAATGGAAGAACAGGCCAAAATCAGAGCAAGGCAGCTAAACTAAATGAAGATAAGTAATATGCCTGATAGAGAATTTAAAGTGATGGTCATAAAAAGACTCACTAAACTGGATAAAAGAGTGGAAGAGCTCAGTGAGACCCTCAACAAGGAAATAGAAAACATAAAAAAGGAACCAATCAGAGATGAAGAACTTAATAACTGAAATTAAATGTACATTAGAGGAAATAAATAGTTGACTAGAAGAAGCAGAAGAATGAATCAGTGACCAAGGTGACAGAGTAAAGGAAAGCAATCAAGCTGAAAAGGAGATAAGAAAATAAAAAAAAAATAAGAATAGATTAAGGGAACTCAGTGAAACCATCAGCTTATTTTATGAAGAAATAATAGCTGAAAATTTCCTGAATCTGGAGAAAGAAACAGAAATCCAGATCCAGGGGACACAGAGAGTCCCTGAAAAACATCAACCCAGGGAGGTCTACACCAAGACATGTAGTAATTAAAACAGCAAAAAGTAGTGATAAAGAGAGAATTTTAAAAGCAGCAAGGGGAAAGAAGACAATTAAATACAAAGGAAACCCCTTAGGCTATCAGCTGATTTTTCAGCAGAAGCTTTGCAAGCCAGAGAGGAGTGGCATGATATATTCAAAGTGCCAAAAGAAAAGAAAACCTCCAACCAAGAATATTCTGTCCCCAAGACTATCAATCTGAGTAGGAGAAAGAGTTTCCTAGACAAACTAAAGTTAAAGGAATTCATGACCACTAAACCAGACCTACAAGAGATGTTAAAGGGGATTATTTGAGTAGAAAAGACCAAAAGCAAGAGTTAGAAAAGTAGGAAGCATAAGTGCAGTAAAATTAAGTTTATCTATAAAAATCAATCAAAGGATTTACATAATAAAAGGATATAAAGTATGACATGACATAACTAAATCTTGGGTGGGGTGGAGGATTGAAAATTTTGTGATTTTAGAATAGGTCAAACTTAAGTGACCATCAACTTAATATAGACTGCTATATGCATAAGATGCTATATGTAAACCTAATGGTAACCACAAATCAAAAGCCAGTAATAGATATGCAAAAAATAAAGAGAAAGGAATCCAAGTATATCACTAAAGAAGGCCAGCAAATCATGAGGCAAGAGAGTAAGAGAAGAAAGGAACAGGAAAGAACTACAAAAACAACCATAAAATGAGTAACAAAATGCAATAAGTATATACTCTCTATCAATAATCACTTGATGTAAATGGACTAAATCCTCCAAAGAAAATGACACAGTTTGATGGAATGGTTAAAACAATAAGACCCATCTAGATGCTGCCTACAAGAGATTCATTTCAGACCCAAACACGTGCAGATTCAAAGTGAAAGGATGGAAAGCATTTATCATGCTAATGGAAGTGAAAAGTAAGCTGCCATAGCGATACTTACATTGGACAAAATAGACTTTAAAACAAAGACTGTAACAAGACAAAGAAAGACACTGCATAATCATTAAGGAGACAATCCGATAAGAAGATATAACAATTGTAAATATTTATGAACCCAAGTGAGAACACCAAAATACATAAAGCAGCTATTAACAAACATAAAGGAAGTAATTGATAGTAATACAATAATACTAAGGGATATTAATACTCCACTTATAACAATAGAGATAGACTATCCAAACAAAAAATCAACAAGGAAACAGTGACTTTGAATGACACATTGGACCAGATGGATCTAACAGATATATTCAGAACATTCCATTCTAAAGCAGCAGAATAAACACTCTTTTCAGATGAACCTGGAACATTCTCTTGAATAGATCACATATTAGGGTACAAAACAAGTTTTAGCAAATTCAAAAAAATTGAATTTTTTTCAATCATACATCTTTTTCAATCATGCATCTTTTCCAATGCTATGAAACTAGAAATGAAGCCAGAAGCTGATTCTTTGAAAAGATCAATAAAATTGATAAACCTTTAGCCAGACTCATTAGAGAGAGAGAGAGAGAGAGAGAGAGAGAGAGAGAGAGAGAGAGGGAGGTGGAGGAGAGGGAGAGAGGGAACTCAAACAAAATCAGAAATGAAAGAGGAGAAATAACAACCAACACCACAGAAATATAAAGGAGCGTACTAAGAGGGCATTATGAAAAATCATATGCTAAAAAATTGGTCAACATAGAAGAAATGGATGAATTCCTAGAAAAACATAACACCCCAAAACCAAATCAGAAAGAAATAAAAAATTTGAACATACTGATTACCAGCAATGAAATTGAATCAGTGATCAAAAACTCCCAACAAACAAGAGTCCAGGACCCAATGGCTTCACAGGCAAATTCTACCAAACATTTAAATATGAATTAATACCTATTCTTCTCAAACACCCGTAAAAAGTAAAAGAGGAAGGGAAGCTTCCAAATTCATTCTATGAGGCTAGCATTACCCCGATAACAAAACCAGAGAAAGAACTACAAATAAACAGAATTACAGGCCAATATCTCTGATGAACATAAATGTAAAAATCCTCAACAAAATATTAGTGAAACAAACCCAACAATACATTTAAAAAAATCAATCACCATGATAAAATGGGATTCATTTCAGGGATGTAAATGTGGTTCAATATTCACATATCAATCAACATGATACATCAAATCAACAAGAGAAAGTATAAAAACCATATGATCATTTCAATACATGAAAAAAAAAGCATTTAAAAAAGTATAACATCCATTCATTTTAAAACCTCTCAACAAAGATTTAGAGGGAACATACCTCAACATAACAAAGGTCATATATGAAAAACCCACAGCTCATATCATACTCAATGATGAAAAACTGACAGCTTTTGACCTAATATCAGGAATAAGACAAGGATGTCCACTCTCATCACTTTTATTAAACACAGAACTGGAAGTCCTAGCCATGCCAATCAGACAAGTAAAAGAAATAAAAGACATTCAAATTGGTAAGGAGTAAGTGAAACTTTCACTATTTGCAGATGACATAATATATATAGAAAACCCTAAAGATGTCACCAAAAACTACTAGAACTGATAAATGAATTCAGTAAGGTCATAGGATACAAAATCAAAATGCAGATATGTGTGGCACTATTATACACTAATAATGAAGTAGGAGAATGAGAAATTGAGAAGACAATCCCTTTTACAGTTGCACAAAAATCATAAAGTACCTAGGAATAAACTTAACCAAGGAGGTAAATGATCTATACTGAAAACTATAAGACATTAATAAACGAAATTGAAGATGACACAAATTGAAAGATACTGCATTCTCATGGACAAGAAAAATAAATTTTGTTAAAATGTCCGTACTACCCAAAGCAATCTACAGATTCAATGCAATCCCTATCAAAATAGCAACAACATTTTCCACTAAAATTTTTATGGAACCACCAAAGACCCTGATTAGCCAAAGCAATCTTGAAAAAGAAGATCAAAACTGGAGGTATTATAATTTCAGATTTAAATTATACTACAAAGCTATAGTAATCAAAACAATGTGGCAATGGCACAAAGATAGACACAGAACAGTAGAACACAACAAAGAGCTGAGAAATAAATCCACAATTATGTGGTCAATTAATGTATGACAAAGGAGGCAAGAATATGCAATGGGAAAAAGTCTCTTCAATAAATGATGCTGGGAAAACTGGAAAGCTGCATGCAAAAGAATGAATCTGGACCACTTTCTGACACCATACACAAGAATAAACTCAAAATGGATTGAAGACCTAAATATGAGACTTGAATCCATAAAATTCCTAGAAGAGAGCACAGGCAGCAATCTAGATATGTCTCTGGAGGCAAGCTAAACAAAAGCAAAAATAAACTTTTGAGACTACATCAAGATAAAAAGCTTCTGCACAGCAGATGAAACCATCAACAAAATTAAAAGGCAACCTATTGAATGTTAGGAGATATTTGCAAGTGATATATTCGATAAGGGGTTAATATCCAAAATATATAAAGAACTCACACAACACCAAAAAAACAAATGATCCAATTAAAAATGGAGAGGAGACATGGGGCCTAGTTGGTTGAGTGTCTAACTTTTGGTTTCGGCTCAGGTCATGATCTCATGGTTTGTGAGTTCAAGCCCCACATTGGGCTCCGTGGTGACAGTACAGAGCCTGCTTGGGATTCTGTCTCTCTCTCTCCCTCTCTCTCTGCCCCTTCCCTGCTCACTCTCTCTGTCTCCAAATAAATAAATAAACTTAAAAAAATTTTCAAAAAAAAATGGGCATGATACATGAACAGACATTTTTCCAAAGAAGACTTAAAGATGGCCAACAGACACATGAAAAGATGCTCAACATCACTCATCATCAGGGAAATGCAAATTAAAGCTACAGTGAGATATCACCTCACATCTATCAGAAGGGCCAAACTCAAATACACAGAAACAAGCGTTGGCAAGTATGCAGAGGAAAAGGAATCCTCATGCACTGTCAGTGAGAATGCAAACTGCTTCAGCCACTGTGGAAGACAGTATGGAGGTTTCTCAAAAAATTAGAAACAGAATTACCATATGATCTAGTACTGCCACTACTAGATATTTACCCAAAGAATACAAATACACTGCAACAAAAAGATATATGCATCCCTATGTTTATTGCAGCTTTATTTACAATAAGCCGAATTATGGAAGCAGCCCAAAGGTTCACATATACACGACTGCATATTCCTTAGTCATATAAAGCATGGAATCTTGCCATTTCCAAAAACATAGATGGATCTAGAGGGCATATTGCTAAGTGAAATAAGTTGGTCAGAGAAAGACGTATACTGTATGATTGCACGCATATGTGGAATTTAAGAAATGAAACCAACAAACTAAAAAAGAGGAAAAAAAACAAAACAAAAAAAACCAGATTCTTCACTCAAACTGGTGATTACCAGAGGGGAGGTGGGTCAGGGGATGGGTATAATGGTGAAGGGGATTAAGAGTACACTTTATCATGATCAGCACTAAGTAATGTATAGAATTATTGAATCACTATATTGTGCACCTAAAACTAACATGACACTGTAACTATACTGGAATTAAATATATATATGTTTTTTAATTTTTAAAAATATAAAGACTCAGAGACAGGTAGACAATTTCATGAAATTTTGTTCCCAAAATTCATTTATGTTTTTAACTCCACCATATTCACTAAAAATATCCAAGTATTTTTATATAGTCTCTTCATGAAATGTATTAGAAAAACAAAATATAACAAAGGTTTAAAATATATCCTAATTCCTAGGAAGAATAACTTGAATGAATAATTTAAAAGAAATATCTGATTTAGGAAAGCTTTATTGTAAGAAATATGTTATCACTTTGTAATTTACATATAATTTTATGCATGTTGCTGAATAGAGGACTTGCAAAAATTCTTATTTTTTCTTAAATTTTTTGTATTTTATGTTATTAAGTTGCCCAAAAATGATTATTTAGTGATAGTGTAAAAACAAGTATGAAATCAAAGTTCTAACATAAGTTTCAAAAAACATATATTGGAGAAAGTTAAAGAGTCTTTTGTTGTATTGATAATTTTTCTCTATGATCAGTTGTTGCTGTTTTGAGTTGTTCATCATGATTTGGTAAGTTTAGCACAACTGATTTATACAATGCACTGATGATCTCGGAAGCTTCATGAAAATGATAAAATTGCCCAACTGCACCTTTAGAAATTTTGTCAACAATTTCTAATACTTGTTGAGTTTTGACAACCCAAAATGTAACCAAAATTCTTATTCTCTATTTATAATAGACATTTACAACAGATGCTTTATACGTTTGTGATGACTTTTCAAAGGAGAAGTAATCATAATGTTTGCAAATGGAATCTCGTTTGGCAAAATGGTTTGACCCGCACGCAGTGACAATGCCAATTTCAGAATTTGCAGAAATCTCCAGTGTATGTGAAAATGTTATAAACACACATACTCGCACCAATCTCATATACTTCTGAAGGCGTTCTACAAGGAATATAGTTGAAGACTGATTGTAAAGTATATTGAACATTTATGAAACAAGAAAACATTCAGTTGAGACTCATTCAGTGAGGCATTTAAGGTTTTCACTGAACAAATTATATACAGCCTCTTCCCCAGGGATATATCAATTATGTAAGTCTCAATGTAGCATATCAAAAAAGGTTATTTATGGCTGATATAAAGTATATTCCAGAGAATTTTCATGTGTTTATTTTGCCCTGGTCTATACACTTTCAAGGGTTAATCTTGACACTATTTCTGTTATTTTGTACAAACTTCCAGTTATGCAAATATTAATAATCCAATGTAATTGTCTTCTATACTGAGTACATAATTATACATTTAAAGTACATATAATCATTATGATAGTTTATTGTTTATAGCATGAAGATTTTGTATATTTTATATTTTTTCTTAGGAATTCTGCATGAATTGATTGACAAGACCCTTAAAACTACAGAAATAAGTTAGATTTGAACCTAGAAGACTTAATTATCAGTAAGTGTTTGTGTTAGTAGGGCCAAAACCTAGCTAGAATTCTAGATCTAGACTTTGGTCTAGTCCTAAGTAGAGACTACAGTCTCTTGCTTGAAGGACGGATGCGCTTATTTTATATAAGTAATTAGGAAATAATCTAGCTCATTTGTTATCTAAATACATGCACATAAATGTAGGATTTTAATGGAGAGAGAATGATTTCGCAGGTAGGTATGGATTTATCATAATCACATATGATATTTAAGATGCTTGGGCAAAGTTAAATTACCTAATGTAAGAAAACTATTTAATTTCAGGATTTTTTGGTTATTTGCTTAATGTTCTATTTTAAATCCTTCTTTTACATGGTCTCCAATACTTTCCTTACTTCTCGCATTCATTTCTCCTTAATAGTCTTTCCATTCATCAACACCAAAAGGGAAGTGTGAAAGAGTCTTATGTTTTTAGAATTCTACAGGTGAAAGGATTTTACTGGCCAAAACAGAAAATAAGAAATCCTTATTTTTGACTAATATATAGCATATCCAGGTAAAAAATAAACCAAGAATAACTGGTAGATCTGCCCTATGCATTCAGGTGAGGCAGTAGTAATGGGATCGTAAGATTTTTCACTGATAGTACAAAAACAAGTATGAAATCAGAATCCTTTTACTAGCTTGAAGGACTGTATGAAATCAAAATCGTACAATCAAAAGACTGTAAGATTGGCTTTGTGTTTACCGTGCCTGTACGCCACGACTACATTCATCAGTAAACTGTCTGCCAAGTATATCTAGAGACTCGAGAACGTCCCCCTGTGCTCACTAGCAAGTTGGACGCTAGGGGTTCGGCTGCTATCACTCTTGCCCTGCTGGGCTACTTCATCTCCTTGTGCATCCGAGGGGAAACCCGAAGGGCAGCCCTCGCTATTCTCCCAGCTTCATCATCTCCCCCACGATCCCTTGTCAATTTCGCCAGGTGCTTCCACTGCCAAAACAAGGCAGTCACTTGTGAGAGCGACGCCTGCACGCTTGCCTCTCAGGAGAGCCCAAGTTATACAGGCCACACGGGAAGGCATTCATCCACCTATCACGTACCAGCTGAGTGACTCTGAGTGAAGTTATAGAAGTTTCCGTATCTGGAAGATACTGTAGTGTTTCTCTTTCAGCGTTTCATGAGTACCGCATGAGATTACTTGGCACTGAATAAACCTGTCAATCAGTACTATTTTATTTAGCACAGTTGCTGAGGTAGAAAAGAACTAAATAGGAACCTAACTAAAAGATAGGATTTATTTCCAGCAATACACATTTTATCCAATTTAGGCCAGCTTATCTGATATTGTCAGAAAAGTTCTGATATGGTCATGGGTGTGCACATTCACTTAAAAACTTCAGATCAAATATTAGAGCAATATAAATTCAAAAGCATGCCATAGAATACATCCAAAATCAAAGTTGTTGTGGTATGACAGAATAAGTGCAATGTGGAGATTAATTCATGAATTAACATGCTAAATAATATAGCTTGGTAGAGAGAAGTAAACATCTTAGGAGAATATTAAGATAGACATGAAGACAAGGACAGTTCTAGTTTATCCATGGGAATAATTAGTTGTTGTAATGCTTTGCTACTCTGTGAAGAATGAAAATAAAGAAACTATTTTTCTTTAGATTTTTTAAACATTGAATGAGATCAGAGGCTATTAATTCTTGTCTTGAAGAAAAAACCATCATGTGATTAAAAGCATTCAAAGTGTCAAGCAAATGAAGTTCATCCAGTTCTATGTGTTTGATACATGTATTTAATGGCTTAGTACGGAAATATCTTATAGCTTGCACCAAATATTATTCAGTTCCATCTTTTACTGTAGTAAAAATAATATTGCTGAATCTACTAAAGAAACCTGTAACATTTTTGTAGGAGCATATGAATTTATTATGACAAAAAAAGTCACTGTAAAAGTTAAATATTCATTTGAATTATCTCATTTATTCATCCTGAATCCAACAACTATCCACTCATTGAATTCAAATACTAATCACTTTAATATACAGCGTTGGATACCACTGCGTACTACTCACATGTTAGATGCTGAAATTACAAAGGTGACTAAGACTCATTTTCTACTCACATACAATGCTATAGAGGTTTTGCGGGAGGTCACTGAAAAGCCTGGTTGATGTGTGAAGTAGACCCAGGCACTCTGAGGCTCCTTGCTCCCTCCTCTGCCCTTGGAATGTGGGTTCCACTTGGCTTTCACACTCCCAAAGGCGGCTCTAAGGACATAGCCTTGAGATGGTGATGTGATATTGAAAATACTACATGGTACATGTAACTAAACCCTGTTAAGGCCTCTTTATAAATTTAAGATTTGAGATTCTGGTGTGGGGATCCATTTGTTTTGCTGCTGTCCAAGATGAGCCTCATATATAAGTTTCCTTTGCTGATTCAAACTGCCACCTACCAAACTGGGGTGGCCTGCCTCTTTCTCCAGTCACTCACTGTACCCTGGATGGTACAGGGCTGGTTTCAGATTATACCCAGGAAGCTCCAGAGAGTATTGAGAACCAACAAGAGGAACTAACATGTAACAACAAAAGATATTTGCAACATTTGCTTGATTTTTACTGAAATATTTTTAAATAGATTAAATACACCATTGTATTTTATCCCTAGATGTCTTAGGGATCTTAATTATATAAAACAAATCTGTTCTACTACATTACCACTAATCATTACCATACATAAAAACTGGCAACAATTACTGCATCTGGTGTATTAAAATTTCCTCAATTTTCAAAAACCGGTTTGTTTAAATCAGGATCTAATCAAAGACCACGTAGTTTGCATTCCGATACTTTATCTGTTGAGTCTCTTTTCACCTAGAATAATCCCCCCTTGCCTAACTTTTGTTTCCTTGTGACACGAATTTGTTGAAGCTGAGTCAGTTATCCTGTAGAATGTCTCATCTTCTGAAATTATCTGAATAAATAAATGTAGTGTGTGTAGGTATGTGTTTGCCATGTAACTCCTATCTCTTATTTGCTAAATATCATACAAAGCTAGATAAGGTAGTAGACACAGGGTAAACATATTTGGCAAGAAAAATTCACAGCTGACACTGTGTAATGAAGACACAAATCTGTTTGTTCCCCCAGCCCCGTTAGTACAGATAAGATTATTGGCAGGTTTAAGTTGGAGATACAGCTAGATCTCTCCATTATGAAGCCACATTCCGCTCCCCCCCCGCCCCCCGCCTTGAGCAGCAAGTAAACTGTGTGGTTAAAATCTGATTGCATGGAAATATCCAGGTTTATTCAGCCTTTCATACTGATTTTAGCCCCCACTGACCTTTCTTCCTGAGTCAGTTGTTTCTTTAGCGTTGAAAACTCCCAGTAACTCAATGATATTTCTCCTATAATTACTAGTTGTCATTTTTCTGTAAATAAGCACCTTCCATTATCAACTCATGGACTTTTGGTTATCCTATATAACTCCCATTAAAAGTTAGGTGTGCTTAATTTTTTAATCACCATTTTTCAGAAGTAGTTATTTGTGTAACAATCAGTTCCACTGGTGACTAATGAAGTTTCTGTTTGTTTGGTCTTGTTTTGCGGTTTGGCTCTTCACATATTTATTTGAAATACTATTTTTAAGTAGTGCACATTGATAAATACACATAGTAAGCATTATTACTCACCGATATTTCTGCTATCCCTCTTAGTCAGTGAGAAGATTCCATGTCCTCACGCCCTTGAAGTACGGGATGATCTCATCACGTAAGATGATTACGTTAATAATGTGCAGCTGAGGGTAACTGCAAACTCAATTCTTCATGTTCTCTTTTCCCACAGCCGTAGCAAATAGTCTCTAGATGGTAGGGATTCATCTCCTGGTCCCTGGATGAGGATTATGAGTAGTACACCCCATGCAACTTTCGAATTATTTGCAGAAAGACTGAGAAGTCTTTTTTTTTAATTGCTTTAAAACACTGAGTTTTTTAGTTTTATTACAATACAATTTAACATATCCTGACACATGTAGTGAGATATTGGACAGTGTCTTACAGAAGGGTTTTAAAACTACAACTTTCAGAATTTGCTCATCACTAAAATATCTATATGCAATATGGGAGTGTTTTCAAATATTCAGATATTCTGTGCTAAGTAGGGAAAACTCAGTTAACTCTTTCTATTTTACTTTCCTTCCATATGTTCTCACATTAGGTATATGCTTATCACTAGAATGTTCCAGCTCCCTTGGTGGCAGAAAGTTGAAATCCTTCAGATGCATTTGCTTAAATAGAACACTGTAGTTTATCTCCAGATTAAAGTAATTGGCAGAGAACTGGAAATAGCAGTCATAACAATTGTTTAACTGAGAAACGATTATCCATATGTGGCTACAGGGCTTGTGAGAAATTGAAAAGGCTAAAACGCTACCAGGGCCTCCATTCAGCTCTTAATCCCTGTTCAGCATGTTCAGGCTTTTCAGTTTTCCAATTTATTTTCAGATTCAATCTCTACATCACACCCAGTGCTATCACGCCATATGCTGCTTTCTGCCCTTTCACACTTTCCAAGAACACGAAAAGCTAAAATCTATAGTCTAGTCTGGGAAGTAAGAAATGCTCAAAAATAACTGTACCACAAAGGAGAGAGTGATAAATGCCATTGGAGAGGAGCAGATAAAGTGCTAAAGAAGTAGGCAAAAAGATCCTTTCCAGCAATGAGATGTGAAAGATGTTTTTTTATACATCTTAAGTAGGTAAACTATGGATGTATTACTACAAATGGAAAGAGGCATTCTAAGCAGATTGTGGTGGAAAACACTGATCAGTGGAGCATATGGGGGAAGGCTCATCAAAGGGTTTTATCAAAGGAGAGAGCATGTTGTTGTTATTGTTGTTTTTCCTCACTTCCCTAAAGAGAAATTTGTGACCTTTTTCCTATTTGAAGGAATATACCCAGTTCCTGATCCCGAGATTCGATAACCCAGTCCCTACTTATGGATAACTTCTAGTCTTCACTGAGGTCACTACTTAAATATTAGTTTTTCAAACTACTTTAGGTATTCTGGTTTTGAATGTTGCACGTGGGGCTTTCCATGTGTTGCACTTAACGAAGTATCAAAAAGTCATTGTTCTACTTTTTACCCTACTCTCATCAGACTTTGAGTTTTATGTGAAAAGAAATTGTTAGTCCATAGCAAGTGCCTCAGACATACTTGTGATTAAATTGAAGCTAGATTTGAACCAGATAGGCCTGCAATTTATAGTTTATTTAGGGGTTGGGAACCAGGACAAATTAATGAAAAAAATACTCCAAGTTCCTAAATGAGAGAAGGCTATTGAAGATAATTATATTTGTTTTCTATGGCTGCTTTGACAAATTATTTAAAAGTCAGAGGCTTAAGACAACACATATTTATTCTTTTACAGTTCTGTGGGTCAGAAATCTGACATGAGTCTCAAAGACCAAAAACCAAAAAATAGGCAGGCTTTCCTTCTTTTATGGAAGCTCCAGGGGAGAATTTATCTCCTGTCTTTTTCCTGCTCCTGAAGGCCATCCTTGCTTGGGATTCCCTCTTCAGTCTTCAAAGCTCAGTAACCCTGGATTGAGTCCTTGTCATGCTCCTGTCTCTCTAGATCTTACGATTCCTTCTTTTACTTTTAAATACACTTATGATTACATTGGACACTCCACTCCCATAATCCAGATTACTCCTAATTGAAAGTCTGCTCACTGACAACATTAATTTCATCTGCAACCTTCATTTCCCTTTGCCATGTAACCTAAGATATTCACAGGTTCCAGGGATTAGGTTGTAGACATCCTGGGAGGGCCATTATTCTGCCTACATCATTAGCCTTCGGAAATGTTGAAGGCTGATATATCAGATTAATTTAGTCTCATGAAATTACTGATGAGGTTCTCCTTGAGGCAATGGCCAAATATATTCCCATTTACTCCTCAATACCAGAATAAATAAACCCAGGTGAATAGAATAGAGAAAGGGCAGACATCAGCAAAGATGCTATGCCTTAAAAACCATATAAATGTGTACTATTAATGAGATCAGTAAGAACCCTAGGTTATTTTTACTAGTGTATGTCCCGAAAGGGTATCATCTCTGATCTAATTCTGTCTCCAAGTAGAGCTTTATTTATCATACATGCTTTTGTCCTTCCTTTTCCTAAAACTAACCTCTCCTCTTTTGCTTGGCTACACTAAAATCTAAGCATTTATATCTTAACCACAAGAACACTTTTCTTCTATTTGTATCCATGTCTTTTTCTTACCAGATTGTAAGCCTGTTCAGAGAGTGAATTCATTCCTCTTTATAAACACTGAAGTTCTGCAATTTTCATATGTCAATCAGCTGTTCAGTAAATGTCTGCTAACTGAATCAAGTGAATGAATGTGGACATGAAGCAAATGAACCAAAAACTCAAATCATATTATTTAGATATCAATTGGAAAGACAGCATTCCATGATCCACGCCTATTTGAAAACTGTTTAGGACATATCAAATCTACACGACAACACCATTTCCAATTCTGACTTTAGCACAATTACGGGGATAGATACAGACTCCACAAAAATATTATTAGAATATTAATATTACTGTTGAATAGTTCAGTCCACAAATATATATGTGCATACTAAAGATAGCTAAATTTGCTGCCATTATTATTCTAAGTTACTTAAGAGTAATATTTTATATGAAAAGAAACGAGGTTTAAGAGTCATCTCTAGATTTGGAGGAGACAGTGGATTGATGGCTTTCTACTGCAGTCCATCAGTAGAGTAGGCAGTGGGGATCATAAATAAACTAAGGCTAGCCCTCAATGAAAATGAGCTAGTTCAAGAGGTAAAAATTAAAGTAGTCTTAATACAGTCCGTAAAGTATAGATACACTGAGTCTTATGCACATATACACATTGGACTTGACCCAGTATGGAGGAATCAGTCAGTAAGACTTCACTGAGAAGCAAGTAGCTATGCTGAAGTCCAAACAATGAGAGAAGGTGGCAAGACAAAAGATTTTTAGAAATATTAACTATGGAGAACAATGTGTTTAGTGATTTTTCCATGTGAGGGTTGGGGGAAAGAAGGATTGTAGTTCCCGCCTTTGAGATTTATAGCCCTAATCCAGAAGGGGAAATAGAAGAGGTGAAGCATGTCTGGGGAGAAAGAGCTCAGTATTGGACATCTATTCAGTCCACAGTTGAATGTTATGTGAGAAACCTATCTATTTACATTGCAAGATATATTTGCCTTAACAAATGTTGTACAGTGTGTTGTGTCACACTGTCTGTCTCTATGCCTAACAACGTGAAAAATCCATACATTTTGTTATATGACAAGCATTGGGGCCAAAGCTCCATGGCCAATTCTAAATGGTTCTGATAGCAAAGATTTTCTGATATCAGTAACAACATTGATAACAACAAGGGATTCATCTCAGAGAACCGAGCTCACATTTGTTGACTGTCCTCCCATTGGTCGAGACAACTTATTTGGTAGAAATTCAGTAAAACATAAGAAAGAGTTTCTGCTTTAAAAATACTCTCAGGCTAGCATAAAACATGGACTACAGTACAATTAAGAGTTTGTGTTCTATTATGATCTGAACAAAGTGGTATAGTAACACAAGGAGAAATTTGGAATGGTTGAAGTTATTAACTATTTTTATTTTTTATTTGAATATAGTTGACATGCAATATTACACTAGCTTCACGGGTACAGCTTAGTAATTTGACAAGTTTATACATTATGCTATGCTCACCACAAGCATAGCTACCATCTGTGTGGTTACATTGCTATTGTAATATCACTGACTATATCCCTTATGTTGTGCCTTTTATCCCATGACTTATTCATTCCATAACTAGAAGCATGTATTTCCCTTTCCCTTTCACCCATTTTGCCCCAACTCCTACCTCCCTGCTCTCTGTTTAAATGTCTCCTGGATAAGAAACCTATCACCTATCAAAACTACCTCACAGACCACAGTGTTTTGGAATCTGAAGTCATCGCCATCTGTAAATATCACTCATGTTATAGCTGAAATCCAGGCCATCTACTGAGGTCCAATTTCAGTCACCTTTTAAGGAGTTAGGTTGTAAATTGTTCTAAATGTATTTATTTATGAAACAAACATGTATTAAATATTAAAAACATACCTGTCACTAAGCATGACAGGGTGAGAGTGAAGAGGGCAATCGGTGATACAGGATGGTCCCTGCTCTTGAGGGACTCACTCTATTGACAAAGAGACAGGTGTAGAGCAAGAGAAATGTGGTAGAATAGTATAGTTGTTCATCTTTTTTTTTTTTTTTTGAGAGAGACAGAGATAGAGAGCGACCGGGAGAGGGGCAGAGAAAGGGAGGGAGACAGAGAATCCCAAGTGGGCTCCATGCTGTCAGCGCAGAGCCCAATGCAGGGCTCAAACTCCAAATTGCAAAAGATGACCTGAGTTGAAACCAAGAGTCGGATGCTTAACTGAACCACACAGGTGCCCCTAGTTGTTCATCATTTTAATGAATATGATGCTCACAAGAGTGACACATTAGCACAATCCTTCTGGTGTGATAGAGAGTGCATACATCTGACCCCCATTGTGCCAGGAAATGGGTAAGGGCTCTCAGAGCTGGTATCAAGTGCCCACTGAAGATATCTCCATTTACCAAAGACAAGATGTTTCCTTGGATTCCATAATCTCTGCTGTAGCTTCCAGGTCTCTATGACTTGCCTAGGATCCTTTTTTCTGGCACTAGTTACCGCTCTTCTCTTTTGCCACTGCAGGTTCCTGTAAGGCCTAGGTCAACTGTCCCCGTCCCACTCACCCAGGCCATTCCTAGAGTTCTGCAGCGCCTCTCTTAGTATTCTGCTGCCCTGACTCCCTCAAGGGAGTCGGAAGGAAACATAGTACCAAAAGCAAACAGTGGGAGTGTGGTAGTAAATTACACGTAGACATACACTCAACAACCTCAACGAAAACAGGCTCCCTCCTCAAATAATACATAATCCCCTAGATAGCAAAGGAAATTTCTTAATCATTTAGCATATATGGAATGGTTTTGTATGCCAGGAACAAGGGATACCAAGTGGGTAGTGTCTCTTTCCATCATGCCTTGCACACAGTAGAATGTTAGTGCCCCAATGCTGAAACCAGATCTTTATCCTGGCTCAGCCAGGTTTCCTCTGGCCCTTTCCTACCTTTGAATGCTGTCACCACTCTGCTTTCTCCTGTTCTGGGCATTAGTTCATTTTGTAAGAGGGAGAATAATATGGTAGGCAGATGGTGAAGGGGAGATTGGAGGAGGGAATCTGTGAAACAAAACAAAAACAATGCAAAATACAAAAAACATATTTGGTACTATAATGTTGTATAACAATAAATGGTAGCTAG
Organism: Felis catus; assembly: GCF_018350175.1. Classification (NCBI taxonomy): domain Eukaryota; kingdom Metazoa; phylum Chordata; class Mammalia; order Carnivora; family Felidae; genus Felis; species Felis catus. The sequence continues at coordinate 56,859,402 of NC_058385.1, forward strand.
AAACACTCCATGCTAAGACAGATGATATGATATACAACCCAGGAGGAGAAATCAGAGGGAATAGTGTGGCAGAGGCCATTGGCTTCAATTTGTTGGATCTCAAATCTGTTGGATTCTCTAATATTCTGTTTCTGATAATGCCTAAGTAAAGGTATTTTATTTTCTCTTCTTTTTAAAAGTCTCCAAAGTAATAGAACACAAATCATCTGTTTCTCTGGGGAAGGGAAGTCAAAATTAGTATTATTCTGTAAAAAACTGATGCATATCTGAAACTAATATTATACCGCATGTTAACTAACTGGAATTTAAATAAAAACATGAAAAAAACTAAGTTAAAAAAAACTAAGTAAAAAAAATGGTTTGTTAAATAAAATGTTTCCCTCAGGAAAGAATGGAAAACTCATCAAAACCTCTATGCTCAGGGTGGTTGGGTGGCTCCAGTTAGTTAATTGTCCAACCCTTGATTTCAGCTTGGTCATGATCTCATGGTCATGAGATCAAGCCCTGCAATAGACTTCATGCTGAGCATGTAGCCTGATTAAAATTCTCTTTCTCTCTCTCTCTCTCTCTCTCTCTCTCTCTGTCTCTCCCCTTCAGCCCTCCCCCCTCTCAAAAATAAAGTTAAAATAAAATATGTAAATAAATAACTAAAGTAACTAAGGAAATTTGTCACTGCATTAGCAATAGGTAATACATATGTGGATGAACATTTCATATAATACTGCATTGATAAACAGATAACTGCCATCATCAAATTATGGTTAGCTATTCATCTTTGAGAAATACCTTACTATGTCAGTTTCCTTAAAAGTGCATTTGCCAAATCAAGTCCTACCATCTAACAAAATGATGCTATCAATGGCTTGATAGAGAATATAGTGCTAAAAAAAGCCTTAAAATATTTGTAAACAAAGAGAGAACGTTTTTGCAAATTATCAGTGTGGTTTTACATTTACATTAAGACTTAACAAATTTACTTAATTAGAATCTAGGTGAGAATGTTAGGTTCACATAAACCAAATAATTCAGCTTTTAATGTCCTAATGTTAGCTCAAAATAAACTTCATTTTTTAAGTGGAAAATGGCCTGACATTTTGAAATCAGAAGTCATTTTCTAAAAATGCAAGTCTAAGAATGCAACATGTGTCTGCTCCATTTTGCCACATTCAAGGAAAGGTTATTTAATTGATTTGCTGTATGATCAAAAACTTCTTCCCCTCAGGGCACCTGGGTGACTGAGTCAGTTGAGCTCAGGTCATGATCTCAGGGCTCATGAGTTTGAGCCCTCTGTCAGATTCTGCTGACAGCTCAGAGCCTGAAGGCTGTTTCAGATTCTGTGTCTCCCTCTCTCTCTGCTCCTTCCCTGCTTGCATTCTCTCTCTCTCTCTCTCTCTCAAATAAATAAACTTTAAAAACAAAGAAACTTCTCCCCCTCAGGAAAACTTCCTTTGAATTAGAATGAATAAAATATTTGCTCAAGTTCTCCCCCCTCAACAAAACTTGGAACAAGTACCAGAGTGGAGGGAGAGAGGAAATAAACTCCTAGAATTTGAGGTCTCAGAGAAGATGTACTTTTGCCTCAGGACTGCATGAATCAAAGAGAACTAACCAGTTTCAGGAACAGAGAAATGCCACTCCAATCTAGATAAGTTTCAGAAAGTCTCTCAGAGGTTCTCAAAGTTTAAAGTGTCTTTGATGTTGTTTCTGAGAAGAGCAGAGGACTAGTGAAAGAAATTTTACAACTCCTTTAAACTCCATAGCTCCCACAGCTACAGTTGGAAGCAAGGAAAAATGTGGCAACAATTTTTGGTTATCAAGAATCTAACGCATTTCCTGTTGCGGATGTAATGAACGCCAGTGGGAAGAGAAGACAACCAGACAGCAGGTGAACTATCCCTACTTCCTGCCCTGTCAATACCTGAGAACCATAGGACAGCGTGCCAGGAGCAACAGTGGGGGATTCTGTCTCTAGACACAGAATTCTGTGTCTCTAGAATGACACAGAATTAACCAAGATTTAGTTTCTCTTAGATGGTGGAATTGTGCCTCAAAATAGTACTGGAGTTATATAAAAATAATTAAGTTTACGTTTCTTCCACACTTGCTTTTGGTCTGAGATTTGAACCTGCTTAACAAAGACTTAGGGATTAATAAAGTTACCCCAAATAATCGGGAGCATGTTGAAGAAAGTACACATGGAAATAAAGACAACAGAATCTTACAGAATTCTAGGACCGGCAATATACCAGGGCCTCCAAAAGCATAAAATATAGTTTGGAAATTAGAGCATACACAAGAACTCTAAGGATCAGATTATCTCTATGTGCCCGCAATAGCAAGAATTTATTACTCTTTTTTTGTGGTGACTCAGCTTCTTTCTATCTCTGTTTCTATTGCTCCTACAATCATCTCACATTTTTTCTCTCTCTCCATTCTCCAAGTTACATCATTTGTGTTTTCAGTTATTTATATCTTCAGTTATTTATATCACCTGGATTCTGCTTCAAACATGTCCACTTTGTCTTTTCAGCTTCTGCTCCCACTATAAATTGACGGAGTCTGTTTCCACATTCCTAATTCAAATTCCTGATAGAATCTGATTGGCCCATTTAATCACCCTTATGATGCACTGGGCAGACTTCATGACGCTGACCAGCCATGGCCCCATAAGTCAAATATAGCATGAAGTAGTGGGTTAGATATTTCCTCTTACATGGGACTTTCATATCTATTTCTCTGCCATAGGATTTATCATAATATTTGCAACGTGTTGCTTCTTCGCTTGTATTCTTTCTAGACTAGTACTTTGCGAACATTTGACTAAGCACTCCTATGAGAAAAATATTTTAAACAGATATTCTGAAATTTAGTATGTGTATTTAGACATCATAAGCACGCAGTACTGAGCTAATACCATATGTACATTACAGGACACACTAACCCAATAGAATTTAAAATTATTAGAAAATTTAAATACAAAACTAACCTGCATTACTTCCCTTGACTCCAAAATTGTTTTGTCTAGAAGAGATCCAACTCATTTTTGATACAATAGTACTGGATTAAAATCCAATTAGGCTGACTGATGCCAATAATGGTAATAGTAGGAGTATTAGAAATAAGAGTAGTAATAACAGTAGCATTAGTAGTAAAGGCAATAGTGGAGGTAACAGTACAACCAGTAGTAATAGTAATAATAGGTGTCCTGAGAGGTCACAGCAAACATTGATTGAATGCATACTATTTCTGGTACTATATGTTATCTATTTTAAACTTTATAGCTCTTTCCTGCTACAGATATTAAATACATTTCCATTTTGCAAGTAGAGAAGCTAAGGTTTAAAGGAACTATATAAGTTGCTTAAAGTCACACAAATAATAAAAGGCTTGCCAGATTCCAAACCTGATCTGGCTTTATTTTCAGCCAGATGTCTTCATCGGTACCTTATGCTGTGTTACACACTGATGCCTTGGAGCTTTTGCCATATACTGATTAGGGAAAAAGTCTCCAACTCTATTTGATGATACAAAAAGAGTCTCTAACAGACAGTCCATAGGTCTTAAATATTAGTTTTTATTTTAAAGATGTGAATTAGCCTGAATGCTGAAGGCAAATCTGGAAAATCCACGACTAGACTGGACAGGGAAAGCAGGGACTTATATTTCTAGCGTTTATTTCTTAATAAGTCCTTAGATAGCTTTTCACGTATTTGACACTTCCTCCAAAATAAGAATATCATACTAATTTCTTTGATCATTTTGTCATGGGTACAAATTAAGGTTCACTCTATAGCTGCAGTAATAATAATGTTGTTCTAATAAATTATAACTATTTTGATCAATACTATTATCACTATGGGTTTCCTTGCCTTATATAAATGTGATGGTTAGCCATGTCTCCATACTTGGAAAAATATGCCCTTTAGAGTTCAACTGTGTAGTGACAAATGTTTATTTAAACATTCTCTTAGTTTGGTTAAACCAAAATTCTTCTGAAATGCTTTTTCTTATCATTTTTCATCTGTAAATAACATTAGTTGGCCCTTACTACAGTCTCTCTTCCTTCCCAGTACTTCCTCAAGTAAAGCATCCATTACTCTACACTGAGGTTACATTTCTCATTGCTCTAAGCTCTAAAGACAAAGATTGATCTGCATTATTCCCAGGATCTAACATTGTGCCTGGCCCAAGTAGGCGTTCACTAGATTCAGAATTGTCAAGCAAAGGAATAAATTGAGAACATCCCAAAAAGGTTAGAAGAGAGGGGGAAAAAAAGAAAAAAATAAGAGCATAAATATAAAGTTTTCCAGGCATAAAATCATAAAACTCTGAGGTAGAATATTGGCAATGGGGGGGGGGGGAGGTGGAGGTGGGGGAAGAATGACGTCAACTATTCTAAATATCAAGTAACTTGACTTAGTGATCAAATAGATATAGCATGCCAGGAAAAGATGGAATATAACAAGAATTATGTTTACAGATACTATTTTGGGCAACTGGAATGTCAATATAAGAAAGAAGAAAAGGTAAAAATCTTCCCTTTTGAAAGTGGAATGAGCTTATTTTCAGAGCCTGTTAAGCCTCTGGGCAAAATTTTAGTGAATCAAAAGACTGAAAGTATACATCTCAAACCCTGAAACTAGAAAACAATTTTTTACAGTGCTCAAGGATTCTCTTAAAATACTGAAGTCAAATTTTACTTGTATTTTGGTGTTTAAAGGTGTTAAAAGTTTTCTGGTAGCTTGAAATGATTCTGTCTCTCAAAAAAAGATTATCTGCCATGTAGGGAATTCTTTGAAAGAAAAGTCCGAACATGAAATTGAAAAAAAAAAAGTGAGAAGTTGGCACTTTGGGAACTCATGAATCGGCACCAGTGACGTCTGTGTTCTGGATCCGTAAGTAAGGATATAATCACCACAATAATCAGAGATTTATTTAAAATGTGGGTCCAGCTTCAAGAGCTTCAAAAGCAGTGAAAGTAAAAAAACAAACAAACAAACAAACAAAAAACAAACAAAAAACCCAAAAAACAACAAACAAAAACAAAAACAGAGTCTACCAGCGAAGTGACTACATGACCACATTCTCCAACTCTTTCTCCAGCAATGATGTTTTTAGAAGGTATAAGATGGAAGTAAGCATTTTCCCTTTGAACTGAGAATTCTTGTGTAGTTATGTATAAATTAGGAACAGAATGAAGAGCCCTAGAGATTCTGGTTATAACTTAGCACATGGGTGTTCAAGACAGTATTAATACAAAAAATAAAAGAAATATAATGATATTTCCATCCAAGTCGGTGAAGAAGAAAAATGGGAAAATTTATATGGTAAAGAAAAGTTTAAAATACTAGTGAGCAACATTTTTTTTAATTTTTAAAAATGTTTATTTTTGAAAGAGAGAGAGAGGAATCAGGGGAGGGGCAGAGAGAGAGGGAGACACAGAATCTGCAGCAGGCTCCAGGCTCTGAGCTGTCAGCACAGAGCCTCATGCGGGGCTCGAACTCATGAACAGTGAGATCATGACCTGAGCCGAGGTGGCACGCTTAACCGACTGAGCCACCCAGGTGCCCACTAGTGAGCAATATTTTAACTTCAAAGCAATTCCACAAAAATAAGTAAGTTTATAATGCCAACAATTATTTTCCATTTAACATAAGAAATCTGTATGGAATGCACTGCAAAATATTTGTATGACTTGAGTTGCCTACTTTATTGAAAGAAAGGAGTATCAATGCGAAAGTTGGTGGCGCTCTTTAACCCTTTCAGTTTTATTTTCTGGATATATTTATGAAACATTAGCACCAAAGTGATTCTTTGTAGCACTATACAAATGTGAGGGATGAAAGAGTCCCCAGAGAGATTTCATTCATATGACAAATGTTTTGTGAACCTCTACCATGTACCAGCCTCAGTGAAATTGCTCTTCATTTGCTGGTAAACAAAGCAAAGGTGATTCTGCATCTATTGGAGCTTCAATCTGGTTAAAGCGATTATAAGTTTTCACATGTAATGTTCATTCCGTCCTCAAGCCAGCTCCATGAGAAATAGTATCATCCATGATTTATTTTCCAACAAGCTTAGTCACAGTAGTGAAAGGAAGTCCCATGGTTATTTAGCATTAGGGTTAGAATTAGCTATCAACCTGAATGTAATATTTACGGTATGTTGATAACATGAAAAAGAGAGAACAAATAACCCCACTTTCTCCAATTCTGGGTTCTGGCATGCTTTCTGTTTAGGTTGGCAGTTATGGGAGGTTGTTGACTAAATGACTGTAGGAACCCCGGTTGGAAGTTTCTGTCCCCGCTATGAGCAATGCCACAAAAGTTGCTAACATCCAGCTTTCTTTCTCCGATAGGCCCTGACTTCTAGGAGTTCATAGTTCTGGTGCTAACATTGCAAAAGGACTTCTTTCCTCCTCATGGGGGTGGGATGGGCATTAACTAGACAAGAAGGCAATACAGTGCATGAAATAAGCAAAAGGCACTAAATAGACCAGCTATGCTGTAAGAGAAGATTTCTGTTGAAGAAAGCAGAAGGTTGGGGGCATACATTTTAAGAAATAGACTCTAGTGAAAATCTCCAACTCCAAAACTAAAGCCAGGCCAAGTCCTTAACCTCAAGTTCATTATATTGATTGGAAAGAAAAGATCGAACTATTGTTGCACTATTATCTTTTTAGTGAATAGCTATTTCAAATCAAGTTACTTTCACTTGGAAATGATAACAGGAAATCACTGAAGAGTCAAAGGATTACTTCTCTGGACTAATGACTCAGTAAGGTGTCATTATTAACTTTTCTAGCACAAGCAAAAATACCTGACACATAGAGGCTACTCAATAAATATTTGTTGAGTAAATGACTAGAGCTGACCTCAGCACATGTATGTACCTAATATCTAGTACTGATTCTGTGTGGAAATTCAATTGAAAGGGTAACATGATGTCCAAGAAGTAATAGAGGATGCTGAGTTAATCCTTTCAATTGGATTTCCACACAGAGTCAGCATTTTTTGTATTTTGGTGAAATATTTTAATTATGGTATCTTTCTCATATTGTGTAATCCTTATTGGTCCAACTGAGTTGAAATTTAAATATAAGATATACCAACGATTGCATGTGTAGGAATTTAAAAATTTTGTGTATTTTTCTTGGGCTTTGGAAATAGAAGTTTATGCAGAAATGCCACCTTAAGCATGTCAGTTATTTTTTCCATTTTTACAGGAAGATATGGAAAGGAAAGGAGATTAGTATTGATCCACAGATCAGTTTTAAGGACCAGCCCATCTATTCTCACCTAGTTATAACAGGGCAGGACAGGTTTTTTTAAAGGCCAGAAAATGGAGTACAGCTGGGTTTGCACATTCCAACAATAACAGTGAATTTAATATAGGGAAAAGAGTCAACTTCTTTTCACAACCATATAATCTATGTAGACAAGTCGGACAGTTTGCAAGAAATATTTGTTTTCCAAAAGCTTCGCTTGAAACAGTGTAGATGCAGCCTGAATTGCTTGGATGTCAGGCTTCCAGTTCTTTGGTTTATGATGTAGTCCGTGTCAATAAGATGAAAAAGCTCTCCCTCAGCAGCATATTTGTCGATATGAGCAAGCTGACATTCAATTCCAAAGGCTTTAAGAAAGAAAACCTTATTTTTTCTTATTGAGCAGGTTATCAGAGAAGAAGTGATTCACAACTATGTAGATTATCACATTCATAAAACACTTTAAACTCAATGAGAGCTAATTCAGCCACTTTGGGAATCAGGCTAAAAAGTTGGCAAATACTTTTTTTAATACGGTTTACCTTTAATCAGAAGTAGTTAATAATTTTCAAAAAGTTTTCATAAAAATGGGTCTTTAATGGGAATGTAATATAAAATGAAAGTGAAGACATTATAAAATGTGGTACAAAAATAACCTGACATATTTTTATTTACAGTTTTATATAAATTTTTATTAGGCAGGCCAAAAATATGTGATTTTTGTAGGCCAGAATTATTTGGGTATATACACACAATTATTATATAGGTAATAAAGTTATATATGTATGTATTAGTATGTCCCTGAAGAAATACATGTGTGTGTGTGTGTGTGTGTGTGCATGTATCCCTACAGAAATAATTCTAATTCCCTGGGCATAAAACTTCTTAGTTGAAAGCTTTTACATGAGATATTTTTTCCTATGCAATCTTATTCTGAAGAGTTTGCTGCTTGCACGATTAATACAAATGCCTATTTGCATTACAAATGAGAAGCATAAGAGGAAATCAAGAGACAAGAGAGGAGCTAGGTCAGGGAGCAGTCTTCCCTGACTCCCTTCCTACTGGAGGATGAGAGTTGCAGATCCTCCACCAAACTCTAAAGCCCTTGCAGGTTACGGGTTCATGTCTCTGGTGACTACTCCTCAATCATGCTCCTTCGTGCTTAAATAGTGCTGTTGCGAGCCCCAGGAGCCCCATTATCTCACCTACTGGTTTGTACATAGTGTCTTTATGAAATTAAGTTCTCTGGCGTGAGTGTGCCATCCAGTCTCGTGCCATCTTTTCTTCCCTTGTGGGAAGACCTGTGGTCTACTGAACCTGTGGTTTCCCACAAGAAGAATGTTAATCAACTTAGCAAATACAGAATAAGGGATAAAGGAGACTTTTCAGTGAATAGACTTAGCTTCTCTCAATTCAGCAGATGTAAGTGATGTTCCCTGAATGAAAGGAGAGATGCATTATTGAATGAGCAAAATAGTATGAGCTGTTATAAATTACATATGAATTAAAATATCTCCTGTCAAAAGGAAACCTGAAAATAATAGTTCCAATTAATTCTGAGCAGCTAAAATTTCTGCAGATGTGAGGTATGTGTGTTTCACATTAAGGATGATACAACTCTCGCCCTGGTACAGCGGTATTTAACAAGTCCAAATTCTTCAATGTTTACTGCAGGATAATGAAGGTGACAGTTTGCAATTTTGTTATTTGGAGGGAAAGACACAGATAACTCTAGGCCAATGAGTAAATGGATTTCTGGATCCAACTCTCTTTTAAAAGTTCTTCTTGATTACAGGCTGGAGATTACAGGCAAGCCATATGGCTTGCCTCTGGTGTGCACTCAGGCTTTTTGAGAATAATAATGTCTCTCAAGATACGGTAAGTCGGAATTTTCTAAATTAAACTCTTCTCACTACTCTAAGAATTGCAGCTATTGAAGTTCCCATAATCACAACTACTAGTACATGTTCCTGACTAGTAAAAACCACACTTTATGCCCCTTTCTAGGCTCTAAGAATAGTGGTGAAGAAAGCAGAAACAGCTTTGACCTCCCTAGCAAATAGTCTATATAATAGTAAAGACATTCAAGTAAATAAGAAATTACAACGGTATGAATGCTATGGTTGGAGTAGGAGATGACATTTAAAAAGCACATAGGAAGGTCACAGTCTTGGGAAGGCTTCTCAGAGACGTGATGCTCAAGCTGACATTCAAAGAAAGATAATTAGATGAAACACACTTGGAGGATGAAGGGTGGAGAAAGGTAGTGTGTTTCAACTAGAGGAAAGAACATGCTCAGGGTCTAACAGATAAGAGGCTTTGGGTACAGAAATAGAGAATGGTTTCGTATAGCTTGAGCTTGGAATGCTTCAGGGAAATGCACGTTATAATGTGTTAGAGAGTCATGACTGGTGGAAAATAGAAATTTTATCCTGAAAACAATAAGAAGTGGGAGTGACATAATCAGCATTTTAGAAAGATCAGCATATCCAGTTGTATTTATCCAAAGGATACAAAAATGCTGATTTGAAGGGGCACCTACACCCCGATGTATATGGCAGCACTATCAACAATAACCAAATTATGGAAAGAGCCCAAATGTCCATTGACTGATCAATGGATAAAGAAGAGGTGGTGTGTATATGTGTGTGTGTGTGTATATATATATATATATATATATATATATAATGGAATATTAGTTGGCTATCAAAAAGAATGAAATATTGCTGTTTGCAACAATGTGGGTGGAACTAGAGTGTATTATGCTAAGCAAAGTAGGTCAGAGAAGGACAAATATCAATGATTTCACTCATATGCAGAATTTAAAAAGCACAACAGATGACCATAGGTGAAGGGAAGGAAAAATAAGATAAAAACAGAGAGGGATGCAAACCATAAGACTCTTAAAGACAGAGAACAAATCGAGGCTTGCTGGAGGGGTATTGGGTGGGAAGATGGGCTAAATGGGTGATGGGCATTAAGGAGGGTACTCACTGGGATGAGCACTGGGTGTTACACATAGGTGCTGAATCACTAAATTCTACTGAAACCATTGTTACACTGTATGCTAACTAACCTGGATTTAAATAAAGGTTTTAAAAAAGAAGAAGAAAAAGAAACGGAACTAGAAGCCCACAAGAGTGAAAGCAGACAGACGAGCAGGGAAACTCCTATGATCGTGCTGAGAGAAGATGGTTGTGTGCACTAATGTAATGCAGTGGTATTTCAAGTTTTTATAATTGAACCAGGCAAATAAGAGAAGCTGTAAAACGTTATGAAATTCCACTAGAGCTTTTCATTCTGTTTCTCCTTCTAGACTCCCAACATACACAATCCTGATTTAGCAGCTATATTTAGGAATTGTGGCCTACTAGGCAAAATAATTCTCTTCTGAAACAACCCCCCCTTTATTTCATTTATAACAACATTTAATTAACAAAAGTATTCAGTATGTAAATTCACAGGTATCTTTCCATCCACCTTTTCTGGCAGCCTACTAGGAGTGGGGGAAGATTAATCTGGTATCTTGGGATGACTATTTTTCACTCCTCAAAAACAAAGTTATGATTTGTCTCATCTGTTTATGGCTGGTGAGTTCTCCAGGTGAGCTGTGTAGATAGGAAGCTTACCAAAGGAACTAAGGGAGATATGACTAATTTGATTTTTACTAAATATATCAGACATTAGGGCAACAGTTGGACTCTTTCAAGCTTCATTAGATCAGAACAAACATATAAACATGAGAGAATATTATTTAAGACTTGGCCTGTCCTTCCAAACCCTAATTATTCTAATCACATTACTCTAAAAGATAATGAGAACATCAGAGTTCCAAATTTTACATGAAAACAACCTTGAAATGAATATTATGTATATTCTGATACGTTGAGTACAGCATTCAATTTCAAATCTAGGTATACTTTCTTTAAGGCTCTTTAGAAAGCCTATACTCTGCCTGTCTAAATGCTGACTTGTCCCCGGAACTATTCAGTCAAAATGTATTGTTGAGTTTTGTGTATTTTAAATAGGGTCTCAGCAAACTCCGGTGACAGTAGAATTTGAAAACCATTGCTTAGCATAACAATGTAAGTATTAGATAAAATTCCCACTAATTTGATCAGTTAACTAATATTAATGACTTGAAACATGTTAACAGTACTCATTTTATAGGAAAGAGAAGTTAAATGAAATAATTCTGATTTTTTTTTCTGTTAAGAAAGTATTCTTCCTCCATTAGAAGAATTAATACAGCTTAGTAATAACCAGCTAGTTACCCTTCACTTTTACACATTGTTCTCCTATACCTTTCAAATATCTGAATCATTGCACTGGCAAGTTAGTTCCCCTCACCATACCATTTTCTCAGATAATCACCAGTGAAATCTTTAGTAATAGGCTTCCACCTTGTTCCAAGGATAATTCATACCCCACATACCACTTGGGACGTAATCTTCTTTGCCAGGTAACTCCATAAAAACACCTGCCTTCTTGGATGACTCCATTTATCAATGGTGCCTGTTCAGGTCTTACAGCAAACAGCATGGTATTGGAAGTACAAAAGATATACTGGGAAAAAACGTATTTGAACTATTAGAGACAGGAAAAGTACGACCTCAAAGTGAATGCTATGGCAGATCCCAAAGATATAGCAGCTGGAGACTATTGGCTAACAGCATTTTTCACAGCTGAGTCTGTCAGGAAGGGAGATCTCAGTTTCTACATCATCTTAAAATGAGGCCTTAATCCACATTACATATAAAAAAGAATGAATACATTATGGGGCTTTGGATCAGCTTGAATTAGTATCCTCTAGAGTGTCCTACAAAGCTCTATTAATCTGATTCCTCCTTTCTCTCTAGCTTATCTTCCCACTCTCTCTCCTTTGCTCTCTGTGCTTCAGCCCCACCATTTATTTTTTTTAATTCCTTGTGCCAAATTCTCTAGTGCCAAAATATCTTTATCATTTTTGTGGTTGGGTGAATAGTGGTCATGCAACAATATCAAGTCCTCATCACTGGAACTTGTAAATGTTACCTTATTTAAAAGAGAGAGAGAGAGAGAGAGAGAGAGAAGGAAAGAAAGAAAAAAGAAAGAAAAATCTTTGTAGGAGAGATCAAATTAAATATTTTGAAAAGTGTCTATTATGCTAAGTGAAATAAGTCAGTCAGAGAAAGACAAGTATGTTTTCACTCATATGTGGAAGTTGAGAAATTTAACAGAAGACCATGGGGGAAGGGAAGAGGAAGAAAATAGTTACAGAGAGAGGGAGGCAAACCACAAGAGACTCTTAAATACAGAGAACAAACTGAGGGTTGATGGGGGTGAGAGGGGAAACTGGGTGATGCGCATTGAAGAGGGCTCTGATGGGATGAGCACTGGGCGTTGAATGTAAGCCATGAATCATGGGGATCTATTCCCCAAACGAAGAGCACACTGTATACACTGTATGTTAGCCAACTTGACAATAAATTATATATAAATAAATAAATAAATAAATATCTTAAGAAGAGTCCATTATTCTGTATCTTTCAGGTATTTCTAAATGCTATCATAAGTGTCTTCATAAGTGATGCAAAGGAAATAACAGAAGGAGGAGAATACCACATGAAGATGGAGGCAGAGAGTGGGGTGACACAACACAAGACCAGGAATCTCAGAGCAGCCAATAGAGTCTGAAAGAGGTAAAAAATTGATTCTCTGTTAGACCCCTAGAGGGAGCACAACTCAGCTCAGGTTTAAACTTCTCGCCTCCAGAACTATGAAATATCAATTTCTCTGAAGTCACTAGGTTTGTGGTGATTTGTTACAGCAGCCTCAGGAAACTAATACCACATTCCATGACGGGTGTATGTGGTCAGGGAAAAGGAAGCAGGTAGCTTGGACAAAAAGTAGCTTCATCTGTCCTAATGGAGAGAGTACCACAATCTGTAGACCCTGAAGTTGAAGCTGGATAAAGCTTGGATGGGATTTTAAGATGTGTCTCTTAGAAAGCAGTCAAGTGTGTTTAATGTGTAGAAAGAAGTGGCAAAGGGAGATTTGGCGAGCAGAAAAATGAACTGTGACAGAGACGGTTTTGACCAAATATTTCCTATCCTATGCTACATGTCTCAGCTACCCATGACATTAAGTTGGGTTCCTGTGATAGTTCTGACAATGGACAATGAAAGGAAGTGATGGTCATTGTCCATGCTTCATACCTCTCTTCCTTTGACTTAGAGACTGGAAGTCTCCTGTTAAAAGCTCGTGATAAAAATGAATCTCTTAGTCTGTTTGGGCTGTGGTAACAAATAATTGTAGACTGAGTAGTTTATAAGCAACAGGACTTTATTTCTCAGAGCTCTGAAGGCCAGGAAGTACAAGATGAAGTCTCTGGCAGATTTGTCATCTGGTGAGAGCGTGTTTCCTTACTGCCATCTTCTCACTGTAACGTCACATGGCAGAAAAGTGCAAGCTAGCTCTTAGGGTCTTTCAGAAAAGAGCAATAATCCTTCTCATGAGTGTTCCACTCCTATGACCTAACCACCTTCTAAAGGCCTCCCATCCTAATAGCATCACCTTGGTGTGGGGGGTGGGGGTAGAATTTTGGAGGAACGCAAATTCTCCATAGTAATATCTTACCTATGACATGGACATGGGCTACCTGACCATCCTGGGAATTTGCATGAGTAGGAAGAATGTAAATAAAAATAAAGAACAATACATAGCCTTTATTGAGCATTTTGATTGGGCCATTCACTGTTCTAAGTGTTTTACTGGTACTAACTTATTTAACCTCATAATGGCCACCAAAATTAGGTACTTTATTATTCCAGTTTTTCAGAAGAAAACACTGAGAGATTGAGAAGTTAAAGATCAGTCCAAAGTTAGTTTGTAAGTGGTGCAGATCTAATGTAGACATAAACATCTGTACTTTTTGTGGGAATTGCAGTATAAGGACATTGAAGTATACTTTCATTTATAGGTAATAGAAAACTCAACCGGCTTCAAAAATACAGAAAATATTACTTTAAAAGACAAGAAATTGATGGGTAAGGGAGTCCCACGGATAGTTTTCACTGCCTCAATGTTCCCAACAATTGTGATTCTTGATATTATTTTCCAACTTTCAGTCAACCTCAGTGTTCTGGATTTCCTCATGCAAACTCCCTCCCTCACTCAGTTATAAAATGGCCACTGCACATTAAGTGTCGTAATCAAACATGACAATATCCAGCAGATTGATTTTATTCAGTGTGACTTTCTAACTAGCAAGGAATTTTCTAATGATGTTAGCAAACTTTCCCTCTTGAGCTAGGATTGGTTCACAAGCTTCATCATTAACAAAGCACGGGTAAAGGCAATAGTACAAACCTCTCTAGGCTTAAACTAATCAGAATTTTCCTAGTGTCTGTGGGGAAACGGTAGAAGCAGAAGGCTCTATTAACAAACAAGACTGGGGATATAGGTAGAAGAATGGAAGATAGCTGTAGGTAGGCAACCAATACTGTGTACTAAAGTCTGGGGGAAATATTCAGAATAACTCAAATTCCAGCAGAGACATTGAGAATTTAGTTGACATGGGTATTCAGAGTAGGGAGTGATTTTCATATGACTGGGCTTACAAAAATGAATCTTACATTTCTGCATAAAATATATTTAAGGTTGGTAAATTTGCAATGAGATCACTGCAATAGTCCAACAATAGTTAAACTAAAATGTTGAGCATGAGAATATGAGAAGAAATGCATGCAGGAAGTTTGAGATTGAAAATATTAATTCAACACAATAATGTTGAAAGGAGTAATTCGATCAGATAGAGCTCAAATTTCTAGCTTGGGTAGATCTGGTTATGTCATTCATGCACTTAGGGTAATTAAGAGACTTGATCATAATGTATAATAAGTTCAAGTTCAAAAATGTTGAATTTAAGAAGCTGGAAAAACCTTATAGTTGGAAATATCCAGCCAATAGTTTTTTGATATATTTCTCAAATGGGAGAATTGGCCAGGACTTGATTTTTAGGAGTAATTTACAAAGTGGTGATAGTAAAAATGTGAAGAATGACAGGCCACCAGGGAAAAGTTGTGAGATAAAAGAAAATAAAGTGGAAACACATAAATTTACAGGACCGCAAATTGATAATAGAAAGGCTAAAAGATAAGAAGACTTTTAAAGATACAAAGGAAAGAAGTTAAAAGCATTCCATGGGAATTTCTTGAAATAGTTAAGGATATGACTGCTAGCTTATTTGGATAAAATGTGTCTGAAAAAATGAAAGCAGTAAACAATAAACAAAGTGATGAGCAGCAAAGAGAATCCAATTGAAATTATGTAGTGTATACTTGCAAATAATTCAAGCAATATTCTTTCTTTTATTTATTTATTTTTTTATTTTTGAGACACAGAGAGAGTTAGAGCATGATCAGGGGAGGGGCAGAGAGAGAAGGAAACACAGAATCTGCAGCAGGCTCCAGGCTCTGAGCTGTCAGCACAGAGCCTGAGGTGGGGCTCAAACTCAGGAACCACGAGATTGTGACCTGAGCTGAAGTCAGACGCTTGACAACTAAGCCACCCAGGTGCCCCCAGGCAACATTATTTCTTCAATTTTTCTAACAATAATGAGTAGTGCCTACTCTGGAGGAGTTAAGGAGAGAGCTGACGAGGGTTATATGAGATCAATAAAATAGAAAGCCAAATACAGTAGAGGGTTAAAGAAAAAAGATGTTTAAGTACGACATACATACTTTTAAAAAATAAACAAAAAACACCTTTTCAATGTCCTTAATATCATTGTATTTCACTTGACTTGAACAATTCCCTAATTATTTTGCATTCCTTTGTTTTCCTTTTCTCTTTTATTTTCAGATGCTTTCTTAAACTTAAGAAAAATAAACAACAAACTTCTCTTTTGAGTGTGATAAGCATTCCCTTCTATGAATGATTGAAGTTCATGGAATACACATTCTCATCAAGTCAAAGGTGTCTACCTCTATCGCTCTTTAGTTCTTTGCCACTCAAGGAAAACAGAAACTAGCTGCAACATTAGGCAGCTGAAACACTAATAATCCTGTCGAACTCCTCCCACTACAAAAAACTCTGAGTATGGTTTTATTAATAATTGTACCCTCCTTTTCCTAAAGAGATTGTTGTGATAAGTTTCCTTTTGATATAATGCCCCTGATACCCTCAAGAGATTTCACCAGTCTTGTTCGTAGTAAAACCCTTGAAAATTGTTCCCATTTTTATTTTTTTCTGAATGTTATAACTTGATTAACTCTTCCATGTATAAATCAACTATTTTTTCTCTTGGCTTTTTAAGAGTGTGTTGTTTTTGACAAGTGAGATGTTGTTTATAAATTATACATATGGATTTTTTTTTAATGGGAAAAAGGGGTATGACTTTGGACCAGAGAAATATAGAGCTGAACTTCCATCTTGCTGTCAGTCACAGTTTATAGACTCTCATATCCGCATTTCAGTTCCTCAACATGCTTTTAACTGCAATACCTAAACTCTTCTTTATAGATGAGAAGGAATTTGAAACAGTTTAGGAGCTTACAATAGCTTGGTTGTATCTTTGTTGAAGAAAGTCAAACTTTCAAGCTGGAAGGCGCTCTTGGGAAATTGTGAAATTTGTTTTTGTCTTGTTTTATTTTCCTGTCTTCAGATTTGATGGGAAATCATCACAGCTGAATTCATCTTTCCCTATACCTGCTTCATGTTGGATCTCTCTAGACTACAGCTCTTTCTGAAAGACCAAGATGTCTGGATGCACTCTAGAGGTGAAGAGCTTATTTTAACAAAAACCAAACATGTCTGCAGATTTCTAAAGTTGCTCAGAGCATAAGACTTGGCTTGAGTACCACAGCCTAAAGAAAATCTCTGGTTAACTTCTGTGTTCTAACAAATTGGCCTCTGAAAAGACATAAGGGAGGAGAACAGAGCTTTCCATCACTATAGGGATATAGTTCTTTCATCACTTTGCCCTCCTTTACTCAATCTATGTCCACCTGCTTTTTCAGTAATTTAGTTGCGATGTGTCTAGAAGTGGATTTCTTTGAATGCATCTCCTTGGTGCTCACTGAGCTTCTTTAATCCATAAGTTTGTTTTTCATCAGATTTAATAAGACTTCTGACATTTATTTCTTCAAAGAATTGCTCAGCCCCAAACTTCTTCTCTCCTACTACTCCAATAACATGTATATTGGACCTTTTGATATTTTCTCACAGGTCTCTGGGACTCTGTTCATTTTTTTTTCAATCATTTTTATTTCTATGGTCTAGTTTGAATGATATATATTATTCTATTTCAAGTTCATCGTCTCTTTCCTCTGTCATCTCTATTCTACTACTGAGCCCATCCAGTGAATTTTCAAACGATCAAAACATAATTGTCAGAAGATCTTCCTCTAAGCTTGTCAAAATGCTAACATTTATTTATTTATTTTTTTAACGTTTATTTATTTTTGAGACAGAGAGAGACAGCATGAACGGGGGAGGGTCAGAGAGAGGGAGACACAGAATCCAAAACAGGCTCCAGGCTCTGAGCTATCAGCACAGAGCCTGACGCGGGGCTGGAACTCACGGGCTGTGAGATCACGACCTGAGCCGAAGTCGGCCGCTTAACTGAGCCACCCAGGCACCCAAAATGCTAACATTTAAACAAGAAAGAAACAAAAAAATAGTCTTTCAGACGGAAGGAAATGACAGAAGTCACTCTGGATCTATACAACTAATAAAGAGCACCAGAAATGGTTTATGTAAGTAAATAAACATACCTTTTTCTTATTATTTAAAATTTAGTTGACTTTTAATAACAATGCTTTGTGGGTTTTATAATATAAGTAAAAATAAAAGTAAACTGTATGAAAACAATGGTAAAATGCCTGGGGGGGGGAAGAAATGAAAGTATACTGTTGTAAGGTTTTAACATGATGCATGAAGAAGTATAATGTTACTTAAAGGTAGATTGTGAGTTAATTATCACTGTACAAACCCCATAGATTTGCATTTCCAAAACAAGTATTATACAAGAACTATTAGTTTTGCCATTCAAAAATAGTTTACATATTAAACTTATTTTATGAATAAATGTATTTGTTGATTCTTGAAGTGACTCCATTAACATTAACTTTTCCATACTTTATACCGAAATTACTTTTACTTTCATTCTCTAAATATGTATCTTTGTCATCTGATATCAGTCATATCCAGAGAGCTGAAAGTGAAATTGCAATTTTAAACAACAAGGTATTGCTGAAGTCTATTATTACTAAAAAAGTTCATCAAATCATTTATACGTAAAAATTTGAGCTTTGCTTTCCCAAATGAGTTGCTGATAGGATTTGCCATTAGCTACATCATGTGGTGAGTAGGGGTGAAGGGGCATACAAACAGCTAAAATGTCCTTTGTATAAAGAAACCACTTATTAAATTCCTGGGCAAATAATATGGTTTCTGCTCCTGTTTAGTGCTAAGGAATATTTTAAAGTGTCAATTAATGATGCTTTGCACTTAGTTATGTGACACTATTCAAGGAAAAGTACTTTAAATACATCTTAGTAACAGGAAAATGCAATGTAAAATAAAAAGCTTCGGTTGGATAATGTTACTGCTTTAAAGAAAAAGAGATTCATAACTCCATAGACTCACAGGACTGATCATAAGAAAGCCAACTCCTGGTCAAGTACTTTTTAAGATTTTTGACATTTAAAAACTATTCTATAAAGTTAAGCATCTACTACTACAGTTTTTGGAGAAATATTTATTTTTTAAAACATACAAAATAAAAAAATGGCTCAGGATCTTTTTCATACTTTACATTTTTACAGGAAGTTTAATTTTCAAGGAAAAAACTACCTGTTCATGCAATATTTTATTCCAGGCAATTTTGATGCAATGCAAACCATAAAAGGAAAGTAAAAAATATAGATACTTGACAAAAATAATTATTAATAGGTTTACTAATTTTATTCTCACTTTTCTTTAACTAATTTAAACAACTTGTTTTGTGTAGACATTATCCCTTTTAATTCTTTGGTTTTTTATTCATATTGACACAGTGGACATGAGTGTCCTAAGCTCAGGCTCTTCTGCTATCACTTCTAGGTGTGGATATTCTTCTAAGCAAAATTATCAGAAAAAAAAGTAAAAACTACTTTTAAATTTTAAGCTACCTTTTTCATTTAAAACTATTATATTTTTATAATAAAATTAAATGTATGCACTCTGGAAAAACCCAAAACAAAAAAATATGTATGTAATCATTACAATCCTGATGATCATAACTACTATTTATTTTAATTTGTTTCAAGACATTTATGTCTGTATATGCATGTATTTGGAAGAAAAAAAGAAAAATGGAGAGAGGCAGAAAGAAGGGAGTAGAAGAGAGAGAGAAACGAGTAGTTTTTGTTTAAACATTGAAATCTTCGTGTCATTAACCTTGAAATATGATTTTAACAGTTACAAACGTATGGTCCTTTCAAAAGATCCCCAGGTCAGTGAACATTCATGATACTTGCACACTGGTATCTAGTGATATATTTTCCACCATATATAAATAATACATAATTTGAAAATCCATGTCAAATACCCACTCTCTGGCTTTTTAAAAAAATAACCTATTGAATAGAACTACTAGGTGAAAAGGAAGACAGATTTCCCTTAATAAATAGCATAGCTTTAAATAAAAATTTGACCTTTGTCTTGTCTTGTTTAATTGATTTCTATTGAAACTCTAGGTGTTTTCCCCCATTAAATTGAAAATGACATTTGATAGATAAAGTTTCATTCAACTCATAAAGATTCTTTGGAAAGACACACAGATGAAATAGAAGAGAAAATATGCATTCCTCATTGAAATTGTGAATAGTTACTGCACAGGATTATTGTGTGGCATATTATTTTAACAATTGTTTAATAGCTTGACAAGATTTTAAGTTACTTCAGGATAAGATCCATGTGTTTCTTATATTTTTACTCATCCAATATCTTTTATACCTCCCAGTAAAGTAATATACATATATTTAATGTTAGAAAATATTTGCTTTTAATAAATTAATTGATTAATGACATTATACTATCTATACTTACACCTTCTCACTGGGGATTCCTTCTTTGAGTCCATTGACTTTATGCTGCTATTTGGTAACCAAAGTTCAAATTAAACATTCCATTTTCATTGCCAACAGCTCAAAAGAGCAATCAATGTTTGCTTCTTCCCTGCCCCCTCAAAGTACTTGCTGTGAATTCCAACCTCTAAGGAAGGGTTATTAACTTGATATGCCAGTAGAATTCAAAGAGTTTGGAAACTTGCATGGGAAAAAGTTCTACCTTTATCTTCACTGATATTTTCATTAAAATATAGTATTTTCTTTCTGTTAAAGAGTTGGGCAAAAATAATCTCTGATTTTGTCACTAATAAAAATCACAGATATTTTCATGTCATGTGAAATGTCACAAATATCTCAAACTATTATTTATAATACTCTACAAAATTATAGACAATATTAGCTACATATTTAATGTATAGTAAAGAAGTATGTATATATGTATACATATGTATATTAGTATATATTTATACATATGCACATTGTTACATATATAACACAAAATATTTTTGTAACTTTTTTACTATTTATTTATAATTTCCTTTGTATTTCACTTTATGTATTTAAAAGCATCATTCTAAAAAGAGTATCACAGTATGGGAAAAGTCTTGGTTTAAAAATAGGATTAGGAATGCTAGCTTTACAGACTTGCTTCATGTTGGTTATGTTCATTGGCTATTGGGATTATAATGCTATTATATGACATTCTCCAGATATTCTAACATTTCTAGAATATCTAACATACAGATATTCTAGCATTTCATTCTATCAAGTCCCTTCAGGAAATACCAATCTTAACTCAAGGGTGTAAAGACACTTGCTGAGAATGAAGGCCTTTAGGTTCCTTTTAAGTCATACTATGTAGATGGTTCTACATTTTCCTCTATAACTATTTATCTTATTGGTCCCATGAAAGCATCGGGTTCATCCTATTTTCATAGATATCCTAATAGTTACAAGCAATGTTTGGATCTTATGAAAGTTTAAACACAGATTTCTTGTTTTGTGATTTGCAATACAATTTATAGCTATGAATTTGAATATATAGAATATACTTCTTTTTCAAGGCTAATAAAAATTATTACACATGGGAACTTATTAAAAGTTGGGAAAGTATTTGGCAGGTGATCACTGGTTTCATTGCTTGTACACTGAAGAATGAAATCTAATATCCAGTGGCCATTTCTACTCCCTAGTAACTTTTAAATCTGCTCTTACATTATTTTGGAATACCAAGCTCATGTAGTGATGACAGAAAGATATTTCTCAGAATTTTACAACATGTATATCTTCTTGGATCAATATTCCCTTTCCTCCAAAGTTATCCTAAAAAAAAAGCAGCAAATCAATATTTTTTCAGGCAAATTTCAAACTACTTGTTCTAAAATATTTCTTAGACTCATGAATTTCTATAAGCTACAGAAGAGATTTTTTTACCTTACTTAATCTGTGCCTATTTTAAATTTATAGATATCAATACACAGATTAATACTTTGACAATGTATTCTCTTAATCTCCTTAAGAGAGCATCATCTAGTTATTTTTGTTCACTCATTAAGCCAATGTTATATCTGTTTCATTTTTTCTTTCTCTCACTTGTACGTGCAAAGGATAAGTTAAAAAGAAATCTGACCCTTTGGTCTATTTCCACAATCATTCTCCTTAGGCTCCAGTATCAAGAGATCCTGGGTAGAACCTGTTGGTTTAATGTTCTTAAACATAAGGAAGTACAAGAAGCCTCTTTAAAATAATTTCTTTACTTGAAATTTAATAAGAGAGTAGAGTTTAAATGCTCTCATAAAAATATATTTATCATCATGCCATGAAATTTAAATAGCTTGATTATACTCCAATAAAGCTGGTAAAAAATAAAAATAACATTGCTTCCACTAAAATTGCTGCTAACTTTTGAGAAGATTAAGGAGAAACTGGGCATTAAGATGAGAAATAATCAAAGGCTAAAAAGGAGAAGACATGTAAAACAGAAAAGGATATTAAGAAAATAGCAGAAAATAAAAAGCAAATCGAAAAGTAGAAAAAGAAAAAGGAAGGACAAAAGCACAGAGAGGAATAAAAATAAGGACAAACAGCAACAAGGGAAAGTTTAGAAGACATGAAATGAGTGTATGGTGGAAGTAATACAGTTAAAGTTTAGAAAGAAACTATAATTATATCAAGAAGCATTCATTTCTCAAATGAAAGTGTAATACACAGAGAAAGACTTTTAACAGTTAGAGTTTGAGGCTGTGAAATATAAAGACAATATGTTTTGGGAAAAAGTTCTCTTCTAAAATTGAACGTAAGTAACTTGTATTTTGAACTTTATAAATTTGATAAACTTTGTAAACTTGATAAATTTCTTGAATACAAAATTTTACATGTTACACCCTGGCAAATAGATTTTTTGACTATTAGTTTAATGTAGCTATTCAAAAGATTAAGTCCATACCTTGGAAGTATGCTAAAAATAAGTATCTCTACAAAATATAGTACAGAAATATTGGAAATCATCAGATATACCCGAATTTAGACAGTAGTGTTAAAATATTTACATCTAAGGAAAATTCTAAGACAAGATTGTTAGGATACTGTAATGTTTAGTGGGAATCTGTTTACTTCTAAAAGAGTGTCACACTTGGGGAACGGCAAAATATAAAGAAAAACACCCATGTCTCATTATTATGTTGCTAAGTAAGTATATATAATATGCAGTTTGGAACTTGAAAACACCAAATAAATGTAGGCTGTTTATTCCTTTTGCTATCCAGTATACTAACAATTTTGAAAAGAATACACATTTTACAAAAGCAATTATCCATTTTTATTTTGTTTACATTGCACTGAAAATTTACATCATACTTTTACAAAGTTTTTTTTTCATAAAAATATACTTCTTTACAAAAGTGTATGCATTAATATAAGAGGAGTAGCCAGTTGCAGAAGAAACATTGTTTAAACAAGATCTTAAATGTATTAACCTTAACATTAATGAATGAATCATTGTTATTGCAGTCATTTGAATAAACAAGAATAAATAACTGATGGCATAAAATTTAAAACAGCATCCTGTCAGTAGAGTACAATGTTGAGAAAATTGTATGAATTTCCAAAACAATGTATCTCAAAGTGGTTTACAAGAAATTCACTAAATGTTGTAGAGATAGATCCAAGCAGCGCTTCTGGGTGCAATGATTTCTCTTAGGCACTCTGTCTCATGATACAAAAAGTCGAGACTGTTTACAGAGTTATCCGCATTTAAGAGGGACATCAACAAAGAGTTCACACTGGGTACATAATTTATTCAATGAAGTAAAACATGCTATAAAAGGAAGACAATGACCTATTAAACCAATATGCTGGCATTACCGTGATACAGTTGTAAATGAGCCACCAATAACTTGCAAATGTGTATCTTAATTTGACAGTGAAAGAAACCTGTCATATCTGAAACATGCTTCTTACAAATAAGAGTATAGAAAGTTTAAAATGTGTGAAAATTTGGAAAACCTATGCCTTTAGGAAATAACTTTATATTGGTCATTTGAAGTGTAAATTTTTTGTAGTCGTTATATTTATGGGCTGGACCAAAATGTATGTCTAACTCACTGTTAGATAAAAGTTCAAAGCTTAAAATCTTACATTTTTAACTCATTGTTGATAAAAGTTCAAAACAATGTTAAAAAAATTCGAAGGCTCATTTGGAAGGAAAATGGCATATATCATCAACTAAATGCAACAGATTAATAGGTTCTGTTTGGTCTTTCGAAAACTTTGGAGAGTGTGGTAAAGGATGGTAAGTTTGGTGTCTCAAATAACTGCAAAATCATCATTACTATAGATAATTTTTGCCAGCTCGAGTGGTTTCTGGGTGACAAAACAGATCGAAGCAAGGTTTTAAACACCGCCCCATGGCTTAGTGAATAATCTTGGTTATAGCATAATGAGGGAAATTGGGAGAACAGCACAATGATCTTGCCATTTACAGAAACTATGACGACCAATCTAAAAATAGAAGACAATATGATACTGAGGGACAAGTACCAGAAGGAATCAAATCAGAGAAGGCAATCTTATCTCTTCTGTGGCATAAATTAGCTCATAAACATTTGAGGGCATGACTCAATCTGAAATAACCATGGAGATAAGGAAGACAATGACTCGATTAACAAAAATGAGTAGCTGACAGAGTGGTGTGAAATAGACTCATGGGCATGATGTGGCTCATGACTGTTAAAGAGAAGTCAGTGGTCTATTGACTCTTGTAAGTATAGCTCTTATTTTCTACCCTATATCTTTTTTTTAAACCCAGTCCCTCTAATATACTTTATAAAGCACAGAAATACTGATAGTGGATGCTCCTCCAATATATGCAAAGAAGTTTATGTTTTAGAATAATCTCCTTTTTAAAAAAAGCAAATAAACTGTGAGTAAGCACTCCCAGAGTGCAGCCAAATTTCTGTAAAACTCTCCATGGTAAACATGAAGAAGAATTAGGGTCCAGTTTATGAAAAAACACTCTTCTCTATCATTCCTCAGGAAAAGGTGACCCAGCAAGTCCTGAAAAGTGTGCTTTAATTTGTTTAGCAGTGAACTAAATGTGCACTGTGTTGTGTGTCGATTTCCACGCTTCTGAAGAAGGCAAAGAGTTGCCGTGTTATACCATTGTGCAGACAGTGTTCAAGTTGGGATCGAATCGTACTGCCTTCCCTTCCGCTGACTTTGCATTGGTGTCATACATGGGGTTTTCAAAAGCTGCTTGGCCATTGTTATTTTCATGAACTGAACATCCTGTATACTGTGTTTTGGGTGCAGTCCTGTTGATGAGAACATGGATTAGCTATGTGTTAACTTTCTAGAAATAGCAGAGTAGGGCTCAAACATGACATACTTGAGTTATCATTGTTACTGCGTAATGTAACTTCAAAGCATTAATTGAGAAATTATAAACTCCACAGATCAAATTTGAACAATTTACCTGTCACTTTTAAATCCTGAGTGACTTTTATTATTTAATATAATACATATTAATATACAGTACCAATCTGAGTAATACAAGTATCAATAATATATTGTGACTAATCTTATAAATTTAAATTTTCTGATGCAACAATAATCGTTATGAATTAGCATGTATAGTATAAATAAATTATGATGAAAATAAAATTTAAATCTTATTACTATTCATTCATTCATTCATTCATTCATTCATCAGATATTTACTGAGCATTCATTATGTACCGAGCATGATCCCGGGCATATGCATATGGATCCTAGGCATATCACTGTAGTGATAGAAAATAATTAATAAATAAATATTTATTAAAAAATAATAAATAAAACAAAAAATAGGTAATGAGAATTGTTCTGATGAAAAGGAAAAGAGTTGATATGACAGGAAGGAACTGGGCCCCACTTTTGGAGGAGTAATGAGGAAAAGTACCTCTGCAGAGATAAAATGTAATCTGAGACGTGAAGAACAAAGAGGAGGCAGTTCTGCACTAATTAAAAAAGGATTTCAGAAAGAGCAGACAACTAACACTGAGGCCTAATTTGGGAAGATACTTGGAGTATCTCAGAAACATAAATACTCAATTTTCTTAAAAATTATATACATTAGAACAATAAATTCAAAATCTCAAAGAAGGATTCAAAAATACAGATTTGAAGGCTATACATGCACCCCAATGTGTATAGCAGCATTATCAATAACAGTCAAACTATGGGGAGAGTCCAAGTGTCCATTGATTAATGAATGGATAAAGATGTGGTGTATATACATGGAATATAACTCAGCTCTCAAAAAGAATGAAATCTTGCCATTTGCAATAACATGGATGGAGCTAGAATATATTATGCTAAGCACAATAAGTCAATCAGAGAAAGACAAACGCCACATGATTTCACTCATATGCAGAATCTAGGACAAAACAGATGAACATATGGGAAGAGGGGAGAGAAGAGAAAACAAACCGCAAGAGACTCTTAATGATACAGAACAAACTATGGGTTGGTGGAAGGAGGTGGGTTTGAGATGGGCTAGATGGGTGATGGGTGTGAAGGGGAGCACTTGGGATAAGGACTGGGTATTGTATGTACGTGATGAACCACTGAGTTCTCCTCCTGAAACAAATATTGAATGGTACATTACCTAACTGAAGTTTAAATAAAATATAAATTAAAAAAATGATATACACCAGAACAATAAATTCAAAATCTCAAAGAAGAAATGACTATAGATAATGAAGTCATGAAAATAGTTTCCAGAGTTATTAATAACTGAACATTTGGTTTTACTTAACAAAACACATGGGTCCTAGGATGGTTGGCATAACCTGCTGATCTTGAATTCCTGCTTTGTTTCTCTATTTCCCTCTCTTTTGAGAAATTCTTATTTCTAGTTTCCCACACCCCACTGCATAATTTGAGGACATTTGCTATGGTACAAAGGCAGACTTGCCCCTACCTGTTTCTGGGACCTAATTCCTAAAATGGATACATCTTAAAAGAATTTGTTTCTCAACTCCTTTGTTTACATCCAAACATCACAAATTTCAACTATTTCATCTTACTTTATTTGCTATTATGTTCTATTCTATTCTATTCTATTCTATTACTATCCCTAATGCATTTTCCGAATTTTTCTCCATACTAACAATTGTTAGATGATTTATACAGCAATAAATTTGATTAAAGCTATCTTAAGTTTTTTTCAATGACATTACCTATATAGACATATTGCTTAAAATTTGCTCTTGACAGGTGCATAATTCTAATGGAAAGTATTTGTCTCCCTTTTTTCAAACTAGATTCACAATAAAAACCAGGAACAACATCATTTCCTTCTAATTAGACAAGAAACATGAAGATAAAAAGAAATGTCATTTTACTAATGTTAAACAACAGTTTATGGAAAATAATGTCAAGTTTCAGGATAGTTTATGCCGTGAAAAATTTACTTGAAACAAACCAAACTTTTAAATATAAGAGCTAAATCTATTAAACTCTTCGGAGAATACATACAGGTAAATCTGACCATGATTCATGACATTGAATATGGCAATGGTTTCTTAGCTATGACACCACAAACACAAATAACAAAAGAAAATAGATAAGTTGGACTTTATCAAAATGAGAAATTTTGGTACATCAAAGGACAAGACACTATCAAGGGAATGAAAATACAACTCACAGAAAGGAAGAAATATATCAAACCATATGTATGTTAAGAGTCAACTCTCCAAAATGTATGAAGAACACTTACAATCAACAACAAGACAAACAACACAATTAAAAAATGGGCAGATACTTGAACAGGCATTTCTTTAAAGAAAAATGGCCAAAAAGCAGTGAAAAGATGTTCAATGTCATTAGTAATTAGGGAAATGCAAATCCAAACCACAATGAGCTACCACTTTACACATATACTAGGGTAACTATAATTAAAATAAGAAAGAAAAAGAAAAGAAAACAGAAAATAACAAGTGTTGGCATGGATGCGGAGAAAGTAAAACCCTTATACATTGCTGGTGAGAATATAATATGGTGCAGCTGCTCTGCAAAAATTTGGTGCTTCCCCAGTAAGTTAAATGTAGAATTACCATATAAACCAGCAATTCTATTTTGGGGTATATACTCAAAAGAATTGAAGCATGTGTTCAAACAAAAAGTTGTACACAAGTGTATATATAAGCACTATTCACAATAGCCAAAATGTAGGAACAAACCAAATGCCCATCACCTGATGAATGGACATATTTAAATAGAACACATTCAAACATACCACAGAATATTATTCAGCCATATAAAGGAATGGAGCACTGATAAATGCTATAACATGGAAGAAACTTGAAAACATTATGTTAAGTTTAAGAAACTAAATAGAAAATGTCACATGTTACCTGATTCCATTGATATGAAATACCCAGAATAGGCAAACAAATACAGACAGAAAGCAGATTAGCAGTTGCCTAGGGCAGGGGTGGTAGGAATACGGAATGACTGATCAATGGGCACAGAATTTCCTTTTGGAGTGATGAAAATATTCTGGAACTGGCAATGATGGCTCTGGGACACAGTGAGTATACTAAATGCCACTGAACTATATGCCTAGAATGGTTTAAATGGTTTTAGGTTATGCGTTTTTTACAAAGATAGTTTAAAAACAAAAAAAGGATTGGAACAGATTTCTTTATAAATAAATATAGTGATGATTTTTTTGTTGTTGTAAATAAAATCTGATATTGACAAGGCTAAGCAGCTGCTAATATTCAATTATTACAAATTTATGTAGTATTTTATATATATATATATATATATATATATATATATATATATATATATATATCTTAGGTAATCTAGACTGAAACGTGTAATACAAATATCAGTTTTGAGAAAAATGCATTTAGGTAATATTCATTGAATTATCTGGTTGTCTCTCTATATATTTTCTTGATGAAGGATAGTCCCAAATAGCAGACAATTACATAAAGCCCCTGACTTGGATTGTTGTAATGGACTTAGTAAAACAAGTACCAACTAATAATATGGATAATCATACACTAGATACGTCAGAAATATAACATACTAATTGCATAATCTTCTAAAAGCAGCAGAAGGAAAGGAGATGGTTAGAAGACTTTACCAACTGTCTGCCTGGGTAAAACTGGTCAGTATTGTGATGTGCGCTACGAGGTTTGGTCACAAACTTCTCTCCACTTCTCTAAATAAATGTGGCAGCAGGTATCACCTCTTCAACGTCAACATTAACCTGGCTTTTGTATCTCTAAATTCTTATCATGGATAATGTAAAACTAACTAATACAATTAAGTACGTGCCAGGAAATTGACAGGCAAGAGTAATAAGGGTTAAGGTGAATGTGCAAATTCACTGAGCAATTTTTGTTTTGTGATGTTGGCATGGTGGGGGGCAGGCAGGGGGAACCAGGTTTTTAAACCTGTTGCACTATTTGGCACACAATGAAAAAAAAATGGAAGTTACAATTTGAACTAGAGTAGTAAAAAGAACATGAAATGGAAGATTTGGGAAAGGTTTTATAGGTAAAATCAACAAACTTACCTCTGTTTATAAAGATAAAATCCAAATCCTGCAAATATAAGTGCAAAAAAAGGCACAAGAATAGCAATGGCCACAGAACTACTGTTTGTACCATGAGGTTGATTTGAAGAATTTGAGCCTTCTGACATATTCAGTCCTATAAAATTAAAAAAAAAATCAACTTGCTTTTATCACATGATTTTTTATTTGTATGAATCAATTATTTTCTTTCCTAATCAAGATACCTACTTGGAAATGTATATAGTAAACAAAAATAATTCAGGAAACTTCTTCAACTCATTTCCATGCAAGTTTGTGCAGTGTCTACTATGTATAAGATATTTTTCCAGGAAAGGATACAGAATAAAAAATAAGCAGTCTCTGAACTGAAGAGTTTATACAGTTGTAGAAAGAATACAATGACACAAAAAAGCATATACATCAGGCATGAATTAATGATCAATGTGCTTTAGGAAGAGAAGGGGTAATTCCATCTGGTGGTATATAAGAATGTATTTTGGAGAATACAATGAGCTTGGCTTTGAAGAGTCAGTAGAACAATAATGGAGGAGGAAGCAGGACCATCTTAAGCTTAGAAATAGGAGGGTGAGTGACATATTTAGAAGACATGACAAACACTAGGTGTAGCTGTGTGGAAAAGATGTGGAGGTAAGTATTATCTGTGTGGTAGGAATAGGCTGCTAACCTGAAAAAGCTATGGCCAGACCCCAAAAAGCCATAAATATCATTCTAAAGAATTCAAACTTGTATCTATTTGCAGTGAAGGACAAGTGGAGGTATTTAGAAATAAAAGGCCCTATGATAAGACACACAATTTAGGACAGTGGGTAGGGTGGAATGAATGAACTTGAGGGAAGCCAGACTGGAAGCACGTGTACATCAATGGTTAGAGCAAGAACCCAAATAGAAGTGGAAATTGATCTCTATACTAACATACTAGGAAGAGCATGAAAAGACAGAAATGGGGGAACATTTTGTAGTTAAAAATCAACAGAACTTGTTTGTGAGGATAAGTGGTAAGAGAGCACAGGCTGAGAAGTGTTCTACTTGGGGATGGGGAAACAGTGAAGACATTAGCACAATTAGGAAATGAGAAAATCAGGTTTGTCAACGTGTTGGCATAGGACAAGGGAAGAAAAAATAACAGACATGTTATTTTTTGTTTTTAGGTTCCCCAGAAAGAAATAGCTGCTTTTTTTTTTTTATAGGTTCTGTCTTAGACATGTAGTTTTTGTGATGCTTTTGAGACTAGTATGTGTAAACATCTTGCATTAAATTGCACAACTGTGTAACTGTACTGTATTAATGAATGTTTTATTTGGTTTTCAAAACTAACATACTTTTAGGCCAAGACATTATCTGAAATGAACATCTTATCATTTTTATTTACTTAGAGAAAGCTAATTTATTTTTTTGATAAACAGTTATATTCAATTAAGTCACACCTTAGTCCAAGTTAATACCTTCTTACCTACCTTATTTTTCCAGGGACTCAGAATATTTACATAAGCATTCAAAGTAATGGAATTTTTAAGATAAATACTAAGTAGTAGTTTTTAGAGCCTGAGTTTATTCTTTATATGTCAATACCACTATATAATAATGGAAGACAATATACTTTAGGAAAATTATATACCGAAAGCTATGGCAATAATTATATTCAAGCAAGACCATTAAATGTCTATGTATATTTTAAAAGAGTTTAAAAGAAGAATGAAAAAACCCTATGCCTCCCACTACAGAAAATTTACATAGCTGAATAGCACAAAGTCCCAAAAAGGGGTCTATTCCTCAAAGTTATTTTCTTTTTCAGACCGTATGAATTTTTCAAAGTGCTATTACATTTTCAAAAGAGAAATAAAGTTACAACAATATTCAAACTGAAGAGAAGTACTGCAGTTCTCATGAGATAAAATAAAATAATTTACAGTTTAATATTTTCTTTTCTATCTGTATCACTTTTCTCCCTTTTCCTTGCTAAAGGCAAGGCAGTGTGTCATATTTATTAGACATCTGACAAAAACCAAACCCTGTACAGCATCGGTACATAGAGAATCAATATTTTGTGTGATTATTTAAAAGCCTTTCAAAATTTTCAATGTATAACTTACCTGACAAAGCCAAATTCAAAATGTAGTAAGTGTGCCTAATGTACAGAATACACTGTATTTTCTTATGATGTCTAGAGTAATAAAGGAACTACATGAAAATGAAAATGAATACATTACCTAGTCTTTGTAGTCCAAATTGCCCATAATCTTTGCCCTGAATAAATCCTTGAAATACATAAGTTGCTCCATCAGGCTCAGCAGAAACCTAAAAATATTTATAAGGTTGATTAAATCTGAGGATTGGAGCCGGCTATATTTTCCAGCCTTAATAAATATCCAGTTTTACACTTAAATGAATATTATACAGAGTTCCTTCCTCTTTATTTCCCTCTGATATAAAACACGGCATACTGTGCAAATTTGCCATTAAAAGCAAAAGAAAATTTTTGTTTTTAAGTAATTAGTATATTAGAATATAGGGGGTTGGTCATTAATATAATTATATAGATAGATAGATTTCTCTTAGGCTAAGAAGCCTACCGTCAAAAAAAAAGGCAATTAGGGGAGTCTGGGTGGCTCAGGCAGTTAAGCATCTGAGTCTTGATTTCAGCTCAGGTCATGACCTACAGTCATGAGACTGAGTCCCAAGTCAGGCTCCAACCTAGGCATGGAGCCTGCTTAAGATTCTCTTTCTCCCTCTCCTTCTGCCCTTCCCCCCTCTAAGAAAAAGAGGGAGGACAATGATATGATTAAACAGAATAAAGCAAATGATCAATTAAAAATTGGGGTGCGCGGTGGCTCAGTCAGTTAAGCGACTGACTTTGGCTCAGGTCATGATCTCACAGTTCGTGGGTTCAAACCCCACATCAGTTCTGTGCTGACAGCTCAGAGCCTGGAGCTGCTTTGCATTCTGTGTCTTCTCTCTCTCTCTCTTTCTCTCTCTCTCTCTCTCTCTCTCTCTCTCTCTTTCTTTCTCTCTCTCTACTCCTCCCCCACATATGCTGTCTCTGTCTTTCAAAAAGAAATAAAATGTTAAAAAATTATTAAAAATTAAAATATAATAAAACTCTACTTTGTAGATATGATTACTGTTTAGCATGTATGCACTCCGTCTTCCCCTCCCACCAACCTTCATGGGAAGAATGCCCCTTTCAACTCATTGGGTTTGGTCCTGTGATTTACTTTGGCCAATGATTCATGGGTGGAACTGACAGTAGGTCAGTGCTAAGTCTGAGCCTGAAAAGGCATGTTTCCCATGAAAATAAGTGAAAGAAGCCAGACACAAAAGACTACATATTATATGATTCCATAAATATGAACATCCAAAACAGAGAAATCTATAGATTTCAGAAAATAGATTTGTGTCTTCTTAGGGCTAGGGTGGAGGTGAGGGACGAATGGGTAGGGTGATAGCTAAAGGGTGTGGAGTTTCTGTTTGAGGTGATGGAAATATTCTAAAATCAACTGTGGTGACGGTTACACACATGTCAATATACTTAAAACCACTGAATTGCATATTTTAAATGGGTGAATTGTAACGAAGATGAGTTATATTTCATTAGAGCTATTTAAAGCAAGGGGGCATGTTTCTACTTTCCCCCTCAGAGCTTCTGATGTCTGACAAGAGAATGTGCTCCAGCCTGGGCCCCAGAATGAGACATCTGGAGCATACCTGAACTTGCTACCACAGCCTCAAGTGGAACACCCACAACTAACCCCACATACATGAGAAAGAATGAAATACTTGTTTGACCCCAAGATTTTGTGGCTGTGTCCATTGCTACAAATGCTATTACGTGTACCTTGCATGTGTGTAAAATTCTATTTTTATTTTTATTTATTTATTTTTTTTTCAACGTTTATTTATTGTTGGGACAGAGAGAGACAGAGCATGAACGGGGGAGGGGCAGAGAGAGAGGGAGACACAGAATCGGAAACAGGCTCCAGGCTCCGAGCCATCAGCCCAGAGCCTGACGCGGGGCTTGAACTCACGGACCGCGAGATCGTGACCTGGCTGAAGTCGGACGCTTAACCGACTGCACCACCCAGGCGCCCCAAAAATTCTATTTTTAAAAAATGCTTTACTTATGTAATGTGATTTGATTTCATAAATAAATTAAAAATAGACATATTTCAGTATTCCTGATAACTAGTAATGTGACTTTATTCTGAAGTTTGTTTTAATTACCCAAGTCCTGTAGAGTATTGTAAAAGTCCTGTATAGTATTGTTCCCCAAGTTACCAAGTTACCCAAGTCCTGTATAGTATTGTAAAAGTTAAAAACCTTGAATCCTCACCCTGAAAAGCAAAATATCATACCAATCCATCCATAGAAGTTTGACATTTCAGAAACAAGTGGTTTATTCTTTATTATCAGACATCACACTCATTTTGGTCATTTTTAAAAATGAAATGCTTCTAAATAGAATAGCTTAAACTCTAATATTTAAACAAATGAATTCATTTTGTTTGCTTCCTAGATAAAATAATACAACTAAACTATTTGAGTGCATTGAAGACATGAATTAATTTCCAATTCCATGAATAACAGCAGATAGGGAAATAGGATAAATGTTTTTACCCCCTCAGGCACTAAACTTACAGAAGCCTACAACCTACTATCTTTCCTTCTAGATCTTCCTTGTAAAAGAAGACCTGTTGCTTGAGGGGATATAGTCAGAGCTCTCCTCATTGTTTTTTAGCAAAGACTCCAGGTCAATTTGTGAATGGAAGACTAGTTACTTCCAACTGCCAATTTAGAAACTCCATTCATGTAAGGGGCTGAATAGGACAGGGTGACTCCATGGTGAAGCTATGGCAACCATCTCCCCAAATGAAGTAATTCACATAACTTTCTTTTCATAAACAACTTTATAAAATATTCTAAATCTGTTAAATTTAGAGAAAAAAACTTAAATGTAATGGCATACTTAATTTTTTTATGCATTTTGTAAATACGTTGTATGTGTCTTAAATAGTAATTCCAGACAAAGAATGAATTATATTTTATCCAGGTTTACTTTGCATAGTACTGGTCATAGACAAAATACATTTGATGAAAGCAATGAAAAACTATGACTCTCATACACATAAACATTACAAATATAAGCATATTAATCAGAATCCAATAACCCTAGGTATAACATTCTAGATTACTAAGTATTTACATTGAATCTTTTTTCCAAACAAAAAATTTACCCATAATAGTAATTTTCCCATTTTATATGTGCATGTGTATTCATAATTAGCCCAATTTAGAAAACCACCTTTTTTTTTGGAATTTTAATGACAAACCAAAGCACAAATTGGTTACTAAAATCAGCAGAAGATATTTAAAACACTATACTTACAAAGCCATCCATGGCCCAATTGTCCTCCTTCATTTTCTTCACAGAAGCATGTGTTGGTACTTTAATAAGGTAGATGTGTAACATTAGGCGAGCTTCCTGGCTTTTATACACCCCTGTAAAATGTAAGGACATTTTAGTCTACTAATTTTGTAAGTAGTTATGCTTCATTATATTATCTTTAACTCCTTAAATATATAAGGTAATATATGTGAAAAGAAAAGGAATCAAACAAGGCCAAGTCAAGGCCAGCTTCATTTGTAAGGCTTTCTACAAATCCTACAGTATATGTTAATCTCTCATCTGAAATTCTCAACTTGAATTTTAATTGTGGGGTTGAAATTACTTATGTTATTAAAATTAAGTATTACTGTTCTTAATAACATCATTCCATGATATTACAAATAAGATGACTTCATTCCCCAATAAGATTTAAAATCTTCAAGGATGTACAACAAACGTTAAAATCCCTCATAGGTTTCTTAATAATAAATTGGGTGCCAACCCTGTGAAAGAGTATTCTAAGTGCTGTTGGAGCCACAAAGAAGAATATATACATCCCTATCTAAAGATAGGATGCTTAAAAGCAATTCCAATGAAGTAGGAAATGTAAGTCACATATATAATCAACTAAATACATGAAAACATATGATAAATAAAAGGCCAGAACAGAGAGGGATCATTTCACAATGGAGTGATCAGGAAATGCTTATTGAGAAAAGGTATTTGAATGGGTCTTAAAAATCAAGTACAATTTTTAGTTTAAGAAGGTAAATATAGGAAATAGCATAAAAAAGTAAAAATATATACATAATTTTTTTTCATAAACAGTGGGTATTCTACAAGTAGGAATAATATGAAATATAAATATGCTTAGGGGAAAAACAGGAGAAAAAATTTCTAAGTAAAAATTTTGTGATTAATGGTGGAAATATGACTCATTTATTTAATCTTTCACCTATGTAATAAGGTATCATAAGAATGGACTGGGAATACAAAGATGACACATAGATCTTGACCTAAGTGGTTTCATTTAATAAGGGAAGACAAAAAAGTGATCAAAAATAATATTGGTGGGAAAATATCATAATTGATTTCCATGGACACTGTGATGGCAAATTAATCTATTTGTTTTTATATATTTGCAGGAATTTATTTTGAAATTTTTCTAGATTAGATTAAGTATACATTTATTTTTCAGAAATCTCTAAAATAAAAAAAATGTTTATGTCTCAAAGTTAAATCAGTAGTCACAATTTAAATGAATTTCTTTTGCCAATATAAAACTTCTTACAGTTTATATCACTGTAGCTGTGTATAGTTTTTAAAATATAATACATATTAACTACTAATACTTTAACTCTGAGTTTAATGGGAATCACTCAATAATACAAAACTATGCTTGATAGTTATCCTAAAATTTGCAAAATCAATAATTATGATTTTATTTTCTATTTCATTGATACCACAAATTATTATTAATAATTTCTTAGGATATATATACAGCCAAGAAGTTTAAACAAATATATTACACATTTGCAGTATGAATATTTAAAAATATTTTTTAAATGAGAGCAATAATTCAAATTCATTACTTTGATAATATTCATTGAGGCCTATTTTGTTCCAGCTGCTGTTCTAGCTTCTGAGAAGCAGTGATGACCTGGAAGGTAAGGGAGCTTCCCTTTTAGAACTTACATTGTTGGAGTATAGATGAACAAAATGTCATATCACATCCTGTAACACCATATTACTCTATACTAATACTATACTAATTTCAAACAGTGAAAAGAAGAAAGTGAAACAGGTAAGACTGTCTAAGAGTGTGTCTGACTGTATTTATAATGAGAAAGTTACTTTAGATGGGGTCATAAGGAGTACTGTTGATGAGATGACATTTGAGAAAATATCTGAATGTCAGTAAAACCAGAACAATCAAAGATAATGAGGGAAATTTATACTGGATAGAGGACACAGAAACTTGAAAAAGCTGAACAGTTGGATAGGGGATCCCTTAAGCTTGTTTAAAGTAGTGTAGCTATACCTTTTCTGTCTTAAACTATGGTGTCCACCTAAATACTGTCATTTGAAGAAATGATTTTGTGTCCATAAAATAGCTTACAGGTCACTGATCTTGCCTGTTTGGTGTTATGAGAATACAGAAAAAATTAGTTATTCAAATTAAAAGTTCTTTTCTATTTCATGATGTCTCATTCCAGCCACATCAAAATATCCTTGAATGACTCAAGTGCAAGACACAAAACAAGCTTTTAAAACACACAAAATGACAAAATGGAGGAATTCTCCCCAAAAGAAAGTTCAAGGAGAAATCACAGCCAGAAAATTGCTCAAAACAGAAATAAATAATATATCTGAACAAGAATTTAGAATGACAGTCAAAGGTAATAGCTGAGCTTGAAAAAAAGCATAGAAGACATGAGAGAAACTCTTGCTGCAGAGGTCAAAGACCTAAGAACTAGTCATGATAAATTAAAAAATACTATAACTGAGATGTTATAGTAAATAACATCTAGACTAATAATAACAGTCTAGTAATAGGCTAATAATAGTCTAGTAAATAAACTAGACACAGTGACAGAGAGGATGGAAGATGCAGAAGAAAGAATAGGTGAAATTGAAGATAAGGTTATGGAAAATAATAAAGCTGAAAAAAAAGAGGGAAATGGAATTACTAGATCATGAGGGGAGAATTAGAGAACTAACTGATTCCACGAAATGAAACAATATCTGTATTATAAGAGTTGTAGAAGAAGAAGAGCAAGAGAAAGGGTCAAAAGGTTTATTTGTACAAAGTATAGCCAAAAACTTCCTTCATCTGGGGAAGGAAACAGGCATCTAAGTCTAAGAGGCAGAGAGAACTCCCTTTAAAATCTACAAAAAGAGGTCAACAGCATTACATATCATAGTGAAACTGGCAAAACACAAAGATAAAGAGAGAATTCTGAAAGCAGCTAGGGACAAAATGTCCTTAACCTACAAGGGTAGACATGTAAGGATAGTAACAGACCTGTCCACTGAAACTTGGCAGGCCAGAAGGGAGTAGCAGGAAATATTCAGTGTGCTGAATAGGAAAAATATGCAGCCAAGAATCCTTTATCCAGAAAGGATGTCATTCAGAACAGAAGGGGAGATAAAGACTTCCCAGACAAACAAAAACTAAATGAGTTCATGACCACTAAATTATTCCTGTAGGAGATCCTAAGGGGGAACTCTGTGAGTGGAAAGCAGCAAAGACCACAAAAGACCAGAGGACATCACTACAAACATGAAATCCACAGATAACACAATAGCACTAAATTCATATCTTTCAATTATCACTCAATGTAAATGGACTAAATGCCCCAATCAAAAGACATAGGATATCAGAATGGATAAAAACAAAAAAACAAAAAAACAAAGAACCTAGATCCATCTATATGCTGCCTACAAGAGACTCATTTAGACCTAAGGACACCTGCAAATTGAAAGTGAGAGGACGGAAAGCCATCTATTATTCTAATAGACATCAAAAGAAAGCCAGAGTAACCATACTTAAATCACATAAACTAGATTTTAAAATAAAGACTGTAACAATGGATGAAGAAGGGCATTATATCATATTTAAGGGGTCTATCCATCAAGAAGAGTAACAATTGTAAATATTTATGCCCCCAAAGTGAAACACCCAAATACATAAATCAATTAATCAGGAACAAACTTTTTGATAAGAACACCATAATTGTAAGAGACTTGCAATTAATTTGAAACTAATAAGTAAATTAAATCTAAGTCCTAAATTAATAAGACTCCACTTATAATAATGGACACATCATCTAGGCAGAAAATCAATAAGGAAACAATAGCTCTGAAGGACACATTGGACCAGAAGGACTTAACATATATATTCAGAACATTTCATCCTAAAGTAGCAGAATACACATTCTTCTCAAGTGCACATGGTACATTCTCCAAAATTGATCACATACCCAGTCACAAAACAGCCTTCAGCAGGTACAAAAAGATTGAGATTATACCATGCATATTTTCAGATCACAACACTATGAAACTTGAAATCAACCACAAGAAAAAATCTGGAAATCCTCCAAATACATGGAGGTTAAAGAACATCCCACTTAAGAATGAATGGATTAAGCAGGAAATTAAAGAAAAAAATAAAAATATACATGGAAGCAAATGAAAATGAAAACATGACAGTTCGAACTCTTTGGGATGCAGGAAAGGCAATCCTAAGAAGAAAATACATTGCATTTCAGGCCTATCTCAAGAAGCAGTAAATGTCCCAAATACACAACCTAACCTCACACCTAAAGGAGCTAGAAAAGCAGCAGCAAATAAAGCCCAAAGCCAGCAGAAGAAGGGAAATGATAAACATTAGAGCAGAAATAAATGATATAGAATCCAAAACAAAAACAGTAGAACAGATTAGTGAAACTAAGAGCTGGTTTTTTAAAAGAATAAACAAAATTGATAAGATCTTAGCCAGACTTTTCAACGTTTATTTATTTTTGGGACAGAGAGAGACAGAGCATGAACGGGGGAGGGGCAGAGAGAGAGAGGGAGACACAGAATCAGAAACAGGCTCCAGGCTACGAGCCATCAGCCCAGAGCCTGACGCGGGGCTCGAACTCACGGACCGCGAGATCGTGACCTTAGCCAGACTTTTCAAAAAAGAAAGAGAGAGGACCCAAATAGATAAAATAATAAGTGAAAGAGGAGCAATCCTAACCAACACCATAGAAATATAAACAATTATAAGAGAATACTATGAAAAATTATAAGAGAATACTATGAACAAACTGGACAATCTAGAAGAAATGGAAAAATTCCTAGATACTCACACATTAAAACTCATACAGGAAGAAATACAAAATTTGAAAAGACCCATGCAGCAGAGAAATTGAATCAGTTATCAAAAATCTCCCAACAAATAAGAGTCCTGGGCCAGATGACTTCCCAGGGGAATTCTACCAGACATTTAAAGTAGAGTTAATATGTATTCTTCTAAAAATGTTCCAAAAAATAGAAATGGAAGGAAAGTTTCCAAACTCATTCTATGAAGCCAACATTACCTTGATTCCAAACCAGACAAATATCCCACTAAAAAGGAGAATACAGACCAATATCCCTGATGAACCTGGATGCAAAAATTCTTACTAAGATACTACCAAATCACACTCAACACTACATTAAAAGAATTATTCATCATGATCAAGTGGGATTCATTCCTGGGCTGCAGGACAGATATCAATGATATCTGCAAAGACAGATATCAATATTCACAGATCAATGTGATATAACACATTAAGAGAAGAAAGGATAAGAATGATATGATCCCATCAATAGATGCAGAAAACACATTTGACGAAATATAGCATTCTTTCTTGATAAAAAACCTCAAGAAGTCAGCAAAGAAGGAACATATCTTAACATCATAAAAGTCATATATTAAAGGCCCACAGCTAATATCATCCTCAATGGAGAAAAACTGAGAGCTTTCCCCTTAAGATCATGGAACACGACAGGGATGTCCACTCTCACCACTGTTGTTCAACAGAGTGTTGGAAGTCTTAGCCTCAGCAATCAGACAACAAAAAGAAAGAAAAAGCATCCAAATTGGCAAAGAAAAAGTCAAACTTTCACTTTTCACAGATGACACGATACTCTACATGGAAAACCCAAAAGACTCCACTCCAAAACTGCTAGAACTGATACATGAATTCAGCAAAGTAGAAGGATATAAAATCAATGTACAGAAATCAGTTGCATTTCTATATGCCAATAATGAAGCAGCAGAAAGAAAAGTCAAGGAATCAATCCCATTTACAATTGCACCAAAATACCTAGGAATAAATCTAACCAAAGAGGTAAAAGATCTGTATGCTGAAAACTATAGAAAGCTTATAAAAGAAATTGAAGAAGACACAAAATAATGGAAAAACATTCCATGCCTATGGACCGGAAGAAAAAATATTATTAACATGTCAATACTACCCAAAGCAATCTACACATTCAAAGCAATCCCTACCCAAATACCACCAGTATTCTTCACAAATGATCCTAAAATTTGTATGGAACCACAAAAACCCCAAATAGCCAAAGTAATTTTGAAAAAGAAAAACAAACCTGAGGCATCACAATCCCGGACTTTAACCTATATTACAAAGCTGTAATAATTAAGACAGTATGGTATTGGCACAAAAACAGACACATAGATCAATGGAATGAAATAGAAAACCCAGAAATGGACCCACAAATATATCACTGACTAATCTTCGACAAAGCAGGAAAGAGTAGCCATTGGAAAAAAGACAGTCTCTTTAGCAAATGGTGCTGAGGGAACTGGACAGCAACATATAGAAGAATGAAACTGGACAACTTTATTACACCATACACAAAAATAAATTCAAAATGGATGTAAAACCTAAATGTGTGACAGGAAACCTTCAAAACCCTACAAGAGAAAACAGGTAGCAACCTCTCTGTCCTCAGCTGAAGCAACTTCTTACTAGACACATCGCTGAAGGCAAGGGAAATAAAATAAAAAATCAGCTTTTGGAACCTCCTCATCAAGATAAAAACTGCACAGCAAAGGAAACAACCAACAAAACTAAAAGGCAACCGACAGAATGGGAGAAGAGATTTGCAAATGACATATCTGATAAAGGGTTAGTATCCAAAATCTATAAAGAATTTAAGAAACTTAACATATAAAAAACAAATAATCCAGTGAAGAAACAGGCAAAAGGACATGAATAAACACTCCTCCAGAGAAGACATCCAGAAGGCAAACAGACACATGAAAATATGCTCAACATCACTCATCATCAGGGAAATACAGATCAAAACCACAATGAGATACCACCTCACACTGGTCAGAATGGCTAAAATTAACAACTCAGGAAACAACAGATGTTGGCAAAGATGTGGAGAAAGGGGGACACTTTTCAACTGTTGGTGGGAATGCAAACTGGTGCAGCCACTCTGAAAAACAATGTGGAGTTTCCTCAAAAAATTAAAAATAGAACTACCCTACGACCCACAATTGCACTATACTAGTAACTTACCCAAAGGCTACAGGATTGCTGATTCCAAGGGGCGCAATGTTTTGTTTTTGTTTTTGTTTTTTTTTCAACGTTTATTTTTAGGACAGAGAGAGACAGAGCATGAATGGGGGAGGGGCAGAGAGAGAGGGAGACACAGAATCGGAAACAGGCTCCAGGCTCTGAGCCATCAGCCCAGAGCCTGACGCGGGGCTCGAACTCACGGACCGCGAGATCTTGACCTGGCTGAAGTCAGACGCTTAACCGACTGCGCCACCCAGGCTCCCCAGGGCGCAATGTTTATAGCAGTACTAACAAAAATAACCAAATTATGGAAGAGCCCAAATGTCCATCAACTGAGGAATGGATAAAGTAGATGTGGTACATATATACAATGGAATAGTACTTGGCGATATAAAAGAATGAAATCTTGCAATTTGAA
The DNA here is from genome assembly GCF_018350175.1 of Felis catus. Lineage (NCBI taxonomy): Eukaryota > Metazoa > Chordata > Mammalia > Carnivora > Felidae > Felis > Felis catus. The sequence goes on from NC_058385.1 coordinate 56,901,734, forward strand.
ACAACGTGGATGGAACCAGAGGGTATTATGCTAAGCAAAATAAGTCATTCAGAGAAAGACAGGTATCATATAATTTGACTCACATGTGGAATGTGAGAAACTCAATAGATGAACATAGGGGATGGGAAGGAAAAATAAGAGAAAAACAAAGAGGGCTTTAAACAATAAGAGACTCTTAAATACAGAGAACAAACTGAGAGTTGCTGGAAGGAGGTGGTGGGTTAAATGTGTGATGGGCATGAAGTAGGGCACTTTTCAGGATGATCACTGGGTGTCATATTTAAGAGATGAATCACTGGATTCTACTCTGGAAGCCAAGACTACACTGTATGTTAACTAACTTGCAAAAAAAAATATTCATGCGTGAGCTTATTTTGGAATCAGAGTTTTACATTTGTGTAGTAACACTCCTGTATAAATCCAAAGATTGGAAAGCTTTATTTCTGGATAATTATGAATGTCATTAAAATTTAAGAAATATTTCACAGTATAAAAATCACTAATATGATGAAATGATGGAGGTGAAAGCATGAAGGCATCATTTGCTCGTCTTTAATGTGATACCTGAAAGTAGCAGTTCCATGTTGCTATTGCTGAGTGTTGCATTGACTCTTCCAGTGGAAGCATTGAAACTAGTAACTGTCAAGGTCATGGGTTGCTTCCTTCCTTTGAAATTGTAAGAGCCTTTCCATATATAATTTTGGGCAAACACGTCATCAGGAACTGCAAACAGATTAAATACACACATTAATTTTATGGTGCCCTGTAAATATAAACATTAAATAGTGGGTTAGAGAATATTAGTTCAGTGAATAACGATATTTTGCTAAACAGACAATAATGTGACGTGTGTAATATAAAGTGAATTCTTCAGATTTATTTCGAGTTTTGGGGAATAAACCAAACCTAGGTTTGCCATAACCTAGGTTTGTAATCATACATGAGTCACCAATTAAAGATGGACAACACCAATTAAAGACATACACTTATATTCAGAACCAGCTAAACATCAAATTTACTTGTATTTGGTCTCCTTTAGGAACATATTTCTTTCAAAAGGAAGATAAAGTGATTTTACCAAGCCAAGTCAGTCTGCCTACAAGTCCCAAAAGGCCTTGTTTTCTCCTGGCACTGTGAATAGATTTTTCAGAGGAAGAGCATAGAGCTAACCCCCTCTTGCAGCATAGCCCTGAAAGACTGTCGGGAGTGGTGCTCCTTTGCCCCCCTTACACAATACTGAGTTCAGTTATTCCAATAATAGATGCTCCTGAGGAAGAACAGGGCTCCACCATATTGACAGCTTTGATTTTATAGGTATTTTTAGAAATAAAGGAATTGTCACTAGAAATTGCCCAACTCTCGTGGGAGAGAGAGATGAATTTGGTAGAATCAAATAACATTCTAAATGTTAGAAAACTTTCCTCTAAGTAAGAAATGCTCTTCATTTTAGATATATCCAAATAAGGCACTATATTTATATAAATTAGTTATGTAATATATAGTTATGTAACTCAAGAATGGCAAAGTCTACTCAGTTCCTGAAAAGAGGCTGAGAGAAGCTTCCATTAACCCTATACATGAAAATAAAGCACATCCCCCCCAAAGCGGCTATTCCAGGGAGCCATGCTTATTTCTGCAAGTGAGTGAATAACAGAGTAGGGAAAAGTCTTTTTTTTTCCTAACAAGTTATTGACAGTTTGTCACCTGCTCTTCTCTACACGCATCACACTTCTTATATCCCAGATCACAGAGACTGGGTTACATTCCCTGAATTCTACTCAACAAACGAAAATAACAAAACCACTGTAGACATAAAATACAGAAAATATAAACTATGGTCAAGAGTTGAATATTTTCTGAATATTCACCCAATGTGAGTTTTTTTCCTCTGGTAATTCAAAAGTAAAGTAGCTGAAAGACTAGAACTGCAGGCCCTAGAGTTAGGCTGTGGTATTTGAGCCCCCCCTGTGCGATTTATAAGCTGTGTGGTTTTGCACACAGATAAATGACTTATCTCTCTAAACCTATATTTCCTCCTAAGTAAAATGGGGTTGGCTTAGAGTTGTGAGGAAGGTTCAATGAGATAAGGAATGTGAAGTGTTTAGCTGAGTGTTAGTCACTGCCATTACTACTGCTGCTGCTACGATTATTCAGATTACCAGGAAGACTGTGGAGCTTTGAACTTACTACGCAACTGCTAATAAAATATATATTTAGCAGACACATAGTAAGTATAATGAATAATCCATGTTTCTGGCTTTGTGATCTTTGCAAAGTCATCCTTGTACTGGCACTCCCTTCCCAAACCTCAAAGAATACTGCGATGTACCTTCTAGGGGAATGCTATGCTATGTATGTATAGGCGAGTTTTATCTAAAACTTTGATACAGTGTATGAGTAAAAAGCCCTCGATATGTGGTAAGCATGTTAAAGTTTTTTGTAAAAAAAAAAAAAAAAAGTGTACCTAAAACGAGTTTACAGGAGGGAGTCATGAGCTATATGGGCCTGCACTAGAAAGACCTGGAATTTGGAGAAAATAGCATCTTCCCAGCAGAGGTAAGAGCAGGAGCAAGGGAGAAAGATATTCTAATGGCAGTGCCTAAAAAATAGTAGACGCCCTTTAAGTGTGGTTGTCTCTATGTTTATTTCCACCTGGACTGGACTGTGATTACTCTTTGCTCTCTCTGAACCTTTAAAGAAAATCTGTTATACCTGATGATCTTATCCGTGGTGCTTAGAGGAAATCCTGTTGGTTGAAGGAGATTAAAGAGAACCACAGTGGCAGGAGAAAACAGCAACAGAAAGAAGTAGGTAGTAGCAGCAGCAAAATATATTGCATCAGGTTTAATCATTGATGTGGTAGTAAATGTTTAACTAGTGGGTCTCCAGGAAAACAAAACTGATATGCAGTATTTGCTGATTTCCATAGTGTATATATTCCCATAATAACAGATTTCAACCTACTACCAATATGACATCACTGAATGCAAAGCTTGGAAGAATGCACAGAATTGTCTGTGCTGAACCTCTACCTGCGGGCTCCACAATGCCACTTCTACTCTCTACTTTTTGAGAAATGTAACTCAGGTTGGACAAAGCAGACACTATTTGGTTATTTATATTCCCAGGTACACTGGGAATGATAATACTTCTATGTTTAGTCTATTTTGAGATTTAGATATGAATGTGTATTTGGCAGTTCTTTGAAACTCTAAAATGCCATCCCACTATCACTGATGTGGATATCAATGAAAAGAAGACTAAGATGGCATGATCCTTTCTTTCAATACGTCCGAATTTAAACTTTACTTCACAGGCTTCATAGAATTGTTAAATGTAGCATCATGCTCCTGACTGACACAACTCCCAAGTACCATTTCTGTTATTTTGGAGTAATCTCATCACAGTGCCTCATGATTTTCAATTAAATGTTTCTAATGTTATTCCATTTAAGATAACATTCACCTTGAAGAGTTATAGATATTTTTACTCAGGTTAAAGAAATTCCTTTCCTCTTCCAACTTATGAAGCATCTTTTAAAATCATAAATAGGCGTTGATTTTATCAATTAGTTTCTGTGTAGGTATTGCGCTGATCAACATTGTTTGCATTTTAATCTCGTAATTCACAGATTACTTTTAAGGATTATTTAACATAAAAATGTTCCTGCATATCTATCATGAACCCAGTTTGGTTCTGATGTGCCATGTTTTGGTTATTCTGTTGGATTTTATAATTTTGGATTTGATTTGCCAAGATTTTACGTAGGATATTTTTATCTGTACATCTTGAGTCAAATGAGTTTGCAATTTTCCCTTTTGTATAATCTCTTTCTGAGTTATTAGAATTATGTTGGACTTACAGAATGAGTTTTCTTGACTAGAAGAGATTTTGTAAAATGGGATGATCTGTTCTGCTCCTTGCAAGTTTGGTGGAATTCATCAGGAGAGCCATAAGGACCTGTTTTTTTCTCTGTGGAAATAGTTTTCAACTTCTACTTTAGTTTTATAGGATCATTCAAGTTTTCTTTTCTAGGTCTGGTAAGATATTCTTTTCTAGCAATTTGTCCATTTATTTCGAGTTGACTGTTATTGATAGTTTTAATTAATATAATTATAATTGATCTAATCAATGCTAATGTAGTTATGTTCACATTTCCTTTTGTTATACTATTTAATATTTGTTTCTTTTGCGAGCAATCTTATCAGAAATTTTCCACTTTTTTCCCCCATAACACTACCTTTGGCTCTGTTTCTTCCATTGTGTCTCTTGGGGGGAGGGTTGTTAGTTCATTTTTATTATTGTATTTATTTTTCTGCTTTCTTTTGGTTATTCTGTTCTACTTTGTATATCTTCTTAACAAGGATACTTAATTCATTAGTTATGAGGCTTTCTTCTTTTCTAATGTAAGAATTTAAAGCTATAAATTCCCCTCACAACTTCGCTTTTGGTATACAGCCAAAGTTTTGATATTTAGATTTTTCAATATACCTAAATTCTAGGGTTATATAGTTTTTAAATTACTTCTTTAATTTAGGAGTTACTTATAAATATTGATTTAGATTTTTATTCTAAGTATTCAGAAATTTTTTAAATGGACCTATTTTCTTATCAACTTTTACTTGCATCATGGTCAGATATCAGCCCTGAAGGCTAATTTTGCTTTGAAATGTATGCATTTGTATATATTATTTAATATATAATCAATTGTTACACATATCCCATGTGCTTTGAATAAAATATATATTCTATAATTGTTTGATACAGAAATCTTTATGTATGAAAATTGGGTCAAGCTAATTAATTGTGTTGTTCTTCCATATTCTTTTTAACTTTTTTTGACTGATTTATTTATTGGTGACCATAGGTCATGTTTTGCCTGGGACAGTCCACTTTTACATTTGCTGTACTAGAGTTTTATTCAAAATACTTATCCACTACTAGATAAACCATCTCCCTCGGAAAAGTCTGCATTGATTGACCACTGTGGTTTTCTGACTCCATTGCTAAACTTACTCTCTTATGTTGACATATTCTCTGATTGCTTTAGTGACATTCAGTCTATTTCCACTGCACATTGAATAAATCAGTATTTCAGACTTATTTTTTTGTGGGTACTCCAGCTTTATAGCATGTACCTTGAGAACTTCTAAACACAACTAAAATTAGAACCTAATACTGTTTCTGGCTTAATGTAACTAGATCAAATCTATCTCCAAAGAGAACTTCTAAACACAACTAAAATTAGAACCTAATTCTGTTTCTGGCTTAATGTAACTAGATCAAATCTATCTCCAAAGTACAGATTAAATGCTGTCTTTAATTTTATTTGTAGCTTTTAATTTATAAAGTGTAAATAAAATACAGACTAATACTAAAAAAGCAGCTCTCATATACTGAGGTCTTACTATGGGCTAAGCACTTCACAATTCATTTTCATGAAGTTCATTTATAATAATCTAATTATGTTTCTTTTGCGTAGATTAAAAATGGAGGCTCAGATATATAACTTTTCTAAAGTCATAGCATAGGGGTTATATAACCTGGTAACTAAATTAAGGTTGTAGGACTTAAAAGACCATATTTTTAATGACTAAATTTAAAATTTTGTTTTTTAAATCAATAATTGAAAATAAATAGAAGATTTTGCTGAACTTTTGCTCTCATACCAAGTGTATTTGGTTCTTTTTTAAAAAATATATATTTAAAATTATATATAATATCTCATTTATCTAATTTTTGTTTTAATGTTTTAAATAAATCATTGCTGGGGAACCTGGGTGGCTAAGTTTAAGTGTCCAACTTTAGCTCAGGTCAGGATCTCACGGCTAGTGAGTTCGAGCCCTGCGTCAGGCACTGTACTGACACCTCAGAGCCTGAAGCCTGCTTCAGATTCCGTGTCTCCATTTGTCTCTGCCCCTCCCCTGCTTGTACTCTATTTCTCTCTCAAAAATAGATAAGCATAAAAATAAAAAAAATAAAGTATTGCCATTATAGTATAGTCGTTTTCAGATACTCCTGAAGGGATATTTTATAGAGAGAACTATAAGCATTATTTTTAGAATATTAGCATGTCTAATTCATAGTTTTTTCCATTATATATATATATATATATATATATATATATATATATACTATACTATATATACATATATATACATATATACATATGTATATACATATATAGTATATATTTCCATATATATATATATTTCCATATATATATTTCCATATATATATATATTTCCATTATATATACATATATATAATGTGTATATATATATATATAATGTTCACTTTGTCAAGAAAATAGTAGATCACTTTTAGAAATGATGACTTATAGAAAAACTACTGAAATTACTGACCACTTAGCTTTGGGCTGGGTGTTCCTAGAGCAGGTCTCGGATCTTTCACCAATATTTTGGAACCAGCTATAAAAAAAAAAAAAGTAGGTTTGCAGAAGTTAATATAATTAATAACACACAGTGATGCATTGTTCATTTTATTCTCAGGCATAGCATATAATTTTCTCCAAAATATCCTATTCATCCTAACATCTCAGTACCTACTCAACACTTTTGTTGTGCAGCCAACAACTTCAATAATTACCCCATTGTAGGCCAGGGGGATGAGGGAAAGATTAGTGCTGCTTTTTCATTTTAGGATTCTCTTATTTTAAATTCATAAACCAACATGCAAACAGTTGATTACAGCATGATAGCTGAAGGCTAAGGGTATGTTCCTGTTGCACAAAGGCAGAAATAATTTAGTAGGGTGTGTGTTAAAAAATAAAAATTTGTTAAGGTGACCCATGATGTTACAAGAAATTGGAAAGACTCAAAACTAAGGAGTTAATATTGAAGTTTTAAGCCAAATCAAAGGTAGTTCAAAGTAAGGAAATCATGTGGGTTGCTGCATGTCCCTGTAAAGTTATAGGAGCTATGACATTCAGTATATACGCAGTGAAGACTGTGTAAGGGGTCGTCTTCTCCCTTAGAACAATATAATGTCTTTAAAAGGTTTTAAGGGAAATAAGTCTGCTGCAGGAGTCCCAGTAGAGATAATGCTGAGTTAGCCTACCATAGTAGTGATGATAAACAGCAAAGTGGATAGATAAAAATGTTATTGAAATCCTGTTGGATTTAAATGGGCTTTTAATCTTTCAATCTCATGAAAAATTTAAAGCAAACTGAGAAGTGTTCTTGCTAAGAGAGTGAAAACATCTCAAAAAGGAGAAGGTCGTTAACATGTGTGAATGCTACAAGAGAAGAGGAATTAGAAGGGCTGAAAAAAAAAAAGGAAAAGGAATTTATTGATGACCTTATCACGAATTCTAGAAAAATTTCCTTTATTCCTTGTTCTGAACACATAACCCTTTGTCTCTGGTAAACTCACTACATCTTATTCAGATGGGGATTGTCCTGATGAAGCAGCAAGAGAAGTAGACACTCCTGGTCAAAATACTATATCACCCTAGCTGAATGACAGATTTGGAGGCAGGCTCCATTTAAAACTGATCAGACTCCTGAGTAGTGCTTTCCTGATCAAGAAGTTTTGGCAAAAACTCTTTCTAGCCAAAAGATAGCAGCCCAGCGATGCTGGAAGCAATTTTTCCTACTGTGGTAGGTTGAATAATGTGACCCCAAAATTCATGTTCACCAAGAATCTCAAAATATGGCCTTATTTGGTAATAGGGTCTTTGAAGATGTAATTAATTGGGGATCCAGAGGTGATTTAGTCCTGAAATCCAGTGACTGGTGTTCTTAAGAAGAGGAGATGGCATACAGAGAAAGGAAAGGATGCCACATGAAGATGGAGGCAGAAATTGCTGTGAGGCAACTTATGAACCAAGGAAAGCTGAGGATAGCCAGAAGCTGCCATAAACAAGAAAGAGATGAAGCATGACTGTTCCCTAAGGACTTCAGAGGGTGCATGTTTCTACCAACACCTTGATTTGGGGCTTCTGGCCTCCAGAACCGTAAGAGAATAAATTTCTGCTTTTTTAAGGTATCTGGCTTGTGGTGCTTTATTACAACAGCCCAGAAAGCTAATACACCTACCATGATTAAATAACTAGAAGAAGGAATAAAGAAGAGAAAACAGATCATAGAACAGAAACTATAAAAAGACCTCAATAATATTCCTGTGCCTCTGGATCCAGAAGTGCCTACCCTTGGAGTTGATTGACAAACTTCTCTAGTTCCTAAGCTAATCTGAGTTGAGTGTTTGTCTCCTGCATTTTAGGAAGGCTGAAATAGTATAACAGCTTCTGTCAAGAGCTTCTATAATGAAAACTTACCTTCACAAACAGGAACTTTTCCAGTCCAGGTGTTATCAGACCTACACACTCTATGTTCTGTCCCACCTGCCAAGAAGAAGCCAGGCTGGCAGGTATAAATGAGAGTATAGCCATGAGATGGAAGGTCCATTCCTACTACATTTGCATGAGCAGGAGTTTCTGGTTGTTTACAGCTGTGGGCTATATTAAGAAAAGAGAAAGATGTTCATTTTTTTTATATACATGTTAAGAAAATTCTGAGATAAGAGTAAAGATAAATACACCTTTGCATAGTTATTCTAATTTTTTCAAGGAAAATGTATCAATGTCAATATACATATTAATTTCATAGACTAGCATGTCCTAAGCAATCATCTGTGGAACACTGGTAGCTGTTAAAAGGTAAGCTGAGGGGGGGAAAAAACGTGCTGAGGATAATTAAGCTAATATATGTGTACTATATCACTATTCTAGACACTTACAATACACATTAGTATTTTATTTATTTTATTAAAAACGCTTTTGTTTTGTTTTAAGTTTACTTATTTGAGACAGAGAGCATGCGGGGTAGGGACAGAGAGAACAGGGAGACAGACAATCCCAAGCAGGCTCCAACATCATCAGCACAGAGCTGATGGGCTCAAGCTCACGAACCATGAGATCATGACCTGAGCTGGAATTAAGAGTTGGATGCTTAACTGTCTGAGCCACCCGGGCACCCCTGAACATTAGCATTTTAAAGGATGTAAGAGGTCCTATAGTAAGATACTTGTCAAAGTTTGACAAACTCAGATTTTCTATGCCAGTTTATGGAATATTATTTTATTATTTTTTTATATTTATTTTAAATTGTAAAAACATTTTCTAAAGTTAAATACAATCACAGCTCAGCATGTCATTCTGATATTAATATCTCCCAATGTAGAAAGTACAATTTAATAATTTTTGACATGTGAAATTTTCTGGTCATATTTTAGGTCCATAAGTAGCAGTGTTTTCATTCTTTTAATTTTTGTCTCCTTTTCTCCATGCTTCCTCCCACTCTTGATTCGCTATCTTGGTTCTATTTTACCCACTGATTTGCCATTTCTTGGCCCTGCCCCCACTTTACATGTTTTATGTCTTACAAATAACATTCCTTTTCTCAGAGATCGATGCTACAAGGAATTTTCTCCCTAAATCAGACAGCATTTCTGATCATTTTTTCCTGGATATGGATACTTAAAAGTTTGTCTCTGAAAAAAAAAGAAAGTTCTGTGGACAAATTTGTTTGGAAAAACAAATTTCCACCCCTTTCCCAATGGAGATTTACAAAACTATAAATAAGAGCTAACATTTTAAAATATTATCTGATAAACAGTTTGTTACATGTTTTATATTTAATATAATTCAGTTATTGACATTCAATACTTTGGGGGGGGATAATGCTAAAGATAAACAGATAGTCTGTCTCTACTACATTCTTAACTCTCACATTATGCACATAGTAGCAGTCTGAGATACTTTCAGTAACAGCTTTATTTAAATCCTATCCCATACTGAAGTCATCAAAGAACTTTGGTTTACTAAGAAATACCTAGTGACATCTCACACAGTTTCTAAAGTATGTACTCCACTGAATTCTCTGTTAAGGAATTCGGCTATATTTAAATTTCAGCCAACCAGGCATGTGACATGACTTCTCTGTGGAGTGTTCTGTGGCTTTTCAGTGAGCTGCGGGTCCACAGAGGCTCTCGTGATCAATTGAGTGGTTCTGAACAGGGCTAGAGTGAAGTCACAAGACTTATTCAGACTTCAGCAAATCCTAAAAGCTGGACACCATTCTAATGAGTATTTCTACTCCTGCTAACTCTTTATTGTTTTTCCCTGAGAGGCTCATGATTTTAAAAGATAGGAAAGGAGATAAAAAAAAAAAAAAAAAAAAAGAAAGTGGGAGGGAAAGAGATAAGTAATTCACCAGCTGAAACTTATTTCTAACTGCAAGTCAGAAAAGACAGCTTCATGACCTTGGGTTTTGTTCTTTAATCTGTACAACAAGTGCTCTCAATTTAGGGTCAGTGCACATTTAGAAGCTCCAGGAAAGCCTGAAATAGTATTCAAATTTTTGGTCAAGATGTTCATGTGTATTTCCTTCCATGAATGTTTCTATCTTTCTCATTCTCAGAGGGTTTCAGAAGTGATGAAAGATTAAGAGGCACTAAGTTGGAGCCTCCTCAGTGCACTTCAGATTCATAGGTGCAGATCTATGCATTGATAAACTAATAATCATTTAAAATTACCAGATGGCCAAGCTGAACACAATTAAAGAGCTTTTCAAGAAAGAACAAAATTGTGCCTCGTGCCTTCTTACTTCTTTAAAAAGAATGCTCCTTAATTGGCATTGGGATTATGATACAGTAATAAAGTTTTATTTTACAGCAATAAAGTAATATATGTAAATTATGTTCTATCATAATCTAAAAAAATCCACGTAATACATCTTTTGTGTAGATACAGATTTATTTCCCATGTGTAAGAATTCTGATCTGTGGTAAGTATAACTTCATACCCACAGTACTTACGTATGCACTCAGGCTGAATTCCACTCCATGTGAGGTCGGGAAGGCAAGTACGTGTTGTAGACCCTTGAAGAAGGTGTCCTTTTTTGCAATGAAATTGCACAACACTTCCTACCTATAGCAGATTTCAGAGAAAAAAAAAAAACAAACATACCAATGCAACTTCAAATATGGCAACACATAGAAAAAACCTTGGATGAGAAAATGCTTTCAAAAGAAATTCTGCATGGTGAAAGCTGGAAGAAAAAGATATTTAAAACTGATTTAAAATAAATTGGGGAAAAATCAAAACTAAGGATAAATTTACATCTCTTTTGTACATATCATTGTCAAATATTTAAGTATCCAATGCTTGTATAGGTGCCAAACATGTTGCCATGGTCGTTTAAAGAAAATATATAAGATATTAAAAGTCAATAAGCTACATGTGACTACAAGACTGACAGAGAGTTAAATAAAGATAAAAAAAATGGATGAAGTTAGAAAGGGAAATAAAGATAACTAACAGTGTAAGAGGCAAATGAATATGGAAGACAGTAAATGCAATATGAGATTAGATGCAAATGTGTTTACTGAAGGTTGGGATTGTAAAAAATACACACTGGAAGACAAGCAAAGTTTGCACTAAGTTTTAAGGATGTGAAATTTAGATAGAAACATAGAACACGGCTCTCAAAGTGTGGTTCCCAGACCAGTAACCTCAGTGTCACTAGAAATACAAATTCGGGGACCTTACTTACTCCACACCCACTGAATCAGAAACTCTGAGTAGGGGACCAACAAGCCACATTGTAACAAGTCCTCCATGTGATTTTAATGAACAATAACGTTTGAGAACAACTGATGTAGAAAAGATAAGAACATGATGAGAAAATGCAGAAAGGTTAAAATAGACATCATATAGTTCAGGAAAAAAGAAAGTACGTTTGGTTGATTGGCATGGATACTTCACATGGTGAGCTGAGAAGTTGAGGGGAGGTAAAGCGGGAAGCAGTGAGATCCAGAAAAACAAAAAAAAAAAAAAAAAAGGAAAAAAGAAAACAGACCCCAGAAATGTGTATGTGGTTTTAACTCTGGATCTGATCTTGCTTGAATAAGCTATATTTCCTCTTTGAGACTTAATCTATAAATAAAGATGGTAATATTATTTGTCTTGAGATTTGTTTTAAGAATTAAATGAAATAGGGCATATAATCTACTCCATACACGGATGGCACATAGGTTTTAAATAAATCCTAGCTTTAATTATTAAGTCAAAGACGTAAGTAAGAATCCATTTCTGAAGAGTCTCAAATGGTAGGCCATGGCATTTAAAATCTTTTTTTAATGAAAACATAAAGTTGCTAGAGCTCTCAGAGCAAGAAAAATTTGTGTTGAAAATATCATCTTTGGAAAATTAACTTAGCCACTGCATAAAGAAACTACTCAGCAAAAAGAATGACAAGCAGCGATTTAATCATGAGGCCAGCCCTACTGGATTAGATTTGAATGGCTAAAAGCTGAACATGTGGGAGTAGACCTGGGAAGGACGTGGTTAGCTCAAACTACATTACAGGAAAAAAATCATCAAGATTTATTAAATGATTACAGCTGGAAGACAAGGGGAGGGATATTCAGTGTTTGCCACTTCAGCCTTCCCCAGCAAACTGGAGTCTGAGAGTGATCAGCCATCCTCTTAGCACTTTTCACAAACACCCTGTTTCCTTCCTTCCCACTTAGTTCCTACTTGCACTTGCTAAAACAACATGAGGCTGAGCTTAAGGTGACATAATTTGATCCAAGATCCCATTTGGACCTCGAGACCAGCTAAATGCTACCATTTCTCATATTCTCATTATAACCCAGAATGATGCTATACAAGAAACATTCCATTCCAATGGTTGCTCTCTGATAGCAACACTTATTCTCTCAGTTATCTTACATCTTCTCTTCCAAGACATCCTCACGATAGCCTTGAGATCTCTTACCCCCCTCAAGGACGCATTTTGTCCAGGGCCACTACACCGTTCAGCTCCAGGGAGTATTGTGCACCCTGAATTCAACATAAATGAAGTCCTTCAAATTGTGCTCCAGGACATGCAGTTCACATACTCTGAAGTTGTGCAAGACGGTGCTGCATGGACTAGTCAATTTCTGTTTTGTCGTTGTTGTTTGTTCATTTTTCGGAGAGAGAGGGAGAGAGAGAACAGGGAGGGGCAGGAGGTGCGGGGGGGACAGAGGATCCAAAGTAGGCTGTGTCCTGCCAGCAGAGAGCCCAATGCCAGACTCCAGGTCACAAACAGTAAAATCATAACCTGAGCCAAAGTTGGATGCTTAACTGACTCAGCTACCCAGGTGCCCTAGGAGTAGTCCATTTCTTTTTTTTTTTTTTAATTTTTTTAAAGTTTATTCATTTTTGAGAGACAGAGCATGAGTGGGGAAGGGGCAGAGAGAGAGGGAGACACAGAATCCGAAGCAGGCTCCAGGCTCTGAGCTGTCAGCACAGAGCCTGATGGGGGGCTCGAACCCACGAACTGCGAGATCATGACCTGAGCCGAAGTTGGACGCTCAACCTCCAGTCCATTTCTTATATGGACTAGTTTATGTGACTCAAGAGGTAGATTTTGCAATTCTGTCCTTCAATCAAACTGGTTTTACGCAACCCATCACCTCCACCACTCTAGCAATCCTACTTTTAGGCTCAAACTCAGTTAATGTTGCCACCTTCCACTCATGAATCTCCCCTCATTCAATTTACCACCAAATACTGATAATTTTACTTCCTAAATCTTTCACAAACTGCCCCCTTCTGTCTTTCTCCACTTTTATATCCTGTTTTAGTCCTCCGTATCTTTTCTACAGGTTTGGTTCCCAGATTGTAGCAGATATCATAATTAGGAGGACTTTCCAGAACACAGATAGCTGAGCCTCCCTGGAGAGTTTCTGACAGGGTAGATGTGGGGGAGGCCCAGAATCTGTATTTCCCACAATTTCCTAATTAATACTGCCACCGCTTGGTCAGGGGCCACACTTTGAGAACTACTGTCATAATTATAATTACAATAATCATAACTACAATTGTGATAATTATATAACTTGTTTCCATTTCTCCAATCTTGACCACAATTAAATTTATTTTCGACACTAAAGTCAGAATAATCAACATGAAAGTGTGACCTCCGCATTCTCCTTCTTAAAATCTTTACTGCTTATCACCCATAGGTTAAGTTACATTGTATTAGCTTGTCAAATAAAAGCCTCCATATCCTGACCACAGCCAATCCCTCTGGTTTCTTCATTGACCACTTACTTTTACTCAAATTGTACTCTTATAACAACAAATTTTTATTGTTCCCTTAATGCATGCATATTTTCATGCTGTTTACCCTGCATGAAATGTCTTTCCCAACTTTCTTTTCCTAGCTCTTATCCTAAAAGATTTATCTGAGACAACATTTTTAGAAAGGCTTCCCTGTAGCAACAGAGTAGGAGAACTTTTTTTATGTCCTTCCTTAGCAACTTTCAAAGTTACCAATGTTATCATCTATCCTATAAAGTCACCCACACACTAGAAGTTAGCTTCTCTAGGTTAGGGACTGTGTTACTCCCTCGTGCGCACCAAGAGCTCTTGAAAATGGTAAATCAACTGAAGGAATGGGGACTAATAATTTAATTTTACAAAATCAGTTGATTACCTAGCTTAAGATTTAACATATTGGGGCACCTGGGTGGCTCGGTCCGTTAAGCCCTCAACTTCGACTCAGGTCATGATCTCGTGGTTCCTGAGTTCGAGCCCCTTGTCGGCTCTGTGCTGACAGCTCAGAGCCCGGAGCCTGCTTCAGATTCTGTCTCCCTCTCTCTCTGCTCTTCCGCTGTTCACACTCTGCCTGTCTCTCTCTCTCTCTCTCTCTCTCTCTCTCTCTCTCTCTCTCTCTCTCAAAAATAAATAAAGGTTAAAAAATAAATTAAAAATAAATTAAAACTAAAAAGATTTAACATGTCTATAGTTTCTTTACATACAGGGATATCCCTTCTACACTTTACATAGCATGAAGCTAAATCACTGTTTATTCTTTGAGGAGTACATTTAAGCTGCTTCATTAAGACTTGATGATCATAAGATATAAGAAACATGTGGGATTACAAAGCCTTTTTTTTTTTTTACTTGTAAGACTTTTCCCCTTATTTCTGTAAACTTTTCTGAAGTCATCATAAATACTGCTTTAGATATTAACCAGATACCAGAGATGTAAAGTTTAAAGACTTTCTATATGTCACTAATACATGTAATAACTAGTTTTGTCAAATTCACACATACTTATACCAAATATCTAATATAACTAGAATTAAAGAACTTTTCTAATTAATTTTTTATTCAGAATTTATTATAGTTAAATAAATTACCAGAATTTTCTCCAAATAACAGTGCATTAATAGACACATTTTTAGTTATTAGCCCACTAAATAGTATATTTTATATAGCTCTCCATGCTTTTCCAACTAGTGATGTTATATCCTTCTGATTCTAATTTAACTTCTAATGTGAATAATATAATTTGGCTACCTTTGGGAAAAATAATTTTACATTATCCAATTCAAAAAATTCTTGAAAAAATAATTTAGGCACAATTTTCTCACCCATATTTACTAATAAAAAGTGCTCTGGATAACCAATTATATGCAATGTAAAAACATGGAATATTATTTTTATATCAGGAATTAAAAATTATCCATTTATGTTTTAATTGCAGCCAGTGTTTAAATAAAAATGAAGTTGGATGCAAATCGCACATTTTGTACAAAAGCATTATAAAATATTAAGACATGTCTACTTGGTAAATATAATTTATCTTCTTTAATTCCTTATTTCTTTTATATGTTACATCTTAGTTTCTAAACTGTGAAGTTTAGATAGCTAATCAAGGCATAATAGAAATTTTGTATAAATTTAGAACACTCTAAGTAAGATCTTTCTCTTCCATGATATTTCATAGCAAATGACTCCTGCTTTCCTAGAACTTCCATCACTGTATTTATTTGTGTCTGATTTTTAACATCACGTATTAAAGATATCTATTTGATATATATTTATATAACACACATATATATGGCTTTACAATTTATAGGCTTCCTCTGTAATATATCTTAACAACCATTTTATATTTATATTTTTTACTCTGTGCTTATGTTAAACATTGTATCCAAGAAAAAGGGAAGTAGCTTCTAGTAAAAGACACATAGATTTTGATTAATAAAATTGGAGTAAAAGGAAAGGACCATAAAAATGAAGGGATGAAAACATATGCATAAGATAAGATCCAAGGAGTTTTCATTGAGCATCAATTTTGGCCCTGAGCTTCCTGGTTTAAAAAGTTTTTGAATTTTAGATTATACTATAAGTTTGTATTAAAAAATTATAAGTTTTTAATTTTAAAAATTGGATTTGGGGGCACCTGGGTGGCTCGGTAGGTTGAGCATCTGACTCTTGATTTTGGCTCAGGTCATGATCCGATCCCAGGGTTGTGGGATTGAGACCCATGTTGGGCTCCATGCTGAGTGTGGAGCCTGCTTGGGATTCTCTCTCTTCCCCTGACCCTCTCTTCCACTTGTACCCTCTCTCTCTCTCTCTCTCTCTCTCTCTCTCTCTCTCTCAAATAAAATAAATAAGTAAAATGAATTTGATTTTATGAGATTTGTGTTTGAAAATGCATGGCATCAAAGTCATCATTTCAAAGTAATAAAACACTATAACGTTTGCCCCATTCAATGTACTTATGTACTAATTTCGATTATAAACTAGAAATCATACATCATCACCATGGTCATTTTGGTAGGGCTAAATATCTTAGTGTTCAATATCTTGGGCTTAAATATCCAAGAGTCAGTTTATAAACATTTCACATTTATAATAACTTTAATGTTACAAGTCTTAACTACTAATGATGTGTCTTCCAAAACCTGTATCTCAATTTAAAGAGTAGTATGGCAGTTAGTGAAATATGTGTTTGGAATTTACTCCATAATTAATCTAGATGTTGTATCAATCACTTTGACAGCTACTCCCTTCACTACCAATCTATTTTTAGCCAAAAATTATTCCAACTATATTTTAGATATAGGAGAAACTATGTTGGGTACCTTTTTCAACACTGGAGTATTTGTCATCTCTGGCAACAGGTGATATATCCTTATATGTTAATAATTATGGCTGTGTCCAAAAAACTAATATATAAATCCATATAGAAAAAGAGTAAATAAACACACCGAAGAAAAAAAATCAAGAAAATGATTTGAGAGCCTGTGTAATTCATCACTTTCCCCCTTCTCTTATTCCTCTCAGAAGTGAGCTTTCTAACAGCTGTAATTTTACTTAAGTCACTGCTGACCTGATCAAATCATGCGTAGATACAAAAGTTGAGACATCCTGATTCTTTCTCTAGAAATCTGGAACTGAGATTGAGACACAATCATTTTCTGTATGTGGCTGAAATATAATTAGAAAAATGTACCCTTGGCTATAACGTCAATTTGCAGACAGAAAATCAAAGTAAGCAAACACAGAGTAGTGGAAAACACTGAGTCCTGGTGCCCAGTTCCTAGATTCTGGGCTTGATGGGTCTCGCCTGGATCCCTTTTCTTGGAGTCTTTGGGGGTGCCTTGGGGTCCCTTTCTTAGGGTCTACCTGCACATAGTTTATAATGCTTTTAGTCTTAAGCTAGTTCAAAATAGCTTCTGTTAACTTGCAAGCAAGAGTTTTCTCAACCAATAAAGATGGCTTTTCCAGGATTCTATTTAGAACCTACCAATATTTTAATATTAGTGAGAATTATATAAACTTTTAACATTTCCATTGGTTCTATACAGATTTAGTAAATATATTTAAATATGTATAGACACACACACACACACACACACACACACACACACACACACACACCAGTCACATGCATGTAAGAAAGTTATGTCCCTAATTTAACATACTCAGTACATCATTTATAATTTTTATAAAGATTAATGTAATTATGTAGAGAGTTTATCATTTTTAAAATCTAGTCTATTCATATTTATCTAAGTAGAATATGATGATCCAATGAATGTTTATTAGCTAAATAATATGAATTCAGGGTTAGGTTAACTTTGGAATAATATTTTTCAATGGTTATAATAGAATTCTTACAATGCAGAGTTAATGATTCTATTCATTTCATTAGACTACTATACTAAACTCATTCTTACTCATTTCCATTCTCATTATTTCAAAGGGTATTTATTAGAAAGGACTCCTACTCTTCAAAAAATCACCTGATTTAGTACACAGACACTAACATCAAAATTCTGTATTCTCTCAGGTATTTTCATTGACTTGCTCTGTGATCAAAGCCAAATCAAATTCCTTTCCAGTGTCTTCATCTATATGATGAGGACTAATGCTCTTTAACTAGTTGTCCATTTTTCAGGATTTATTTAGATCAATTGATAAAATCTTTTATAAAGATATGAACCTAAAGTTTTCTAAAAATACCACATAATAGAGACTGGGACACTTTTTTAGTACACTTTTATATTATGTAGACAGGCCTGAGGCAAACCAGAAGAATTGGAAATGCTATCAAATCAATGTTCATACTGTGCCTGGACTGTCGATAATGGAAACTATTTTTAGCAACAAAAATATGGCAACTTTGATGAGTACTTCCTTTAGAAATGGATGTTTTTCAGGTTCCCATTGAGCTTCACACAAAATAGTACAATTTAGAAAACCCCGAAACACAAGGCAATTGGGTAATATGTATATTGGCTATTTCCTTGTGGAGTCACTATGCACTTTGGCTCCTGTTAGGCCCCTGTAATGAAAAACCTGCTGAATCTCTACATAAAATCTAAACTGGAAAAAGAGAAAATAAGAAAGTCAGCCACACAAGACTGGGCATGCTAAAGAATTCCACTGTAACAAACCAACTATGTGGCTAAATATAGGTTAAATTATTTTCTCAGACATTTCCCATAGCAGTGAAAACACTTAAAAATAGTTAGGTATTATATGCATATTATAAGAGAAACATGTTTTAGTCTAATTGCTTTATTAAATAACCACATTTTTATATATTCGTTCTTTAACATCTTTTATCTTTACTTTTCCTCACTCCTCTACATCATCCTTTAGAATTTACTCATTTATCCCCTCACTTATTCTCATTTACCCCTTTCTTATGTACTACTGTCGATTTTTCTTATGCTCACAGCTATCTTCAATGTTTCTTTTATTTTATCCTCATAATCACTTATACTATTTTCTTAAACCATATTTTTCTTCTCCTAATCTCCTTCTACGTTCATGCTTTTTCTGCCATTTACCTTTTTATGTTTATGAATACAGCTATAAGCATGATGTTTTTCTGTTTGTGCCAACAGGATTATATGTGCATGAATCAAAGAAGCCTTTTGATCTAGTTTTATAGTGCATAGAAATATTTATTTAAAGTACTCACTTGAAATCCAAATGTATTATTCTGAGACCCGTGCCTTGGGACTCCTGGATTTTCACACGAGGTCCGCGTAGGTTCTAAAATAAAGATTATAAACGTAATATTCCTTTAAAACTTATAATTATATCTAATCTATATTCCTCTCATACAAAACAATTTTGAGTGATCTGGGGCTCAATGAAAGGACCAGGGGTAATAATAAAGAATATAAATCTAATAGCATCACTCCAGACACAGAAGTCTGCTAATCTTAAAGCAAGAATTCAGGTGCACTGCATTTTACATGAATTTTGCAGTTCTTGAACTTTGAACCCTTCTAACATAAAAGCACTTGACATCCAACTCACTGTGGATGAAAAGTGAAGGAAAAATGAAGGATATGAAAGAAGAGCACATGCATAAAACATTTGTTTAGGGAATTTGCTAAATTATAATCTAGGTAGCATAATATTCCCCTCAAGAAGCAAAAGTTTTTCCAGAAACAGGCTTAGTTATTTTCATTTTTCATGGACACCTATAGGAGATTCAGATATAAAAATGGTAGCACTAGTAGTCTCTAAATTGGCTAGTTTGTATGACAGATTATTTGGTTGGTTTACCAAATGTGGCATTTAATTTAAGATTACAGAAATGTGCTTAAAGCCATTTTGAAATCGGTGTACCTTTTTAAAATTTTTGGAGCAAGTTTCGTGTCGTTTGAATAAGATAAATTAGCTGTAAAAATATATACAAAATTTGTATACAAAAATGCTAGTACTTACTTCTATTAACCTGAGAGGTTTTTTTCTTTCTCATTTTAGTGATAAACAAGAAATTATTTTGAGTGTATCTTCAGGAAGTTTTAAATGCTAAATATAACATCATATGTTTTAACTGTGTTCATTTTCAACGCCTTCTAATTGCTTCTGTATTTTACATTTATTTTTCATATGTAGTCACCCCTAGTTTATTCAATGTAACTAGTATCCAATAATTCCAAAATTACTAAGAATAATCAACCTTTAATTAATATTACCTATGCAGTGAGGTGACGAACCACTCCAAGTGCCATCTGCTTGACATATTCTGGTACTCGATCCCACTAATATGAAGGGAGAATTGCAGCTAAAAGAAACCTCTGACTGGTATATGAAACTTTTGCCTTCTCTTTTTCCTTGGGCAGGAATACCAGGGTCACCGCAAAATTTTGCTGGAAATGAAAAGAAAATTATAACAAAGATTTAGGATTCATCAGAGCAACAGTTTAGAAAAATGATGAAAATAACTGGGATATTGAACTATAGTGACAGGTTATTCACGTTAATGTGCCCCACAGAATTTTTTTTAGCTTCTATGTGATATATATTGAATGTATGACTCAGCATGATATGTTTAAAAATAGTCTGATTGAGATGTTTTCCACCTAGGAGACCACCTAAGCAACTATAGAATTTTTTTGTATTTTTGTTGTTGTTTTGTATTGACCAGAATCAAACCACATCGTTGTACAAATCATTTGCAGAGTTGGCGTATACTTCTGAAAAGGCATGTGATTCGCAGATAGTTCTGTCGGAAGGAACCAGTGGTCTAGGCTGTGCTCTCCAGATTGTTCTTTCTTTTTATATGCGTATAACAGGTACACTTCTTTGTTCTGCTGTACTCTGTTGAACACTCAGAGCACATATCCCAGTATTTTGTTGTCTTCCTCTTTGAAGCATTGTGGGGGATTTTTGAGTGTCTTTTAAAGAGTAAAGAAGCCCTGTACAGTCCAAATCTATACAAAACCAAGGAATCTCAAAATTCCACAACAACTATTGAAAATACCATCCTGGCAGAGTTTCTAAACAAATAGAATGGATTATTGTGTCCGTCATATAATTCCCAACAACTAAAAGAACTTATTCTAAGTTTTACGTACTTGGACTTATCAGTCAACAAAATAAGATTCCTTCCCTTGTGGAGTTTATGCATTTGTGAGGGAAGCAAACAAAAAAAATAAACATAGTAAGTAAAAAAGATAGTATGTGGGAAGGCAGGGAGTCATCTGTGGAGAAACAGTGTGGAGAAAGGAGATTTGGACCAACTTATTTGTGGATGTGATAGATGGTGAGAGATAAGGCGTAGGTTTTAAACAAGGTGACCAGGGTGTCTGTCATTGAAGGAAGATTTGGAGGAAAGGAAGCAGGCAGCCATGCGGATACCCCAAGGGAGAGCATTCCAGCTAGAGGAAACAGTGTTGCCAAAGCCCTATGCTGGAGCATGTCTAGCATGTGAAGGAAGCCTAAGGCCAGTGACGCTGGGGCAGAGTGAGCACGCAGAATGGAGGCAAAGATATCACAGCCTTTCAAGTTTTCATTGTAGTAGAAAATACATGACATACATTTTCCATTTTAATGATTTTTAACTGTACTTGGTTTTTAAATTTGCAGATCTAGCACCGAAAGCTTATTTCCTATAAGGCAAACAAACGGTAACATCCAAATATTTTTCAGTATAAACACTCCCTTAAAATGGTGCATTATCCAAACCAAAGATGTTTTTGAGGCTGAACGCGGACCTTTAA
Source organism: Felis catus (assembly GCF_018350175.1). NCBI lineage: Eukaryota > Metazoa > Chordata > Mammalia > Carnivora > Felidae > Felis > Felis catus. The sequence continues at coordinate 56,923,577 of NC_058385.1, forward strand.
CTGGGTAGGACATCTACCAGGACAACAGGAATCACCGAGGAACGCTCCAGGCAAATAGGAATGGATAAATACTCTAAAAACAGAACACTTTAGTTTTAGCTCAGTGTTCAAAGAAAGCTGTTTCCTGAAATTCAAGACTCCAGGAGAAACCTGAATTTTCAAACCTCTTTTTTAGGAACTTCTTTTTTTTTCTTTTTAAAACAGAAGTAAAAGTAATTATTAAATAAATATTCAACAACATAAATTTAGGGGAAATTGTCAGAGTAAAGCAACAGGTAAACATTTGTTTACTGTGCTTTGCTTTAATTTTCAACATTTCCTGGATATTATGAATCTTTGTGCTAGTTGGCTTCTAAGCATTTCTAGCAATATAGCATCAAATCCTAAAGGCCAGGGTCTTCGTCTTATTAATCTTTGTAACTTTAGCACATGTTGAAGTCAACGGCTATTTCTTCAGCAGAGATTACCAGTGAGCTTTTCACCTTAGCAATCATTTCTATTGCCAAGTTATTTCGTAACCTACTTCTGAAGAGTTTGTCTTGCATATTTCTGCTGGGTCATTCATCTCAGAAACTTATCTGTATTCAACAAAAGAGGGAGACGCAACCACATAAACTCCTCACTCCTGCTCCCTACCCCCCCCCCCACTGTGTTATTATTCTGTTGTTTTCTATCTGTGGACTTTCATGTACTAAAACCAAACAACCTATTGGTGTCCAGCTTAGAGGCTTAAATCAACAGGATTGATTTTCAGAAGGGTTCAGTTCACAATGACGTAAACTTTAAGATCAAAGGACATACTTTGAGTGAAAATAAAGACAAAAGACTTTCCCTTCTATAAAGTCCCTAGAATGAATCTGTTTGGCTATTCAATGGATAAGAGCATTGTCTCTTTAGTCTACCTTCTCTGAACTGGCATTCATAGTCTTCCAATTAGTAGCAGTGCAACCATAGGCCACATAACCATGTAGCTGGTGCCTTAAACGATGACACAGTCACACAGTGTCCTTACAATTGATTCCCCTCTCGGAGCCCAAGTCATTATTAACTAAAATGTCATGAGTAAACATACTTACTAGGAGTTCTGTTATGTGCAGTAGAAATAACATATGTCAAGCAATTTGGACACAGTTAACCCTATTATATATGGACAGTTATAATTCAATGTCAGTCGTAGGTAGTGCATTATTATTTGCATTTTAAGAGAACTAAAAATAAAATATTCTATCAAAATAACTTCTTGATTGAGATTTTCCCAGTCATATCAAACAAACTTTACCATAAACTCATCTCTGTAAATCTCCTTGTCCTTATCTGTGGTGAGATAGCCATAGAATATCTAGTCTTATTTAGAACACACTGGTCTTTTCTAAGTTGATCCTTAGCATATATCAGAATTTTAAGGGACAATTTATGTGACATCATGACATCAACCTAGAAGTGTTGGGGATTGTAGGATATGATGAGGTCAGGAGGAAAGAAGAAAAAAAAAAGCATGTTAGCCTTTAAACAATATGGTTTCCACTGTGAATGAGAGAAGACTGGAGGGTTCCAAGCAGTTTCGTCTCATCAGTTAGATCTGCTTAACTTTCAAGGCTATGAGGATGGGGGTTGAGGGGTGGTGATGCTTTACCTCATGAAGAGAAGGAAGGAGGAAGGGAAGACTAGGAACAGGGTAGCACTGGACACCTCAGAATGAACACTGCACATACCACATACTACAATAATTTGTGTAAAACACAACGCCGAGTTTTATTTTGTCTTGTGATCTTCCAAATTAATTTCAAAGTGACACTTGCTGGAATATATATTGTAAAGTAACCTCTGTAAGAAAATCATAATAATCCCTCACTCATCTCCATGCTTACCCTAATCATTATATTTTTTATGTTTTTCTTTATTTTTGAGAGAGAGAGAGAGAGAGAGAGAGAGAGAGAGAGAGAGAGAGAGAGAATGAGCAGGGGAGGAGCAGAGAGAGAGGGAGACACAGAATTCGAAGCAGGATCCAGGCTCTGAGCTATCAGCACAGAGCCCGACGTGGGTCTCGAACTCACAAACCGTGAGATCATGACCTGAGCCAAAGTGGGACACCCAACCAACTGAGCCACCCAGGTGCCCCTACTCTAGTCATTTTAGATGTATAATCACAATCATTATCATGACAAATACCATCATAAGAACTTGATTTGAATGACCATGTAGAGTGACAAGGATTTACTGTGGAAAGAAATTTGGGAGTAAATGAGTGTTCAGTTGAGACAAACTGAACATAAATAAGAATACTTTTCCAGGGGTAGAATTCATCTTAAAGGGACTTTATTTTGAGTAATAACTTTTTTTAAAACAAATTTGAAAACAAAGTAGTTCAGCCTAATATTTAGAGTCAGAGCAGAAAGAACAGAAGAGTTGGATGACAGGAAAAGTAGCTACACTGGTAAATATGATTTTCTATTGAATTTTATTATACCTTGAAATGAGCTTTAACAAGCTCATTTTTCTTCTAGCAAAATCTGAAAATTTTAAGTAACAGCTGTCCTAAGTGAAGGAGCTCTACGAAAGTGAAAAGAAGAAAATATAATTTCAAATACAGAAATTATACTTACGTAAGCACTGTGGTACTTCCCCACTCCAGGTACCGTTCCCTACACAGGTCAAAACAGCAGGAAAGGATAGTTCATAGCCTGGAGAACAGATGTAGCTAATACTAAAGCCCCAGTCAAAATTTGTTCCTTCCAACCTTCCATTAGAGATCTGGGGAGGAGTTGAGCAGGTAACAGCTGCAATTACATTAAAAGCGATTAGACACAGCTGTTGAAATATCCTGGGTGTAAAAAAAAAAAAAATCATTAGAAGAAGCATATGTGCTAATTTAACCTTTTGGAGGACAATATGGTGTGACATGTTTTATTCTCCTAGTAGTAGTCCTGAAACATCCCTGGAATTAATCCTTCTAGAATGTGACTATTTCTTGGCAACATAATGGCTACTGGTTGTCAGAGATACTCTTACAAAATAAAGAGCTGCCTGACATCTAAGGGAAGCAAATAGAGGGTGACCATTCAGTATACTGTAAGTGATAAATTATTGGTTTTATATAAGATTATTTTCCAATGACCTTTAGACAGACTGAAGAGCTGGGCTGTTTGGCTATATATAGTGTCAACATTGTAGCAAAGAATTTGCAAGTAATTCTGTGACATTTGCAAAAGAAACCTAGATTATGTATCTCATTAAAATATCCAAATTGGTTCTATTAACCACTTAAATTCATATGTTAAAATTTACTGTGGGGCACCTGGGTGGCTCAGTCAGTTAAGCATCCAACTCTGGATTTCAGCTCAGGTCACCATCTCATGGTTCGTGAGTTTGAGCCCCACATCAGGATCTGTGCTGGCAGTGTGGAGCCTGCTTGGGATTCTCTCTCCCTCTCTCTGCCCCTTCCCAACACTCACATGACTTCAAGCCCCACGTCAGGCTCGGTGCTGATGGCGCCCTTTCGCCCTTTCTCCTTCTCTCTTCTTTTCTCTCTCTCTCTGCCCCTCCCCACTTGCTCTCTCTCTCTCTCTCTCTCTCTCTGTCTCAAAATAAATGAATAAACTTTTTAAAAACTTTACTGTAGGGTTTTAAAATAAATTATTAAATGTTTAAACATTAATTTTTAAATTTGGGTTTTTTTTAATGTTTACTTGTTTTTGAGAGAGAGAGAGAAAGTGAGATGAGAGCACAAGTAGGGGAGGGACAGAGAGGTTGAAAGAGACAAGAGAGGAGCCCAAATTTAGGAGCTTAAATCCTCAAACCATGAGACCATGACCTGAGTCGAAGTCAGAAGCTTAACCTACTGAGCCACCCACGTGCTCCTAAAATTTGTTTTAAGTTGGCTTCAAGCAGAAATGGGTAGGATAATGTGACAGAGGTGAAGGGAAAAAGGGGGGTAACCAATGCAAAATCCAAAAATGAGAAATAACTGGATTTTTATGACTTGCATCATATATGATATTTTTTTGAGTTATATAACATTCCCATTATCAGATTCAATTAATCGTGTATGAAATAACTTCTAAAATATAAAATATTCATATATTTTCAAATGTTAACTGTAGATAGTGATCTGATTCAGAAACAGATAATCAAGAATACACACAAGATAATTTGTGTAATTAAGAAAGATACACATGTTGAATTTATCCTTTTTGTTAAACTGTGAATTCACAGATGTTTAGAAAGACACCTGAATGAGAAATGTCAGTATTATTATGAAACAATAGGAATTGTGTGGCATGACATCTGCAGTATTACATAAGTAATCATAAAAATTGGCAAAAAACATAAAAATATTTCCAGCATTAAATACACAGCATTAAAGTAGCAAATGTATGCCTACAGTAACTAAAAGATTAATTATAGATTGCATTCTTTTAAGAAACATGATTCTTTATGAAAAGTTAGTTTTCTAATTCAGTATGATTATTCTCAAGTTATAGAAAGTTTTCCTCCCATCTTTGAATTATTTGGCCCAAGTGGATCATCAAATTAAAATTCTAATTTATTAAGAATGTTTTAAATATTCCCCTCAATATAAATGATGATAGTGAGCGCATATCAGAGAACATGATACTTTTGTTGTTTTGGTTGCATTAAAGTTCATTGTCATTACTCACAATAAGATATAATATCTTTCTTGAAATATCATTTTAAAGTCCTATATGTTATTATCTACCTGGTTTTAAAATAAAAACTGCAGCAATTTTTAGTATCAGACAAGAGTGAAATAATAGAAAAATGCTTTTTAAACTTAAAATGGCATGTTAAAAAGTAAATACATGGTGGTTATCACTTACAAATATTGGAGAAATTATCCTACCTCTACAAGTTGGCATTATTCCACTCCATGTGCCATTAGTTGTACAAGTCCTAATTCTGGAACCGTTGAATTCCATTGTGTAGCCTGGCTGGCACATGTAAGAAACATTTTGTCCAACCACATAATCATCTCCATATCTCAGTCCATTGGCTGGTATACCTGGGTCTCCACAACTGATGACTATCAGTATTGGATGAGAAGAGCAGATGGTTAATGTGCCACGTATTTAATGGAGAGAAGTAGTAAGCATATGGCACACTTAATATATATGAAGGAAATTTGGTTACCATATTCATTTTTAATCACAAAACATAAGCATATTTAAGCCACACGCTGGCAACTCTTGATTATGATCAGCTATGCCTATTACAGATTCTATGCATGTGGCTCAGAAACTGCATTTGGACTCTGAAAAGGCTAGGTTAATGTACTATTATACTGTAATGAACACTGATTCAGTTAACCTCTTTTAATCTGCATTAGGTGATCAAGTAGAAGTCATCCTATAGAAACAGGATTTCTTTTTTAAAAAAAAATTAACACTGATTTATTTTTGAGAGAGAGAGAGAGAGAGAGAGAGAGAGAGAGAGAGAGAGAGAGCATAAGTGGGAGAGAGGCAGAGAAGGAGGGAGACACAGAATCCAAAGAAGGCTCCAGGTTCTGAGCTGTTAGCACAGAGCCTGACACAGGGCATAAACCCACAAATTGCGAGATCATGACCTGAGCAGAAGACAGAAGCTTAGCCAACTGAGCCACCCAGGCACCCCTAGAATCAGGATTTCTAATATAATATTTGAAATCTGGGGCTCCTGGGTGGCGCAGTCGGTTAAGCGTCCGACTTCAGCCAGGTCACGATCTCGCGGTCCGTGAGTTCGAGCCCCGCGTCAGGCTCTGGGCTGATGGCTCAGAGCCTGGAGCCTGTTTCTGATTCTGTGTCTCCCTCTCTCTCTGCCCCTCCCCCGTTCATGCTCTGTCTCTCTCTGTCCCAAAAATAAATAAACATTGAAATCTACATATTTCCACATATAGCAATTGGAATCTCCAATTTATCAGGCTGACTGGACTGAGAGCATATTTTCTGCCTAGTGTCACTCAGCTGGATATTATAATAGTTTTTAATTAAAACAATGCTAGATGCAAAAAAATACATCAATGTGAATCTATCACATGCAGGACAGGACACTTGGTTTGTGGCAATGAAACTACCATTGCTAGGGACAGAGAAATCAATTTACCATTTTCACCAACTCACTGCCAACTCAAGTGAAAGAATGACCTCCAAGAAATTGCCACCTCCACTCTGGAAGGCATTCGCTTTCTGGATTTGGGGTGAATGAGAGGATTGTGTCAAGTTCTTACTAAATACGCCTTGTCGTTGCCAGCCGAGGGAGGGGTAGCTGCTGTCCTGCCCTGTGCTAAGACTCTGCAAATATACTCACCCCTACCTGTTTCATGCTTGCACTCAGGGCCCCACAAAGGGATGGAAGACAATTGCAATGTGAGCCTCCCTCTGCTGATGATGCTATGGACTGACTAGGGAGAGCACACCAGTGTCCCCCGAGTAGAAGTGGGAATGGGGAGGTCAGGCAAGGCCAGGGGCACAACATGGTAGGGAGCACGTGGCCTATAACCCATCCTAGGAAGACAGGGAGGCAGAGAGGCAGACTGTGCATGAGCAGAGGCTCCAAACCCTCAGCACATACTCCATTGTCCCAATAGACCTCAATTACAAAGCACAAATTTAAAGTTGAAATTAAGAATTTTAAGGCAGCCATCACAGAGCATTAAACATCAGCGCAGGACCCTTTTGAGCATGAGGTGATGAAGAAGCATAGGCATAGCGCCTACAGCCCACTAACAAGTCCTTGAAACTGGCAGAGTGACCTCCCTCTAGGAGCTCAGCTGCCTGGATGAGGACACTTTGCTAGGGGTAGAAGGGAATCTTGGTTTAACCTTATACTGACCCCAATCTACTTTAACATATAAAAATTCCTTTGGAAACTTCCTTTACCTCAGCTCCCCCAAGATATATGCTGGCAATCATACTCCAAATTTATGGCCCCTGATACACATCCGAAGGGTCTCATGACTGAGGTTTTACTAAACGGTAACAAATGGTGTTTCCCTAGCAACAGCAAGCCCCTCAAGGTCCTGGAAACCTTGTTTCCGAAATACCTTCCAGACATTATCCTTGACCTTCTCCTACCCTGAGGGTACATAATGAGTTACCTGTCATAACTCCAGTGCAGCTCTTCCTGCCCACAGTACTGTCCCTGTGCTTTAATAAAATCACCAAAGGTGTCTTCAAGAATTCTTTCTTGGCCATCAGCTCTAAACCCAACGAACCCCCATCACCCCAAACTCCATCATGAGGTTCTATCAATTGTATTAGTCCATAAAGCTGGCTCTGTTTACATATATAATATTATCATTTATAATGCCACCCAAAATCTTTCAGAAAGACTAAGACAACAGAGAAAAGGCGAAACAATTTGAAATATGACATTTAATAACAAGGCATAACAGAGATTATATATAAGTGACAATGGCATTTGCTGTTTTGTGGTAGGTGGTTTGAGCTTGATTTGGGCAAGGAATTATCTAAAAGCTTTCTGACAGATAAGAGAAAAAGGAAAATACAAGGTTACACTGTTTCTTTTCTAAAGATTTAAAAAAAAACACATGGGGTTACTTGGCTTTTACTATCTTTTCTTTTTTTTCCCTTTAAATCTTTTTGCTCAGAGATAATTTTGTACTTTCAAAGTTGATTTATTTTTGAGAGAGAGAGACAGAGTGCAAGTGGGGGAGGAGCAGAGAGAGAGGGAGACACAGAATCCCAGGCTCTGAGCTGTCAGCACAGAGCCCAACATGGGGCTCAAACTCACAAGAGGTGAGATTATGACCTGAGCGGAAGTTGGAAAGGCTTAAGCACTGAGCCACCCAGGCACCCCAAATCGTTTGGTTCATAAAAGGGTAAATAATTTCATCAGGTAAACCGGGGCTATATTCTTTCATTTTTACTTTTAATTAATTCTTCAGCAAAGATTCCCTGATCACCTAATCATTGTCACCAGGATGGGTGACAAGATTAAAGAAGTATTTTGGAGGTCTAGGGTCAAAGACTAAAAGCAGATTAAGGCATGGAAGACCTTAATAGCACTTCAATTACATTGTATTTCTTAATTTACCATTAAATATTATGAATGTCAAGATTTCTGTCATATTATTCTAATCCACTAAGCCTAAGAAGTTTTAAGACCGTGACTAATGGCATTTAAATTAAAGAACAATGTTCACTGCACTTCACCTGATAATCCTAGGAGCCCTGGGGACAGTTTGCTAAATCACACCCAGTGAGAGTTTCTGTCTGATCCTACTAAGAGTTTTGCATATATAGGATAATTTTTGTTCTTTTAATAATTGTACAGGAAACGATTTTTAAAATTATGCAACTGAGTTGAATAGGAAATCAAATCCTGGTTATTTACCAGGAATATCATTTCAAAATTTCAGTTTTGTTTCAAAATTTACAACTATATAAAAGTGAGTATAAGCCTTTGATTTATTTTGTTTCCTTTTACCATCTGGGTGTGTATGTCTACATACATATATATGTGTGTGTGTGTGTGTGTGTGTGTGTGTGTGTGTGTGTGTGTATGTGTGTGTGTGTGTATATATATATATGTGTGTGTGTAAATTTTAAACCTACATTCCAATTAAGAGGTGGGACGTTAAAGAGCACACATATATGCTGTTGTTATTTTCTAGGTAGCACTTTACAGATTGAAATAGAAGCCTGGCAAGAAAGAACAGCTAACCTGGTCCTAAGGCCCACAAGCTGAGGTACAGCTACTGAAAGAGAGGACAGAGGACTTATTTTACAGAGAGGCACCAAGAAAGAGTTTGCATATGTGGCAGCCTCATGATGAAATGCCTGACAACAAGGGCTTCACAAGGAATTGTTGGTGGCTTTCTAGTGAAGCAAAGGCCCATCAGAGAGGCAGTTTCCAATAGCAACAGTCTTTTCATTTGCCACTAGTTTGTTTCTAGCAACAAAAAAGAGGCTTTTGGTCTTTCCAGGCAAAGCCTTAGAATAGTGGTTATGTGGGGCTTTGCCCTAAAATTCAAAGACATCAGTTCATGACAATGGGATGCTGGGTTTTCTTTCAAGAAAAATCTCTTCAAAAGTCACCAAATCCCCTAAGCACACAGGGCACATGTACCCATGATGAGGGGGCATAAGGCAAGCAGAGGGCAAAGAACATGCCGGCAATGCCTGCCCCCCACCCCCACCGCCGCAAGTGGGATCTGTGTGGCATTCCTCAGACATTCCTGACTGCCCTAAAGCTAAGAGGAGAAATCAAATGGTTACCTGATAGAAATCACAGTCAAGGAGGACATGAGTCTCCATCAGTTTACAAACATCTTGGTAAATGAAAAGAAAAAGGCAATCTTATCAATAGCCTAATCTCCAGAAACATACAGACTCAGTTTCCTGGTGTCCCAATATCACCCTCCCCTCCACAGTGATGTGGGGAACAAAGGCAAGAATGGGAGGTAAAATTGAATTTCTTTATAACCTGCAGCCCAATGACAAATATCAAGGCAAATACAGAATATAACATTTCTCCAGGAGCCCCCTACTATCTTAATGTTAATGCCTTCCTAGAGGGGAAAACAACCTTAGCTTGACAACAGTAAGGCCTCAGGTAACTTAGAAGTCCTCTTTAGCATACGAAAGTCCTTCTAGAGGCCTCCCTTTTGCCTTTCCCTTCCCAACTCCATGATATGTAACCAGTTACTCCACAACCCGGTGCAGCAATTCCCGCTCACGGGTCCTGTCCCATGTGCTTTAATAAAATCACCCTTTTACACCGAAGACATCTCAAGAATTCTTTCTTGGCTGTCATCTCTGGACCTCCACCACTCCAAAACCACAACACACACACACACACACACACACACACACACACACACACCCCAATAACTTCATGAAGACGATTATTTTGTCTATTTTCTACATTGTTGTATTTTCAGGGCCTCGTCTAGTATATAACTTATTAAAAAAAGATTAAGTAAATATTTTTTAAAGAATAAATATGTGAATGATATGTAAGAAATGATTAGATCAAATTCTCAAAAAAAATACAATGTTTTAAAGGTTTGAATTGGCTTTTGTGGAGGATTTTTTTCTCATAGTTTCTATCATGTAATTGAGGCCCACTTGGCATCATTTATGATAAATCTAAGTAGATGATATCTATGCTAAAAGTAAAACAATTGTGATGATTCTAGTCTGTGCCACTTCAAAGCTACTTTCTCTTTTAACTTCCTAAGTGAGAAATAGACATACGTATTTTTAAATAACTTAGGATCACATTAATCACACTTATATTCCCTTTCATGGATATACATAAAATATAATTTGTGTAACCAAACCCTTGATGGTTGAGTTATGTTACTCCTTTTCTTTTTTAATTTTCTTTTCAATGTTTATTTATTTTTGAGAGACAGAGCATGAGATGGAGGGAGGGACAGAAAGAGAGGGAGACACAGAATCCGAAGCAGACTCCAGGCTCTGAGCTGTCGGCACAGAGCCTGACATGGGGCTTGAACCCACGAACCGTGAGATCATGACCTGAGCCAAAGTCAGACACTTAACCAACTGAGCCCCGAGTCACTGTTTTTCTATTAGAGACAATGCAGCAATGGACATTCTTGTTTAGGCACGTACTGTTCCAGGTCTCAAGCCAAGAAAAAATTCTACCATAGCAGAATGAAGTTCCAGAAAGGTGGTCATTTCTCTGATAACGCTTCTGATTTTATATAATCTCCCAACTGAAACATTGGTTTCCTTTTTAGATCTCAGTGGTAGATTTTCTCAACTTCAAGCTCAGCATTATTGATATTCGGTACCAACTAATTCTTTATTGTAGGGGGTTGCTTTATGCTTTGAGAATGTTTAGCATTGACCTCTCCCTGCTAGATACTAATAGTGTACTTCATTCACCTGCACTATGACAGCCGAAAAATATCTCCAGACATTGCCAAATATGCCCTGGGAAGCAAAATCACCCATGTTTGAGAACCACTACACTCAGAGATAGTTCTCTCTCCTTGAGATTTAGATGACTTTTTAGCTTCACTTTACGCAGTTTGATGCTGAGATATCTCCTCCAGTTTTCTCCTATGTGAGAGTAGCTTCATATCCCTGACCTGTTCTTTACAAAAAAAAAAAAAAAAAAAAAAAAAAAAAAAAGAAAGCAAAATCTTTGAGAGTTCTCAGTTTAGTAACAAAGATCCAGTAAGGACCATTTCTGCCCTGGTTATTTGGAACAAAAGCCTGAGGTTCATTTATCACTGGATCTGATTGAGTATGCTGTCCTTGGCCCAAACGACAAGACCTGCCAGATACAGGACATTAATCATTTTGGAAGGAGTCTTAGTGGGTTAAAAAAATTCCAAGAAACAATTGACTTTATTTCTTCTTAGCACTTAAAGCCAATCCTTACTTTACTTGACAAGCCCTGTCCTGGCGCAGATTGTATCTTCTTCCCAAAATATTATGTGCACTATGTGCTTTAGGTATCAAAGGTGGCTCTGTAAGCATCCTGTTTCATTTTTTAATGAGTATTTGCTTGTGCTTAGTTTTTAGCTCTTTTTTTAGGTGTATTTATTTTATTTTGAGAGAGAGAGTGTGTTTACACGTGAGCAAGGGAGGGGCAGAGAGAGAAGGAGAGAGAGAATCCCAAAGCAGGCTCCACACTGTCAGTGCAGAGCCCGATGAGGGGCTCAAACTCACGAACCGTTAGATCGTGACCTGTGTCAAAATCAAGGGTTGGACACTTAACTGACTGAGCCACCCAGTCGCCCAGTTTTTAGCTTTTTTTTTCTCATTTTGAACATCACAGAAAAGAACATCATCAAATTTTATGATCAGAGTACTTTTATAAGCTTCTTAGTATTATGGCAAATATTCTTTTCCTTTCAGCTTGGTTTAGTTTCATGGATGTTTCTTAACATAATTCCTCTGCAAAAGTGTGCATGATATTTAGATGCATGACCTTGATCTCATGATATATTCTTTTACCTACCCGAGACAAAACTAGTTATTTGGGGGAAGTTTCACACTCCAGAACTGGCAGTGGGTTCTGGATAAGTACTTGTCTGGAGAAGACGGAAGAGTTCTTTTCATGAGGCATGATTTTAGAGAAAGATTAATTAAATATACAATTTCTCAATTCATTTATAATCTTAAGCAGGCTGAATATTAGCAGGTATTAGGAGAATTTTTGTAAGGGAAATTTTACGTCTTTACTACATTTCTACTCTGGTTAGATGTGAAAGAGACAGTGTGGGGACATTACCATTATTATTAAATTATGTTTATTCCAAAAGTGTTTCCAAAAATCATTAAAATGAACAAGACAAATCTACCCATGTGATTGGACTGTGGTTCTTTTAAGGACAGAAAAGGAATGTGTGTGTGTGTGTGTGTGTGTGTGTGTGTGTGTGTGTATTAGCCAATCAAGCAAATGAAAGGTACATATGCAAATCACCATGGTGGAAAATTCTCAAAGGGCGAAAGTGCTTGGAATATCAATGCTTCTTCACAGACCTATGAAATATTAGAGCCCACAAACCTTACTTACTGGACTTTGTATTCTCAGTTCCTGGGACAGTACCTCAATATAATAGGCTTTGTATAAATTATTTTTATTAACTGAATCCATAAGTAGTCCAATTACCGTACATAGCCACAATTCTGCATTTTTAGGTAAAATATATCCTGCTGTAAGTTAAAAAATAAAATTATATTTTAAAAATTAGATCACTACCCTGATTTTTACTATATAGGAGGAACTAGTTTCCTAAGGATAACGAGCCCAGGAAAAAAACCACTTAGAGTGACCAAAATTTTATTTTAAAAAAGGTAGAAAAAAATCCAAATAGAATTGAATTCTTTTCACTTTATTTTCACCACATCATTGTAAATGGATAATTCATTCACCTATATTTTAAGGGTTTTATTAATTTCTTCAAGGGACCCTATTAATTATTTTATGTTTGAATCATTCTATATTGAAACATTTATCATATCATCTGTCTTGTTGATTTTATATCTTTCAGCTGATATTGTTCCAATTCTAGCAGATCCACTTTGCCAATGATTGTGTATGTGATTCAACAGTAGCCTGATTCATTTCCTTTGACTCAACTCATCAAAATATTTCATCTCTTGCAAGATTTGCAGATTTATTATTTATATATATTTGTACTGTATGTTTGGACATTCATCTTGAAACAGACAACAAAATTATTGACAAGGCATATAGAGGAAATTGTGATTTTAAGCAGAAAGTATCATTGAAAAAAACAAATCTTACAAGTAGTCAACTCATTAACAAATAATATGCTCCTGTAGAACTCAAAATGGTAAGTGCAGAGGAATTGAAAAAAAATAGAGAATAGACCATAAATTAATGAAACAATTCCATATGCATTCTAAGTAATGTCTTATATTTATACTATGCAAATATGTTTGACTATTCTAGTGAAGAGAGAAAATAAAGTGAAAAAAGGAGGAAAAATACAAAAGGAGAGAATGAAGTGAACCTGAGAAAATTGCTTCTTGAGTCAAATAGATTTGATTTTAAATCGTAGATCCTGCATATGCTAGTTGTGTTACCATGAAGAATACAGCTGTGTTTTCTGTGTAAGATACCATATCTTCAAATGTGAAATAGAAAGGGTAATAGTATATATTTCACAGATTTGTTATTAGAAATAAAGGAGAGAATTTGTATAAAAGCACTTAGCACAAATCCTAACCACTGGCAAACACTCAATAACAGATATTATTCTTTATGAGTAAAAATAATAACCATTTGGGGAAAGAAAGGAAAGTTTTGTTTTGTTTAGGTGGGTTTGCCAAGAAATGCTGCCAGTGCTTTGGTTTGGAAATTTAATTCAGGCACTTTAAATTTTCCTCATATGTAACTTAATTCATTTCAAATTTATATTTAAGTATTGTGTATACATGCTAAAAAATGATGTCTACAAAAGGCAATTATAAAAAAAGGCAATTATATTAAATCAAATTTTATTAAAATATTTATTTGAATTTAACCTTTCTGATATGTATGTACATACATACATACATATGTATACACATATGTGTGTGTGTATATTTATATATAAAATAATTGAATTTAATGGAAAATTCCATCCATGTGTGTGGCAGAAATAACTGTTTAGCAGTGAACTCTGACAATAGACAATAAGTCAGTTAAATGATTTGGTGCCTCAGTTTCCTGATCTACACATGTAAGTCTATGATGCAATCTCTTCCAGATACAAAATTACGTGGTTCTATCAATCATATATTTAAATTAACTTCCACTGTAAATTAATGAGATGAAATCTGAGACAGTTGCTTTAATTCAGTTTTATTTCCACATATATTATCAGTATGTTAGATTCTTTATAGAAGCTTAGCCTATTTTAATTTCCACTGAAACCTCTCTCTGTGCTCCCTTTTTAGGGATATTTTCCTTTTTGCTTTTGGTTTGGATTGCTACTGGGATGTTGGCACTTTTTTGCCTATAAAGTAAGTCAACTGTTACAAATTCTGTTTTTAATTTAATAGCAATTCATCATTTAAAAGCTAGTGCTTGAAATACCTTATTTAACACATTTCTCCTTGAAGAACTGACATAAGGCAAGAAACTTTCTTCATATTTTTGATATACTATTTGTAACCAATCTGTCTTGAATTAGGTGATTTTTAATTTGATTTAAAAATTTAAAGAAAAATGAAAATGATCCAATTAGGTGCAATTTTTGGTCTCAAAAATTGGGATATGTTTATTTATCCTTACCAAAATTGGAAAACAACTTAAATAAGAGACTTAGGTATTTATCTATGATGAAATTAAATTGTTATTCATTGTGCAGAAAACAAAAGATGTGTTACTCAACAGATTTCCTTTACTGTGAATATACTCATTATTTCATCTTTTTGATAACTGTATATTAAACACATACTATCTTCCAGAAACTATGTGCCATGTTATCTGAAAAATTACAAGTCCTTTCTGCAAACATTTTAAAATGGAGTGAAATGGTAAGTTGTGTATACTAATAGTTAAAATGAAAATTAGATATTTCAGTTAGTGAACAACTAAGTACTTAATCACTCATATATTAGGTTTTGTGCTCCACTCTAGAAAGTCACTGAGATAAACAGACCTGGTTACTACTGCCCTATAAAGTTAACTGTTCAGCTTTAAAAGTAATTTCCATTAGAAAAAAAAAAAAAGTTATACACCATGAAGAGATCACTTCTAGCTAAAAGGGATATGAGGAAGTGTCTTGAGAAGGCTTTGGCAAATGTGTCATTTGAACTGATATTTAATTTTTTTTTTCTTAACGTTTTTATTTATTTTTGAGACAGAGAGAGACAGAGCATGAATGGGGGAGAGTCAGAGAGAGGGGGAGACACAGACTCTGAAACAGACTCCAGCCTCTGAGCTGCCAGCACAGATCCCAACACGGGGCTTGAACTCACAGACCGTGAGATCATGACCTGAGCCAAAGTCGGACGCTTAACCGACTGAGCCACCAGGCACCCCCATTTGAGCTGATATTTAAAAGACACCAGGGTACAGTTCTAAAGACTCAAATGGGGTAATATAGTATGGAAATAGTAAATCATATTTGTTAAATGTTATATTTTTCAGTATCACAAAAAATGCGACTTTTTCAAGGTAAACAGAAGGATTTCTTTCCTTCAAAGTGGAGAAATCAGGGGGAACGTATTTTTATTCTCCATTTGAAACAACCAGAAGAAAAGAACACACACACACACACACACAGACACACACACACACACACGAAACAAAAACCAGGTTTCATCAGGCAGGAAAGCACAGAAGCACAGTGATCCTTGAGAGACAGAAAACAAAGGAGATGAGTCCTATGATTGCCTTTAGAGTAGAACTGCCTTTAGAGAAGAACTTCCAGGCTTTGGCACAGAGGCGAGGACCCCAGGCAGACTCCCTGTGTTGAAGAGATGGATCTAAGAGCCCAGAGAGAGCAAAATGGATAGAGTTTGTGAGACAGAGTACCAGAAAGGACATGTACAGAAAGAAAGAGAGATGTAAGAAGAGAACTCCCTGAGTATTCAGCAAAATACTGATGAGTCTGTGAGGACCTGCCCAAGGGCAGGTAAAGAATTATCCAAAAGATTAGATGTAACAATGCCTGGGACTGACATAGGGCCAGGGATATTACTTTTTACTGACTCGAATGAACAACTGGAAAATGTTTTGCTATTATAGATGTGGCTAATGTGTTCTATTCGGTGGTCATTTCAATAGTCTCCTAGCCATAGTCTCCCTTCACCTTTGAAGAGACACTATACACACAAGGCACCTCAACAGCCCTGTCACTGCACACACAATCTTTGTAGGCAAGATAGTAACTACAAGCAACTGTCTCCTATCACAGGAGGTCATGACATGGCTTTGATGGCATCCTCCTCTGGGATGATTCATCTGAGCCAGTCATTCAGGAAATGCAAATACTCACAAAAGAGCTACACTTTTAAAGGGAAGGGAATGGGTCATTGGCCCACACACAGTATAAAGCCTGTCTCCTCAGATTTCTGTGAATTATTAGGTCAGTCCAGGGCTGCTCCACCACTGACACTGTCGAGAGCAACTACTGACCTTCGCAACCCTACGTTTGACAAAAGCCCAATAGCTTTTTGAGTCCCAGAAACAACATGTTCTTCATTTAGAAATTTTAAAACCAAGTCAGTTATTGATGTGTATTAGATGGACAAAATAAAATTGCTTCCTTTGTATATTTAATCTCAATTACAGCTGATAATTCATCACTATCCTTAAAGAACGGTTAAATTATAATTAACAGCACTGATGTTCTGTGATTCCTCCTTCCTCTGCCAGTGCAGTACCTTGGTAAGCCAACTGATACTTAAAGTCACTGGTGCACATTCTAACTATAACACTACTACCCCCTTTTACTCTGGAAGACAAATACCAATATTCACAACCTGGCATGGTTTGATTAAATACAAAACACACACATACACATTTATATGCTCAAATATGTTTCACGTAACTAGTGATAGTTTAAACTAATGACAAGAAACTTACTTGTACAGTTAGGCAAGCTTCCAGACCATGTTCCATTGGCTGTGCACTGTCTAACTGAAGGTCCAGAAAGGATATACCCCTCCATACAAGAATAAATAACTGAACTGGAAAACGTTGTGCCATCAATCCGAAAGACTTTTCCATTGGCTGTTGTTCCTGGGTTGCCACACTGTATGGCTATAAAACAAAACGGGTAAGAGTAGATATGAAAGTGTTTTTAGAATTCCTCTCACAAAAAGGTAATGACTAAATGATTCTTTCAAATTATCCAAAGGAGCTACAAAAGCTTCTAAAAGAAGCATTGGATTATCTTTTATAAATAGTTGAAATTCAAGATGAATTTATATTGACTCTATTAGTTTAACTACTGGGATGCAAATCACGGCTACTTTTTGAAGACTTTTTTCAGTGCCTTTGGTAGAAACATTACACAGTAAAGTAATTACTTGAGAGTACTGCCTTTGGGTACTACAAAATCTTTCAAAGAAGGATTAGAAGAGTCGGTCTAAAAAACAACTCATGTAAAACTGGAATAGATGTAACAACAAGATGTGACAGATTTATTTTAATTGTACTAAGAGGATAGATATAAAATGAACAATTTAAGTATTATAAACATCCATGTATATTTTTATTTATGTAAGTATATAACTGATTTGCATTAAAACTTTATTATCTCTATTTTTGGGCTAAGGTGTACAAAACAATAAATTGAATAAAAACAAAGTAAATTCTATGAATGTGTGGCATTAAGTTTGCAACATATCCTAAATAAGAATCACAAACACAAATACCTTATATGATTAGATAGTCTGTATTATTTTTAACTGTTGGTCATTAATGCCATAAGTGAATTTTTAAAATCTCTTAAAAGCAAGCCTATGTTAGACATAATACTAAATTTTGCTGTAATATAAAAGGGTATGTTAGTACTTTGTAGTTTAAGGTTATCTTTATGAATATGAAATGTAATTATAGTTTTAGAAGTACCATCTAAATCACTTGTTGCATCTCAAATATTTAATTTTGCCATTCCTGTGTAATAGTACTGTATGTTTGTGTGTATGTGTATGTAGATAGGAAACTTACACATTTCATATGTAATACAACAAAGTCATACTCCAAATAATATATGATACAGTAAATATTTTTATGTGCTGTCAAGAGTAATTATCCTCTTCTATATCCATTAGTACCTGCCTAAAATAATAATCTGGTCATATCTATCTGTTATGTGTCATGCCCCATAGCCTTGACACAACACAAGAAAGATTTGAAAAACATTATCCTTGTTTTAAGATGTCATGTAGTTTGCATGTTGTAATAAGGACCCAGGTTCAGTCTATCTCTTGCACAATAAAAATCAAGAACTTCTCTAGTCAGGGTGGTTTCCAGGTACAGACAAATCACACTATTACTCCTGTTCTCTGGTCTCTAATTCCTCCCCCTCAATACATACATTTCTCTTACTCAGAATGTTATCTGAATTACACAAGTAAAATTAACTTAAAATGAAAGGAGGTAAGTGCAAATCTATCATGCGTGAAAGCTGAAAGCTTATTGGACACAGCAAGAGCAGCGATAACAACTTTGCCTCTGTAATACTGACATTTGGGAAAAGTGGGAGTTGATTGTTATCTGTGAACATAGCTCCATTTATGTTTACTACTAGCTGACAAAGCCATTTCTCCTAGAGTCATTTCTCAGCTGTCAATTGACCTAATCTAATACAAATGATGGTTAACATTCATTGAGCACTTACTATGTGACGGCCACAACTTTTTCAATATTAATTAATATCACAAAAATTCTGAGTTGATATTAACATCATTACCATTCCCTGGTAGGAAAATGAGGCACACAAGGATTAAGTAACTTGCCCAAGGTCTAACAACTAGTTAATGGCAGATTTTCAACTAGCACAAATTCATAAGCATGATTCTGATAGTGTATAATGAGAGTATTGGATTTTATTTAGACTAGTAAATGAAAGGCTTAAACATGATATATTTTTGCCAGTTGTTTATTTTTGTGTGTCAGATACATTATATGAATCATATTTTATGTTCACCCTTTTTTGTTACTAGAGATAATTTTTAAAATTACTGTACCTTTTTTATCACTTTTTATCAAGGTGATAGCTATTTATAAAAAGTCAAAAAATAAATGAAAGTATAAAGAAGAAATTAAAGGTAATGTATAAATCCACCAAGAGATAGCACTTGGTAAAATATTTATATATACTTATATTAATATGTATATGCAAATATATATAAATGGATATATATTCATCATGATGTTTATTTCAGGCACTGTGCTAAGCACAGAGTACACAAGAGTAAAATAATACCCTTTTAAAAGATAGAAATATGTTATTTTGTAATCTTATTTTTCTTAATCAACATTATAATTAGGGCATCCTTCTTTCATAAAGTTTAGTAACTGGATAGTTTTCTATTATATGTATATTCATGACTTAACTAACCAATTTCCTATTGACCAACATGAAATTAATTTAGTTTTATTTCTTTATCATATAATACAGTTTAACATACTCTAGCTTATGTATACAACTGTGTACATAGGTCCCATTTTTTAAGTTTTTATTTAAATTCCAATTAATTAACATACAACGTAATATGAGCTTCTGGTATACAATTTGTTGCTTCAACACTTTCATACAACACTCAGTGCTCATTACAAGAACGCTGCTTAATCTGTCACCTCATCCACTGCCCCTCTGGTAACCATGAGTTTGTTTTCCATTGTTAAGAGTCTGTTTCTTGATTTTCTGCTCTCTCTTTTTCCCCTATGATCCTGTGTTTTGTTTCTTAAATTCCACATGAGTGAAATCATATGGTATTTTTAAGATAAATTTCTAGAAGTGGAATTTCTCAATGATTTTTATTTTTGCAAAATGTTTTACTTTTTTGAAGTATATATAGAGTTACCTAAGATGTTATAACAATGCACTTGTATCAATGGTGTAAAAAAATTTTGCTTGTTTTCACACATTCTCTGCAACATCAGACACCATCATTTTTAAAATCCTTGTCAGTTTATCAAAATGCTATGTTCTTTAAATTTGTATTTTCTATTAAATTATTTTAAAACATTTGATATTTTTATTTTCATGTGTTTTATTCATCACATCCATACATCCTATGAAAGCTTTTATATTTTACTGTTACTAAAGTAATATAATGTTACAAAACATTTGGAATAAAGAGAATAAAATCCTCCAAATTTCACCACTCTGTCCTATTATCATTTTTGTGTACTGCCTTTTATTCTTTGTTTTAAATAAATATCATTTCCCATGAATTTTACTAGAGTGCCTAATTCTGAATCTTAATTTTTAACAGTTTTAAATGAAATTTACATGAGAAATTTACATTTTCTCATGGCCTTTATTCTAATATTTTATTGATGATATACTGTTACACAATGTAAACAGAGAATTGCTTATGTAATATTTTTCCTACTGCTGTCTAATTATTTTCAATTGTTGCTGGTCATAACCAATTAGAAATATAAAATTGCATCATCACAATTGTGTGTTTTCTTTAATATTTTTATTTTCTTAGGAAAAAATCCTCAAAAGTGACGTTAATAAATCAAAGCTATATATATTCTATGAATAAATATGTATTTTGTCAAGTTATCCTATCCTAAAATATTATGACAAAAAAACCTCTAGAAATGTTTTCAAGTTCTAGTTTTGTTGTACATACACTAGAATTTCATTTTTAAACAGGTGAAAAATGATGCTTTGATGATCAATTCTAATTTTCTGACAAATAGTTATGTAGAATTTTTTTCTATAGGTTACAATATTGTTTTTTGGCTCCTCTGTGCTTTCTGTTCATTCCTTCTGTCTACTCATCTACTAGAATGCTTTCTTAAATGATTTGTATGAACTCCATCCATGAGAAAAATGTTAATTCTGTTATATTTGCTCTAACTCCTCGTTCTTTTTTATCCATAATGTACATACTAACAAAACAAAGTCAGAACCACACATTTCATCTAAAAACTATTTTGTAGTTCAGCCGAACAAAAGGCTCACCCATGTAGAATATATTTATAGAGATTTTTCCTTTGGAAAATAAGTTTGAGGAGTCATTAAAGATCTTAGTCTTACTTATTGTCTTTTGCTCAGCAATATTGTTTCTCAATTTGTTTCCCTTATAATAGCAACTGAGCTGCAAGTCTCCTAATTAAGATTAAATTTGGTAATGTTAAAAAAAGATAACTATCCTTCTTTCCTAGAATGCGGACACTAATTTTAAACATCGTCAAAGGATTCTGAAATATAATCAATCAGGAAACTGTCAAGAAGGTTCTATTGGGACTTATTTTCTATTTATGAAACCTGTTACATTTGGTAAAACAGCAAGTACATTTCATAAATACCTTTGTAAGTTTAGCTTTTGCACTAAAGTCATCTCAAAAAGAACAGTTTAAATTATATGGATAATTTTTCAGCGACACTTCATTTTCTAGCCAATCTGTAAAGAGTTAATTATGTTAACTCTGACTCAGTCAGAATGATTAACAATTTTACTTAAACACCAAAATTTTTAAGAATTCAAGCTATCAACAACTGTACTCTATACATAAAAATTTCATTTATAATTAGGCATCTTCCTATATTTTTCCATTTCTACAAACCTGAAAACTAAAACAGATCTTGAACTAATGTTAAGAACAATCTGTTTTTTCCCTGATAGTGTCTATTACGTAAAGGTCTGTGGTGAAGAGGTAAATATAAATGCTGTTAAGAAATATTTTTAATTTTTCCCATCGCGATGTTTGTTGTATTAAATAATGTTTGTGTATACATAGCCCATGAGAGATTTTTGTATAATTATTATCTATCATAGTTCTCCTATAGGATGAGGTCAGTTAAATGTAATACTAGTGCCTTTATTCCAGCGTTGCAACAGGACGAATGGCTAGGAGGGATTGCACCTGTAGTATAGTGACCAACTGAATTTAGATGCACATTAAATTTCAATCCTTTCAGTGTATTTAGTTTCTGCTTAGATTACCTTTGCATTCTGGTTGCCTTCCAGTCCAACTGCTATTGGCTAAACACGTTCTTTCTTCTGAGCCATGAAGGATATAACCAATATCACAAGCAAAACGTACAGAGCTTTTGGTTCTGAAATCACTTTCCTGTCTAGAACCATGACCAGGAGTACCCGGATCCCCACAGGTACCAGTAGCATTGCCTGAAATTCAATACAGTTCAGATTAATTCATCTCATTAAACGTTGACTATGATCATGATTTAGTCCAAATGCTTGTAGGCTTTTGTGTTTGTGCATGCTGTGTTTTTAAAAAAATTTAATTCATTTATTTTTAAGTAGGCTAGATGCCCAGACTGGAGCTCAACTCAGGTCATGAACTCATGATCTTGAGATCAAGACCTGAGCTACAGTCAAGAGTTGGGTGCTTAACTCACTGAGCCATCCAAGCCCGCTTAATATGATAAACTGACTGGACAAAATCATAATTCACATTTCCCATCTGAGTCCAGTCATAGAAAAGACCTAAAGGAAAAAGAAAATCATGCAGAGCATAATGTTATTTGCCATATCCATATATTTGGGCCTAGTAAACAGGCTAAGGACATTTTATCAGTATCTCAAAACCTAGATAATGACCAAATTAATGGAAAATTTATAGTTGATAATACTATGAGCTCAAATGACAAAGAATTTATAAAACTAAAATTAAAAACTGTATTTGATAATTTGCATGTTTCCTTCTCTGAATTTCCTAATAGCTGAAAATATTTTTGTGTGTGAAATTAGAACTGTAATGTGCTGGAAAACGTAAATGTTACAATACAGTATCCTGTAGACTAAAATCTCACCCCCTAATTTTCTCTACCAATGGCCACTGATCAAAGATACATGAATTATATTATCTCCAATATGAAAATATAAAAATAAATTGTAAACAAATATTAGAATTCTGACTTAAGCTCCTTTTAAAAAATGTTTATTTCTTTATTTTGAGAGAGAGAGAGGCAATGAGTAGTAAAGGAACAGAGAGAGAGGGAGAGAGAGAATCCTAAACAGGCTCTGTGCTGTGAGCACAGAGCCCAACGTGGGGCTCTATTCTATAAACCATGAGATCATGAACTGAGCCAAAATAGTCAGATGCTTGATCAACTGAGTCACCCAGGGGCCCCTGACTTAAGTTCCTAACAAGGATTTTGCTCATGGCTAGGTGTTCATCTTTTGGTTTTAACATTAAGATTTATTCAGTCCCTTTATCATTTCTTAAATAATTCTAATCAGAGTTGCCACTATATTATTATACATTAAGAGAGAGAAAGAAGGAGAGAGAGAAACTTGAAGGTGTATACATTGAAAATGCTGTGTGTAGATGGCTTTTTTGACATGCCCTGTGTGTATTTGGAATCCTTCTTTACACCACCTCATTTTCATGTGATGCAATATTAACAACCACACAAAATGTTAAGATCTCTATTCCACTTTAAATATCTATGCGCATTCTTGTTTGCAATTCAGAAGCAGTTTTCTAATACATTGGGATATATGCATATAGGTTTATGTTTTTATGCATAATCGGTTATCTGAGTTAATTGAGTTACTGTAAGATAAGAGTTTTAATTCTCATTAAAGTCACATTATGGTCACATTAAAAATAAGAGTTTTTTTTTTTAAATCTATAGACTAAATTTGAAGTCCTAGGTAGTTACTTCACAGGGATTAACCACTAATTATAAGAAGACTCTGAAATAAGTAACCATTTCACAACTTTTTTGTAAACATTTTTTTATGTTTAATTATTTTTGAGAGAGAGACAGGGCATGAGCTGGGGGAGGGGCAGAGACAGAGGGAGACACAGAATCTGAAGCAGGCTCCAGGCTCTGAGCTGTCAGCACAGAGACCAGCGGGGGCTCAAACCCTTGAATAGCAAGATCATGACCTAAGCCGAAGTCAGATATTGAACTGACTGAGCTGCACAGGCACCCCCATTTCATAACTTTTACTTCTAAAGGGAAAACAACTCGATGTTGCGTCATCATTATGATCTCCACAGAGAAAATAATATAAAGATAATGAGCAAAATATAAATAAAACAACAGGCAGAAAAATAAGCACCAACATTTAACTGATGAGTAAAAACAAATATATAAGTAGTATCAAAAAGGGAGACATCACAGATCTAAAACTTAATTGACATTATTTTTCTTTGTTTATTTAATTTTGAGAAGGAGAGCGCAAGTAGGGGAGGGGCAGAGAGAGAGAGAGGGAAACAGAGGTTCTGAAGCAGGTCTCAAACTCACTAACCCCAAGATTGTGACCTGACCCGAAGTTGGATGCTCAACTGACTGAGCCACTCAGGTGCCCTAAGTGACATTTTTCTCAAGAAAAGCAGCAGCTTAAACAGTTCAAAAGAAGATTTATCAAATACTGTTCAATAAATTATTAATTTTTAATAGCTTCGACATTCATTTATTATAAGATAACTCTATTTGGGTTACAGAAACTCAAATTATATATTATCTATTAATATCTTTCAGAAAACTTGGCTAGGTTTAATTTAAAACATTTAGGGCTTTATTTTAAAAGTATGCTATTAAGTAATCGATTGTGTAGAAAGTTTAATAGAATTGAACTCTAACAGGGGCGCCTGGGTGGCGCAGTCGGTTAAGCGTCCAACTTCAGCCAGGTCACGATCTCGCGGTCCGTGAGTTCGAGCCCCGCGTCGGGCTCTGGGCTGATGACTCAGAGCCTGGGGCCTGTTTCCGATTCTGTGTCTCCCTCTCTCTCTGCCCCTCCCCCATTCATGCTCTGTCTCTCTCTGTCCCAAAAATAAATAAACGTTGAAAAAAAAATTAAAAAAAAAAAAGATTTGAACTCTAACAGAAAAATCATTTAAATAACATTGTTTTCTGGGGAAAATTACATTGGCATCGGCTAAAATGGAATACTCAAACTTGAGTCATTCACCATTTTAATGAACAAAAGCATTGTACTCAAAGTAGCATCCTAAAACCACTTAATTATTTACATTAGCTACAACACAGTTCAAACATGTATCAGTAATTTATCATCTACAAGATGAGTATTAATTTGTGCTCTGAATCTAAATTGCCTTAAGAAGTATTCCAATAAATGTATAAATTATCTTACAGTTTGTCTCATGAGATTTTAAAAACTGTATTATTTTTATCTCGTTAGAGATGTTTTGTGTATATACTTCTAATAATAATACTAATAATACAACTTTCAGCACACACTGTCCAATTTTCCAAGTAGTACCTGAACAATGAGGTTGTGCTCCACTCCAATGGCCGTTTAACTGGCAAGTCCTTGATGACTGGCCTAGAAGGGTACGCTTTCCTGTGCAGGAATAGTGAACAGTGGACCCGAAGGTAAACTTCTCACCAGACAGGACTGCATTAGGAGGAACGCCAGGGTGTCCACAGTCAATCACTACAATACATAATTATTGAATATAAAATTTTTTTATATCTCCTATCGAACAACCTGCACCACTTTTTATAAATCAGAAGTAAATTATCTGTTCAAATATACCTAACCTCCCGAAGTCAAACATCCATGTGAAAGCTAGCTTTTAAAAAATAAAATGTAAGTTGCAGTTATATGAGTAATCTTGTTAACCTGCTCACCAGTGTTTTGCAGGAACACTCTAAGTATGCATAAATGAGTGAGTTTAACTCACTTATGTGTGTGGTGGTGAGTGTGTGTTTATACGCATACGTGCATGGGTTTGAAGTATATATGTGCCTGGACAAGGATATGCAAGTTAGAGAGAGAAGTAATGTGAAATAGTTAAATAAAGACCTGCAATGCTATATGGGATTCAAAATGAGCCCATACAGAAATTAAAATGGAAGGATTTTGAAGGTAAAGGAGAGGGAACTCATTTGAAGATGGATCTGTGACACACAATCTAATATATAGTCTAGAATAATTCTAATCCTGACTGGTAATGTATAACTCATGCTGTATGAAGAAAATACTGTGTCTTGTTAACCGAAACACTACTAAGCATAGTGGAATCAGATATCAGTGCATTGTAGAATTTTCTTTATAACCTAGAGGTAGCTTGGGAACTGTGTATCCCCTTTTAGTTGTAACGTGGAAAAATATTCAATGCAATGTAACTCCAGAATCTTAAATAGCACATAAGGGGATATAAACTTAATAAAAACCCTTGAGTACTTTGCATTTACCAAAGATACTACAGGAAATTAAAAAGGCAAAAAGTGTGCATGAGAGCTAAGAAAATCTGAAAAAGTTCATGTTTACATGTCTTATGAAAGATTTTTAACTTTAATGCTATAGCCGCACAAAGTAAAGTAAGTGAAATAGTCAAACTATTAGACTAAACTGTATAAACAAGTGGAATACATTTGAAGCAAAAGATCAACAATTGACTTATTTGCATGGAAGCTGAAATTTAATGGGCACTGCATAAAGTTTTGTTGCTTCATTAGTGCATGAATGATTTCACAAAATTTTCAAGAAATCCCACCCTATAAAGTATCTTTAACTAAAACATTATCATAAAATAATTTTATAATTTAGAAATTTAGTATAACCAAAAATCACTTGCACAATGAGTTTTGATTCACTGCTTCTTCAATCTATAAAGTTCTTGTCTTTCTTTTCATGACTCATCAACTCTTTGAGACATAGCTATAGATGAGACTTAATAACTAACTAAATATTTTAAATTCATGTTCATTTCTCTATATTCTCACGTAATTATTTCTGTTAAATTATTTCCTCACTATGCATGTGAATTTCGTGCATATCTGCTATAGTTTATGTTATTTATATTCTACAGCACCAACATAACATGTAACACAGTGTACTCCAATTGATGTTCACTGACTTGAAAAACGATGTGTATTAACATTTACTGCATTTATATGTGTATGTGTCTGTAATATGATAAATGTTTAAATCAATAAGTTTTAAGTAACACATTTGTCTAAATCCTCAAGGACTCTAAGGCCCTGGTAGATGTTTACATTGAGACTAATATAGCCTTAAATGAAATTTAAAATATTAGCACAAAGGAAAATCAAAATATAATTGCCTTTTATGGGATGGTAATATCATAGGCTATAAAAGATGTTGCTTTTCATAATCTATCTGCTTTATCAAAGCTCAAAACCAAAGAATCCCGTTCATATTAATAAAAAATGGCATTTGGCATTCAAGTGGCAGACTACAGGGAAGTATAGTTTCACAATATAAAATTAAATAAAAATTAAATTACAAGAAATAATTAAAAACAAAATCCTTCTGACATATAGCTCTAGATACTTTATAAGACAATAGACATCCATTTTGCTTCCATGGCATTTTCTCAAGGAATAATTCACATTATCTACTTACTGATACATTCTGGTAAAGGTTTGTCCCACTGTCCATTTGGTTGACATATTAAAACTGAAGATCCAAATAAGAAATATCCAGGATTGCAATCATAGAATACCACAGTGCCATAGGTGAAATTTCCATGTTCTATTTTACTTTCTCTTTTGGAATTGGCTGGAATTCCAGGATCAGAGCAGTTCACCACTAAACAGATGACAAATTTTGAAAGTTGTGTTTAGAATAATATACATAGACCTACATAGATTTCCATCAGAGATGGAGTATCAAAGGTAAATTCAATCAAATCAAAGATTCTAGGAATAAAATTAATGAATGGGCTATCTAATGAAGTGAAATCATATGGTTGAAAAGATAGGAAAAGGAAAAGGTTTTTGAAAAAACTTTGAATAATGGTACCTCCATAAGTATTCTTCTGAGTATAGATTTAAAGAATGATACCTTAAGCTATAGTTAAACCACAAAAAATGTAGAAAAATTATAACTTGATTGTATTTTATCAGACAATATGAAGCATATCACACTTCTTTGGAAATGGAAAAACACCAAAAAATTTTCTTTAATATATTTCTATAGAGAAAACAATAAATAACCCCCTAGTGTAGGCAAATGGTAATACAGGACTCAAACAGTCTCTCCAAAAATATGAAAAAAAAAATCCAAAGGTAAGTAACCTTATTTATAAAGAAAACAAGTAAAAATGACCTTAATGACTTTTTAGAGGCAGCCATAAAATGGGCACAAGATAATAAAGCTAAGCAGTTAAAATAAAACCTGTTAATTTTACCTTTTAAAACCATAAGGTAAAAATTAAGTAGAAAAGGAAAGCATAGCTAAATGAAAGAACATCAATATTAAATCTGTTTGGTTTATTAGCTGAAAACTTACTACTAATCTGCCCAAGCTATTTCGATGTTGTCACATATGTTGACACAACATATTACTACCATGCTCTAAGCTGGAATATCATTAGACTTTTACCTTTGCACACTGGTGGGGGATGGCTCCACTGTCTGTTGGCCTGGCACTGTGCCTTTGTGGGCCCTTGCATTACATACCCAATATTGCAAGAGAATGTCACCACATCATTAAAGTTGAATCCATTGCCACTTGTTCTTCCATAAATTGGGCTACCAGGGTGACCACAGCTAACAGCTAATGGCAATGGGTGAGGGAGAGGAGAAGAACAAAGCAGAATATTTGGTTATCAGTTATCACATGACAATTGCAGTTAGTCATTCCAAACAACATAGAAAGAAGACCACTTTTATGTGAAAATATATTTAAAGTGCTTTTACCTTTACAAATGAGCAATTTAGAATGCTAAAATAGTCTAATATGATAGAAATATTATATTAGTAAATAGATATATATTTATAATTGTGATCATTTTATGCAGGTGATTCAGAGATGCTTAAAGAATCATGGTACCTTTTCATTATCTCTATCTCTCCCTCTCTCTCTCCCTTCCTCCCTCCCTCTCTCTCTTTTTAGGGACAAATACTGAAATTCAAACAAATCTGGGAATGATTGAAGTTTATGTCTCTAGTTAGTAGCAGAAGAATGAAACCAAACCTATCTTCCTCTTCTAGTTAAGTTTGAGAACTAAAGGTATATAAAAACAGGATTTTTTGTATTTAATTTTGAAATATTTTAATATCATTTATATGATTCATTTTTATGAATAGACAAATATTTTAATATCATTTATATGATTCATTTTTATGGATAATTCTTGTGCGTCAAGAATTAACGTGACTATATAATGTAAACAATAAAAATAATGCACGATGCTGTATTAGAATTCTCCTCACTATTTTGAGATACCAAGATTAACATTCTCTAAAACAATCAATCTTAATGGTTTATTTTCTTCACAATTGATGTTTCATAATTTAGCGCAATTTTGTTGGGAAATGATGTATCAATTAGGTAAAATATTTAAAAGTTTTTTAGGGTTAGAGTTCTGTTCTGATTTTATGTAGTGCTTGGACTTTTCCTGACCACTCTTTTTCTGTGAACTGTTTTATTGCATCATCTCCCTCTATTAATCAGAGCAAATCCAGTAATAGTGCTTCATAATTGGGCACAGTGAAAAACCATAGTCACTTTTAGGACTTTTGAAATGACCCAAGAGCAATTATTTTTCAGCTGTGTTGTTAATGTCAATCTACTCATTTGGAAATTTAACTGCATCTTATTCTTGTTAAAATTATCAATAAAGAAACCAGTTTTACCCCAAAGGCCAATTTTCTTTTATAGTCTCAATTATTCAACAAGAAAAACAGTGGTATTAGTTGGCTAGACCTGAATATAAATGAAAGGGGAAAAAATCTAGGACAGACCCAGGCATAATATGCTCTCTTTAAATCATCAGTTTGTGCATGTGTGTGTGCGTGTGCACATTCTCTCTCACACACACACACATATGACCCTTAGGAAAGTAGTATTAATTGTTAACTCTATGCTCTATTATTCTATTAAATTTCAGCCCCTGGAAGTATTTTCCACGAAAGTAGAACTTCAATGAATATGTGTTGTCTGTGTAAAAATTTGACAATGAAATTTATAAATTTGGATGTAATTAGTCACAGAATAAGTGAAATATTTCTAATGAATCCATGCTAAAAGTCCCATGTGTTATGTATCTGAAGCTTTCAAAATCTTTATAGTATGATCATATGATGTCACAATTACAACATATTTAGTGTTTATTCTCATTTTCTAACACCAATTGTAATAAAGGTCAGTTATTGGGGACAGAAATGATTAGAAAAAAGACACAAATAAGAGATACACTGATAATTGCCTTTCAGGTCCAAAATAGGATAGATTGTGATGTGAAACATTGTGTAATTCTGGGTATTCAGTGGAGTAAGATAAATAAAAGAATTATCAGTATTCAATTTTTATTATTACTTTTGTACTATAACAGTCATAATAAATGGCCACTGGGCAAATCTATGCCATAAACAGAAAGCACAAAGCACAGCAGCTGTATTTAAAAATTATTGATAAAAAGGTTTTATTTTACAATCCACTATATTCTTCATGTGTAAGTTCATATCTAAATTAACTTAAGGATCAGAGAGATATTTGTTGAACCAGTAGAGATATTGAAACAATTCCCAAATTATATAGTGTTACACAATTTTGTATGAATTTAAATTTTTTTAACATTTATTCATTTTTGAGAGACAGAGACATAGTGTAAGTGGGGGAGGGGCAGAGAGAGAGGGAAAGACAGAATCTGAAGCAGGCTCCAGGCTCTGAGCTGTCAGCATAGAGCCTGATGTGGGGCTTGAACCCACTGGCCATGAGATCATGACCTGAACTAAAGTCGGATGCTCAACCAACTGAGCCACCCAGGTGCCCCTGTGAATTTTAAAATAGTGAAAAGAATGCTTTAAAA
Source organism: Felis catus (assembly GCF_018350175.1). Lineage (NCBI taxonomy): Eukaryota > Metazoa > Chordata > Mammalia > Carnivora > Felidae > Felis > Felis catus. Next base: position 56,954,453 of record NC_058385.1, read on the forward strand.
CAAACTTAAATAAATTTTAAATATTTCACATAAGCTTTTATGAAAAAATATTATAATTATATTAAATGTGCACATCTAATATTGATGCATTCAAGAATAAGATGGATTTGAAGCTAAAAGGAATGATACTTATAACTACTTTTAACCATTCACTTCATATATAAGGGAATTAAGGCCTAGAGAGATTAAATGACCTGTATTAGCTCATGTAATTAGTAATAGAACTGGAATGAGAACAACAGTTCTTCATGTCATGTCGGATGAATTTTTCCCTACTAATTATACCATCAGGATATGATATTGATGTAACAACTACAGCATCATAATTATTAGAAAAAAATTTATCCAAAGTATTTTCCACTATAAAAAGTTTCATAATAGTACATCATGACAATATTGATGCTGCTGCATCTGCTCTCAAGAAATTAAAATCCTTATAAGTAAAACTTAGTCAAGAATACACCTTCCATACAGGAATATGCACTTATAAATATTATATATTTATGTTAAGTAGTAGAACAGCTGAATTTAATTTCTTATCTTTATAAAAAAACAAATAATAACAGACATTCTAATATTTTCTTCTGCTTTCATGGTTTTATGGATGGTTTTATGTGTCTCTGAGTGTATGTGCATCTTTCCTAAGAAAAAATTATTGGTAATTATATGAGAACAGAGACTTCTAATTACTTCTGTTATGCTTACTTACGCACACAGGATGGGAGCTGACCAGACCAATTGTGATCCTGTTGACATATTCTCACTGAAGAACCAATCAATCGAAAACCAGGATTACATTGATAAACAACAGTGTCTCTGTATCCATAATTTTCTCCAATGACTTGACCATTCACAATGAGCTCTGGAATTCCGCAGTGACCCGCTGAAATGGGTCAGAAAGTAATATCTTTAACATTGTGAACTAAGTCTTGTGTATTTATATACACATATAACACTACTAAACTCTTAAAAGTTTATTTACAAGCATGCTACAAATAATGCAAACATGATCGTATGACATAAAGATAAATATGATACTCAGCAAAATGCCAGATATCTGGGAATTAAAAGAAAACACACTTCTTGCAACACTTGGGTCTAAAAGAAGTTAGAAAACATTTCACTCTGTAAAAATAAAAATAAAACACATCAAATCTTGAGGAATACAGATAAATCAGTGCTTAGTGAAAAAATTTATAGCATTGTTTTTATTAAAAAGGAAAAATGGATATATAATCAATGAGTTAAGATTCCACCTTAAGAACAGGACAAAGAGGGACAAAATAAAGAAGAGAAAATAAAACTAAAGTTGATGAAAGGGTATATTAAGGCAGTTACAGAAATCAATAAAATAGAAAATAGAAAACAACAGAGAACATTACCTAAGCTAAAAAATCTTTCTTTAAAAATAGCAGCAAAATTGCTCAACTCCTAGCTAATTCTATCTAGCACACAAAAGCAGAGAACAAGATTACCAATAACAGAAATGAATGAAGTGATACCACTACAAGTTTACAGGGATTAAAAGGATAAGGTAAAATGAAGAACAGTTTTATGCCAATACATGTAACAGTTCCAAAGGGCAACTACTTTGAAAATTAAATACCAAAACTAAAGCAAGATGAAATAGAAAATATGAATAGCCCTTCATCTATTAAAGTACTTGAATTTTTTTTTCAATCTTTTTTTTTTTAAAGTTTTATTTACTTTGAGAAAGACAGAGAATCTCAAGCAGGCTCCACACTGCCAGCCCAGAGCCTGTTGTAGCGCTTGAACTCACAAACCTTGAGATCATGACCTGAGACAAAGTTGAACACTCAACTGTGACTGAGTCACCCAGGCACCTCTAAAGTACTTGAATTCTTAAACAAACTCCTCCTCATAAAACCACTCAGGCTCAAATGTTTTTACTGTTTCAACCAAACATTTAAGTTAAAAAAAAATTGCACACACTCTTAGAAGTTAGAGAAAAAGGGTTAGTTTTTAATCAGCCCCAATATTAAACCTGGTAGACACACGAAAAACCAAGGTCCTTCATCAAAATAGATGCAAAACTCCTTAATATTTTTGAAAACCAATCTAGAAACATACATAAAATCAACCACTCTAATTTGACAGAGTAAAAAAGATATTGACATATTGACAATGAAGGAGAAAAAGTATATAATTATCTCAATAGATGAAAAAGCATTTGGCAAAATTCAGTACTCCTTCATGATGAAAACTAACAATAAATTTAGAATATAGGGAACTTTTCAACCTGATAAAGACATCTCCAATAGATATTATGATTTATAATAGGGAATATATATTTGATCTTGGTCCCTGTTTCTGGCTCAGAGTTCCTAAAACCTTTGGAATTTTCTAAATGATAGGAGCAAAAAAAAAAAAAAAAAAAAAAAAAAAACCAAAAAAAGTCTCTTTTGTTGTGTTAATGAAGTGGCTTTGGGACCTCACCCTAGTATGGGGACTGGTTGTCAGAGGAGCCAACCATGTGATTAGAAAGTTGCAACTTTCAATTCCACCCCTGTAAACTCTGGGGAAGAGGGAAGGAAGAGAAGTTGAATTAATTGCCAATGGCCAATGATTTAATCAATTACGCCCATGTAATGCAGCCTCCATATAAAACCAAAAGCACAGGGTTCAGAGAGCTTGTGGGTTGATGAATACTAGGAGATTAAGGAGAGTGGGGCCCTCAGAAAGCATGGATGCTCTGCACCCTTCCCACATCCCTTGCCTTATGCAAATCTTTCATCTGGCTGTTTCTGAGTTAATAAACCAATATCTAGTAAGTAAAATATTTATTTTGAGACAGAGAGTGAACATGAGTGGGTGAGGGACAGAGAAAGAGAGAGAGAGAGAGAGAGAGAGAGAGAGAGAGAGAGAGAGAGAGGGAGAGAGAGAGAGAGAGAGAATATCCCAAGCAGGCTCTGCACTGTCAGTGTGGAGCCCAACGTGGGGCTTGAACTCATGAACCATGAGATAATGACCTGAGTCAAAACTAAGAGTTGGATACTCAACCGACAGATCCACCCAGGCAGGCATTGTAGATAAATATTTTAAATAATTATATTTTTATATACTAGCAGCAACCAATTAATGTGAAAATTTTAATTCAATAGAAAACATAATTGAAAATGAACAATATAATGTATAATATTAGAAACACACTAAACATTCTCAGGAATAAATTTAGCAATATATCATGATCTCTATGCTAAAAATACAAAATATTGTTACTGCAGAAAAAAACCCTGAAGACCTATATAAATGAACAAATATACTAAATATGTTGTTTATTAGTTGGAAGATTCAACACTATCAAATGCCAATTCTCCTCAAATGATCTGTGGGTTCATTGTAATCCTGATAATAATTCTACTAGATGATTTTAAAATAAAAATTGATAAGCTAATTCTAAAACATATATGAGATTAGAAAAGATACAGTATCTAAAGTTATCTTAAAAATTAAGAACACATTTGGAGGATATACATACAAAATTTCAAGATTTATTATCAAACCTATTCAACAAATAGTACCAGATACCCTTCTAAAAAAAAAAAACAAAACAACTAAACCTCAGTTTTACTTTGTTATACATACAAGAACAAATTAAAAATAAATCATAGATATAAAAGGCCAAAAACTATAAAACTTCTAGAAGAAAATATGAAAGAAAATCTTTGTGACTTATGGTTGAGCAAAGGTTTCCTAAACAAGACAAGAAAGCAATAACCAGCAAAGACAGACTTTAACAAAATCTAAAATTTCTGCTCATTAAAAAGAAAAATAAACAAGTCACAGGCTGTGAGAAAATACTTATAAAATACATAATCATGAAGACCTTGCAACCAGAAAGCCCAAGAAATTGTACTCTATCAGTAATTATCAAGACAATGCAAATTAAAATGTTATAATATACCTTTATGTACCCAATGGCACAGATAAAATGAAAAGATTAGCTATACCACATGCTGGAAAAAATGTGAGGCAAGAAGTCTTCCAGGAATTCTACTCCCAAATCTCTCAGAAATGAATACATATACTCACAAAAAAAGACTTTTACATGAATATTCATTGCAACTTGTTTTTGATAATGGCCCCAAAACTGGACAAGGGTGAGGTGTCTACCATTAAGAGATTGACCAACATGTGACATATTCATATAATGGAATTCTGCTCAACAATGAAAAAAGTAGTGATACACACAACAGCATGGATGAAAAAGAATGAAAGAAGTCTTACATGAACAGTACATAATGTAGAATTCCATCTGTATGGATTTCTAGAACAGGAAAAACTAACATATGATGAAAAAACAATTATTGTCACAGGGTTGGGGGAGCTTCAGATTGTACAGGGCCATGAGGAACTTTTCCTAGGTAACAGTAATATTCTATAACTACAGAGTGGTTTAACAAAACCGCTTGACAAAACTCATGCTTATGAGCATGTTTATGAGACGTACATTTGTATACACATTTTGCCGTGGTAAAAAAGAATCAAGAAAATAAGCAAGTATTAAACTCTAGGGAATGATAGGCATGATATGCATGCTGAGATGTTTAACAAAGAACGTGCACTGAATTCTACAAGTTGTTTTGAAATGTATCAAAAAAAATGAATTGATGGATTGATAGAGCCCTGGAAGGATAGATAGATATGTGATAAGCAAATACGAAAAATGCTAATTGTAGCCTCTAGGTGGTGGGCATAGAGACACGTATATGTCAAGGGTCACTGCCTAGTGTTTCAACTGAAAAATTGAAAAATTCATAATAAAGGGCTGGGGGATTGGGAATAAAGGCACTATACTTACAGAAAAAAATTATAAGCACATTCCAGTGGCCATTCTTAGCCAAAAGTGTCTGGGGCTATAAAGAGCAAGTTTTTTGTTTGTTTGCTTGTTTTGTTTTCATTTTGTTTTTAGTTTTTCAAAAATGAGAATGACTGAACTACATTAATCCTTAAAATCAAGTTCAAGAGTAAGATTCTAGGGATTTGCTTGCTTGGCAATTGCACTTTCCTTCGACCAACATCCTTTGGAATTTGTATTAGGTGTTGACACCTACATCCTCTGCGATGGATGGCAATGTTGTCTTCATAGACCGAGAGGCAATGTTTTCTTACAAATCTTCCTTTTATGACCTATCTCTTCAAAGAACAGAATCAGGATTCTAAACGGGTAAATAAAACCACCCTCTATATACAATATTCAGTATATAATACACAATATTATATACTTTATCAGGACATAGAGCCAAAAAATACAATATTTCAAATTTAGTTTATATGTACATTTTCAAAGTTATATATAAACTAAAGTAACCTGTAATTTAGTAATCTGTAATTTACTACAGTAATCCTTCCTGTAGTTTGGGAAGGATTCAAAATATTTTGATTTTTTAATCCTATGTGAATATGTAAAGATCTTAATTTTGTACCACTTTTTATGCTATCGTCTTATAGCATATTCAAATATACGTGCTGTCATAAAGAAACCATTATTTCTACGCTTCCAAGTATACCTATTAACAAATATGTCTGAGAGCAGAAAAATAGGATTTTAATCAAAACCCCTAGCTATTCCTTTTTAAGTTTCAAATCATGATTGTATTGCCACGAATATTTTCAAGCTTATTAGCAAAACAATATGTATCTAAATTGCTACACTTTTCTGCCATGCCTCATATTCTTAAATTCAGTGAATATTTAGAGGCAAAACATTGTCCATATTTTTCAATACCTGTTCATAACAGTCAGCAATTTTTAAATTGGTAAACAAAAAGAGTATCCTTTGTTCCCAGCAGATAAGTGAATAGTTATTAGAACAATTTTAATTATGCCTAATTCAGTACTTGCTGTCATATCTTGAAATCATTTTGGAGAAAAATAAAGCATAAATCATACCACTCTCATAATATTAAAAAATTATTTTAGTCTTTGAAAAAAAGATAAAGCATAAATCATAATACTCTTTTAATAATAAAGGAGGAGGGGCAAGCAGAATTAGCTAGTTCAGTTTCTTTAACTGAACAGTTTTTTTTAATAATGAATTTAAAAACCCTAAAGGGGAAAAATCCAATTTGCCTAAAATCAGGTTTGAAAAAAAATTGTATTTAAAAACTTTGCTAGAAAGTAATATTACACATGTTAAAATCTTATGAAATTAAAAGGGAGAAAGATTTTGAATGTGGAAGTCATTTTTCTCCTTTGATCATTACCTTTAAGTAAATAGGTGAAGGGAGAATTGACTATAGTTTAGAACACATTAACTGCTACAGTGATTAACCCAGCCGAGTATGCAGACGTATAATTTTCGGCAATTAGTTTCCACCTTTTTATTTTCACAATGCCTGGAAGAAAATGCATCTCACCTTAATGACCTAAGATTCTCATTTCAAATACTAGTTGATTAACTTTAAGAGTAATCTGTTTAATAGCTTTTCTACCATGAGACATTTTTAAAGTTAAGCATTTTCTGGTTAGCATCCTTACCCATGGGATATAAATGGTCATCTTATTATGGAAAAAGGTCTGCCTCCTTTCTAGGGGTGGGGGACAGGGGGTGTGGTTGGTTAAAATAATTCGAAAATCCGTACCTAGGCATCTGGTTTCAGATCCACTCCAGAGACCTGAAGAAAGGCATTCCCGTACGGCAGAGCCTACCAGCATGAATCCCGAATCACAGGTAAAGATGGCTGTGGAGCCATATGAAGTTTGAGTTCCAATCTTATTTCCATTTGGAGGTGTAGGAAGCTCTCCACAGGAAATAACTTAAAAACAAGGAAGAAGAGGAAAAAAAAAACACTTAAAGACACAGTCAGTGTGCACTTGTAACAAAATCATGCTTTCAACAGTTTGAATTGTCTATGATCTGACTTATTTATAATCGAAATTGACATTTGTAAAAAAAAAAGTTTGAATGAGTGTGAAAATGCAGGGGAAATGACATAATTTAAAATTGATCCACTTCAAGTCTCATAAAACCTTCTAAGTGACAAGTGACTTGTAATGAAGCTATTTTCTTTGCATTTGTGCTTAGCCAATCTGGTCACTCAAGTAGGTTGTTGTAAAAAAAAAAAAAATCACAAGATGAGAAAAAGGTAATTCACCGGTCTGACTCTCTGATTTACAAAGTGACACTGGGAAATCCTTTTGATTTGCCTGGGTCAAAGTTTCCTCTGTACCTAAAACAGTGCTAAGATAGTACAGGAATACATCACCTTATTGTGCTTTGCAGATGTTGTACCTTCACAAAAGGAAGGTTTGTGACAACTGTGCGCAGAGCAAGCCTATCAGTGTAATTTTTCCAACAATATTTGCTCACTTTGTATCTCTGTGTCCCATTTTGGTACTTTTCACAATATGTCAAAGTTTTTGTTATTATTGTATTTTTCGTGGTGACCTGGGATCAGTGATGACCACTCACTGAAGGCTCAGATGGCCATTAGTGTTTTGAGCAATGATTTTTGATTAGGGTCTGTACATTGTTTTTGTAAACACAATGCTATTATACATGAATAGACCACAGTATAGTATAAATGTAAGTTTTATAATGCACTAGGAAGCCAAAAAACTCATTTAACTTGCTTTATTGCAGTTTTGGCTTTATTGTGGTGGTCTGGAACTGAACCCACAGTATCTCTGAGGTATGTTTGTAATGACAAGTAATTTTGGTTGAGATCTCTACAGTTTATAAAGAGATTTACATGCAAAATATCACTTGATTTTCACACAAAAAAATTATTAGATATAATTCTATTTCACATTTTGTTTGTAGGCTTTAAAAACTTGAAAAGAGGGACGCCTGGGTGGCTCAGTCGGTTGGGCGACCGACTTCGGCTCAGGTCATGATCTCGCAGTCAGTGAGTTCAAGCCCCGCATCGGGCTCTGTGCTGACAGCTCAGAGCCTGGAGCCTGTTTCAGATTCTGTGTCTCCCTCTCTCTCTGACCCTCCCCTGTTCATGCTCTGTCTCTCTCTGTCTCAAAAATAAATAAACGTAAAAAAAAAAAAAGTAAAAAATAAAAAATAAAAACCTGAAAAGAGACCAACTCACTAGGTCATTTGGAACGCAGCTCTTAGGACTCCCTTGAATTTAAACACTACAAATGAAATGTCTTTCTTGAATAAGAAACAATAGTGGATAATGTTTATTGAGTGCTTATTTTGTACCAGATACTACTACTAGTGCTCTAACTTAAGTAATTCTCAAAAGAACCCTATGAGGCAGGTGTGGTCATTATCTGAATTGTATGTACTAAGATATGAGCGCATAGTACTTTAGTAACTTTAACAAGGTTACAAAGCCTGTAAATAGCAAAATCAAAATTAAAACGCAGCGGTCAAACTCCAGAATCCAATACTTAACCACCAGCCCACCTGTCTTATTCTGGCTCCAACTCAGAGTTTCATCTCTAGGCTTTAGGTGGCCATTAGATGGACAAATAGAAAATTTGCAAACTTTAAATTTTTGCATATAAAAATTTACATATAGTGACTGTTCTGAACTAATCCCTCAACAACCCTTTGAGGTAGGTATAATATTTATTAATATTGATAATACTAATATTTATATTATTTTAAGAGTGAATAAATTGAGATTCAGCAAAATTACTCTTCTTTCAATTTTCTCAGTGAACTGCAATCCTTAGATTCCTTGTCTTTCCCCCACTCTTACTTGCAGTCAGGGACCTCATTTTATGTATCTTTAAACCCTTCTTAAGCATCACAAAAGAACCAGACGAACATTTGTTGAATGCCTGATTTTTTGTAGATACTTTTTACCTAACTCCTTGAAATATCCCTATCCCATGTGCCCTTTTAATGAAATAATACTGAAAAAACAATGATGCTAGAGGCAAAGAAAGATCCTGGGAGAAAACTTGAAAGAACAGGGAAAAAATTTACAGATATAGATGTCATATTTTTAGAATATCAAATATAATTTAGACAACTTTTTTTTGAAATTTTACTCCATAAATATGATTTTCTTATAAAAAAGGCAAACCCTTTATATGAATATTGAAAAATAGATTGCAGAGCACTTGGGTGGCTCAGTCGGTTGAGCATCTGACTTTGGCTCAGGTTATGATCACACAGTTTCTGAGTTTGAGCCCTGCATCGGGCTCACTGCTGTCAGTGCACAGCCCTCTGTCCCTCTGTCCCCCTGTCTCTCTGCCACTTCTGTACTCACACTCTCTCTCTCAAAAACAAATAAAACATTAAAAAATATATTGAATAATTGAATATTCATAATTAAAATCATAATAGATACTTGTGTGCTTATTCCATATAGACCTTTGCCTGCTCTGTTAAGCTTCTTAATCATCATAATCATAATCCTAGATATCTGATTTCTTATTAGTTTATTTATAAATTATGAGTGCCTATGTCATAAATGCCTTAGAGTTGTGTTGGACACAGAATACATTTTCAGTGTAGCATACTTCCTGGCACAGAGTAAATACTCAAAAAATGTAGTGAAGAAATTTCAAAGGAATTTCAAGATATTACATTTGAATACCCTCGTTCAGTTAGCTTATCTATATTAGATACTGCCCATTTATATTATGAGATGCATGGAAATATGATAATATGTTCAATTTGAATCAATATTTATTTATTTATTTATTTATTTATTTATTTATTTATTAACATTTATTTATTTACTTAGAGAGAGAGAGAGATTGCAAGCAGGGGTGGGGGGCAGAGAGAGGGGAAAGAGAGAATCCCAAGTAAGGTATGCACTGTCACTGTGGAGTCCTATGCAGGGCTCAAACTCACCAACTGTGATATGATGACCTGAGCCAAAATCAAGAGTATGACACTTAACTGATGGAGCCATCCAGGCACCTCGATAAATATATATTGAGGTCATGCTGCGAATCAGGTTCTAGCTGATATTTTCAGCATAATATCATTTATAATAACATAATCATTATAATAACTAAAAGATAGCTATTATTGTAATTACCTAGCTTAAGAAATTTAGGATGACAGAGAATAAACATCATATAATATAGTGATTAAAAGCCAGATGGTATAGAGTGCTTAGACTGAATCTCATTTCTCCACCATTTACAGGCTCTGATTTGTAGTAAAATGATTAAACTCAGGGCTCTGTTTCCTTTTGACAAAATAAGTGTAATAATAACAACTACTTCATAGGATAGGAACTAAGCAATAAATGAATTAATACATATAAAGGGCTAAAAACAGTGCCTGGCAAGTTGTCAGTATGCAAGAGGCATTATCAGTTTGTAGTAAATGATAGAATTCAAACACAGGATTTCTGTATCTAAAGCCCATACTTTTTTCATAAGCATTTACTCAAAAAAAAGTTACAAAATTTTAAGATTTAATGGGAATAAATGACCTTTTTAATAATATCAATCCATTATTGTTCAAGTGTGTTTGGAAAAGGAAGTGCTCAAGCAATTCAATCAAGAATAGCTTATGAAATAAATTTAGCAGACTGGTTACTTACTTTGGCAATATGGTCTTTCATTTCTCCAACTCCAGGTACCATTAGGAAGGCATTCGATAGAAGCAGGGCCTAGTCCATGGTAACCAGGGTCACAGCTGAAAACTACCTTAGTTTTGTATTCATAATGGGAGCCATTCACAATTCGCCATCTTCCATGTTCCAAGGTAAAGGAATTGATGCTTGGACATGTAACAACTATACAAAAACCAAGAACATAAATGTTAATAAGTCAGTCATGTCTCTTGTACTTCTTCACTGTAACTTAATCTATTCTATTGCCTACATCACCACTGCCTTAATTCATTCACTACTGTGCCATACAAGTCTTTAGCATTTTTAAGAATTTATTTTCCATGTTAATCTTCTCTACTCCCCCAGATCTATGGTACTGCTCGAAGTTCCTTGAACATGTTCTACTATTTCACACTTCAAAGTCTGTGTACATATTATTCTATTTACACAGAATTCTTATTACTACCTTACCTCCCTCTACTCTCTTCTTTCTTTTCTTTTTTTCTTTTCTTTTTTTTGGATTATCATATCAAAATTTATTCCTTAATATAGAAATACATGAAATATATTTTAATGGTAATTCCAATTATATTAGTTTGTTAAAATTGTCTCTTTTCTTTGAAGCTGATTTAAAAGTATTCTTTTGGAAATCTTTTCTCCCAACTTTTATGAGATATAAACGACAGGATGCAGAAAAAAGGGAACCCCAGTACAAGTTGGTGGAAATGTCAACTGGCACAGCCATTATGGAATATATATATGCAGAGCCAGTATGGAGGTCCCTCAAGAAGTTAAAAAGAGAACTACCATGTGATTCATCAATCCCAACTTGGGTATACATCCAAAGGAAATGAAATCAGGATCTCAAAGAGATATCTGCACTCTCATGTTCATTGGAGCACTAATCACAATAGACAAGATATGGAAACAACCTATTATTACTAATTTAGAAATTTTGGAAGGATTATATTTTGAGGAAATTTGTTTTATGAGAATGGTGTTTTTGTGCAAGAAGGTGTTACAAACTTTGGCTTATTCAAAACCTGTTCAACACGAGTAAAACAGAAGCATTATTAAACACTATGTTAAGACTGTACATAATTGAACTTTCATTTTAAATGAAATGCCAACTAAATTGAAACGTTAGTATTAAGTGAGAAGAAATAAGTGAAATATAGAGACAAATAAAAAACCTTACTTAAAATAACATTTCACAATTCTTGTGCTAACAAATATTTTATCAGAATTATTTTCTGTCACCGTTACCTAATATTCACTTACCTATTAAAGTAGTAATGAAAGCAATGGGAATATTCTAAATGCAAGTAACCTGAAGAACACCGACAAAAGTTGAAAGTTATGCATCATTTCAGCAATATCTTTTATCCTTATAAAAATCAGAGCCGAATGTATTGGAATATAATTTAATTAATTATAAAACTTTACATTTTTTCAAGGACTTGCATATAGAAAATACATGTTCACTAATGGATGGATTTTTATAAAAGAAGTGGAACTTTGTTATGTAAAATAAAATTCACTTTAGTTTTTTGACATACATATTCAGGAGTTTCCAAAAATGAGTGGAAAGTCCTTATACAGTCTTCCAATTGTACATAGTATAAGACAGCTTAATTAACTTTTATTTCCCTCTTAGACATCACACTTCAGTCCAGGGATTAGTTCGAAAAATGCAAACAATACATAAAATTTTAAAACATACAAGACGTGAATAGAAACACAAATGATACCATTTCTTCAACACACATACCAACACAGCGAGGGGTCTTGTTATGATGGCTCCAAGTTCCATCCGACTGACATATGGCAGTGGTAAGTTCCTTAGATGACAATCTATATCCGTCATTACAAAAATAGGTAACGCGCGTTCCTACCAAGTAGTCTGTTGTGAGTATTCCTCCATTTGTTGGAGCTTTAGGAATCCCACAGGAAATTGCTAGAACAAATACATACATACAAAATCAGAGAAATAGAAAAATACTTAATTTAGTAGATAAGTCTCTTCAATTGTAAGGCATGTAAAACTATTTGAGATTTTATTAATTCCTCTGAAACAATTTCAGAATATCTCCTAGAAAAGCTTTCCTGAACTATAACTTTTTGAATAATTTATTTCAAACTCCTGTTGAATGTGTTTCAGATTGGTGAATCCATACATTATTAATGTTTTATTTCTTGGTTTCTTACTTGGTTTCTTGTCACTGTGTGCATGGTTATCAGCACTCTATAGATTATATAAGAATAAAAATTGGGTAAATATAGTGTATCTAGGGCTAGTCCATAATTGGGCCACCACATAGCAAGTTTGGTCAATTACATTTGAGAGATAATTATTAAAGATTACAAAGGTATTGGTAAATAATACTCATCAAGATTTTTGCCAGGAATACAATGCATAGATGCATAGGTTTATTTTACCTGGAAGCTGGATATTGCTTTGTCTTAGGTCCAAACTCTATGTGCTTAGGCACCATCCATAGAATATCATGGGTATGGATATGTTTAACAAATACAGTTCCCGGAAATATTGTCTTAAACCTAGTTTGAATCATCCTGCATTTCACTGAAATGTCTTAGATGTGTTGGTTTTCATCTGCAATAAATCTGATGTAGGTGAAATTAGTTTTACTATAATGTGACAACTGCAGTCAACATTTTTATTTTAGTTAATTGTATATCATGTATTTTCAAATCTTATAAATGTTCACATCTTATAAATTCAAATGACTATACAGATACACTCTAAGATGAATTGTTTGCCATCTTTGCTCTTCAAGGACATTATTTGTGTCTTCAAAAGTAAACAAACAAACAAAAGACATAAGCTTTCAATGAGTATATTTGGCAGCAAGACACTAATTAAAATGAGATTTGTAAATTTTGTATCATATTCAGATATGTGTAAATATTTATGCATATGTCTGCAGAAAAATTAGTATATTTGCTTACTGGTACAGTCCAGAACCAGCTGGAATATTGTAATATCTGGCATATGTACTGTATTACCTCTATGAAATGGAAAATTTCTGAGTTCTGAAATACCCAATCTTACAGGTTTCCTATAAAATATTCTAGTTATATCTATATTTTTCTCATATTAAAGGAAATAAAAGAACAGAAAGCTATGAGTTTGATTTAATACTTACAGACCTGTGTTCTAGTTACCTACCTCTCATTTCAACCTAAATTTGTTTCTATTTCTCTTAGAAAAACTACTATTTAGGTGTTTATTTTTAATTAACCCATGCACATTTTACTATAAAGTGAAAAGATCTTAGTGAAATCTATATTAAATTCACAAAATTGAATGGCAGACTTCCTACTGGTAAATGGTTTGATCTTTTGTAGTCTGATAACCTGCAAATTATGAACAGAGAAGCAGTGATGTTGACTTAATAAATTATATAAGCAATCTCATACAATTATGTTATTATCTGTGCAATCTAATTATAGAGTCTTCAAAATCATGTTGCAAACATAAATGGTTCCCTGATGTCTGTTCAAGCAATGCTTATATTTCCACTTAGGACTTTTGGAAATTTCAATTTGTCATAAGTGATCTCCCTACTGAACCCCACCAAAGACTGTGTATTTACTGATTTTTTAAAAATAAACTATACATTGTTGGAGTAGTGTAGGTTGAACTTAGATCACAATATAAAGGAAATATACTTTAAATAGTATAAGTTCCATATATGTGGTTAGTATAAAATGGCTATATTTTAGAACTAAGAAAACGACAACACGCTAAAATGATAGCACAACAACTATGCCTGTGGGTAGATTACAACTTAGCTTCTCAGCAATAAAAAGACAACAAATCAAGTTCACAAGAACCGTCATCACCAAGTGGTTGTCAAAGACACTTCACTCAAAAAAAGTACAAATTGAAAGTGAGGCAGAGAATGCAAACTGTTTCTATATAACACTGTACTATACTCAACTGTATAGTGTGATGAGACTGGTTCAATTCTTGAAGGAGAGGAAATCAATGAAGGGTCACTTGATGTATAGACAAATAAATAAAACACCTACCCAAACCCAAACAGAGATAGCAGACTAAATTTTCTATCTTTTACTGTGCTCACATTGTGCAATAGTAGTTCAAGTAAATATATACGAGGACGCATAAGGAGACTGAAGGAAAAAAGAATAAAAATGATCGAAGAATTTAAAACAAATTTGGAACAAAACAAAAATTTGCATAAAAAATAGCTCTTCCCAATGACATTTAACCATTTCATTTTAATTAGTTCTATTCAACTACAGATAGGTCACATACAACAAAGGTTTTTATTAAATAATCTTTTTAAATTGTTTTCATGATAATAAAAGATCAATTTTGGAAATGACTCCTTGAATTATAAATATGTTATCATTTTACTATGTCGAATATCTTTTTAATTTGCATTTTGATTTAACTATTCTAATTGTGGAACAATTTTAAATCAGGAACAATGGGGAAAAAATTACTCCATATGTAAATGTCATATTGCATACCAAAAAAAAAATCAATGAAATTATAATGTTGATTATAGAAAGCAATTTCAAAATTTTAGAAAGCTTAGGATATTTTTTATTTCTTTTTTTTAAAATATTTTTATGTTTATTTATTATTGAGAGACAGAGAGACACAGAGCGTGAGCAGGGGAGGGGTGGAGAGAGAGGGAGACATAGAATCTGAAGTAGGCACTAGGCTCTGAGCTGTCAGCACAGAGCCCGACACAGGGCTTGAACTCACAGACTGCGAAATCATGACCTGAGCCAAAGTCGGTCGCTTAACCAACTGAGCCACCCAGGCGCCCCTAGGACATTTTTTATTTCAACCAACAGTTAATTATATTTGCTAAAGGTTTCTTAAAGATTATTATATATATCTTATATAGATAAGCAATAATTACACAACTGAAATGTACTAGTTCAAGGTCAGAGCATTATAATATTTATTTAAAATATATGTGATTTAGAGGTTATTGTTTATATATTTTTCTAAATTCCCATGATTCTGAAATTATAAGATCAAAAATTCTTTTCCAAACCAGTTTAGGGAAATTAATACTAAGAATTTGTGAATACTGCCACTGTTCATTAGGCAAAGAAAAGCAGACGTTTTGATAGTTTACCAAAATATATCTATTCAGCACGAAGTCAGCTTTCTCAATGTTGGGGTTACCCACTAAGTTAATAACTCTTCACAGATTTCTAATAAGTAATTAATGTTTCCTCAAGGAAACAACAGTTTTTTTTCATTTCTCATTTATTTATGCATGTATATGAGAGTTATCTCTTCGTGAATTAAAATTGTAGTTTAATAGGTAAAAGAACTCATTTTGGATGTCTATCAATACCTATGCTTATTTTAACTTGCTGTTGTTCAATTTTAAATTTTAATTGATATATTTTATATTTTATTTGTTTTATATAAATTCCTTCTGATAAGCAGATTATAGATAAGCCCCATTATTTATTAACTAGAACATTCTGCATTTTTTAATGTAAGGGGTTTTAGTTGTTTAATATGACTCTATATGCTGGGTAGAATACATCAAATAAAAAATTAAATTTCATATTGAAACATAATGTGATATGTTAAGTATTAAAATTTTTTCTAAGTCCAATGACATTAGAAACTCTTGTATAACTGATATTGCATTTGTCTTTGTGACTGTACCTAGCTAAGAGACAAGATCTAGTCCAAAGATCAAAAATGTGCCATTTGTTGAATAAGAAGCTCGAAATTCTGTTGCTATGTCAGAATAAAATGCTCAGACAGTGCCTCAATTGTTTCTTTATATATTTTTTAATGTTTACTTATTTTTGAGAGAGAGAGAGAGAGAGAGCGCACAGGTGGGGGGGTGGGGCAGAGAGAGACACACACACACACACAGAATCTGAAGCAGGCTCCAGGCTCTGAGCTGTTAGCACAGAGCCCAACACGGGGCTTGAACCCATGGACCATGAGATAATGACCTGAGCTGAGGTGGGATGCTTAACCAACTGAGCCACCCAGACACCCCCTCAACTATTAATAAAATGCAAGTGAAAGGGAAAGACACATCTCTGTTAAGTTAGCTAAACAGTGAAGAAAAAAAAATAACGTGGTGGTCAGCTACATTTTCCTATTTTAAATTTGTTGCTCTGAGAGCACATTTTTGCATACTCAGAGTGCATCTTCAGTGACTCTGCCCACTCTTATCCTCTGCTTTCTCTCTGCAGACTTCACATTAATGCAGTCTCCAGCTCTGGGTCGATCATTTTCTGACAACAAATTCACGAGAATGGTAGACGTATCAATAAAGATGTATAGGTGTATGAGTGGTTACAGGAAAGGCATAAATCACACAACAACAAATGAATTATAAAACAGTGTGTATCACATTTCTCAAATTTATCATTCTGCATTTTTAAGTCTTACTTTCATGAAGGGCATCTATACTATGCTTCTGAATATTTATGGTTTGGGAAGTTCCAATGACCCAAATGAAAACGTTAAATGAGGTTAATCTTTTAATGCATTTGGGGATAATATACTTCACCTTGACAAGCAGGGACCGGTGCATCCCATGCATGATACCCATAGGAAGACTTTCTGCACACAGCACTACTTTTTCCAACGAGTCGAAATCCTCTGTCACAGGCCCAGCGGACCACACTATTAAGTTGTCCACCCGTCTGACTGATAATGTATCCATGAGGTGGAGATTCTGGTGTGCTACAGTAGAAAGCTTTTCAAAAGACAAAGGAATCACTGTATAATTAATGAATCAGAAATTCTTTACAATACAGCATGGTAAAAAAATCTAAGTGAATACTAGTACTTAAAATAGGGCAACTGCCACCTGTGTGAATTTTACTTCATATGAACATAATATAATTTTCTATTTTCTTCACAATCTGTTGAAATAACTTTTGGGAGACAAAACTATCTCTGAGCTTTCTTTTAATTTTTTATCATCATGGAAGATGCATTCTGAATTGAAATACACATATTTTCTTTACACCCTACAGGTTGAAAAGCCCTACAAATATTTCAGTGAATTTTAGAAACTGTACTTCTTGTCATTTGAAAGACCCATATGTAGGGTGCCTGGGTGGCTCAGTTAGTTGAGTGTCTGACTCTTGGTTTTGGCTCAGGTCATGATCTTGTGGTTCTTGGGTTCAAGCCCCACATTGGTCTCTGCACAGCCTGCTGGGGATTCTCTTTCTGCCCCTCTCCTGCTTGCTCTCTCTATCAAAATAAATACATACAATTTTAAAAATTTGAAGAAACTAAATGCCACAGTCTTGGTAGTAATATTTTAGGGCATGTTATTTACATGTAACTTTGAAGGTATTTCCAGACACCTATATCATGTTAGGTCAAGCATTTCATTTTGGTTGATTTCTAAATAGACCCCCCACACTCCATAATCCTCTCTCCCAGTTTATTAAAGAGTTTCCATGCTGTCAAAAGTGCTTACATATGGTGATAAAAATGTCAATAAAGTAAAACTTTCTTCATCTTTTGAAGTCTGAAATGTCAAAAGATAATGTCAAATAGCTTTTTCATATATATGTACTTTTAAGGCTATTCAGCCTGGCAGGATCCATTTACCCTTTGAAACTTCAATGTATTCATCTGAGAAAATAAGACTTTAGGGGTAACTAGTAAGAAAGAGATTGGACCTGGAATACATATGTCATAACCTATTATTTCTAAAGAAAAATTTACAATATGTCAAGCTATTCTTGGGGTTAAAGTGGTGCTTTCAATATGTTTATATCAAAAATTTTCAGAAATATCAACATAAATAAGGGTTTAGTCTATAATATAGTCAATCTAATGATTATAATTGATTGATTTGAATGTTTTCCCTTTAAGTTATTATGATCGTTAAAAATACATTTAATATGCTGACTTTTAAATTCCATCTTTGGGCACAAATTTAATAAAAAGACATTTATATTGTTCATATGATAGAAATATAAATTGAAATGTGAAAAAAATTTAATGATGACTGTGCATGCTTAAATTTTTTAAAACACTTCTTTGCATATGTAATAATATTATTAAAACTTAACATAAATATATTGTATGATAAAACTTACATACATATTGGTATTATGGTGTCAGTGATAAGTCAATTCTAATATGTAGAAAAAAAATGTTAATCAATTAAAATCAAACTATCATCTTATAGTTTTAAAATCAAAGTAAACAGACAAAATAATTTTATTTGTATATGATATAGATGCAAATTTATATAAATAAACAAATTTGAGAGTATATTTTTAGAACTGAAATTCAACATTTATTGAAGGCTATGCCTAGAATTTTTGTCAGAATTGTTTATAATTATAAAGTAATTTTCCATTGAATTGATTAGCAATGACCCATGGCTTGGGGAGACATGATCAGAACACGATACAGAAAGAGACGCCTGATTGGTTTTGAAATATTCAGTTATTGAGCACAAACCCATTCCTCTGACATGATTTAGGATGCCAAAAAAAGGAATATGAACTTAGAATAATGAAGAACTATTTACATATACTTATTCAATAAGAAAATATTTGGCTCAGAATCATTAGACCTGATAAACAGGAAGGGGCATAGAAAAATTATTTCATCTTGTTATTAAAAAGGAATTTTATTCCATATCTTTCTAAATATTACTCACTGAAAAGCAGTAATAACAAAACAATTATTTTTTCAAAACTGAAGGTTTTTAAAGGATGTGCTGATCACTTCACTTTCAATATTTAACTTACTTAGCAGGTATAAATGGATGGATAATAAAAACAAAGATTTTTACCATTGTATGTTTATCTTTTGTTCAACCTTATCATATAAAGGAGTCATTCAATAGATCTGATACACACAATTGAGCAACAGTATTGTTATTTTGCAAGAATTCAAGGGAAATAAATCTATTGAAAAAAAAGTATTGAAGATACCAGACTTTAACTTATAACTAACATATATGTCATAAATACCCTAAATGCTTTTAATCTTTTCAAAAATCACAAGAGAGATATTGGATTATTATCATGACAATTCGGAAACTGAGACACAGAGAGGCTACATGAACTGCTCAAGGAACCTCAGTGCAGGACTGTGACTTAGATTCGTATCTAATTGAATAGTATCTGCGTCTGTGCTCTTTAGCCACAGCCATACTGAAGATGTCGGTGGGATCTGTACTGAAGTTGTAAGTATCACATACCTATATATCTTATCCGGAAGCCTTTTTTGTTATTGCCATGATCTGCTGACCATTGAAGAAATACTTCATGACCGTTGCTTGTTACATTAAAAGGAGATGAATAATCTCCACTGAGGGAAATAAGCACTGGACTTTGAATATTTGGTCCTTTGGGAAGAAAATAATACAATTTAGACATACCTGAAAAATTATGTTCCAATTTATCTTTAATATTTTATATGTTTAGAGTACTATTAACTATGGTGACATTTTGCTCCACAAGCAATTTATATCATCAACAGTACCTTAAAACATATTATCTTTGTTTTAAACATTTAATTCCACAGCCAAAGAATCTATAATTTGTAAAATAATAAGCTTAAGTACAGTTTTCACATGGTATCTAGATAAACTTGATATTGATACTTCTAAAAATAACGGGGGAGATAAAACATAATCATATAAGCAATTGTTTATACTGAAGGTCTGCATGTAAAATTAGAGTAGTTGAGATGAATTTATGAATATGCAGTAAATATAAATGATATTACCATCATACACCTGAAGAACATCAAATTCCTTTTCTGTCTGGAAGAATTCTACAAACATGCTGATGTTATATCCTTTTTCTACTGAAATGCTCCAGGCACACATTTGAAGATTTGGGTAACTATCAGGATATCCCGGGCTCAGTATGACTCCAGTGGAATCCAGCCGTAATTCATTGGCAGGACAGAGCACTATCAAAGAAAGAAATCATTAACTAATGCTAGTGTGTTAGACCTAAGTTTAAACTGCATTTTAAACATTGGGTACTCCACTTTCATGTTTAATAATTATAAAGGAGACACTACTTTGAATTATGTGTTTGAAGAGATAATTTGTATTAAACTTGCAGTTCAAAACATGGAGGAATGACCAAAAAATTAAAAGATAAAACATTTATCTCCTTTGATTTCTTTATATACTTTCCCTACATTTTCTCATCTTCTTGTGTCCTTTCCCCGCTGCCCCTTTTGTTTATGTCTTTGCTTGTCCTTTTCCTTCCTTCCTTGTTACTCACTTTCATTTCTCCTCAAACTTTAACTCACTCAGGCATGTAGGGCCAGAGAAGAAATTGCACTCTTTTGAGAGTATTCATTACTGGCTAGGCTACTTCTGAACTCAGAGATGGGGGTAAGCCATGAGGATTTAACACAATTTTAGGTTACCAGTCATCTTTCAGTTCTTCGTGTTGTCTCCAGACCATAAATGTAAGACAAAGTATAACACTTCTTATTTCATAATGATACCACTGCTAGACAACAAATATATGTATATTCAAAAATACAGAAAATTTGTTATATGTTGACAATAAACATAATTATGATGTAACAGCCTCCAAAGTATAGTAAACTTTAATTGTTGGCATCAAGCATCATGTTTTGGGCCAAATACAAACATCTACTTAAATTTGCATTTGGAATGAGAGCGTGGGCAAGATGATCAAATTCTTGCCATTCGAGTGATGCTATTTCAGCCTTTTGTTTTTTTTCTTAAGAGTTTGAGTATTGGAGCTGCTCAGTATAGCTTACATTGTACAGAAGTAAACTCATATATACCAAACAGTATTTAGTTCAAATACAGAACTATCTACTTGTCAGAACAGTGAGAGTGGTTACAGCAAAATGTCCTGTGTGAACTATTGCTAAAAAGTTTTTAAATTTTGGAGAGACCAGTTTTGGGGTATTATTACTGGGGACATTCAGCTGGTATGATGGGCAGAGTAGACCACTTTTGAGAATTTAGTGAGTTGGAAATGTTTCACACGACATTTCCTAATCCAATTACTATGAATCAATTTCCATCTTGGAGTTAGATAATGTGGATCTCAAAATAATTAGAATAGCACCTTAAGCAGTATTCTTGTTTTTCAGTGTTTGCTCAAATGAACTAGGCTTGGAAACACCAAATATAGTTGCTGGAATATACACGAATAGATGAAGGATATATATTCATCACTTCCTGGGTACAAGGACAATGAAATACTTTGAGCTATAAAGTCTCCATGTAGTATAGGGATAGAAAAGGATATAAAAATAGTAGATTTTGGCAATATATAATTGCTCTTTAATCAAGTTGATAACTTGAAAAGAAATAATTTGAAAATAAAATTAACCATAACTAATATTAAGACACTTGAAAATTGACTAAAGAATATAGCATAGTTAGATATACTAAAAACAAAATACTAAACACAGAATATAGTAAAGCTAAAACATGTAAGAGTTGTTTTCCTTTTTTTTTTTTTTTTTGGCTTTTACTTCTGCTTCTTTTACTTCAATCTAAGATGTTTGCTTCTTGGATATGACTTTAAGATTTCTCAAAAATAATTAAGTAAATGGTAGCAGGTCATAAGCACTCTGAAAGAAATCTGACCTTTGCTTTTCATAAAATGAAAAATGTGTAAAATAAACAAAAACATTAACTTGACAATCGTAAATGAAATGAAAAATTTGAGTCAAAGATGAAGAATACATATTAGTGAGTATATAGCTATGGCATATTGAAATGACAGATGTATATCATCATATGGGAAGCTGAAGTAAGTTTAAGGAAGGGTTTATTTAGTGTGTGCTCAGCTATTTAATACCGTGGAATACTTAACTAAGTATCTGTTTGTCTTACTGAGCATGTGACTTCTTCACCAAAAC
This sequence comes from Felis catus, assembly GCF_018350175.1. Lineage (NCBI taxonomy): Eukaryota > Metazoa > Chordata > Mammalia > Carnivora > Felidae > Felis > Felis catus. Next base: position 56,976,857 of record NC_058385.1, read on the forward strand.
CATTTAGCAACTTCATAGTTTGCCACAAAGTCCTCCAAGTTCAGTCCTTACCCACCTCCCCAAGTTTCTTTCCTGCTCCTCCTCCACTGAAGTGAAATGCTCCAAACATAGTAGATAAACTATGTGCAGCTTTTTGAACTCTGCACATTCATTCATCCGTGCTTCTGTTTCAAATGCCCTTTTTTCCTCTGCTGCATTTGAAATGTTACTGCATTTCAACACCCAGATGAAGTGTCTCATCTTCTGTAAAATCCTTCCTGAACCGCTCTGCTACCAATCTGAGCAGAATCGCTGATTTCCTTCTTGGTGTCTCTGCAATGTATGCTTTTATTACTGCAGTTAGCAATTTCATGGCTATTTCCTTAAATTTTTGGTGTCTCCCTTTCTGGGCTATGATTATTAAAAACCAAGTGCCATGTCCTATTTAGTATGTTGGCCCTCATATTCTAAACTGAATAAATATTCCAGATTACTTTTGAAAAACTGATATGATTCAATATAATTTACTTTAAGTACACAAATTAACCTATTTTCATACTATCCAACACATACCAAGAAGCCCTACAACCATCAAGAATAAGAGGAATATGTATTGATTGTGACTATATGTTAAGACACTGTTAAGCGCCTGATGTGCATTATGTAACTTATCCCAACAACTTTAGAAAGCGTGTACAATTCCTCCTGCCATTACACATACGAAGGAACCAATGCCCAGAAACTTTAAAGTGCAGAGGTGTCACAGGTTCAGCTGGATGGACCCTGCAGTTTTAACCACCGAAAATAATCACCCATTATACTTCATTTATATCAAAATCTTTGAAAAGCAGCACATTTAGCATTGCTTTCCATATTTTAACCATGATAAAGAAAACTAAAAAGGATAAAGGGAAGAATAACAGAATTGATGCAGACTCTTTTAGGAAAAGTGAGGAAACGTGAAGTAATTTAAGATAGACGAAAAAAAAATGTATATTCGTTCTAACAGACTCCAAAAGAATGACCATTTTGGCAAGTCTGTGAATTCAGTCAAATAAAGCAAAAAGGTAAAGTTAGAGTTTTGGCTTAAGTACCTGGTCAATTAGTTAATGTAATAACACTGCATAAACTAATTCTGAGAGATGATTTATTAGGGTTTAGCTAGTACCTGAAGTACCATTATGAAATAAAAATTAGTCTTTTTTTGTGTTCTCGATAGTACATAGACTAGGAAGAGATGTAATTATTAATCAGTAGCAACTTCTGATTGTAGATTGAAAGTTTGAGTGATGAGGGATTATTAAGTAATTAAGGTATCTAGATTGTTTTATTTTAATTTTCAGAAACTTATTGAGATCCAGATACAAAAAAATAATTAAGTGTTGCCCTCTAAGAACTCACAAAAAATTTTATATATTGGAGTCAAAGAGAAAGTCCTGACATGTAATTGCTCTTTCACACCTTCTTGTGTCTGCCCAAGTTATTTTCACATGTATAATTTCCCAAAAGGCTAAAATTGTATCCTCCACATTCACATCTAAATGTTTGAATATGTACCTTGAATAATCCTAAATGGCTAAAAGGAAGTCTTGTGTGAAGGAGAAAATTGAATGAATGACATTTAAATATCAAGATTATAGGTGATAGGCTTCAGAAAACCCAAACAACTTCTAGATGCTCTGAAGTCATTGACTAAGAGCAAAGAAAATGCTCACATTGGTGTTCGTTTTTACCTCCAAACATGTCTTTCCTTTTGCTATTGTCAAAGCTTCTTGTGAAAATCCTTCCATTTTATTGCAAGGACTCCAATGGGGTAGAAAATTAAATGTTAATCCCTACTTATAGAATGTTTGGACTAATAAACATGCTATAACTAAGAAACGTAAAAATAAAAGTTTTGTTTTTGGCTCATTTTAATAGATAAAGTTAAAGGTCTGTGCAAGAAACAGATTTCCATTTCTCTGGAATAAACTCCAATGAAGGAAGTAATCCAAGAAAATCTGGGGAGGGATTGTCAAATTCAATTCAATTTCATTCAAATAAACCACTATTTATAATTAGTTACTATGTGGTGGGCTCTGTTTTGGGCCCTACGGGGTTACACAAATTAACAATACGTTATTTTTCAACACCAAAACTCTAGCACACCATTCAAGGTCCAGCATGGTCTTACCCCTGTAATTTCACAGTGGATTCCTTCAAGTCTATACCTCTGTTTTCCACTTCTGTGTCTCCACATATTCATCTGTCATTTGGACCACCCTTTATTTATCTCTATTCTAAGTCTCACCCATCATTTGGAACGAAGATTCAGGGAGCAACAATTCCATCAAGCTTTCCCTGCCCCATAAACAATAAAACATTACATGATTCTATCGCCCCTTGACCTGTTTCCTAAACACTGTATTCCTACCACCCACATGGATGTTATATCCCTTAAGCCATGTTGCCTTCACAGCAGGAACCATTTATAGCTGGTTTGTTTGTTTGTTTGTTTGTTACTCAAACCTTTATATGTAACAGATGCTGGATTAAAGTTGAATGAATTTAGTGGTTAGAACATAACTATGTCAAGTAAAGGCAATCAACATTGGAGTCTTTAAGTTTTTTTCTCTTATTTTCCACCTCCATTTCCACTCCTCACAGCAAAATTAATTTAAATAAATTGAACTGACTTTGGGATAAACTAAAAGGAAAAAAAATAGACCTTGGAAGAATAAGTAATTTTTAAAGTTAAATTTGAGAAATCTTGAAATAAAAGATACTACATATAAGCTGTATAACTTTTAACATTATGGCCAGTTACATATTTATATAAAGTAGACTTTTCTCAATTTTTCCATTATTGGATTAAACATAAAACAAATGCTTAGAGATAAATAATCATAGGAATTGATACCTTGACAAACTGGAGGCGCTCCATCCATTTGAAGTCTTTCTCCTAATCTGCATGTCAGAATTGCATTACCAACCAAAGTAAATCCTGGAAGACACTGATACCTAATAATGTCACCTATTAAAAGAAAAAAGACAGAGGCTTCAGATAGGCAACAAGTTATGGTAACAATGAACAGATGTTTCCATTGCAAAAGTAGAATATTTTTTTCCTTCAGTTATTTTCAATTGGTATAAAATTCTACTAGTTATAAGCAGGGATAATATTCAAAACATTGAACTACAAGTACCTCATGGACACTGACAAACCATAACTGAAGCCAGGGGTAAACTACAGTAAAATTTAACTGGTGTGCACCAGTTGGATGTAAGCAATAGCAGTAAGGAAACAATCTAGTTGGTATAGTTAAGGTATTCATTAAAAATATATTAAGCTAGTTAAAATGATTCAGAATTATTGCTTTTATATTAAGTTTACAGTAGTCATTGATATTTTCTTAATTTATCAACCAAAATCAATATGATGATAATGATGAGTTTATTATAGGAATGTTAAAATGACTTCTTTTGTTATGTTACATCATTTTTTGAACTGTGAGACATTATTGGGATTTAATTTCCAAAGGGCTTTATTTACTATTAAATTGAGCATAATCCACCACTTGTCTTTAAAGATATGGAAATAAAGCATATCTTCTAATACACCCTATATATTCTTCATTGTATGTTTCAGGCTTAAGCCTGAATTCAAAGAACATTACTGTATTGCAAGGTAACAAAATAATAATTTGGAAGGAAGCAAATTATTGACCACCAGAACATGGTTGTATGGTTCAAATGATCATGCTGGTTTTCCAATTACATATCCTAGAGATACAGAATTCTTGCTTTTTGCCTAATACTCCCTTTTGGTCTTTTCACTACTGTCCAATTTTAAGAATTCCAAACAATCCCCATCAATCCAGAGAAAGACAGTCTAAGAGAGGTCGCTACTATTCTGTTTATTTCTTTTAAAGAAAATACTTCTAGTAACACTATGTTTTTAAAAAATAATTTATCAGACTTTACCTATTTCAAATTCATCATCTTCTGTCAAAATTTCAGCATTGGGTACAGGTGGCGGAGGCTGGCACACTCTTAGTTGATAAGCTATAAAAATAGACAATGTGTTTATTCCTTCTCTAAGAGGCTGTATATATTCACACATGTGAAAGAAAATAATGTAAGCTTTATTTGTAAGAATAAAAATAAATGGTATAATTTATCAAGTTTCAATTATTTGTTTATTTAAAAGATGATACAATATTGAGGGAAAACAAATCATTCCTTAGATGCCAACATATTTTCCAGGGGAAGAATGCTTACCTGTAACTCCTTATTTCTTACCCTCATTCTATTCCTTCTTGTTATGTGCTTCATAACAGCTGTTAATTTTCTCCTTGGCATTATCACAATTAGCAATTTTATATTCATTATACATACATCATTATAAATATGTCATTGTTATGTGCCCAATGCCAAGGTTCATCTCAGTCTCCTGCACCTAGCAAAGTGCCTGGCATGTACTTATAATCGCAAGCAAGTACTCAATGCTTACTCGATTCCGGAAAATATTATAAATATTTTACTAATATTAACTCAGTCCTCACAAAAAATGTGTTTATTTTATTACTTAATTCATGACTATGTCTAGAATCATCACCATTTTATAAAAGAAAAAACTGTCACAGAGAATCAAAGAATTTGTCTAAATCACACAGCTGTAATGTAACAGAACTGAGATTTGAACCTGGGTAGTCTGGCTCCAGAACCTTCTCTCCCCATGTTATATGAGTATATTCATGAAATACCTATTAGTTAAATTTCATGATTCTAATAATCTACATCACTTGAATAGGTTGCCCCCTTTAGATTAGAAACACTCCTATTTGGCATAGTTTAAAAGCCACCACAATAAAAATTTTTTAAGAATCCAAGTATCATGACTGCTAGCCCCATCTGATATCTACATCATAGTTTTATTTTCACTATGATTTATTAATAATGTAATATAATCTTGTTTAGTCAGGAACACACTTTATCATAACAGTTGAAGAGTGTGTTTCATATGCTTAATTTTATTGCTTAAACTCAGGAGTTAAATTATTTAGGTATCTCAATGATCAGATAATGAGAATGAGGTTTAAAAGACATAGTAACTTGTCTGAGCTCACACAACTAGTACAGGGTTTATCCAAGACTCCAGCCTCTGTCCCCTAACCCCAAAGCCCATACCTTCAGTATTGCCACTATCATGAAAGAATTATGAGAGTACTGGGGAACATCAACTGGACCAGTTAAGGAAGACTCCTAGAAAAGGAGATGGATAAAGTACAGTTTGTTTTTCTTAATTTTTTAATGTTTATTTATTTTTGAGAGAGAGAGAGAGAGAGAGAGAGGATGGGGGAGGGGCAGAGAAAGAGGGAGACACAGCATCTGAAGAAGGCTCCAGGCTCTGAGCTGTCAGCAAAGAGCCTGACGAGGGGCTTGATCTCATGGACTGCAAGATCATGACCTGAGCCAAAGTCCGACGCTTAACCAACTGAGCCACCCAGGCACCCCAACATTTTAAAGAACGAGTAAGATTTTTCCAGTTCTGAAGGGTAATCATGGACATGAGATCGTTGCAGATGGAGGAGAAAACATGGGCAACAAGTTGGGCACTGATTCATCATGATGTAACAAAAGGCCATTTATAAGAGGTCAATCGATTAATACACCTCCAGGGTTCTAAGGACAGAAAAAAATAAGAACGGTTTTTGAATTGTAGCTGAAGAGGGATGAATCAAGGAAAATTTTCGTTTCAATTTCCTGCTGTAAATTTTTGTCTGTCTCTTCAAACATCTTCCTTCCAGTACTTCAACCTGTTTATAAAAGCACTTGCTGTGCAAAGATGTTAATTTGCAAGTAAAACACTGCTCTACACAAAAGGGTTACCAACTAGAGAAAAGACTCACTGGGAAAGAAGCCCAGGACAGAAAAGTGTAACCTGGATTTTTGAGACGAAAGCTTAAAGTAACATTAGGCATTTTTAAATCATTTTCCTGATCGTAGACCTTAAGAGGGATACAATTACCAAGGCCAAAGGCAATTGTAATAAATGCCAAAGAGGTAAGAGAAAGAGGATATATAGAAAGGTATAGGGAGCCCAGTATAGAGAAATCCTTAGGAGACTGTTCTTCAGAGGAGAGCATTTTATCTCACCTTTTTTTTAAATTTTATTTTTAATGTTTATTCTTGAGACAGAGAGAGACAGGCAGAGCATGAGTGAGGGAGGAGCAGAAAGAGAGGGAGAGACACAGAATCAGAAGCAGACCCCAGGCTCTGAGCTGTCAGCACAGAGCCAGACTCAGGGCTCAGATATATGAACTGCAAAATCATGACCTGAGCCAAAGTGGGACACTTAACCTACTGAGCCACACAGGTACCCAGGGCATTTTATCTCATCTTGACGTAGAACAGAGATCAACTCAGAAGTTAGCAAAGTGTAGAGAGATGCCCACACATGTATTATTTCACTTTTGTTTGCCCATAAAATTATTTTTGATTTTCATGCTAAGAATAAATTAGTTTATTATTTTAAGAAAGGGCACATTTTTATCAGTGAGGAATCCATGGCTGGTGTCATCTGTAGAACATGCTTAGAATGACCTACATAACTCAGTTGCAGAGTTTATAAGACTAGGGATTAGAAATTATTATTAATAAGAATCTGATATTCAGACATATTGCGCTATTAAAAAAATTTTTTTTAGGTTTTATTTTAGAAGGAGAGAGAGCATGGTGGGGGGGAGGGGGGTGGCGGGCAGAGAAGGGCAGAGGGAAAAAGAGTGAGGGAATCCTAAGCAGGCTCCATGCCAATGCAGAGCCCAATATGGGGCTTGATCCCATGACGGTGAGATCAAGACCTGAGCTGAAATCAAGAATCAGACACTGAACTGACGGAGTCACCCAGGCACCCTGAGATTTTGTACTATTTTCCCAAGACCACATGGGTGTTGTGAGCTAAATTCTTTCTTATTCTCTGTTCTCTTCCATGACCTGCAGTTTTATAAAATGTGTCTTGGGAACCAAGAGATCACTTTAGGGTCATGGAGGGTCTGAGGAGGGGTAATGTCCCATCCTCTTGCCTCTACTTCATAAAAGCCATTCTATTTCCCTCAATTTTATAGATTTGAATTCTGAATAAAGTTCCCTTTGAACAAATTTTCTACAATCCCCACCTAAGTGATTTCATTGATTCTTTTGACTTCAAGTCTGATTTGTGTCTTAATTCCCAATTTTATATCACCTGGATAAACATGTCTTCTGAGCTCCTCACTGCCTACCTACACTGACCCCTTACTGGTATCTTCTAATCACAGGTGTTGCACACACAGCATGACTTGTCTCAACATCTATTAATAATTGTCCATTTCTTAGCCTATTTGTTCATTGTTCGTGTCTCTGCTTCAACTTTAAATAATATGAGAGAGAAGACTGTTTATCTGCTTTTTCACAATTATATGCTCCTGTAACTATGCATATAACCCAACAAATATTTACTAAATAGCATATGAAACACTGGTTTCCCTGGGAAGGAATGAGTCTCTGAACAGTCTTCCCTAGGAGTATTATGCCCTTTAAATTTGCAAGCGGGCATAAAATAGAAGTAATTGTGGGTGACAGTACTAGGAAATGAGATCTAGGCAGGCCCTGAGAGGTTTTACACGGTAGAACTATATAATTCTGACTGTAATGTAAAGGAGAAGGAAATAATGAAGGAAACTCCTTTGCATCTGTTTTTCTTTTGACTCTTAAAGACAAGTACTACAAAAAGTAAATAAATCATAAAGAGCTTCGAACAATTCTGTTTTCAATCTTCATCCATTTCTGCTGGTTTGTTTGCTAAAATAAGTCTAAAATTTGTCCAGTGTCTTTACATTCTTTCTGCGAACTTCTCAGTGTAGACCTGTCATTTCAAACCTATTGTACTGAGTGCCCGTCAAAATTTATGTCGTTCTTGGAACTTTAGAATGTTATGTGGAAATAGAGTTGTTGCAGACACAATGAATTAATTTGAGGTCATATTGAATCAAGGCAGGCCCTTAAAACACCATGCTGTCCCTATAAAAAGAGAGAAGACAGAGATGGATGAACAGGGAAGACGTGACAGGGACAGAGAATGGAGTGCCAAAGATTTCTGGCTACCCCCAGCAGCTAGAATGAGTCAAGGAAGGATCCTCACATACAGCCTTTGGAGAGAGCATGGCCCTGTCGATACACTGATTTCACACTTCTGGCTTCTAGAACTGTGAGAGAAAAAAAATTCTGTTTGCTTAATCCAGCCAGTTTGTGGTGCTCTATTACAGCAGCCCTAGAAAATAAATGCACATGAGTTATTAAGTTTGTCTACAGGATGTTTCTTGCCTTCCGTGTCTCTCTAGTGCAATCTTTCCTATACACAAAGGAAGCTATGGAAGGGAGGTAAGACTATATTTTTGAGGAGTCCACTGTGTGCAAACAACTCTGCAAGCTACTTTACATGAGTTACTTCATTTAATGCCCAAATTACTACATCAAGATATGTGTAAATAGCTCATGTTGCTAAGAGAGACACTCCATTTCAGAATGGTTGAATTATTTACCCAGTTCAATGAGGCAGAATTTGAGCCACGTGCTTGAAAACTAAGCCATATTTTCTCCTGTATTTACAGACAAATCAACTCGGACTGGAGAATTATTTTGGTGCTGCCATTTCCCTACTGTCGATGTATAAACATTGGCCTACAGATTAAATTTGTAATCTTAGATAAAGCAAGTTTCTTACCTTAATTCTCACCCATCCCTCATATGAGATGTCTGCTACATTTCATCTGAACTTTGTCAGGTCCCTTATATTTACCATGTTAATTCCCTAGTACACACTGTCATTTTTGACAGCCTTGCAGGCCTGAATATTGGAACCATAACACTTAGCCTTAAGGGTTCTACTATCTTGAATTATTCCACCTTTACTCATTAATGTGTTAGTGCTGGCTCCATGTTTAGCTTGTGTGGGACCATTTCCTACATGTTTACATTTCCTGTAGTGTCTAACACTTTATTTTGTTGTTTATTAAATACATATTATGGGGGGCCTAGTATGTATCAGACACCACATCTTATGTGCTGGGAATGTGGTAGTGAAAAATAGGCAGACACTATCGTGCACTTAAAGGCACTAATTGTCAGAAAGATATTAATCAAATTATCTTATTAATGAGTGGAAATTAACTAGCTGAAACAAGGTGTGTGTGTGTGTGTGTGTGTGTGTGTGTGTGTGTGTGTGCGTGTGTGTGAATGTGTATGTGTGTAGGGGAGAGGGATGACACATAGAATAATAACCCAGGCAGAGGAATCACCAAGTGTAATGCCAGCAAAGAGGAAGGCTGGGCGGGGTGGGGGGTGGGGGGCTGGGTGAGAGCCCTGGACTGAGTGAGAAGGGATGAGAAAGACTGGTAAATTGGGGCTAAGTCCGACAGGAGCCTATGGGCTGCACTCAGGATTTGTTTATTTTAATCTGAGGCGAATGACAAACCTGTGAAGAGTTTTACATCTGGGAGTAATGTGATCAGATTTCTCCTTTAAAAAAATAACTGGCTACAGTAAGAAAAATAAACGCAATTGGAAGGGGACAAAGGTGGATACCCAGAGACTCCTAAAGAGTCTATATTGCAGCGGGTATTAAACAATTGTTGATTGGATCTAAAAAAACTCACAAGTGTCCTCAAATGGCTTGACATTAAATTAAAAGTCTTGATTATATTCTCCAAGGGCCTCTAACTTTGTTTAATTAACTTCAGCCCCACCTATTGGCTGGTTTATAATTTTAGCTGCAAGTGTAGAGTTCCTCTCCTCCACTTAAAACTCAAGTACCCCTGATTTGCCATATCACCCACCTATGATGCCATTCTCACCTCATAAAAAATATTAAACCACATCTCTACACTCTCATAATAAGAAACTTTGAAAAATCAAACTCATCTACAATCTAACCCTTACTGTAGTCCCTCCCATTCCCTAATCAACATTGCTCTCAAGTGGTTGACAGGGTAACATTTGATGACATGTCTAAAACTATGCTCTATATAATTTTATTTTTATCTATCTTGCCTTCTTGAAACCTATCTTCCTGTGTTTTTTATAACTTTGCCCTCAGATGACTAAAATAAAGACATTGTCCCTATTAACTCATGTTAACTAGAGTTAACCTCTTGCAGTTAACTCTGCTTCACATCTATTTTCCCTCTGGCAATTTTCACAATCCATAAGAATTGTTTACTGTCCATTTCCTTACACTAGAATGTAGACTGTGTGAGAACAGGGACTTTTGATTATCTTATCAGCAGCTAACTTCTCAGGTCATAACACAGTACCTGGCCTGGAAGTAGTCAATAAATGTTTGCTGAGTGATTGAATGCTAGGACAATGAAAGAATGAATAATGAATGAGAAAAAGCTCTATATGAAATAAATTCTTACCATATTGAGTATGAACTCAGTCCAGACTCTCTCTGGTTGTAAATCCTGTTTCCAATGCTGATAAATTGGGAAATATTGGGCAAGTTACTTAATCTCAACCTCACTTCTTCTCACTTGTAAATAGCAGTGATAATAGTAATAACGTTATGCCAACTCAAAGGGTGATTATAAGGATCAAAATGTTTATATACACAAAGCACTTGGAGCAGTGCCTGGCACATAGTAAGTACTCTATAAGGGTAAGCTCTTGTATCAAATTGGAGTTCAATTCCTTCCACATATTTGGTGTTCGCCGATGTATAAGAACATGTGGTAAAATATACTTTCGCTTTTCCCAAGTTTCACTTTTTATTTATGAAAAACACTCTGATTTGACAATTACTTAAATAATTATGAATAGTTTAGGCATATTATCTTGGTTGGTAGGAGCAGGGTGTAATAAGGCAACAGTTTAAGGTGTGATGTAACTGAAGAGGAATTAAACCGTGCAGCTCTGATTTTTCTGAAGATGTTTCTATCAACCCAATAAACATCACTGGAAAGAAAGATATATATTCTCCAATTTGTGTTGATGAGTAAAATCTTTTGTGCACAAGGCAGCCTGACCTAGTTTTTATTGTGGAAGCTGACTGTGTTCAAATCTTGGCTCTGCTATTTGTTAGCTCCGCTACTTGTTAGCTCCATGACCTTAGGTAAACTGCTCAGACTCTGGGCTTTCGTTTTCTCAACTGCAAAATAAACATAAATCTAAGATGAGTTAATATATTGTAAAGTGCTTAGAATTGTGCCAGACACGTTTCATTTCAAAGGGAGAATGCAGTCCCTGTTTGGCAAAGGTTAACGTGAGCATGGCAGCTGTGATTACGGCTATGCCCCGGACACATATAATCTCAATCTGACATGACTCTGCTCACAACCCCGATGTCATTCAAAGGGCTAGTACCCATGTGATTTCCCAGGACACATCAAACTATTCACCTTGGTTCTATTGTGCTTTAAACTGGATATTTGAAAATGCTGGGATTCCTTATTTGTTTTACCCAGATGTACACTACACTGTAACAGAAAGTCCTTAGCTTCAGTAACTCATTTGATAGCTATGTATGTTGTTGCATATGTCTTGGTCTTAAAACTGCTAGTACAGTGCTCTGGAAATCATATTTTAAAAATATTAACTAAGAACTAATTGAATTAAAGCAACATTACATCCTCTGTAATGTGTCTGCTTAGGTTATTTTGGAAGAAAATAAACAGGTCTAGGATGAATACTCAATATTATATGGGGTAGTACCCTAGATTGTTTGAACTAGAAGTTATGATATAAATATTTAGTCTGACTTTTTTTCTTTTTTAGGGAGTGGAAGGAATAAAACAGGCCTAGAGAAATGAAATGAGGTAAACAAGGCCACACATTCGGTTGTAGGCAGAACATATATTTTAGTCCATGCTTTTCGTGGATTGTTCTATTTAGAAGCACCTTTACAGTTATGACCATTAATGAAAAAAGCTGTATAATAGATATTTACATATTTAGAATATACTTCTGACTTAAATCTGTGTTCTTTTTTTTATAAGAATCATTTCATTACATGTCCCTCAGATTTACGATGACACTTACTAGTTAATAATTACATGGGGGCATCATATTCTACATGTCAGTATCTTTGGAGGATGACTATTGCTTACATGGTGCCATGTTTGGTTCAGATGTGTATAGGTGTCCTGTTGCTGGTCCAACAGATTTTCTTCTTGAAGTCACTTTATTATTTTTTAATCTTATTTAGTTAGCTAGTTAGTTATTTTAATTTAAATTTTAGTTACCCAACATACAGTGCAATATTGGTTTCAGGAGTAGAGTTTAGTGATTCATGCAACTTACATACAACACCCAGTGCTCATCATAACAAGTTCTCTCTTTAATATGCATCACTCATCTAGCCCATCCCCCACCCTCCTCCCTCTATCAACCCTCAGTTTGTTCTCTATCACTTTAAAGTTTAATTCTGGCAACATTTGTCAGTTATTTTTAATTTCTTATTTTCTCTATAATGAAATGTTCAACCCAATTCCAGAAAAGAATGCTACATTTATCTACTTCGGTTCAACTGAACTATTAAAGGCTTCTTCATAAAAAACACAGAACACTGACAAATTGCCATTCCTTCTCTAAACCAAAAAAGCACAAGTGTGCAACCTTTCTGCCAACTACCAACACAGTATCTCTTACAGAGGAAAAAAATGATAATTTTCTCTGTTCCCTTATAAATTCTAAGCTCTGTCTAACCACTGGTATGCTTCATGGTGACTCAGGTTAATTGAAGTACAATAATTTCATGATTTAGGGAAGATTTGGAGGAGGAAAAGCATTGATACGGATATGTTCAGTTATGCACATTTTTCAATGTTATTTCAAAAGTTATGTAAAGTAAATTAAAGCAGACCCACTTGAAAGAAGAGTTAGGAGTGTTTAAAATAAATACTTCCAAGTTCTAATTAAGTGAGAAAAATAATACACACATTTTTTTTCCATCTTGGAGAAAATCTGCTAGCAAGTTGATATGAACCATACAGGAAAGTTTTAGCAGTGCTTAAATTACTTACAAATATCACTTTTACTCCATTAATATTTTACAATCAGTTTGTTTCTCTGCCTATATAAGGAAGAATCTTAGAAATCAGGAGCAAATGACTCATGTCTGGATTTAGAGTTGAGACTGAATAAGTCCCTATCATGAGAAAAGAATGAATAAGAAGTCACTCTTGGTATTTCTTTAGAGATGGAATAACAGAAGTATAGTAAACAAAACTATTAGGAAGTGTCCTGAATTATCCATAAAAATGTTTCAATATCTGCTGTATGAATTAAGTTCCCAATATTCAAATAGCTCATTGAAAATATCTTGCCTTAGTACTAAGCTCATTAGAATCTGCAGAGTGATATGCCAAGGATCTCTTCTCTATGTAGTTGAGTCACCTGGCACATCAGTAGAAAACAGAACACATCAGCATTATCATTTGGTCTTTGTCAGTCTCAATTTTCCTCTCCCTGTTCACCACCATTGTTTGCTTTGCTTTTGGCTTTAAACAAAGATGCTATAAGCTATCTTTAACTATCATAAACTACCCTGCATATTGAAAAGAAAATAAAACAAACAAACAAACAAACAAACAAAACACACAGCTCAGGTGTTCTCTCAGCTTCGAACTGGCCTGGCTCTAACTGACAGGCCCTGACTTTCCACTGTTGACCAATAACAATTTCACTAACATCTAGCATCAGACATGACAACTCTTTGACCTTGTTGGAACAAGACAAAAAGAAGACCTTTCCATAATTATGTCTGAGCACAACAAAAAATAACACTATCCAAACTGCCAAAATGACCAAGAGACCTCCATCTCAGCTAATATGAGCAAATTTGCTTCCATACCAATTATTGTTCCAGGTATGTTCCATTCCTTCCACCTTCTAGAAAAAAAAAAGTACCAAGACATCCAATTATAGAACGTCTCCAATTTTCTAACAACACCCAATCCAGAGATAAATCATGCTTCCTTGAACCTTCCAGAACCATCTTACACAGCCCAACTCCTGTAACAAGCCTCTCCTAATACCCTCTTACTGGGGCACCACAGAGTGCCTCATGGTGTGTTGCCTCACTCATTACAGTAAACAAATAAACCTACTCATCATACAAAATCAACGCTACAACTTATCAATGGGTGTGCACGTAGAGCCAAATGTCCAAATACAGTAAGCAATTTTGGCATGATTTTAGTCACTTAGTAGTAAATGGTATTATCTTTTCCTCAAAATGGTTTCATCAGTTTGGTTTTTTAGTTTCTTCACCATATATATATATATATATATATATATATATATATATATATATATAATATTGTATGATGTCCAAACCCCTATGCTCTCCAGATATCAAACAATGAAACACTTTGAGTTCAATGCTCTATCTACTGACATATGAAAGGAGGTCAGGTCTTTAGGTTGTATGAGCCAAAGGGGTCACATAGTTCAAAGCAATGGTGACTTATGTTTTATATAAAATGTGTCCTTATACCTGCAGCGGTCTCTTTTAGGATGGGACTTTGTGGAGTTAAATATACTTTCCCTAAATGCAGCATTTATTGTAAAGGCAATAGAAACTTAAAAGATGACCTAAAAGACATTACAAGCCTTTTAAATACATTTCTTAAAAATTATCTGGAAGCCGATATATAATCAACTCATTTTTTACAGTTGTGCCAATAATGGAAAACAACAGAAAATATAAATTGAATTCTATTATGCTTATTAAGAAAGTCATCTGTGTATAAATGATGTTTATCTAATATTCTAACATCTAATATTCTGATGTTAGAAAAAGTGATGCCCTGGATAATAGATTTAAGTGTAATAATACTACCTTCAGTTTTAAATGAATAAATATATATTCTGGCTATACTATAGTTTCCTAGTTGTTTTGGTTGCCATAAGTCAGACACCCAATAAAAACTATCTTCTCTTCACATAGTGACTATAGCACATTTTGGAAACTGTAAAGAACATACTAAGTTGCAATAAACCTACATGTTTTTGTTAGTTTGTAGGTCCTGAAGAAGAGAAGCACTAAGAGCTTTGAAGTTCTAAGTTTTAATTAGGAGAGTTATCTTCTAGAAAATGAGATGACCTATTACCTGGCTAAAAATGAAAATCACGTGGGCTGAATTTTTAAAGAAAAATTTGATTTACCATTACATATAACCTATGTGTGGGGCACCTGGGTGGCTCAGTTGGTTGAGCGTCCGACTTTGGCTCAGGTCATGATCTCATGGTTCGTGAGTTCGAGCCCCGCATTGGGCTCTGTTGCTGACAGCTCGGAACATGGAGTCTGCTTCAGATTCGGTGTCTCCCTCTCTCTCTGCCCTTGTCCCACTTGCATTCTGTCTCTCTCTCAAAAATAAATAAACATTTAAAAAATTTATAAATATAACCTATGTGTCAGGCAATACCAGCTTAGGACATTGTGTGGCATTTAGTAAGAATTCTATATATTTTAGCTATTTTTATTGTTGCTAATGCTGTCGTCATTATTTAAAACGAGGTCATTCTTTGGGGTCCGATGAAACTATTTTGAATTCAAGGCAGCTCTTCTATTTATTAGTTCTCTAGTTTGATGTAGGTTAATTTTTTCTTTTAGTTCTTTCATTATTAAAATGGGGGGTAATAATACTTTGTAAAACTATCACAAAAATTGGCAATAATACATGAAAAGTAGCTAGCTGAGTAATGAAAACATATTAAGTTTTCAGTAAATGGTAGCTATTACTATTATTGTGATTGATATGGAAAGTCAGTGTCTGCAAAAACAATGCAGTTAAAACCAGTTTTGTGTAATTTACTTTTAGGAAGCCACTGATTAGGACTGAATATTGTTATTATTTGTTATAAGCCAAACACATCTTGACTCTATGGCAGATATCAAGAAAATTTAGCTCTTACTTTAGGAAATTACAATCCCAGCAATAGAGACACAAAAACATTTCCTCAGATAAAAAGAAATATGATATCTGAGATAAAGTGCCTCAACATTTACACCTGTCCTATTTTTTCACTGCACAGAACTTTCATTTTTCAAAGCTTTTTATGAATGTTATTTTTGATCATGAAAGGTTTCATGAAGGTGATATTTTATAAAAGACAGATGGCTAGCTGAATGTCATAAAGGCAGTCAGGGTAGGGGGAAAATCTCATTTTTACTCTTTTCAAATATATTCAAAATACATTAATAAATAAAGCCTAACTGATCAGTGTGATCTTAAGAAAGTATATGAGAAGATTAATGTGTCAAATTTATAAAATAAATACACAAGTCCTAAGAAGACCACTTCTGACTTACAGTAGGGCATAACATAAGCAGCTATTAAATCAGTAACAGAGTTTAAAGAAAACTGAATTGGGGAGTAAACCATTCTAAGCTTAGATAGACTTAATCAGCTTAAAATAAGTGTTAAATAGTGTATAACCTCCCTGGTTTACTTATCAAATTACTCAACAACTTGACCAATATTTTGGCTGTTATGGAGCTCATTTTGGCACTGAGTCATAGCTACCTGAAATGGGCTCGGGAAGCAAATACTATATTTGTAGTCGAAGTATATTGTATTAATTATATTAACAGTAGTTTGAAAACAGTCATCTTTTTTGTTTCTGTGCGTGAAAATATGCACTCATCTTTATGATCATAAAATAATCTTTAAAAGTTCTAAGTAATACACCTCAAACTCAACTTAAAAAAAAAGAATTTGAACTCACACTTCCCACTGTGGCACTAAAATATAATCACTCAGTAATAAAAATATAAAAAGGTTAGGAAGCATAAATGTGATCTATGTCCTCGAAAAAGTACTCACTATTATTAAACTTGCAAGAATACACCATGATGTAATTAAGTTCTCAAAAGTTTGGTAAGAAAAGTGCAATAATTTAGAAGGTGGTTAAGATCCCTATGAGTTGGAATTACCAAGAAGTGGGGGATATGGAACTTAAGAGAGGGAGACAAAAAGAACTGAATATGAGTAAGAAATCATTTAGGAATGGGAGCTGAGGAGGCAGCACGAGAACCAATCTGATTGTACTCAGGGCCGGCACGCACTGCGGAGAAAGATTCATTGAACTGGATTATAGGGTAGCTTTAAATTTGATTTAATGTAGGGATCCCGTGATCTTGAAAAGGAGAGTCAGAATGAAAGCAGTGCTTTAGGAAAATTATCCTACTAAGGAGGGTGGAATGGAAGACATCTGTCAATGTTTAACACGAACCCTGGCTACATTCTCAAATTTCAAGGTTATTTTGAGGTTTAGGTAAGATTCCCAGGGATGCTGATTCAATGGCGGGTTTTCTAGGCTCTGGCAGTCGTGCCCTATTACGAAATTTAATGTATAAACATAAATATAAGCCCTCTATTACAAAATCTAAAATGTGAGATAAGAGATGCCGAGGAAAGGCACATTTACTGAACGTTAACTCTGCCGGGCACTATGGTAACTGTATAGTATCCATTGCCTGCAGTTTCCTAACATGGCCGCAATCTCATGCTGATAATAGTAACAACGACAGCACTTACTTGGGTTGAGCTCTACAAATGTGCCAAATATTCAGCATTTTTTTACCAATAATTTAATATAGTTCAACCTAATATATTGCTGTATTGGAGTAATTTCTCTCTCTAGAGTTAGTCTCTCATTCAGCCTGTCAGCAATCCCACCACGTTGTTCTACAACTGAAGAAAGCAAAAGCCAAAGAGTAACTTGTCCAAAGTCAACTGGAAAACAAAGTGCTGAATGAATATTTGATCTTCCTTGTCCCTAAGCTAATTCTCTTATATTGTACATGACTCAAAAATTAGTTATAAAAATCAAGTGAAACATATTTTGGAATGAGAATATATGTATAGACATTCATGTAAATGTCCATGTAAATTCACTTTATATTCTGTGTGTGACATTCAGTCATCCTTATATTTTCTACACACACACACACACACACACACATGAACACAGACATCTTTTTCTTTGGCAATATTTCTCCTGTGAAACATCTCCAAAGTTTTATAAGAATTTATGCCCTCTATAGAGCTAATCTTATGGATATTCAGATTTTATCAATGAATAATTCCTTCTTTAGTACGTGTTCAGGCAGCACACAAAATAATAGAAATTTATGCAGGGTCCCCTGAAGAGAAAAAAAACATGTACAAAATACAGTTCAGCAACAATTCATCTTTTGACCTTAACTATTATTTAATGTATCAGTTCCCAGGTTAAGATTATGTATCAAAGTAATAAAGCTACTTTTGTAGCCTTAGACTGTACCTACATACTGTCAGCATCAATGACCAATTCAGTAAAAAAAAAAAAAAAAAAAAAAAAAAACTAAGACAAATGAGTTCTTAAAAAAATTAACACGTTGAATGAAAGTCATCTCACTGAATGCCTCACTTTCCATATTTTTAAGTTCATCCATTTATTTTGAGAGAGAGAAAGAGAGAGCGCACCTGAGTGGGGGAGGAACAAAGAGGGAGAGAGAATCCCAAGCAGGCTCTGCACTGTCAGCACAGAGCCTAACAGGGGTTCAAACTCATGAACTGTGAGATCAAGTTCTGACCTGAGCTGAAATCAAGGGTTGGACGCTTAACTGACTGAGCCACTTGGGTGCCCCAGAATGCCTCACTTTCTAATTGGCCAATGCCAGAGTGTACATGCAGCTCTGACAGCTGTGAGCCACTAAAAATGCACAAACTGTATACGATTTACTGCCTGGTAAATGCTGAGATTAAGCAAACAAATATTTTCTGTCTATTCTCTATTTCTAGACCCGATGGGCTCTAAATATCTTTGAGTATAACCATACTTGAATTAAGGTGTTTTTCATGGAATATAAGCTTTGACTATCAAAGGCTTTCTTAGTTTGTATTAAAAAAGATGAAAATATTGCATTGTATATTAATATAATAAGACAAAGCACATGTTCATCTATCAAATTTTTACATAGCTTCTGTAAATGTAATACAGTAGCTTACTGATCCTGTTGGTTACACAGGGAGTTGGTCTGACAAAATCATAAAGCAGAAAGTGCTTTATGGAACTATGGTCATAGCAGAGAAAGGGTTTAGCCTTAGGAATAAACATTTTCTTATTTATAATGGAATACAGTCAATTTGAGATAAAAGGAACTTTTTTAAAAAGCTCTGTCAACCATCTAAATGTTCTTTCAAAAGGTTAATGTTATGAAGAGAGGACCCAGAATAAATCTATAAAAAGAATTAAAATTGAAACTCTTCATAAATTATTTCACAGGAGTAAAAGCTATGAACTTAATGATCTGGAATAGTCACTTAAAACTGTAAGATTCTAGAATAGAAACGGTTTTGAAATAAGAGTATAAATGAATAATATTATCCAAAGCATAAAGATATTGGATGCTATTTTTAGAAAGACTCACAGCAGGTTGAATAGATTAAACATTTTGTATTGAAAAATCTATTGATGTCTGAAAATTACATGCAATAAAATATGAACAGCTGGTTCTCTTATTGGTTTCCACACAAAAATGATTATTTTCTACTGAGTAATTACTGACTGATTTATTTCCTATTTCCATTTGCTCACATTTTAATGCCCCTAAACGTTTAGACGAGGTCATTCTTTGCAAGTAAATGTGTTTGAAATGATTAAAAAAAAGTGTCAAATTTTAATACCTTTTCAATCATTGGTTAAATATATATTACACTCAATTTTTCCAGGACAGTTTTAAATTGAAATAGTGTCAACTAAAATAGAAACTCTTAGATAATACCAACCATGATAACTGAGCACAAAAAAGCCACTTGTTGTGAAATCACTGTGAAATTTGATTAGAATCTGATTCGAAGTGCTATAGACTGATTCCAAAGCTGTATTGCCACTAAACTGCCCAATCTGAGGTGAGTTTTGGTCTGGTCCATCCCTGTTCGAGAGAGAGACAGAAGAGAAAGAGATTGAGATTTTTTTAAGGAAGTTTTGCACAAGATTTGAAGAAAGTATTACTTATGAAATGATAAAGAGACAAGAGGTGAAATACCCAATGAGGGCCAGATCATATTGGTACATTTTATGTTTATTTAGGTAATAATATATCTAAAAATGTAAAGCATAAAAATACATCACATATTTGCCAAAATAAAATGCATCCATATTCGTTGTAACCAATTACATTGTCCTTTTTTTTTCTTTTTTTGCCACAACGCATTTCGTTCCAAACACTTGAGTTTTGCCCTCCTTTTATTTTCTTCAAAATAATCTTGAGAAACAAAGACTATTACATTTGGAAGGAATCTTAGACTCATCTAGTAGTTCTGTAACCAATTGTCAAGAATTAATGTAGAGATTTTCTTCATATTTTATTAAAATTTTTTTTCAATGTTTATCCTTGAGAGACGGAGACAGAGTATGAGCGGGGAAGGGGCAGAGAGAGAGGGAGACACAAGAATCTGAAGCAGGCTCCAGGCTCTGAACAACCGGTAGCACAGAGCCCAACATGGGGCTCGAATCCACAAACCGTGAGATCATGACCTGAGCTGAAGTCAGAAGCTCAACCAACTGAGCCACCCAGGCACCCCGTTTTCTTTATAATATATTTTTAAATAAAGATTTTTCATTAACAGGATAATTATAATGCAAAGATACTATTCTATAACAAATTATAATACAAATTCATTCATTAAATAATTATGATTTGAACATAGGCTTTTAAATTTCACTGGTGTTATAGAGAACTTGCTTATCTTACATTTATTCTGCTATTCATAATAACTTTCTATCTTTTTTCACCCATGAAAATTTTTGTTCTAAGTGTTTAGCTACTTCGTGGGCAAATAAGCCAAAACCTATTTCTCTTGTTTGTCTCATTCTACAAACCACACACTGTCACCCTCGGTTACTCACACCAATTCAAATATCAGATGGCAATGTGTGCAGAGGGTTGTGATATGTTTTCATTCATACCTTGTTTCACCGTTATATATAGTTGAATCAATCAACAACAATGGTGCTGGCTTACCATACAGTAATGAAATCATAGATTGGTTCTGTTTGAAGCACAGTAAAATTGATGTAGATTCCATTCCCAGGGGGTACTCTTACAAGCCAAAAACAGTCTTGAAAGTTAGGATATTCGTCAGGATACCCAGGAGAATAAATGGTGCCATTCATTGCAGTTATATTTCCTCCACAAAGAGCTACAGAAAAGACACACACAAAAATGTTAAAATAAAATAACAATAAACTGATGATAGAGAAAAAGGCAAACACTGCATCTCTCAAGCAGTATAAAATATATCTGTGTTATGTTTCATCCCAGTTAAGGTATATAAAATGAGGTTGGCAATACATGCATATAATCTGCTTTTATTTACTTTTCAATGTGAGGTATGCTATATAGTTACCACTAACTATTCTTAGACTAGTAAACTGGATTTTCTGCTGTTCAACTTTCATCTCATATCGTGTATACATACAAAGCCTTATAAAAGGTTCAAGTCCTTTTTATTCAAAAGGATTTTTAGAGAAAATGAGCCCAAATTCAGTAGCGATGGCTGCATTATTGGCTTGTATAAGAATGATTATTAAATACAGGCACACGCACTCAGAGAGACACAGGAGAAGCTCTGAAGTGTTAATCAACTGTATTTTCACTTCTAATGGAGAAGGTTAGAATTCCTGCCAATAATGATGAAATCAGTTATTCATTTTGGAGCCTTCAGGGTTTTGACCTGACTCTAATTCTCAACTGAAAGAAAGATTACACATTTAACATGCTATTTGAAAAGGAAGACAAAATAGAGTGCCAAGACAAAAATTATGAAACACAGACGATATCACCTAAAACATAGCTTCAAGTTAGAAGCATACCTTCACACCTTGGAAGTGGATGATTCCAGTTACGACTCACTCCATGAAGGCAAGTGAGAGCTGAATTTCCAATTAGTGTGTATCCAGGGAAACATTCAAATGAAATGGTTTGACCCACAGTAAAATCATTGCCAATTACAAAACCATTTCGAAACGGGCGTGGATCAGGACAGCTTTGCAACTGATAGGCTGGAAAAGGGAAAAAGGAAAACGGTTTTCGTTGCTGAATATCGGAATACCACAGACGGGTACTATTTGCAACTTGCAAAATGAATGCAGCACTGCCTGCTGTTGGTTATAAATAGTAATTCAGATTTATAATAAGTGATGTCAATGGCAGTGAGATATAAACAACTTCTTGTGTCTATAATTGTCATATTTAAAATGTTAGTACGATTCATAGAAATGCATTCAGTTGCTACACCCATTTATGCAACCTATCTAAATTATAACTTTTAATGAAAATGTAAGTTACTTGTACAATTTTAATCAGACATATTCTAATTCCTATCCATAGAATGCAATTTCTTCGTGGTTACATTGCATGTGCACAGAGTAGAAGAGACATATGTGTAAGCCTAATTCTGAGACTTTTTAAATTTTTACTATTTTTTCTCTAAAAAAAACCAAACAAACCATAATATCCCATTGTTCAATTTCTCCAAATAAGTTATTTAATAAGATAAAATATTAGGGAACACATTTCCTTCTAATATAAATTTTATATTTCTTTTTTTTTAATTTTTTTCTCAACGTTTATTTATTTTTGGGACAGAGAGAGACAGAACATGAACGGGGGAGGGGCAGAGAGAGAGGGAGACACAGAATTGGAAGCAGGCTCCAGGCTCTGAGCCATCAGCCCAGAGCCCGACACGGGGCTCGAACTCACAGACCACGAGATCGTGACCTGGCTGAAGTCGGACGCCCAACCGACTGCCCCACCCAGGCGCCCCTATATTTCAGTTATCATGATATTTTTGGCTTAGTATAACTTCATGTTTATATGTTCATACTTCTCTTGTACTACACTCTGTATGAAATCAAAGCTCCTATTATATTTATCACTATATACTAAAAGTTTTGTCCATTGCCTTTTACATGGTAGGTGTTTAATGAGCATTACTAAATAAATTTTGAAACTATAAACAGCATAAATATTCATATACTCATATCGATATTATTAATATTTGGGATTTTGTTTTCAAGAAGTTCAAAATTATATTGTAATTAATAAAATTTAAATTATCAGTGGTCAGAAATATTTTGCTCCTGACCATTGAATTCTAAATTCCCCAAATCAAAACTGCATTTATACTTGAATATGTAACCTTAAGTTGTTTATTAAAAATATAACTCAAATTTTAAAAGTAGATATTTCAGAATTAATAAACAATCCATTTAATATGTTAAGTGCTTTTATTCTTTGTCTTTTTTTATTTGAATTCATATTTCACACACACACAAATATCAAAGCCAAAGGAGTCATTCCAGTTTAAGACAAATGTGTATTATTTGATGATTAGGAGTCAGAATTTGTTACTCTACTAAATAAACCCTTTCTCACATTTAAAAGGTTTTTTTTTTCCAGTTTTATTAAGATATAATTGACATACAGTGTTGCATGAGTTTAAGGTATACAATATAATGATTTGACTTCCATATATTGTGAAAGAGTATCACAATAAATTTAGGTAATTAGATACTTTGGAGTAGGATAAGACTCAGACAGATATATAATCCTGTGATAACTTCTATAACATTTTATTTTCTAAGCTTTTTGCCTTAATAAGGAAATATAGGATAGATTTTAAATTTTCAGGAAAAAGTTCTCACCCCATAAAATTTACAATAGGGGGCTTAACATCACAATAATGTTGTCAGTAAAATATTAATCTTGGCAGCCATTTTTTCAGTAGAAAAATATACTGAATTGTATGACACTCTTTTTTTCCAAAATTCAAAAAGTTCTTAAAAGCTAATCACAAAATCATCCAAAAGTAACATTGATTCTTTGAATCTGTATAAATTAACCTATTTCTCCAAAATGCTATTAACTCAACTGATATAAATGCCTTAAAGAAGAGATAGTTTTAAAATTCAATATAATTCACAATATTTAGTGATCATTGTTAACACATTATGGCTCATGTCAAAAATATTAATATTATATCAATAATAGTAAAAATTCTAAATCTTTTATGCTTTTATTATCCAATTAATGAATCTTTTTTCAAGGGCACATTGACTGAATAATGCAGTTAGTAAAGTTCAAATTCTAGTTTTACATCATTCAGATAAGAGCATTGTTTTGAGAGGCAGCAGGAAAAAGAAGGCAGGAAAAAAGAAGACGAAGCCTGGTTTAAGGTAAGTAGCAAAGTGCTTGGCTTAAGGCCCTGAACACCTGCTAGAGAGGGACTACAAATATAGCTCTGTGTCTTCTAGCAGCAAATAAGAAACTTAAATCAGTTGCCCAACTGTCTTTGAAATAATTAAATTCGTTGGGAACAGGGTTGATTCTGCACTGAGAGGTGGCAGAAATGATTTCTATTTTATGTAAAGGATGATGTGTGATCCTGTGCTCTTAAATTATGTATGCAAGCACAATGCAAATTGTAATTATTTTAGAACCATGTAGTTGGATGTTCTATTTTAACTATTCTTAAATTTCCTTTGGGGTATCTACTTTTATTCAGTAAATATTTGTTGTGCTCTTACTGTTATTCCAGGCACTTGAGATACATCGATGAACATGACAAAGATGCCTGCTCTTGTGGAGCTCACATCCAAAAGTGTCACATGCTCATATAATACTTTAATAATTATGGCAGAGATGTAATTGTGATATTATTATTGATATACTATATCAACATGCAATATATAATATATTATACCAACATATAATATATATTATACCAACATATAATATATAACATATTATATATTATTGATATATATTATTGTGAGATGTAATTATATTATGATTAAAAATTGTAGTCATTGGAACTACATTGCATAAAATACAACTTTAAATATTTTATTTTAAATACTAGACTTAAAAAATCTGAAATAATATAATAATAAACATAGCTAAAATGCACTAAATATTTACTAATGGTATATATCATGGCACATATTTCAAACTAATTTCATCATATAAAACAAAACAATTAATCTGGGACGTACTATTACTAACTCCATCATGCAAATAAAGTAACGGAGTGGAGCTCTAGTCTATTTTAGATTGGATCTGGAGAGTTAACACTTGAGGCTGGGTCTCTACTCAAAAGGGGTAATAATCTTGCCAAGGGTTATGCAGCAATTTTATAATAGAAATAGGACTAAAATAATATGATTGTCAAAGTATTTATTTTATATACTCATGGAAATGGAATGGAATGAAGGAATGCCATATTCTATCATGATGAAGTAGAAAGAAAATAATTTTACAAAGATTGCATGAGTACTACAAAATATCTTTCAATATGCTTATTTTAATATATGAACAAAGTTACATCTTTGATATCCAGCTTGCCTTGTTTAACTGCCTTGCCTTGGCTTGCTTATTTTAATTGTATATTAAGAGCAATTGAATCCTGTTTTCGTGCTTAGAATTTTCCAAGGGCTCAGACAGACATCATCTCCCCTATACAGTTGCCCCAAAATTGCAATATTAAAAACATCTGCCTTATTGAGGCTTGACTTAGTGTAGGTTCCTTTCTCTTTCTAAAACAGAATATAGAAAATAGATTGCTAATAGTCGATTTGGAGCTAAATAAGCTTTTACTTTTTGCTATTATTCTCACCTTGGTATACAATGTGGAACCCTTGTTTGTTTTGTGAATAGTCACTGTGAAAATATAAACTGGTCTCATGAGTCGTACTAAATAGGGAAGATGGTATTTGAGGACCACTCAGTCGGCCAATAACAGTACTAGTTTCTGATGATCCACTTCTTACTTCCAAATAATCATGTATGGTTTCTGTAGAGAAATTTACAAACTGTAGATGTACACCTAAAAAAGAAAAACAAATAACAGTACTTTATTGCTTTATCCGATTAAATACGTGCACACACACACATATGCACAAAGCACACTCACAATACTGTAGTTATATGTTTCCTTTCAGGTTAAGAGCCATACTCTCAAGATCTGGGCCATGGGTTTGCTCTTTGCTAGGGCAATTAGCTTTGCCATAGTTCAAAGTAACAGAATACTGCTCTCAAATGCCCACTACTTGTCACATGGGAATATCACTTTCACTTTACTATAATGTTGCCATAGCAAAAACCAATAAAAAAAATGGCTTTCTTACTCTTTAATGCCATTTAAAATTGTATCAAGCAATTTTTAAAAGTAAAAAGTCATTCAGTAAATATGCATTTTGTAGTAGTCCAATTTGAAGCCAAAGTATGATTGCAGTTTTTATTTATTAACCTAATCAAACTCCACAATTGCATTAGAAATTAGTCATTCATCTATAGGAGATACACTACCTTACTCAACATATCATTTTGAGGCATGTAATTTATGTACATGCTCTTTACTATTTTATCAGAATATAATTCTGATTTTTATATACTAGTCTCAATAAAATCTAGTGATCATTGTTATATGCTGTCATATTGCAATGTAGTCTCACTATCTTTATAAACATACAAATGTGAGATAGTGAAAAGTCTCTGAGATGGAAAAAAGAAAAGCCTCACTGAGGTATGTTCGCCTAATTCAATTAATACTCAATTTTAGTGAATTAGAGGGTATTTTTATTACAACTATCATTCTCCACCTTGTAATAAAATCTGACATTTATCGAGTGTTTGCTAAACACTCTTTTAAGTGTTTATGTATTTATTTTATTTCTTTAAGTGCTAATTTATTTAATGTTCACAGGTACTCATGAGAATGAGGAAACTGAGGCACAGTGAAGCTAACCAATATGCTAAATTACACAGTGACCTAAAAGTGCTGAAATTCAAACTCAGACCCCCTGGCTCTTGGACTCTTGCTCTGAATGATTACACTGCAGTTCTCACCTAACGTCACGTTTTGTTCCTGGAAAAAGAGTGCCACAAAAAGTTTTTGTCACATGGAGAAAAAGTTTTATAGGCAAGTACATTTGAGAAACATTCACAATAGGCTTTAAAATTTTAAACAAGTTTCTGTACAATTATACAAATTCTTGGAACTTTGAACATACTACCTTAATATGTGAAGTTCCAAGAATTGCATATTTTTTCTAAACACTTCCCCTGAGCCTCCTTTTCAAAAATTATTTTGTCAACAAGTGTTTTAGGGACGTAAAAAACTGCTCCTTTAATTTTAAAATATATTCAATTTTCTTTTCAAAAATTACAAAGTATTTTTTTGAAATACATTAGAACTAATTTTTGATTTAACCAAAACTCAAAGAAAATGGTAGCATTATTTAAATGTAATCAAATCAGAATGTCTGTAATGTTTTCATTTCTAAAATAGAGATGTGATTACTTTTAATTTTAATGAACTTGGTTTTTAAAATCAAGGAGGTATTGGGGCGCCTGGGTGGCCCAGTCGGTTAAGCGTCCAACTTCGGCTCAGGTCATGATCTCGCAATCCGTGAGTTCGAGCCCCGCGTTGGGCTCTGTGATGACAGCTCAGAGCCTGGAGCCTGTTTCGGATTCTATGTCTCCCTCTCTCTCTGACCCTCCCCCGTTCATGCTCTGTCTCTCCATCTCAAAAATAAATAAACGTTAAAAAAATAAAAATAAAAATAAATAAAAATAAAAATAAAAATAAAATCAAGGAAGTATTAACAAAAAGTAAGTTGATAAGATGACTCTAATAAAATATGCTTAATAATTTATTTTAAAATAATTCATTTAGCTCCATAAGCAACTTGGATGAATCCTCTTAAGTGACTGGTAAAAGACACATAAAAATAACCATATAGGTTCAAAGCTATTATCCATTAGCATTGTTACTGTCATTCAATGAATGGACACAGAATTTGCCTATAACTTCAGAGTTAATTCCCATGTTGTAGCCAGAATAATCTTTTATTTTTAAGAGAGAATTTTTTTATTGTGGAATTTCTTTAGTTTTTCATCTGCATCTTTCCATGTCACTCTGTTTACCTAGAATTTCTATCCCCCACAGACTGACCCTGTTTGTTGGGCTGATTCTTATCTATAAAGTCACAATTGAGGAATCATTCTTCTAACAAGACTTTTCTGCATTTCCTGGATGAGGCTGGATATCTGTAATAATTACAATCCTATGTTCTTTATTATAGTTTATTGTAATAACATATTTGTCTATCTGTCTCCTTATTATGACTGTAACTTATCTGGGGAAAGGTACAAAGTCTGTTTGACTATGCATTTTATTGCCAGCTTAGCATAGTACTTGGATTATAATACGTACTCAGTAAGGAATTGTCAAAACGAGTTTTCTGTGAATTTATGTAAAATATTTAGTTATGTAAAATATTTAAATACGAATTTTTATTCTGAGACCATAGATGTCTTTGAGCAATGAGGTACTAAATTCAGTCCGCAAAGAGTGAGATAGTACAGAATTTCTTAATTGCTCGAAATCCACAAAGTTTGTGGATGTGTCACAGGGAGTCTACCCATCCTCCTCTTCTGTGATTTAATAAACAAGTCTATCATCCATCTATCACTTCTACTTAGCATATACAGACCCATGTGATATGGAGCTACATGAGAATATATTGGTGATAGAAGTGTGAGAAAGAATCTATGAAATGCTATACAATGCAGTATACAACTACCTGGGTTATAAACCCCAAATTAGAAATTTTGTACTATTTTCAAATGTAAAATCTTACTTATTTGCAATTAATATTATATAAATTCAGGGATGCCTGGGTGGCTCAGTCGGTTAAGGATCTGACTCTTGATTTCAGCTCAGGTCATAATCTCATGGTCATGAGATTGAGCCCCACGTCAGGCTCTGTGCCGGGTGTGGAGCCTGCTTAAGACTCTTGCCCTCTCTCTCTCTCTCTCCCCTCTGCCCCTCTCCTGCTTGCTCTCTCTCTCTCAAAAAAAAATAGACAAATTCAATAAATTACTAGAAAATAATTTATCTATACGCTACTCGGTTCCAACGACAAGAAGAGAGCTACAAAATAATTATACATAAAAACTCACATTGAATTTATAATTGCCACACACATCTAAATCAGGCAAAATCCATACAAATCAACTGGAAAATATCATAAAGTTATCTATCTGTCTATCATGTAACTATAAAATTAGAAAATGCCCATATGCTTTCAATTATCCTAGTATTTCAAGTGAAAGGTTCAAGCAATCCAAATCTTACCGCTTAAATGATATAACTGCCAAAGTCAACTATAATTTGTGAGTGTTTACTACACATTGATATTTCTTTCTAGGGATGCATTAATGATACGGAAAACTCTTTCATATGCTTTTAATATACATACCAAAACCTACGGGCAGCTTTATTGTCCACGTGCAATCTAAACTGCTGGGATAGTTTCCAGGAAACCCAGGGCTGAGGATCACACCACTGAAATCTGACATGGCACCTCCACACTGAGCTACAAAACGAGACGTACTGTGTCAGCCAGAACAGCAGAATACTTTACAGTATTAAAAACAAGTTGAAATCATTTCAAGTCTTAATCAAGTCTGAGTTAAAACTGTTTGATATAAATGTTAATATTGTCAACTCTCATTCACACCACATACTAGTAATCAAATATAATCAACTGACAATGCATTTTCTAAAATAGCTTTAAAAGACATCATACTTTCTTCCTCAGCAATAAATGCAAGCTAAATCAATTATTGCACAGCAAGAAGTAGCTCATGTGCAGTGAATACAATCAAACAAGGAGAATATGTCCTTTTCCACAGAGGCGGTTTATTTCTTATACGTAGGGATGTATTCATTCATTCCAACGATGATATAATTTAGCCAACAACATCCATTCTAAGTACTGTATTAGAGAGGGAACCATTTTGCCAACCTTCCCTCCTTCTTTTTGTGAGAAAGTTAAGGAATTTTAAGAAAAATAATGGTTTCTATTGTTAACATATGAGGGATTCACATATCACACCTGAGATATGGCCGCCTTTTATCATAAAAGAATTAGACGAAGAATAGGAAGTACAAAACAAGTTAAAAGATGCACCAGGTTTGAAAATTTAGGCATAGTTTATAAACATGCTTGTTTCAGACCCCTATTATATTGATTTGCTATTAATAAGGAAAAGATCAAGAACAGATACTTACCCAAGTTCGTGATTAGATAGAACTATTTAACATGTATTGAAAGAGTCATTGCATTTTAGAAGCTAATTATTTCCTCTAAAAGTACAGTTTTATTATTTGATCATATAAGGACTAAAATACATTTGTTAATTGTGAAATGAAAAATCAAATTTCATGACTGTGCACCAAGTTTTAAAGTTACCTGTATAGAACACTTACCTGAGATTTCATTCATTTATTTATTGTTAGGAAACAAAAAATACTCAAACTTCAGATTATGTATCATAAAAGCAAATTCAGTAAAAATTTGACTCGTGTTTTGTATATCAGTAACCCTTTGACAGCTATCTTTATGTGAACTGAATGAATTATATCAAATAGATATATTGATATACAATAGATATAGATATATTGATAGAGTCATATGTATAATATATAATATATAATATATAATATATAGCAATCTTCATATAAACCTTTCTTTCAAACTGTGATTACCTTTGAGCTCTAAAGAGACACTTGCACACTTTCTTATCTTTCTGAAATCTCCACTAATCCATCCTTAAACCAGAGCAATTTTCCAACATATAGAGACAATTAATGTTCCAAAATTCCTTTTTCTAAAGTGTGACTGTTCATATATATTTATCACAGTCTGATGATTAATGAGTGGTAGAGAAAATATTTTGGCCATTCCAATATATTTTAAGGGGCACCTGGGACACTCAGTCAATAAGCATCTGACTCTTGATTTCAGCTCAGCTCATGACCTCACGGTTCATGAGTTCAAGCCCTGTGTCAGTCAGGCTCTGCACTGATGGCCGGGAGCCTCCTTGGGAGTCTCTGTCTCCCCCTCTCTCTGTCCCTCCCCCGTTCATCCCGTTCATGCTCTCTCAAAAATAAATAAATAAACGTTTAAAAAAGAAGCAAACATATATATATATATATATATATATATATATATATATATATGTATTAGTTTTGGCAAGAGTGCATTGTAGGTTTGTGTTGCTTTATTGTGAACTTTGGGTAAAAGAGTACAAGGATGCTCTCTTGCTTTATTACCTTCAACATCTCATCTTTCAGCTGCTCATTGCCCCTTCAATTCTGCTACTTTCTATCTCTTTAGATATGACCTGAAAATCCCAACCTCTGTGTTACTCACCTCTCTAGAGTTTAAATCCCAAAATCAAAGGAGAAAAGAAGGAAAGGAAATGAAGAGCAAAGAACTCATGAAGGAGAAAGAAAGAATGACACGTCATGAAAGACATGAAGAAGAATCCAAAAAATGTGTCTTCCTCCAGCTCCACATTCATGCGTACTCATTCAGTGTCTCTGCAATCTCCACACACGTACGTCTCTAATGACAATTATTTGTGTCCTGCTAGTGGCTCTGTAGTAGACTCTACTGGGCCCCATTTCACTCTTTTAGTTAAAGACACAACTATAGCCTCCAAGATGAACACTACCATAGTCCTCTCAGATAAGAACATCTTTGATTCTTCTTTGATTTGCCTCTATCACCTAAAAATCTCAAGTGATTTTTCCTTCCATCCATCAGAATATCTGGCAGATTGTTTATTTTCCAGTTCACAAGGCTGTAACCTTATTCCATGATGACTGGAGCTGTAGGACATTATCTGAATCAGCCTCCTGCCTTCTGTTTATCCTTATGATGTGGCTATGATGTCACTTCAAATACTTTGTCCATCAAATACAGTACAAGCTTATTGTCTAAAATCTATAGGATACAAACAAGTGAGTAGAAAAGGAAATAAAAGTGCCCTCTAACTTTACTACCCCTAGATAACTTATTTATCTTTATATTTTTTCTTCTGCAGAAAAATATATATGTATGTTTGTTTATACATGTGTGTGTGTATACAATGAAAATAGGCTCCTACAGTGAATTGCTTTAAGCCTTTTTACACTTAACTATATATTGTAAACTTTGGTCATGTCATTAAATATTCCATTATAATGATCACTTCCTTTTTTTTTAAATTTCTTCCCCATTATTAGACGCTTCAGTTACTGGCTATTTTTCATGATAATAGCTACCACTCTGAATGCCTGTGTGTTCTAGGTTTAGTGCTAAATACTTTAAACACATTCTTTCTTTCATTTAATTCTTACAATAGCCATATGATGTGGACCTTATTGTCCCATTTAGTAGGTGAGCAAACAGAAGCTCAAAGAATAATACGCTGAGCATACATAGCTATTGTATCTTAACTGAAATGTGAATATTGATATATGGGCATCAAAATCTAGTAAGTATTCCGTACAGTTTCATATCAATTTGTTCCTATTTGGTGAAATTTAAACTCCCTAGTTAAATTTTATTAAGTTATCACTTCCATCTAATACTTCTCTTGATAACAGTATACAATGAAAATGTAGATTTAATCAAAATGCAATACTTTACCTAAAAAATTAGTAAATTGGTAAGAGTAATAATTGGTGCTAATAATACAGAAGGATAAAAATTGTCATATAATACTGAGATGGTATTTAAATTGATGCAAACTTCTGAAAGCAATGTGGCATAAATTATCCAAGCTTTAAATAGTTATTTGCAATGACATAAATAATCTACTTAGGTAAAATTCTAAGTAAACAATTAGAGATTGCATGAAGGAATGCTAAAAGACTTACAAATGTATATTGAAAGACAAAAACCTGGGGAACTGGGAAGGTGGCAGCGTAGGAGGACGCTGGGCTCACCGTACGTCCTGCTAATCACTTAGATCCCACCTACACCTGCCTAAATAACCCAGAAAACCACCAGAAGACTAGCAGAACGGAGTCGGAGTCCCCAGAGCCAAGCGCAGAGGAGAGGTCCACTGAAGAGGGTAGGAAGGGCGGCTAGGCAGTGCGCACTGCACGGACTGGCGGGAGGGAGCTGGGGCAGAGAGGCAGCCTGCCTGCCAAGCAGAGCCCCCAAGTCTGGCTGGCAAAAGCAGAGGGGCCGGATGGAGTGTGTTCTGACAGCAAGCAGGACTTAGCATCTGGGAGGTCATAAGTGAACAGCTCTGCTCGGAAAGCGGGAAGGCTGGAGGACAAAGGGAGGGAGAGTTGCTGAGCCCCTGGAGGACAGAGCTCAGTTTGGCAGGGAACAAAGGCGCTCGCCAGCGCCATCTCCCTCGCCCATCCCCCAGCCAAAATCCCAAAGGGAACCAGTTCCTGCCAGGGAACTTGCTTGCTCTGCACAAACACCCAACGCTGTGCTTCTGCGGAGCCAACCCTCCATCAGCGGATCTGACTCCCTCCCGCTGCCACAGGGCCCCTCCTGCAGTGGATCACCTAAGGAGAAGCGAGCTAAGCCTGCCCCTCCTGCCTCCGTGCACCTTGCGACCCACCCCAGCTAATACACCAGATCCCCAGCACCACAAGCCTGGCAGTGTGCAAGTAGCCCAGACGGGCTACGGCACCCCACAGTGAATCCCACCCCTAGGAGAGGGGAAGAGAAGGCACACACCAGTCTGACTGTGGCCCCAGAGGTGGGCTGGGGGCAGACATCAGGTCTGACTGCGGCCCCGCCCACCAACTCCAGTTATACACCACAGCACAGGGGAAGTGACCTGCAGGTCAGCACCATTCCAGGGACTATTCAAAATGACCAAACGGAAGAATTCCCCTCAAAAGAATCTCCAGGCAATAACAACAGCTAATGAACTGATCAAAAAGGATTTAAATAATATAACAGAAAGTGAATTTAGAATAATAGTCATAAAATTAACTGCTGGCCTTGAAAACAGTATAGAGGACAGCAGAGAATCTCTTGCTACAGAGATCAAAGGAATAAGGAATAGTCAGGAGGAGCTGAAAAACACTTTAAACGAGATGCAAAATAAAATGGAAACGACCACGGCTCGGATTGAAGAGGCAGAGAGAGAACAGGTGAACTAGAAGATAAAATTATGGAAAAAGAGGAAGCTGAGAAAAAGAGAGATAAAAAAATCCAGGAGTATGAGGGGAAAATTAGAGAACTAACTGATGCACTAAAAAGAAATAATATATACATAATTGGTATCCCAGCGGAGGAAGAGAGAGGGAAAGGTGCTGAAGGTGTACTAGAAGAAATAATAGCTGAGAACTTCCCTGAACTGGGGAAGGAAAAGGCATTGAAATCCAAGAGGCACAGAGAACTCCCTTCAGATGCAACTTGAATCGATCTTCCGCACGACATATCATAGCGAAACTGGCAAAATACAAGAATAAAGAGAAAATTCTGAAAGCAGCAAGGGATAAACGTGCCCTCACATATAAAGGGAGACCTATAAGATACGTGACTGATCTCTCTTTTGAAACTTGGCAGGCCAGAAAGGATTGGCAGGAGATCTTCAATGCGTTAAACAGAAAAAATATGCAGCGAAAATCCTTTATCCAGCAAGTCTGTCATTTAGAATAGAAGGAGAGATAAAGGTCTTCCCAAACAAACAAAAACTGAAGGAATTCGTCACCATTACCAGCCCTACAAGAGATCCTAAGGGGGATCCTGTGAGACAAAGTACCAGAGACATTGCTACAAGCATAAAACAGATATCGCAATGACTCTAAACCCATATCTTTCTATAATAACACTGAATGTAAATGGATTAAATGCGCCAACCAAAAGACATAGGGTATCAGAATGGATAAAAAAAAAAAAAACAAGACCCATCTATTTGCTGTCTACAAGGGACTCATTTTAGACCTGAGGACACCTTTAGATTGAGAGAGAGGGAATGGAGAACTATTTATCATGCTACTGGAAGCCAAAAGAAAGCTGGAGTAGCCATACTTATATCAGACAAACTAGACTTTAAATAAAAGGCTGTAACAAGAGATGAAGAAGAGCATTATATAATAATTACAGGGTCTATCCATCAGGAAGAGCTAACAGTTATAAATGTCTATGCGCCAAATACCGGAGCCCCCAAATATATAAAACAATTACTCATAAACATAAGCAACCTTATTGATAAGAATGTGGTAATTGCAGGGGACTTTAACACTCCCCTCCAGAAATGGATAGATCATCTAGACACACAGTCAATAAAGAAACAAGGGCCCTGAATGATACATTGGATCAGATGGACTTTACAGATCTATTTAGAACTCTGCATCCCAAAGCAACAGAATATACTTTCTTCTCGAGTGCACATGGAACATTCCCCAAGATAGATCATATACTGGGTCACAAAACAGCCCTTCATAAGTTTACAAGAATTGAAATTATACCATGCATACTTTCAGACCACCATGCTATGAAGCTTGAAATCAACCACAGGAAAAAGTCTGGAAAACCTCCAAAAGCATGGTGGTTAAAGAACACCCTACTAAAGAATGAATGGGTCAACCAGGCAATTAGAGAAGAAATTAAAAAATATATGGAAATAAACAAAATGAAAATACAACAATCCAAACGCGTTGGGATGCAGCAAAGGCAGTCCTGAGAGGAAAATACATTGCAATCCAAGCCTATCTCAAGAAACAAGAAAAATCCCAAATACAGAATCTAACAGCACACCTAAAGGAAATTGAAGCAGAACAGCAAAGGCAGCCTAAACCCAGCAGAAGAAGAGAAATAATAAAGATCAGAGCAGAAATAAACAATATAGAATCTAAAAAAAACTGTAGAGCAGATCAACGAAACCAAGAGTTGGTTTTCTGAAAAAATAAACAAAATTGATAAACCTCTAGCCAGGCTTCTAAAAAAGAAAAGGGAGTGACCCAAATAGATAAAATCATGAATGAAATGGAATTATTACAACCAATCCCTCAGAGATACAAGCAATTATCAGGGAATACTATGAAAAATTATATGCCAACAAAGTAGACACCCTGGAAGAAATGGACAAATTCCTAAACACCCACACGCTTCCAAAACTCAATCAGGAGGAAATAGAAAGCTTGAACAGATCCATAACCAGGGAAGAAATTGAACCAGTTATCAAAAATCTCCCAACAAATAAGAGTCCAGGACCAGATGGCTTCCCAGGGGAGTTCCACCAGCCGTTTAAAGCAGAGATAATACCTATCCTTCTCAAGCTATTCAAAAAAATAGAAAGGGAAGGAAAACTTCCAGACTCATTCTATGAAGCCAGTATTACTTTGATTCCTAAACCAGACAGAGACCCAGTAAAAAAAAGAGAACTACAAGCCAATATCCCTGATGAATATGGATGCAAAAATTCTCAATAAGATACTAGCAAATCGAATTCAACAGCATATAAAAAGAATTATTCACCATGATCAAGTGGGATTCATTCCTGGGATGCAGGGCTGGTTCAACATTCGCAAATCAATCAATGTGATACATCACACTAATAAAAG
Organism: Felis catus; assembly: GCF_018350175.1. NCBI lineage: Eukaryota > Metazoa > Chordata > Mammalia > Carnivora > Felidae > Felis > Felis catus. The sequence continues at coordinate 57,013,285 of NC_058385.1, forward strand.
AAAAGATAAGAACCATATGATCCTGTCAATCGATGCAGAAAAGGCCTTTGACAAAATCCAACACCGTTTCTTAATAAAAACCCTTGAGAAAGTCGGGATAGAAGGAACATACTTAAACATCATTAAAGCCATTTATGAAAAGCCCACAGCTAACATCATCCTCAATGGGGAAAAACTGAGAGCTTTTTCCTGAGATCAGGAACACGACAGGGATGCCCATTCTCACCGCTGTTGTTTACCATAGTGTTGGAAGTTCTAGCATCAGCAATCAGACAACAAAAGGAAATCAACGGCATCAAAATTGGCAAAGATGAAGTCAAGCTTTCACTTTTTGCAGATGACATGATACTATACATGGAAAATCTGACAGACTCCACCAAAAGTCTGCTAGAACTGATACAGGAATTCAGCAAAGTTGCAGGATACAAAATCAATGTACAGAAATCAGTTGCATTCTTACACACTAACAATGAAGCAACAGAAAGACAAATAAAGAAACTGATCCCATTCACAATTGCACCAAGAAGCATAAAATACCTAGGAATAAATCTAACCAAATGTGTAAAAGACCTGTATGCTGAAAACTATAGAAAGCTTATGAAGGAAATTGAAGAAGATTTAAAGAAATGGGAAGACATTCCCTGCTCATGGATTGGAAGAATAAATATTGTCAAAATGTCAATACTACCCAAAGCTATCTACACATTCAATGCAGTCCCAATCAAAATTGCGCCAGCATTCCTCTCGAAACTAGAACAAGCAATCCTAAAATTCATATGGAACCACAAAAGGCCCCGAATAGCCAAAGGAATTTTGAAGAAGACCAAAGCAGGAGGCATCACAATCCCAGACTTTAGCCTCTACTACAAAGCTGTCATCATCAAGACAGCATGGTATTGGCATAAAAACAGACAGAAAGACCAATGGAATAGAATAGAAACCCCAGAACTAGACCCACAAACGTATGGCCAACTCATCTTTGACAAAGCAGAAAGAATATCCAATGGAAAAAAGACAGTCTCTTTAACAAATGGTGCTAGGAGAACTGGACAGCAATATGCAGAAGATTGAAACTAGACCACTTTCTCACACCATTCACAAAAATAAACTCAAAATGGATAAAGGACCTGAATGTGAGACAGGAAACCATCCAAACCCTAGAGGAGAAAGCAGGAAAAGACCTCTCTGACCTCAGCCGTAGCAATTTCTTACTCAACACATCCCCAAAGGCAAGGGAATTAAAAGCAAAAATGAACTACTGGGACCTTATGAAGATAAAAAGCTTCTGCACAGCAAAGGAAACAACCAACAAAACTAAAAGGCAACCAACGGAATGGGAAAAGGTATTCGCAAATGACATATCAGACAAAGGGCTAGTATCCAAAATCTATAAAGAGCTCACCAAACTCCACACCCGAAAAACAAATAACCCAGTGAAGAAATGGGCAGAAGACATGAATAGACACTTCTCTAAAGAAGACATCCGGATGGCCAACAGGCACATGAAAAGATGCTCAACATCGCTCCTTATCAGGGAAATACAAATCAACACCACACTCAGATATCACCTCACGCCAGTCAGAGTGGCCAAAATGAACAAATCAGGAGACTATAGATGCTGGCGAGGATGTGGAGAAACGGGAACCCTCCTGCACTGTTGGTGGGAATGCAAATTGGGGCAGCCACTCTGGAAAACAGTGTGGAGGTTCCTCAGAAAATTAAAAATAGACCTACCCTATGACCCAGCAATAGCACTGCTAGGAATTTACCCAAGGGATACAGGAGTACTGATGCATAGGGGCACTTGTATCCCAATGTTTATAGCAGCACTCTCAACAATAGCCAAATTATGGAAAGAGCCTAAATGTCCATCAACTGATGAATGGATAAAGAAATTGTGGTTTATATACACAATGGAGTACTACATGGCAATGAAAAAGAATGAAATATGGCCCTTTGAAGCAACGTGGATGGAACTGGAGAGTGTGATGCTAAGTGAAATAAGCCATACAGAGAAAAACAGATACCATATGTTTTCACTCTTATGTGGATCCTGAGTAACTTAACAGAAACCCATGGGGGAGGGAAAGGAAAAAAAATGTTAGAGAGGGAGGGAGCCAAACCCTAAGAAACTCTTAAAAACTGAGAACAACCTGAGGGTTTTGGGGGGGTGGGAGGGAGAGAAGGGTGGGTGATGGGTATTGAGGAGGGCACCTTTTGGGATGAGCACTGGGTATTGTATGGAAACCAATTTGACAATAAATTTCTTATATTGAAAAAAAAAAAAGAAAGACAAAAACCTAAACTCTATGAAGAGAAAATAACCACACAACTTAGACTATGCTGTGTGCCATGAAGCTATTTTAAATATCAAATTTTTGTGGGGCGTCTAGGTGGCTCAGTTGGATACATGATCTCACGGATTGTGGGTTCGAGCCCCACATCAAGCTCCGTGCTGAATGCTTGCTCAGAGCTTGGAGCCTGCTTCAGATTCTGTGTCTCTTTCTCTCTCTGCCCCACCCCCCACTTATGCTCTGTCTCACTTTATCTCTCAAAATTAAATCAATGTAAAAAAAATTTTTAATATCAAATTTTTGAAAACATGCTATGGTATGGAAACTTATTCTAACTTAATGTCAAGGAAGAGTATATATTATATATAAAATATATAAAGTGTGTGTATCTCTACCTCCCTCTCTTTCTCTTCATATATGTATATATATATATATATATATATATATATATATATATACACACACACATATACTGTAGCATGCTAAAACTTTATTTTAATCATTCCTTAAGCAATATTTATTAATTAGTGTTCTAGACACTGGGGATATAGTAATGAACAGGTCTAAACTCTCTGTTTTCATATCAGCAAAATATATATGCCATTTATTTTGTTGTCTGTACCTTTTTATATTCCCAATTTTTTATACTTAATTGGATACATACACACACACATCCCACACACATAACACACACACATAATTGACATTATATATTTAAATTTTTACAATAGGCATTATATACATATAATTTTATAATTGAAATTATAAAATTGACATTATAATTGACTTGTAAATTATTTGATACCTAAAGAGATATATCTTCTAAAAAACATCATCCAATCTAAAATCTAAATGCTTTTGGGGTCCCTGGGTGCCTCAGTTGGTAAATGTCCGACTTCAGCTCAGGTCATGATCTCGCGGTTCATGACTTCGAGCCCCAAGTGGGGCTCTGTGCTGACAGCTCAGAGCCTGGAGCCTGCTTTGGATTCTGTGTCTCGTTCTCTCTCTGCTCCTTCCCCACTCACACCTGTCTCTCTCTCAAAAAGAAACAAACATCAAAAAATAAAAATAATAAAATAAAATAAAATCTAAATGCTTTCAATATCTTTGGGTAATTAAGACCATCCTTGCTTCTAGATATATTTTCCAGTAGTCTCAACAGAAATAGTACACCTGGTACATAGGCATAGATTGACTTGTCTTTGCCCTATATTCATATGTTAAAGCCTTCACACATTATCTGACTATATTAGAATTCAGGCTTCTAAGGAGGTAATCGAGGTTATATGAAATTATAAGGGCGGAGCCCTAATCTGATAGTACTACTATCCTTATAAGACACTAGAGGGACACCTGGGGGGCTCAGTTGGTTAAGCATTCTACTTGGTTTCGGCTCAGGTCTTGATCTTATGGTTCATGAGTTCAAGCCCCACATCAGGCTCTGCACTGACAGTGAAGAGCCCGCTTGGGATTCTCTCTCTCCCTCTCTCTCTTTCCTGCTCTTTCTCTCTCTCAAAATAAATAAAAAATAAACTTTAAAACAAAAAAGGAAACAAACGAAAAAAAAAAAAAAAGAGAGAGAAAAGACACCATGTGAAGATGCAGGGAGAATATGGTCATTTACAAGCCGAGGAGAGAGGCCTCAGGAGAAAACAACCTTGCCAGCACCTTGCTTTTGGATTTCTAGCTTCTAGAACTGAGAGCAAATACATTTTTGTTGCCTAACCCAACCAGTCCGTGGTATTCTGTTAAGGCAGCCCAAGCAAACTAATACAATACAGAGGGAAGTCATAGAAGTCACACCAATTCTTTTGTTTTTGCTCGTTTTCCTACTCAAAAAAAGGCTATCTTCGACATATATTTATCTTAATTACACTTACCATCTAAAACTCTGTTTAAGTTTTATGGGCTGACTATGTTTCCCAATGACTTGGGTCAACATCATCTCATCTTCCTGAAATTCCATCATGTAGTCAATGGTAGAACTAAATTACTCTTTTATTTCATGTCTTTTATTTCTACCACTCTAAATGGTATATAAATGATTTAAAGATAGGGATCACACCTCATATGTCTTTCTCAGATACTCTGTAGAGCCCAGGATATTAATGGTTGCATACAGATACTAGAAATGAGGAAGAGAAAAAAACATGAAAAAGTGGACAGAAATGACTGGAAGCAGCAGTAAGTTAGGGCACAAATTGGGTCCATTCTTTCTAAGATCCAAGTGCCATTTTGATATATTCCATATCTAAATTACCTGTCACTACTGAAGAGATATCAAGGACTGTCATGCTCCTTTGGTACACTCCAGATTCCTTATTGTTTCCAGCTTAATAGCAAGCAATGAATATTTACCCCCTGATCTATGGGTATTTCTATCACAGCATACCGAGAAAAAGTTCTAAGGATCAAACAATCTAGTAACTTTTCTCAATTTCTGAAGTCATCCATTGATATTGAAGTTTGAGTTAAAAATTCTAAACATGTAAAATAAATTTTAAGAAGACATGAAATGTTTATCTCAAAATATAATTTCCATAAAACTTGACAAAAGGCAAACTATATGTTTGAAGAACGTTATATACAGGGTGTGTCTTTAAAATTTGATAAAGCTTATAAATGAGTTACAATTCCTCAACTTACCCAAACAAATTGGGATTGGATAATTCCATCTTCTTACAGGTCCAGGCATACATGTAATATGAGAATGACCCTATATAAACAAGACAGTACAGTTCAGTACTCACTTTAAAAAGACTGAATTAAACATAGCAAACTTAGTATCATAAAAACAAGCTTAGATATATATTTTCATTTCTTATATTTTCAAACTTTTACTGGAATTTTCTTTAAAAAAAAGTCATGGTAAAAAATTGTTTAAAAGATTGAATGAAATGACCACATATGTTACTGTTTATAATAAATTGCTATAATATTCAAGGTGAGATAGGTTAAAGCATAATTTAAAAACATTTAATAAAAATATTAAAACAAGTCAATTAAGGTATATAAATTTTAAATTAAAATATAAAGTCCAGAAAGATCTGATTGTTCTTCTGAGACTAATAACTTGTAATACAACTTTAAAGACTCTAAATTATTAATTTTTAACTTTGCTTCCTCTAAGGATTTTATTTACTTAACATATGAAATAGTTTTTGCCTCATATTTTTTCTCAATTTTTTAGTAGGTCTTTAGAGAGATTTTTATGCAACCATAAATTTGAGACCCTCTAAAATGTATTTGTAGTTGATTTTCACTAATTTGGGGAATTTATTTACATGGAAGTTTCATTTAATGCTTTAAGTAGCACTTTGTTTTTATTTTCAAATCTAAAAGATTCTAAAAGATGCAGGAGTTCAGTTGTTACATCCTATGCAAATAGAAAGAAAAGTGTGAAGTAAATATTAATTTTGGTTCAAATTTAAGTTTTGGTCCCTTGCAAACAAAACCTATTTAGTCCAGGAGCTCTTGGGTGGCTCAGCTGGTTATGCAGACTCGATTTGGGCTCAGGTCATGATCTCACGATTCGTGGGTTTGAGCCTCACATCAGGCACTGCACTGTCAGTGCAGGGCCTGCTTGGGATACTTTCTCCCCCTCTCTCTGACCCTCCCCTCCTCTCTCTCTCTCTTTCTCAAAATAAATAAACTTAAAAAAAACATTTAATCCATTCCAGTAATTTCTCTCATGAATAAGTTTTATGAACAAATTTAATACCTTTGACTTGGTATGCTACATGGTCTGAAATCAATATTTTTTGAAACATGTGGATTATCAATCATTGTTCTGTTAAAATATTCCGAAAAAGCAATGCATATCAAAACTATAATTTAAAAATCACCTTACCTGAAGAGAATATCCTTGATCACACTGAAAGGACACAACATCACCAACCATATATCTGTCTCCAATTTTCATTCCACTGCTGGGAGTCTGCGGTTCGGGACAGGAATCCAAACCAATTGCTGAGAAATATAAAGATAATAGCATAAGTAACTTTCAAGTAATGAATGCTTAAATTATGCATATTAAATTACCAAAATTGAATACCATTAAAACTAGATTTTACATTGGGACGTTAAGAATGTCCTGTGAATAATATTTAAGTGAACAAGATTTAACTGTAGTTGTTAAAAGCAATGTGCTTTGGAACTATACCATAAAGCTATTTCTTTGGATTTTCATGGCACCAACCATTAAACAGCTCTGTGATTACGCTTAAAGTCTTTTTTAACTCCCAGCCTAAATGTCTTCTACTGTAAAACAAAAATTAAAAATTCTTTTAAAAACTTCCTAGATAAAAAAGAAATAATAATTTATTGTGAGAGTAGAATGAAATTATATTTCTAAAGTATTCTTAATAAAATAACTAAAAAACTATTTGCTATTTTGTCCATATCACCTGGTTCCTTCCTCCTTAATATAGAATGGACTTTTTAATTTATGAGACACATTTTTAAGTTACTTATTACATGTAAAATTTTTAAATGTATTTTTAAGGAAGATTTGTTGTCCATATATATTATAAATAAAAAGGAGAAAAACATGTAGCTCATTGAGACCTGAAAAGTTTTCGTGACACTTGAAATCAGTTATTTCTGAAGGGGAGACAATTATATAATTCAAAACACTTCCATTATTTTCACATTAACAATATATTTTTCAATATATGGGGACAATACATACTAAATGTTAAGCTGTTTTCCTAAAATAAAGTCTTAAAAATTAATTTTTTGCCAAAATATTTTTTTCAAACATGTGAATGTACTACTATTATAAACTTTTTATTTTCTTTTTTTAAAATATAATTTATTGTCAAGTTAGCTAACATACAGTATATACAGTGTGCTCTTGGCTTTGGGGATAGATTCCTGTGATTCATTGCTTACATACAACACCCAGTGCTGATCCCAACAAGTGCCCTCCTCAATACCCATCATCCATTTTACCCTCTTTCCCGCCCCCCCCCCCCATCAGCCCTCAGTTAGTTCTCTGTATTTAAGAGTCTCTTATAGTTTGCCTCCCTCTCTGTTTGAAACTATTTTCCCCCTTCCCTTCCCCCACGGTCTTCTGTTAAATTTCTCAAGTTCCACATATGAGTGAAAACATGATATCTGTCTTTCTCTGACTGACTTATATTTTCAGTAAAAGCCAATGTTTATTACCCATTTCTTTGCAATCCACATTTTGAAGCTAATCTAATGCATATTTAAATTATAAGAATAAGTAGTCACCACTGCAAAGTCATTATACATATGTTCTTTTCATGAAAAAACATTAAAAATTAAATCCTAAACAATTACAGTACTTCAGACATTCTTTTACTCCTTGATATTTCCCTCTGATGGATGCTCTCATAGCACTACTTTCTACATTCCTTTGTGATGCTTAGTATAAACTAATAATGAATAAATAATTATGTAATTAGTTGTTCAATATTTGTTTCCCCTCTGAGAATAGAAACTCTTAAGGGCAGCTTAGAGCACAGCATCTTAAGGACACATTCAATAAACATCAGTTGACTGGATGAATGAAGAGTATGGAAAACAAAGCGAATCCTTGTTTTGATAATTTCTTAATAGATACTAATGTCTACCCCTGCAAATGAAAAATGCTTTCTCTGCCTAATAATACAATGGTCAGAGTAGCTAAAAACCATGCCAAATTAGGTCACATTTAAGGACAGAAAATGACAGGAGAGCACTATCTTTATAGAATTATGATTAGATCAGAAAGGAAGGCAGTAAAGAGGAGGAGTAAATTGGTCATTTGGGAGTGCACTTGAGGCAATCCTAGAGGAGGCTAGAGTAGTCCATGGACTGGAATTCCAATGCCCTGTGCTTCAATTAAGTAGGTCTCTAAACATATATCATGTTCCATATCTCTTGATTTTTTTGAAATCTTGAATTTCTGGACCAAGGCAAGATAAGTTATCATTACATTGTGACCTACTTTAAAAATTTTAAGGTTTCATGTCTTGCCTCCCCAACTAGATTTTAGGATCTAAGAAGTGAAAGAAACTGTCTTATATTTGTTTTAATCTCATTTAATACCTACTAATGGGCCTTACACATTACATTTATCTGACTTCATGGAGCCCTTTTCAAGAATGAATGAATATCCCAAAAAAGTGATTTATGATATAAACATACATGTCTTATAAATAAAATTTCACCTCCCTTTGGTACAATCTTAGTTTTTAGGGAGTCCCGAACAGTACTTCTATTACTCTTTACTGCTAAGGTCATTCTTACAGTCATTCTTACTGAGAAGGCCAAATTTTGCACATGTTCATTTTTCTTTTCTATCAAGTACTTCATTCAGAGTCATATACACAGAAAACTATTAATATACAGAAGTGGTGATTTCCTGTTCTGAGAGGAGAACAAAATAAAACTATGGTATAGTGATGCTATAGAGTATTGAGAGCTTTATTGTGAAGTGAGGTTTGTACATAATATTATGGACATAGTAAAATATGTTATAAGTTTTAACTTTAAAATGTGATACAAAAATCAATAAACTATGTAATAGTGATTTTGTAAGTTAAAAATTATATATATATATATATATATATATATATACATACATATATACCTATATATATGAACAGAGAAAAATGAGTAAAAGGAAATATGCCAAATATTAGTATAGGTTAGGGTTCTTGATTATGAGATTATTGGCGATTTGTATGCCTTTCCTTGAATGTTCCTGTATTTCCAAAATTTTTATAATTTGGAATGAATTTTTAATTAATAAAATTCCTCATCTATTAGATGAATTAGTACTAGTAGCGAATTTGAGGGTAAAAGTACATATTCCCTTCTATTGTTTAAGACACTGAGTTAGGAAAAAAAAAGAGATTGAGTTGGACCAGCTAATCTGTTGAATATGATTCTTTCAAGGTAGAAAGCAAGGTGATGAGGTAATCAGATAAGCAGAAGTCACTGATGGCCTCTCTCATTTTTTTGCAGCCAATTATTTTATGTACACTAAAGAAGATAAAACAGAAATATCTGAAAATCTTACAGTTCATATTTTACATTTTTTATTTGAACAAATAAACCTCTGAGTGATTAAATAGCAATTTTAAAGTAGCTAGATTTATGGTGGTGATTATTCATAATGCATATAAAGGTTGAATCACTATGCTGTCCACCTGGAACTAACACGATCTCGTATGTCAATGACCCTTCAACTTAAAAACTCTTTAAAAAGTCTTCTTTGAGAATTATTTTCACTTCTTTATAAGTAACAAAATCAATAGATTATTAGAATCAACAAAGAAAAGAGAATTTTTATAAAAATGTTGCAAAGGATTCTCTTGTTTAACGAAGGCAATCAAAATATTGAGTCATTTGCAGCTTTATGAGTGTAAATTTTGGTGTTGGCAATCAAAGATACTCTCTGGGTGAATTTTTGAAATGAGAATTGGATCAATTGATCTGCTTTTGTAGCCAAAAACAAACAGAAATGAATCCAGCAACAAATCCATATCAAAAATTGCACAGAGTTCTGTCTGCTGTCAAATTACAGTAGGCAGTTACCCTGAATGAAAATGCCAAAACCTCAGTTCTTTACATTTCCAACATTTATTTATAACCATTTATGTATAACCCAAAACTATTCTTTCCAATCTGTTCACAAGGCAATCAATCTGCAGTAGAAAATGCTCTTAATCATAAATCGTAGCATTTATATCTGATCATTCTGACTATATGTATGTATATATCATATATATGTGATATACATAAATGATAAAATGTTAAATAGAATCTTACATAAGTAATTACTGAGGACCTGTTGTGTACTTTGTATATATATTTTAATATATATAATATATTATATTATAAATATATATATATATTACTGCCCAGAATTCCATAATGATTTTAGTTAGTTTTAATGCATCAAGAGAGGCAGACAGGAAGAAGAAGAAAGCTTAATTACTGCTAAGATTCCTGGTAAATTGTTTTGTAAGAGGAAAAACTCCTTCACGAATTTGACATGACAACCTATGTATAAATTTATTGAAAATCAAGACCAAAATATTGGAACTGCATACATGTAAGAAAGGAGCAGGAATGGAATCGTGTCTTTGCACAAAGGTTGTATTCAGTGATAGCAAAGTCTTGTTATTTTAAATATATTTCATGTCTTCAATTTTAAATCTTACTCTAAATAGTGGATTCAAGATAACTATTACTTCTATGTTTATACAACATATGAGGGATTTTTTTTAAATACAGTAGAATCACCATTTGGCATTCCACATTTATCATTGTAATATAACTGTCTGAAAAAAAAACACAGAAGTTGGTGACAATCAAAGAATGAATCCAATATGAGCTGGAGTACTCGTTTGAGGACTTGTAGAAAACTCCAATGACAAGCACACAGACTTTGTTCTGGTATAATGTATGTTGGAATTGATTAATTAATCTGGTAAACAAATATTTGCCAAATACTTATTATGAAACATGTAACTTGAATGTTTGTAAGCAAGTTTTTTCAGAAGGAACTATTCTGACTTAATAGTCACTGATGGGCAGCAGTGGGTCAGGAACACATTGTGATGTATGGACTTCACTCGCATTTACGTTAATCCGTAAATTTTTACTTACTTACTTTACTTGTTCTGACTTCAGTTAACATTTAACTTAGCATTACCCTGAATAATTAATTGAATATTCAGTAATAGAAAGTGCTTAGCAAATTTTAGTCTATGGAGTAACGAAAACTAAGTTAAATGATAAAATTTTAAAGAGAATCTGACATAAACAATTGCTGAGCACCTATTGTGTACTCTGTATCATGTTAGATGTCAGAAATGCAAAGAAATATTACCACATAAGCGACCATGCTCTAAGGAAACATTTGATGAAACAGGAGAGGTAACTATTTCAAAAGATTACAGGGTAGTGAAACAGTCACAATAAATGAAGGTTAACCTTTGTTTAAATTATTATTTCACAAAGGATAACCCTACTAGAAAATTATATATTTTACCAACTCATGATAACAAAGGGTAAGGTGATGGTGATGTCCTGGCAGACAAGGTGGCATGTTAAATAAATGAAGTTTCAAGTGATTTTTCCTTCCTTCTGTATGGAAAACAGGGGAATGTTTTCTCCCAAAGCACATTGTAGTGTTTTGAAAAGAGCAAGAAATGAAGCTGAAAGGGAGCAGGATATATACATTGTGTACAGTTTTATAATCTCAACCAATGTAGGAAATTATTTTTTTTCCTGTGGGTAGTGAAGGAAAATTTCTTAGTTATTAAGAACACAACCTCGATCTGCACTAGTTTCGTAATCTTTGGTAAAGTCTGAAATCACTTATATGCCTCAGTTCCCTCACCTATAAAATGAGGTGGAAAAATGCCAACTTCATAGGAATATTGTAATGCTGAAGGAAAACAAGATATGCATAATACTTAAAATAGTGGCAGGGACATAAAAGCTAACATCATTTAGTGGTTTTAAGCATGGGAGTGAGGTTGTCTTTTACATTCTAGATAAAGGATAGGATATTTTTTCTGTTGTTATGAGAGTATGTTTCTGTATGTTTAAGATCAATAAGTTTCACATATATACTATAGGAATATTAAAAAATATGTAAAAAAATTATATAAAGTGACAAGACTTTAAATACTTTGAATTTTTTGTTGACCCCAAACAAAAAGTTTCTGTATAAGCTAAAATGTTACTGATATTACTGGGAGAAAAACCAACAGACTAATGTTGTTAGCTCAAGATACAACCAGAGAAAGTGTAGGAATACAAAACCACAATGTTTCCAGAATTCACAACTTAGGCTAAATCTATTTCTATGTCGACACCACAAAGAGGTAAAAAGTCAGTGAGATGATCATGAAGTAAATTTTGATTAAAAGAGAAAACTATGACAAAACTAATGGCCTTAAAGGGTTAAGGAGTGAGATATGTTTGTAAAACCTATTATACTTATTTGCATTTAATACATTCTGTTAATGGCAACTGAAATTAGAAATGACAAATATTTATAATTTAATTTGGGCAGGAGAGGTTTCTACAATTAACATTGTACGAGATGATATACATAAACTAGTTAGAACAAGAAAATTAGTTTAAGTAAAAACATAATTAATCTTAAAATCACTATTTTTTTCTCAAAGAATCAATTATTTAATTAGCCCAAGGGAGGAAACCATTTTTAGTGATTATAAAAATAAACTCATTAAGACCTAATGCATTATCTCTTAAGCATATTGCTCAAGGATGGAAAACAGTAAAATAACTACTGTGCTGAATTGAATCTTTTGTTATTTATAAGCTAGAGTTAAATGAATACATGTCTAGGCATTTACTATTTTGTGACTATGTTTATACTTTTGGCTATTCGGACCAGCCCTTCCACTATGATGTGGGATGGAAAGATATTTTCAGACCACCTGTGTTTTCTCAGGATTTGCAGAAAGTTATTAGTGGCACATATCATGAGTGTTCTCAGGTTTAGGAGGAGAGAAAAAAATCTATTCATCATGGTAACATGTACCTTTGCCTTCCTCAGAGTATGTCCTAAGATCTTTGAGCTCCCTTAAATGTGCAAACACCATTACTGCATGTAATTTGCCCTTTTAAAACATGCGCATTGTATAAGTTCAAAACCAAAAACTACTCATTGATTTATAGACGCTCCACTGTCCCTTTAGAATTTTCCATGTCCCTTTAGAATTTCCTTTAGAGTAAGATACAAATATGTATGGCAACACATTTTAGGAAATGTGAATGAAATGATATAGGCATATTATAACCAAATTGTAATTTGCATTTTAAAAGTTTTAATGATGAAGCTCTAACAGAATCCAAGTGGCAGAGCAACTAGAGATTATAAATTCTCTTTACAGAAGCTTCCTAACAATTGATCAACTTAATGTCATTCCAGGTACTAGGGACATTTTTCCTAGCAAAAAAATATATTTATGCAAGACATACAATTACAACTAGAATCACATATGTTAAAACCAAACAAACAACAAAAGATACAAACTGTCAATTTAAGAATTAATTCCCAGTGCTCTTGTGGATCATTAGACAGAAAAATTTGATACTTGGTAGAAAAAAATATATTAACTCAGAGCAGCTACATCCAATGACATGACTACTAAACCAGCACACATTTCCAAAACAGAAAAACAATGTAGCTTTATGTCAACAAAATTTGTCAACAAAATTTTATTCACAAAATTTTGTGAGAGAGACAGAGAACATGAGTGGGGGAGGGGAGGAGAGAGAAAGAGAGAGAATCCCAAGTAGGCTCCATGCTGTCGGCATGAAGCCTGAAGCAGGACTAGATCCCATGAGCCATGAGACCATGACCTGAGCTGAAATCAAGAATCAGACCCTCAACCAACTGAGCCACCCAGGTGCTCCAAAATTCTCTGAGGTTTTTAATCTCACCTCTACTACTCACTTACTTTGAGGTCTCAGATTACTATCTAAACTTCAGTTTTGTCATCTATACGATAGGATTAAAAATAATACCTGCCTCAAGGGGGAAAATTAAGTAAAGATATATCTATAAAACATTTATACTATGTTGACATCTACTGGACTCTTGAAAAAAATGTTAACTTTATAATTTAATAACCTTATAATATAATGATGATAATATAATGATTCCAATAATCATGATGGAGGGATTGTTAACTGTTGTCGAGGAACCCTAACAGCCATTCAAATGCTTATAGTTTATAATGCTCTGACACAAATGGCTGTTCGTACTATAGATATTCCACACTTTGAAAGCCATCATGGATAGACAAGCAAATGTGAGCCTTAAATATCAGTATGTGCCAAATTCGAGACAGTCATTTTTGCTTCAAATACTTTACAAGGCAAAATGTATGAAAGAGTTAACCCAGCTACATAGAAATTTTCTTTAAAAATACAGAGTAACACCTGAGAAGAAAACAACGTTGTACAAAAACAGGTAGGTTTTTTTTTTTAAGTATAAAATTGTGTTTGTGTTTTTTTAAGGCCAGACCTCCTTCTTTAATAAGTAACTAACAAAAGAACCTACTAGATACTGGAATACTTGGTATAAATAGCTTGTTGGCTATCAGAACTTTGGTACCTGGGTGATAATAGCCAAGTCATAGGCCACAATTATACAAAAGTAGTATAATTACACCAATATACAGTTATCTCCTTTAGATAAATGTAGTTACTGTCTTTTTTTTTTTAAACCAATTTTCTAGCAAATATTTGCTGGGGATGTAGAAGCAATAATAAAACATCGTGTTGCACAATATCAGAAATAAATGATATACAATATACTCAAGTAGCTTGAGAGTAGCTATTATTGAGAAATAATTCAAAAATGCTAATTAAAATTACCAAACATTTGTAATTGCAAAGCACCCTACAGTACCTTATAAGTCAGGGCATACCATTTCTCTGCTCAAAACTTCCTAACGAGTTCTATTACAACTGGAGGGGAAAATTACATCCTTACAATAGCCTACAAGACCGCCATTTTCCCTTCTCTCTCTCACCTCATTTCCTCCTACTCTTGCCTTTTTGCTCTTCTTCATCCTTATGTTTTAGGGTGTCTGCTCTGGGTATCCTCTAAAACACCCTTTCCTCACATTCCAGCAAACTCTCTTCCTGCACAGCCTTCTAGCTGTGCTCAAATGTCACCTTCTCTTGAAGGTCTGCCCTTCATAACATCCTCTCTGTAGCCCTAACATTTTTGGATCCCTCAACCCTCCTTCTATCTTCTTCTACGATTTGTCACTTTCTGAAGGGCTCTGCAGCTTAATAATTTACATTTACAGCTTAAAAACTTTAAATTTTTGTCTTTTATGTCTTCACCTGCTAGACTACAAGCTCCAAGAAGGCTAGAGGATATGGTCTCTTTTGTTCACAAATATGAACTGACACACAAGTGTTCAGTAAATATTTGTTGAATTAATAAATAAAAGGCATTGAGGGAGTGAAAGAGGGATATCAGAATCCAGAAAAAGAAGAAAATCACTTCTAGAATGAGCTGATTGGATCAATTAAGATTTAGGGTAATAGATAAAACTAAGAGCTATATAGCTAGAAAAAGAAAAAAAAGTGGGGCATGTCAGCTGGAGGAAATGAATGGGAAGAGGAGAAAAGAGGAAAAGCATGTTATATCTAGGAAACAAACAATTATTTCATTTGATTAAGTGGGGAAATCTTACAACATACATGTGGTGAAAGATGACGTAAGAAATTACTGTTGGAGTTAGAGGCTAAAGAATGTTGCCTTTCTTTAATAGGTAATAGGAAAACAATGACATTGAAATGATCAAAATGGGTCTCTAGAAATAATGAGATCAAGGCATGGGAAAGATAGATTGGGCTCAAGGAACATCAGATTTGTCTGATGTTAATCATAATCATAATTGTCAGGCAGTCTTGAGTTAAAATGTCATGATCTCAAGTTAGGGGAGGTAACGATCACTATGATAAAATCAGCCCATTTGTCAGCATTTACCTTCTAAGTACATAAGAAGCAAGACATATCTGTTTAGTAATTGTACCATCAGATAATCTAGAATTTGTTTCCTAAAAGCCTCATGAGTGAGTAGGAAAATCAGAGAATATACTCACTTGTTTGAAGGAATCTCAGCCAAATTTCCATTTCCTAAGACAGAAGAACACCGGCCATGTTTTCTGAAAGCTTTACTATTTAAAATCATCCTCTAGGAATATAGGAAGACTCTACTTTCTTCGTTAAAAACAAAACAAACAAACACGAAACCTGTCCTTTTTATAGCAAACCTTAAAGTTTTGGGCATCTGTTGCTGGCATTTTTGAAACTGTTATTTCCCCATCGTGAGTCCCTCCTTATGTTATCCTGTGGGCAGAACTTTTATCTCAGAAGCTGCCAGAAATGAAATGCCAAATATATGCAGTGAAATAGGTGTCTTTTCAGTGAAAAAAAGTTAATATAACTACCCTTTTTTATAACACACACACACACAACCACACACACACAGTATTTTCCTAGTACCCAACTGCTTGAGCATTTTGCTTTTTCTAAGTATCAAAACTTAAATATGAATTTTTTTTCACATAGTCTTTATTTCTATTCACTAAAAAATAGTTTCCTCTTACTGAGGCCATTGTGTTTTTATACCTCAATCACAATTTGGGGGGGGGAGCGGTGCTTCTGAAAACAAAGAAGTTCTTTAAAATTTTTATGACCAGTTAATATAACCTACCCTGCAAGTGGTTAGTTTCTTGCCTTACTACAAAATAACTGTTTCTTCACTAAGGGAAGATTTCAAAACTTGACAGAAATTAAGATACTTCTTCCACAAACAAGATAGATTATTTGTACATGCACGCACACACATGCACATGTGCTCACACACACACACACACACACACATACACACACAAGCAAACCACTGTGCTTGGATGTAATCTCTAGCATTACTGGAAGGGATATACTCCAGTGTGCACTGAGTGATCAGACAGCCTTTGAGATAACTTTGCTGGACACTGCACCAAAACCACGGCTGCTCCAGGATCCAGCCGTGGTTGATCCACTAAATGTATTATAACTGCTTTCCAATCTGTTAGTAACAAAGCAACAAAATACACTGCCATCGCGTGTTTATAAATTTGTTCTCGAAGACTAGAGCAGAAGTTATTAGTCATTTCAATTTTCTAAAGCTAGACTTAAATTTCCTTGTTCGACCTCCCCTCCATTCTCTTGCATTTACTCAGTATTTCACAAATGCTATGTTCACGTCCTTATTGATTAGAAAATAGATTTGAAAACATGAAGAATATTCCAAAACTTTTAACTAATTAAAAGAACATTAGGCATTCTCTGGCACTGACTTCACCACTGTCCACTAAGTGTATCATTTTCTCTCTTCTCTCTTCTTTCTATTTATCTGTCTCCCTGTCCTAATTACCCCTCTTTTCCTATACTCCCTAACTTTATTTTTTTCCCAACTATTTCTCTACGCTTCTTCATCTTTCTACTTATAGTTCCTATTTAAATTCAGATTCACTAGCTTTGTTTAAAAACAACACATGCAATGAAAGCATGCTTAAGTGACAACATTACCAAGTGTAACTATTTAGTGAGCATTCATTCAATTTCCCCCAAAAGGAATGGTCTTCTTCTTTTTTTCTTCTTTTTTTTTCTTTTTTTAATTTTTTTTTAATGTTTATTTATTTTTGAGACAGAGAGAGACAGAGCATGAATGGGGGAGGGTCAGAGAGAGAGGGAGACACAGAATCTGAAACAGGCTCCAGGCTCTGAGCTGTCAGCACAGAGCCGACGCGGGGCTCGAACCCACGGACCGTGAGATCATGACCTGAGCCGAAGTCGGATGCTTAACCAACTGAGCCACCCAGGCGCCCCACGAATGGTCTTTTTCTACCTGGAGAATATTTTAATTTTTTCCACTAACTTATGATTTGATAAAACTTAATGTTTTAATGCAAATTTACATGCTTTTTGTAGTACTGGTATTTTTTATTCTATTTATTTTAATCCGGGAAGTTTTTTAGAATTTTGTTCCAAATAAAAGGGAACATCCAGCAAATGGTTTGATGTGTTAGTAAAGGTCCCTCAACACAATGTTTGTAATTTTGGTTGTCATCTTATCACCTTCTAATAGATTCCATTTTGTGGTTTTTGAAAAATACAGTGAATACTGTCCTTAGATTGCCTACACACAGTACCTAGCTTTTTTCTTTGTTTTTCTCATGGGTGGAGAATCAAGATATCTACAATTCTTAAGAAATATCTGGGGATCAATTTGAAGTCAAAGAACCATTATGTGAATATTTACTTTGAATTTTGTGACCTCAAAGTTAACAAATTAAATGTCATTCCTGGTAAGTAGCCTCTAGACTATTGGGAGAGTTAGAAGTATTATTTTTCAAAGCAACTGCACATATAATATACACGGATACATCATTTATTCTTATGCTCATTCATTACCAATGGTGAGTTCTTTGCCACATTCTTGAGTTGGGTCCTGATAACTAACTTAGAAAATCCTAGCATTCATTGATTGCTTATTTTATAGAACTAAAACTACCTCCTAAGATAGTCAGATAAATAATCACAAATTTGGGCAAAAACAAACTTCATGTAATAAAGTTTACACCTGATTAGGATAGAGATTTATCTCATTTATCTTCTAATCCCTCTACAACTCTCATCAGACTTTCCTTGACATGGTTAGGTAATCAACTCTACTCTTTAAATTAGAAATCAAGATTAAAGATGCTTAAGTTACATTTCCAGCATGTCTTTTCTCTCAAATATATTGGTTTCTGTGACCTAAATTTGTGAGATTTAAATACATTAGTCACTGTTTTCCCTTGAAAATATCAAACTCTCAATTCTTTGTTCTTAGAGTAAGCAGCTATGCATTATTAACACCTATTATGGAAATGGCTCAATTTCCTTCATGTATTCAACATAATTAAGAGTTTCTAACCAAAAGAACCATTTGAAAAATTATAGATAATTGGGTAAGCAATTCCATTAAGTTTTATTGATCTTATATTATGTATCTTATACAAGTAAAGGACCTTTTTGGCATTCAACGAAACATTTAAAAAATGCAAAAGTTGTATATATAAGGGACTTAAAAAAACTGTCTTCAATTTCTTTGTGACTATAATAATTAATTTAATAATCTATATTGTGAATAAATATCAAAACATATGCTGCTTTTTAACTGTATTATCTATAATGACATCAAATTTCTGATGACATCCTACACCTTTCAGAAGTAGCCCTGACTATATAAGCAGCCTTAGTTTCTAGTGCTGCCTCAAACCTTATACAATAATCTTACTGAACTAGGTGTACTTCTCCAAATGTGCCGTATATCACAGCTCTGTCTGAACATGAAATTTTCATGCTAAGAATACCCAATACTCCTTGTCTAACCAAAATTCTTGCTATTTGTTAAGACTCAGTCCAAGTGTCACCTCCTATTTAAAGTATTTCCTGAACTTCCTAAATGGAGCTGATTACTTACCACTTTTGTGTACTCTACCATAAATATCTCTATTCCTAAATTTATAGCACTGTGTTACTGCTTTACCTTTCTGTCTCTCTTATGAGACTGTGATCTTCTCAAAGAAAGATATAGTGACATATTTATCTTTGCATTTTCCATGTTAAGCATAGTGTCTGATACACAGTAACTGTTCTGTATATTTCTGGTTGAATGAACAATGAATGAATGAATCTTCTTTTACTAATTTGTCATCTATTTACATTACAATGACATTGTATTTGAGGTAGCAATAGCTGGAAAATAAACTTCAAAATAAAACAAACAAAAAAACATTGTCCAGAAGCAACTGACCAGTATTTATTAGTGCATGCCTATCATTGTAGCTTCTGTTTCTTCCCACAGAGAGTTTCTATTTTATCAGAAATTCCAGTATAGGTAACGAAGTTACAGTGATGGATTGAGTGGCCTGGAAAATGATGTTAAGGAAATAATACTCAATGGGATACCTTCACACAACAGAAACCAACAGAATTACAAAATGTGTATAGGCTAAGGTATTAAATCCTTTGATGAATCAGTATAGGTGTACTGATGTTAATAATATAGGGCAATATTGTTTATTTAACTTCTACTTCTAAGTGCTGTATCACAGCCAACAAATGTATTTTGAAGGCCTAAGATTCAAGGACTGCACTTACTGCAAGAGACAAAAGGACATCCTAAATGGACATGGTCCTAGATTAACGGCAGACTCTGTCTTCCTGGGGTTTACCTTGTCGGGAGACAGTAAACCCCAAAATCACCAAAATAACCACCCAGTTACACTTGTGATAATTTTATGTAGCAAAATAAACAATCATATATGTCTCATAAATGCATTTAGCTAGGGTACATAAGCCATTTTTGTGTCTAAAACTTTCAGAGAGGGTTGGGAAATGAATATATATATTCTGTGCTACCAGAAAAGTCACTTACTCCAATTATAGGTTTAAAATATCTAAAGAATCCAGTTCTTCTCACAATTAGACAATACTTGTAAGGGAAGACATTACAATGGATATCACAGGAATAAAAAGGATCTTAAGAAACCACTATAAACAATTATACACCAACAAATCAGGTAACCTAGAAGAAATGGAAAATCTCCAGGAAATATACAATCTACCCCAATGAATTATGTAGAAATAGAAAAATCTCAATAGACCAATAATGAATATGGAGATTAAATAAGTAACCAAAAACCTTCCAGCAAAGAAAAACCCAGGAACAGATGACTTCATGTGTAAATTTTACTAAACATTTAAAGAATTAACATTGATCCTTCTCAAACTCTTCCAAAATATTGAGGAAATCGTTCTCAATTCATTTCCCTGATGGTCATAGCCAAATATATTATAAGAAATCTATGGGACAACAAGCCTGATGAAAGAGAAGCAAAAATCCATAATAAAATAATAGCAAACCAAATTAAACAGCACACTAAAAGGATTATACACCATGAACAAATGGATTTATCCCTGAGATGCAAGAATGGCTCAACATACACAAATAAATGTGATATACTACAATAACAGAATAAAGGATAAAGATTATCTTAATAGATGCAGAAAAGAACATCTGACAAAATACAATATCCTTTTCTAATAAAACCTCCCAACAAATTAGATGTAATGGAATGCAACTCAAAATAATACAAGCCATACATGAAAAACCCACACTTATCTGAATACTCAACAGTAAAAAAATCTAAAAGCTTTTCATCTGATATCAGGAGCAAGATAAGGATGCCCAATCCTTGTCACTTCTATTCAGCATACTACTGGAATCCTAGCCAAAGAAATTGGGGAGGAAAAAAAAAAAGGATCAAAATTAAAAAGGAAATGGAGGTATCTCTGTTTGTAGGTGACATGATCTTATATGTAGAAAAATCTAACTCCACAGGACACTGTTAGAACTAATAAATGAAGTCTGTAAAGTTTCTATACAAAATGTCAGAAGTCAGTTGTAATTTGATACACTAACACTGAAGTATCTGAAAAGGAAATTTAGAAAATAATCCTATTTACAGTAGCATCAAAAAGAATAAAATATTTAGGAATAAAGTTAACCAAGGAGGTTAAGACTTATACATAGAAAACTACAAAACACTGATGGAAGATACTGAAAAATTATTGGAGTATTTTCCAAAAATATGGAATAAATGAAGAAATATTCCATGTTCATGAATTAGAAGACATAATGTTGTTATAATGCCCATAATATCCAAACTAATCTACAGATTCAATGCAGTCACTATCAAAAATCCAATGGCATTTTTTACTGAATTAGATAAATAATCCTAAAATTTATATGCAACTACAAAAGATTCAAAGTAGCCAAAGCAATTTTGAGAATGAGGATCAAAACTGGAGACATCACACTTCCTCATATCAAAATATACTACAAAACTACAATAATTAAAACATTACAGTACTGCAATAAAGATAGACATATAGAAGAATGAAACAGAGAATCCAGAAACAAACCCACATCAACTTATCTTTGTCCAAGGTGCCAAAATACACAATGGGGAGAGAATAATCTCTTCAAAAAATGATGTTGGGAAAACTGGATGTCCACAAGCAAAAGAATAACAATAGACCCTTCTGACATCATACACAAAAATTAACTCAAAATGGATTAAGGTTTTAAATAGAAGATCTGAAAATGTAAAGTCCCTAGAAGAAAACATAGAGGAAAGTGTCATGACTAGTCTTGGCAATGATTTCTCGGATGTGACATAAAAGCCTAAGAAATAAAAGCAAAAATATACAAGTGGGCAACATCAAAATAAAAGGCTTCTGCACAGCAAAAGAAACAATCAACAGAGCCAAAAGAAACCTAAAGAATGGGATAAAATATGTGCAAATCACATACCTAATACAGGGTTAATACTCAAAATATATAAGGAACTCCTGCAACTTAATAACAAGAAAATAAATAATCTTATTTTAAAAACAGGCAAAGGACTTAGACATTTCTCCAAAGATGACATAAAATGACCAACAGGGATATGAAAAGAAGCTCAGCACCTCTAGTCATCAGGACAATGCAAGCCAGTCAAAACCACATGATGAGCTATCACCTCATATCTATTAGGATGACTATTGTCAAAAAAAAAAAAAAAAAGACTCATAGGAAAAACAAAAAGACAGAGTCCACCAGATGACCGAATAATATGTCCCTCATTATATCCTCCCCTTAGCAACAACAATGTAGCAGCCATCAATGGACAAAATTTCTTTGTGAGAAATGTGGGATACAGGTAGGGGTAACACCCCAGTACAGTCCAAGAATGAGAAAAGTCATTTGGAGAACACAGACCAGCACCTAGGTGGCTGACTCAAAAACAACTGCATAGCCCTGAGAACTTGAACTTGGCGACCCCATTTGCCTTTGGTTCTGTCATCAATAAATACGCCAAGAGATCCAGGAGGAGTCTCACCTACCAATACATCAGATAATTGGTGTATAGACTTTGTTGCTGGCTGTAGATTCTGAAAGTGCCCTTTGAACTAACTCCAGGCCCTCTGAGCCACAGTCTAAAAGCTTCATAGAACACTGAATTACACAATCACCCGTGAATGAGAGACCCTTTATGGAGGTCCAGGATTTTGACAGCAGTCCAACACACCATTGGAATAAAAACAAACAAACAAACAATAATCGAAGTTGACACGTTGATGAGGATAAGAGGAAGAATTTGGTTTTACCTTCATTACCATTCCCCCCAAGGCAGTGTTAAGTGATCCCCTATTGATCCGTGATTTCTCCTGTTGTGGAAAGTGATAGCGTGTGAGTGGGTGTCTGACTTTTCCAGCTGTGCAAGATGCTGCCAGAGAGGAAAAAGACCATCTCTCTCTTGCCTTATCCACAATATTGAATCATGGCCTGAGAAACTAAGGGCAGGTGAGTATTTGGGAAAAGAGAAGTCAGAGCTCACAAAGAAACACACCAACGGGATGAGGATCCTACTAATTATGTCCATTAGAAGGCCTGCTGATGAGCCAATAGGATGGACACTTCAACCATGGATCTCCTCACTAGCCCATGGGCACCTGCAGTACTTTGATGCCTCTTCCACACACCCTAATACAGCATGGCTGACCTCCTGTGCATGCTGTCAACAATAGCAACAGCAAGTTTTTACAAACAGCTACTGAGTGTGTGCTGAAATTTGGCCCAGATTTTGGACCTGGAAGAGATCACAGACTTGAGCACTTACAGACACCCTTGGGAAAACAGAAGAGAGGTCATTAGTACCCAGCCTGGCTCTACAGGATTAAGAGAAGGCATAGAAGCTGAAGAGAAGGGAGAAAGAAGTGTGGAGCATGCATATTCATAGAAGGTCTGAGAAAGCCTCAAAATCACCAATAGGGCTGAAGGAAGATGTTTCTCTCCTGAAGTCAGTCAGTAAAGACAGGGAACTATTTTAGTCCAGAAAACGTGACGCCACCAAAGAACACAATAATTTTCCAGTAATAAACCTCAAAGAAATGGAGTTCTGCAATTTACCTGAAAAAGAATTCAAAATACCTGCTTGAAGGAAGCTCAATGACCTATGACAAAAAAAAAAAAAAAAAAAAAAAAAAAACATGGAAAAATAATTCAACAAAATCAAGAAAACAATATATGTTCAACATGAGAAGTTTAACAAAAAGATCTGTTCACAATCTGTGAATTAGTAGGATCTCAAAAGGAGAAGAAGACAAAGGAAAGCAGGTGGAAAGCTTGTTACAGAAATAGCCAAGAACTTCCAAGATTCTGGGGAGAGATTTGGACATCCAAGTTCTATGAACTTGGCCCCCCACAAAACTCAACTTAAAGAGATATTCTCCAAGATGAATTATAATAAAACTGTCAAAATTCAAAGACAAAGAGAATCTTTAAAATAGTAGGAGAAAAGAAGCTTGTAATTTACAAGGGGACCTGCACAGGGCAATCAGTGACTTTCTCAGGAGAAACCTTACAGCCAAGGAGAAAGAGCAATGTTATAGTCAAAGTGCTGAAAGAATAAAACTATAAAGCAAGAATACTCTATACAGTAAAGTAGTCCATCAGAGGACTTCAGAGGAGGGAGAGATCAGGATGGTCCCAAATAAACAAAAGCTGAAAGAGTTCATTACCACTAGACACATCTTACAAGAAATGCAGAAAGCTCTCACTCAAGCTGAAATGAAAGGACACTAATTAGTAATATGAAAACATATAAAAATATACAACACATTGGCAAAGGTAAGTATATATTCAAATTCACAATACTTTAATACTGTAATATGATAGGGTATTAACCACTTAAGTCTGGCATAAATGTAAAGGACAAACATTTTAAAAATAACTATAGTTATAATAATTTGTTAGTGAATACAAGAAACTAAGAGGTAAATTGTGACATCAAAAAAAAAAAAACAAAGAGGGGAGTGAAAAGACAGAGACTTATTATGCAAATGAAATTAAGTTGTTAGTGTAAAATAGCTATATCTAGAAGATATTTTATGTAAGTCTCATAGTTACCACATAAGCCCACAAGATACACAAAAGACAAAGACAAGGGAATCAAAGCATACAACAATAGAAAATCATCTTATTCACAAAGGAAAAGTGCAAGGGAAGAAGAAAAAAAAAAGGGGAGGGATAATAATAAAGTCAGAAAATAATTGATAAGACAGTATTAGTAAGTTCTTACTTATAAATAATTGCTCTACATGTAAATTGATGAAATTATCCAAGCAAAAGACATAGAGTAGCTGAATGGATTCAACACCAAACAACTATATGCTGCCTACTAGAGACTCATTTTGGCTTCAAGGATACACATATGCTCAAAGTTAAGGGATAATAAAAGATACTCCATGAAAGTGGAAACCAAAAGAGAGGAGTGGTGGCTATGCTTATATTTGACAATATAAACTTTAACTCAAAAGATGTAACAAGAGATAAAGAAAGCCATTGCATGATAATTAGATTGTTTAATCACAGGGATATAATAATCATAAATATATATGCCACTAACATCAGAGCATCCAAATATAATAAGGAAATATTAACAGATATGAAGGAAAAAAATAGACAACACAATAATAGTAGGGGACATCAGTACTTCACTTTCAAAAATACACAGATCATCTAGATTGAAAAGCATATAGAAAATATTGGACTTGAACTATACTTTAGACCAAATAAACCTAATAAACATATACAGAACATTCCTTCCAGAGCAGCAAAATACATGTTTTTTCTTGAGTACATACAGAACATTATCCAGGATAGATCATGTATTACATGATCTTAGCAAAGTTAAGAGTGAAATCATATCAAAACTCTTTTCCAACTACAATGGCATGAAACTAGAAATCAATAAAAGTAGGAAAACTGGAAAATCCACAAATATGTGGAAATCAAGTAGTACATTCATAAACAGATAGTGATTCAAAGAATAAATCAAAAGGGAAATTAAAAAAAAATATATCTTGAACAAACAAAAAGAGACACACAACATACAAAAACTTATGAGATATAGCAAAAGCAGTTGTGACAGGAAGTTTATAGCAATAAACATCTGTCTGCATTTAAAAAAAGATCTTAAGGGGCGCCTGGGTGGCGCAGTCGGTTAAGCGTCCGACTTCAGCCAGGTCACGATCTCGCGGTCTGTGAGTTCGAGCCCCGCGTCGGGCTCTGGGCTGATGGCTCAGAGCCTGGAGCCTGTTTCAGATTCTGTGCCTCCCTCTCTCTGTGACCCTCCCCCGTTCATGCTCTGTCTCTCTCTGTCTCAAAAATAAAAAAAAAAAAAGTTAATAAAAAAAAAAAGATCTTAAATAAATTAGCTAACTTTATATCCTAAGTAACTAAAAAAAGAATACACTAAAGCCAAAATTAGCAGAATAAAGGAAGTAGCAAAGATTAGAGTACAAATAAATGAAATAGAGGAAAGAAAAACAACAGAAAGACAAAGAAACTAAGAGCTGATTTTTAAAAAGATACCCAAAATTGACATTAGAATCATTAACTAAGAGAGAGAGAGAGAGAGAGAGAGAGAGAGAGAGAAGGCTTAAATAAATAAAACCAGAAATGAAAGAAGAGACATTACACTGATATCACAGAAATAAAAAGGATCACAAGAGACTACCATGACAATTACACAACAAAAAATTGGATAATCTATAAGAAATGGACAAATTCTCAGAAACATATGACCTACCAACTAAAACACGAAGAAATAGAAAATCTGAGCAGACCAAGAATGAGTAAGAGATTGAGTTAGTAATCAAAAACTTTCTAATAAAGAAAAGTCCTGGACTGAATAGCTTCATAGGTGAATTTTACCAAACATTTAAAAAGGTATTAAGTGCCAATCCTTTTCAAAATCTTCTGAAAAACTGAAGAGGAAAGAATATTCCAAATCTCATTTTATGAGATCTGAATTACCCTGATACCAAAGCCAGACAAGGACACCACAAGAAAAGAAAAATGACAGGTCAGTATCCATGATGAATATAGATGTAATTTTTTTAACCAAAATACTAACAAATTGAACTCAACAGCACATCAAAAGCACCATACACCACCAAGTGGGATTTATGTGTGGAATGCAAAGATGGTTCAATATACACTGATCAAAAAATGTGATACATCACACTAATAGAATGAAAGATAAAAATCATGTGACAATATCAGTAGACACAGATAAAGCATTTGACAAAATAAAACATTATTTCATGATAAAAACTCTTGAAAAAATGGGTATAGAAGTAAAGAACCTGAACTTAATGAAGGCCATATATGAAAAGTCCACAGCTAATGTCAAACACAGTGGTGAAAAGTTGAAGCCTTTTCCTCTATATAGAGAAGACTAAAGTTGCCCATTTTCATGACTCTTATTCAACATAATACTGGAAGTTCTAACCAGAGTAATTATCCAAGAAAAAGAAATTAAAGACATCCAAACCATAAAGGAAAGTAAAATGGTTTCTGTCAGTAAATGATGTGATTTTTATGTAAACAAAATCCTAGAGACTCCACCAAAATCTGTTACTACTAATCACAAATTCAATAAAATTACAGGATACAAAATCAGCATTCAGAAATTAGTTGTGTTATTATGTACTGAAAACAGAATATCTGAAAAATAAAACAATCTCATTTACAATAGCATACACAGTAACAACGATAAAATTTGGGAGCAAATTTAACCACTTTTAAGCCACCTATACAGCCAATGCAATCCGTGTCAAAATGTCAACAGCATGATTTCAGAGAGACAGAAATTCATGGAACCACAAAAGAC
The DNA here is from genome assembly GCF_018350175.1 of Felis catus. Lineage (NCBI taxonomy): Eukaryota > Metazoa > Chordata > Mammalia > Carnivora > Felidae > Felis > Felis catus. The sequence continues at coordinate 57,040,926 of NC_058385.1, forward strand.
CCTGAATACCCAAAGCAATCCCGAGAAAAAGCTGGAGGCTTTATGATTTCAAACTATCACAAAGCTATAGTAATCAAACAGTATGGCCATAAAAATGGACACATACATCCGTGTAACAGAACTGAGAGTCCAGAAATAAACCCTCACATATACAGCCAATTAACATTTGACAAAGGAGCCAAAAATACTCACAGGGAAAGTATAGTATTTCCCCCATAAATGGTGCTGGGGAAACTGTTTAATCACACGCAGAAGAATGAAATTGTATCTCTCACACTACTCATAAAAATTAATTGGATATGAATTACAGACTTAAACATAAAACCTAATACTGTAAAATTCCTAGAAGAAAACATACAAAACAAAGCTCCTTGACCTTGGTATTGGCATTAATTTTTTTGGATATAACACCAGGAGTATAAGCAATCAATGAAAGTAAATAAAATAAGTCTACATCAAATAAAAAAACAAAAACTTCTGCACAGCAAATGAAGCAATCAATAAAATGAAAATGCAACCTACAAAATGGGGGGGTATATTTACAAACCATGTATCTGATAAGGGGTTAATATCCAAAATATATAAAAAAAACTCATATAACTCAATAGCAAGTCAAAACAACAACAAGAATAAACAAAAAACCTATTAAAAGCAACCTGATTAAAAAAATTGGCAGAGGATCTGAACAGATATTTTTCTAAAGAAGATAAACAAATGGCTAATAGGCACATAAAAGGATCCTTATCACTAACCACAAGGGAAACGCAAATCGAAAGCACAGTTAAGATGTTGCCTTACACCTGTTAGAATGAAGATCACCAAGAAAACAAGATAACAAGTATTACTGAGGATGTGGTGAAAGGGAAGCCCTCTTGCATGGTGCTAATAATCAAATTTGGTACAGCCAGTATGGATGAGCCTGAGGTTCCTTAAAAAAAATAATAATAATAAATGGCACATAATCCAGCAATCCCATCTTTAAGCATACATTCAGAGGAGATAAAATGAGGATCTGGAAGAGATATCTGTATGCCCATGTTCACTACAGCCTAATTCACAATAGCCAAGACATGGAAACAACCTAAGTTCCATCTATGAATGAATGAATAAAGAAGTGTGGCATATGTATAAAATTAAATATTATTCAGTCACAGAAAAAACTAGGGAATCCTGCCATTTGTAACATCATGCATGGCATTATGCTAAATGAAATACTCAGAGAGAAAACAAATAGATCTCATTTGTATGTGGAATCCAAGAAAGATTCATTCATCTTGCATCTTAGAAACAATGAGAAGAATGGTGGTTGCCAGAGGCTGGAAGGTGGAAAAAATAGGGTGATGTAAGTCAGAATACAAACTTCTAGTTATAAAATAAATTCTGGGAGTCCAATATACAACATGGTGGCAGTAGTTATCAATATTGTATTATATACTTGAAAGTTGGGAAGAGACTGGATTTTAAGTATTCTCATACACACACACACACACACACACACACACACACACACAGACACACACAAAGAACTAAGAAAAAAAAAGAGAAGGCAATTATGTGAACTATGGAGATGTTAACTATGTCTATTGTGTGACTATTTTGTAATAGATACATATATCAAATCAACACATATAAATTCAAAAACTACACAAATCACATTTCAATGAACTAAAAAGATAAAATTTCTGCATCATATTTATAAAAGAGTATGCTTTATAGTTTTCCATTGAGAATATTATGGGAACCTGTTATACACCCCAGGAAACAGAATAATTAAAGTAGCATTGGGATTATCTGGTCCTTAAAGGTTGGCAATATTTCTTTTTTTTTTTTAATTTTTTTAACGTTTATTTATTTTTGAGAGAGAGACAGAGCATGAATGGGGGAGGGTCAGAGAGAGGGAGACACAGAATCTGAAACAGGCTCCAGGCTCTGAGCTGTCAGCACAGAGCCCGACGGCGGGGCTCAAACTCACGGACTGTGAGATCATGACCTGAGCCAAAGTCAGCCGCTCAACCAACTGAGCCACCCAGGCGCCCCAGGCTGACAATATTTCTATGTGAAGCCATTTGGACCTGGTATTTTGGGGCATGGGGATGGGGGAACAGTTTTTTAAACAACTATTTCCTATATTGTTCCTATAATTATTGCTCTACTTAGAATTTTTGTACTGGGATCAATTTTGGCAAATTTCATAATGCATTTTTATTTATTTCTCCTCATATACCTTAACTATCTGCTTTAAGAATATCGATGCTATGTTATGTGGTGCATAAATAATCAAAACTAGAGTTTTTGTTATGATATGTGCTCCTTTTGATAACTATAAATGTTATTTGTTTAAAAAAACTGTTAGTGAGAATATGGAAAAACTGGAACCTTTATACAATGTTGGTGGGAATGTAAATTGATGGCACCACTATGGAAAATAGTATGAAAGTTGTTCAAAAAATTAGAAGTAGGGGTGCCTGGGTGGCTCTGTCAGTTAAGCATCTGACTCCAGCTCAGGTAGTGATCTCACAGTTCATGATTTCAAGCCCCAGGTCGGGCTTTCTGCTGTCTGCATAGCCCATTTTGGATCCTGTCTCCCTCCCTCCCTCTCATTCTCTCTCAAACATAAATAAACATTAAAAAAAATTAGAAGTAGATCTACCACATACTCTAGAAATCCCTTCTGAGTATATTTACAGAATATTTGAAATAAGAATCTCAAAGAGAGATTTGCACTCCTATGTTTATTGCAGCATTACTCATAATAGCCAAAATATGGAAACAACCTAGATGTCCATTAAGAGATAAGTGAATAAAGAAAAGATAGTATGTACATATAATGTGTAATATCATTCAGTCTTACAAAAGAGAAGGAAATCCTGCCAAATGCAATAACATGAATGAACCGAGTAAACATTATGCTAAATGAAATAAGCCAACAAAAAAGGACAAATACTACAGGACAGTACCTAAAATAGTCAAACTCATAGAAACAGAAAGCAGAGTGGAGATTTCCAGGGCGGAGAGGAGGGGAAATGGGAAGTTGCTGCTCACAATGGGTATAAAATTGAGTTATGTAAGATGAGTAAATTCTAGAGATCTGCTATATGTTATCATGCTTATAGTTAACACTTCTGTATTGTGTTCTTAAAAAAAATGAGGGTGTATCTCATGCTAAGTGTACTTACAATTATAATAAGGAAGAAAACATTTGTACATTTGTAAATTCTGATGAAAAAATTAAAATTTTATAGACACAGTCTTGTAAATGAATTGAAAGAGCACATCAAAAGCTTAAAAATACAAGATAATGTTCTCTTTTGATGAAGTCCATTTAGTTTTTATATTCAAAGAATATTTAAAAAATGATATAAACTTGTTATTAAATTTCTTGAATAGCACATGATATTATATTTACCTGTGTATTCAAGGTGAAATCCTGCAGCAGAAACACTGATGTCTGATTGGAAATTTAGATATAGATTATTAGACGTACTATTCAAAAGATGGGGTATTGTTGTTCCTGAAATGATAATTGAAAAGGCAGGTCAATGATCACATAATAAATATTATAGCAAAACTAAGTAAGTTGACTACTAATCAGCCAATACAATACCACTGAAATTACATATTGGTCAAGTGTTTCTTAGGAATTTTTAAATAAAGATATGTCTCCCACATTTCTCTTCTATTTTATTGTTTGTGACTGTCTCTAAGGAGAAAGACTTTGGGATCACTCTGGATGGGTCCCTAAAAATAGGCAGGAACAAAGAGCGGGTGACAGTCAAAGCAGTAGATTTTACAGGTCACTTGAAATAAATGTTTGGAATTTCATGTGGATTTCAATATTTTATGCATGAGCTAATAATAACCTTAATTTTAAAGTTTGTAGTGATTTTTATGGTATAGTATCTTAAGATTATGTATGGGTTCAGAGAATATGTTTATTTATTGTTATTTATTGCCCTTTTTATTATATATATATATATGTACTATATATACATATATATATATATAACATGTATTTCATTTATTTTCTTTCTTTATTAATATGTGTATGTTCTTCTCTACCAGATCAAGTACCTTGATGTTTCTTATACTCTGACAGCAACGCTGGTAGGTAGTGTTTGAAAAATCCCAATTATAAACTAGTGTTAGCCTTAGCACTAGCAAATACATTATAGCCTTAGTCTCCTAGCAAATACATTATAATGGTGTATTTCTGAAATTCTGAAGGAAATCAACTTGACTTTATTCAATTACTGAGCTGAAAACATAAAATATCTGTTTGAACCAATTACTTCTTGACTATCTGCATTAATACCTCAAGATCCTTAAGATTACAAGTCAAGCAGTTTCAAATGGCAAGCATAAAAATAAGTGTCAAATCTATGTTTTAAGATAATGTCCAACAAGCATATTAGTTGATAGTGTGGCAACATTTTTTTCTGTAAGTAACTAGTTAGTTTACATTTATTTTATACAACTCTGTGGACCTGAACCACTCACTGATCTTTCTATAAAAAGAAAATATCAGGACGAATTCATTACAGAACATATAGTTGCTTTTTCCCCCTTCTCCAGTCTCTTATCTGTCTCTGGAACCCTTACTGAACCACTGAAGATGGAGATAAACAGAAACTTTCACTCGACCTGCCTTTAGTGCCTTAGAGGATCTCAGCGATCAAGAACTTCAGCTCTGGAGTCACACCAGCTGGGCCCCGGTCTCATTCTAACATCAGCTGTACAACCTCAGGCAACTTAATCTAAGTGTCAATCATGACCAGAACTACTAGAAGGAACAAATGAGGAAACGTATGACAAGCCTCACACAGGGCTAGCACTTGGTAATCAAGAGCTGTTATTTATCACTGGTATTATCTTCATTGTTGTATTTATTATTAAGATTTGATTATTAATCAAATCTAAACAAATGTACACTCAAAATGTTATAAGATTTCTTCCAAGATTTCCACCTTATCTATACATGAAATACTTTTTTTTTTTTTTTTTTTAATTTGAGACTGAGAAAGAGAGAGAGGGCAGGGGAAGAAGGGCAGAGGGAGAAAGAGAATCTTAAGCAGGCTCCACACAGCATGGATGGAGCTCGACATGGGGCTTGATCCCACAAGCCTGGGACCATGACCTGAGCCAAAATCAAGAGTTGGATGCACAACTGACTGAGCCACCCAGGAGCCCCTAAAATACTTGTTATGACTAACCCAAATCACTCCTATTCCAGGTATTTCTTCTTTCCTCTCCTCAGTGGCGATGCTGAAAAACCGATTGTGTCCTAGTTAAAAATCTGTGAAAAACCTACAACTATTCAAACCGACTTAAGTATATCTGAAATGTAGAAGTTGATAGTTTAGCTATGTTCCTATTTCTATAGTTAAAAAGTATAATTAAAGTAAAAAGTATAGTTAAAATTAAAGTAAAACTTGATTTCACTTTTCGCAGGCTGAAAAAGCTGTTAGATTATTGCATAAATTACCTTTAAAAACCTTAACAAGTTTAAAAACCTTCTGGTCTTGGTACCTGGGTATATATTATGTTATATAATTTTATTCATTTCATAGAAATAATTTTATATTCTCTTTATTCTCACTCAACAGTACCTTGTAACATACCATGTTTTTACACAGTCTCTAAAATTATTTTAATGGCCCCAGAACACTTTATTGAGTAGATATATCATAATTACCAAGCACTGTCTAATTTTAACGATTTAAGGAGAAAGGGTACACATACCTGAACCACAGCTCAGCTGAAAATATTATCATTACTATAAAAGCATCAATAAATAATTACACAAATATAGTTAGAATATAGTAAGATTTTAAACAGCAATTTCAATGTCATTACCTTTAATGCCTTTGAAACATCTAACCTTGTAATTTAGTTTGCTGTGTATAGTTTATAAAAAGGAAATTAAAACTGCCAAGTCAGAGTTCTAGAAAGTCTTTTAAAAAGAGAGAGAGATTTCTACATTCCTAATTACATCTGTATTTCAATTAAGCTCAGCTCTTTTATTTACCTGAATAACTTCCAAGTCGTGGAGCATTGTTGTCTCCACCATCATAAAAGTCCAGAGAATCCCAATTATGTTCTGTAGCAAAGCTGATAACCTGTACCTGTGAAATAATTATTACTGATAAGAACACGTATTTCTAACAAGATAAAAATACCACAGTCCTCCACTCCGCATTAGAGAACTCCAAGCCAGGACCATATCCTCATGACCCTTCATAGAAGGACTTTACCAGAACTGATCTTTGCTACTGTGGTGTTGGCCTACATGAGCTGACTTGGGTAAGAAGAGCGTCGAAACACCTCGCAGTGTTCACTATGGGTAGAACATGGATAAAGTCTGTCACCATCCCAGAGCGTTTTCTTTATTAAAGGCTTTGGGTTAATTTAATATCTTAGTGTCAGGAATCCCAATACGTGTTCCAATTAGTCATCTTGTATGTTTCAGAGTGTTAGATTCTTTTAAAAAATTTTTTTTAATGTTTATTTATTTTTGAGAGATACAGAAAGAGAAAGAATGAGTAAGGGAGGGGCAGAGAGAGGGAGACACAGAATCCAAAGCAGGCTCCAGGCTCCGAGCTGTCAGCACAGAGCCTGACATGGGGCTCAAACCCATGAACCATGAGATCATGACCTGAGCCGAAGTCAGACGCTCAACTGACTGAGCCACCTAGGTGCCCATGGAGTGTTAGATTCTTGCCAGTGATTGAGTTTTCACATTTTCTTTAGCTATCAGGAAATCACCATATTTGTGGTCCACCAGCATACAGGGAAAAGCTTATACTTTTCTTAAAAACTAGGTTTATGCTGGATACATTTTATTTACCTTTATTTGCCTAACCTTTGCTCAATTCCCTTTCTTTAATTAAAAAAAATTATTCCCCTATGCTCATTTTTAACAGGTCTTAATATGGATGGCCAAAATTATACTTTATAACTGATTTGGGTATATCTCTTAAAGAATAATTTGATGAATGGAGTCATAATAACTAACTTACTGTGAAAGTCCCTAAAGTTGATAAGGGAAATGGTGGAGCACAATCCTCTCATGTCTGTTAAATGTTATTTAAAGAAAGAGGCATGTGTTACTTTGCTGCACTTCGCCTGGCACAGCGTGAGCTTTTGCAAGAACCCACAGGACCCACCCCCCAACCGTGGGGGTGATCATATTTCTGTCTGTGAAGTGTATATGTTATAGTTTTAGAGGAAGGGAAGGGCGAACCTTATTAAAATAAATGTATTTTATTTAGCTAAAGTCTGTCATCAATGTAAGTACTGCACTCATTCACTAAATAAGTATAACAATTGCATTCCTTAAACATTTCTTATCCACAGAATAAACCATCATCATTCTTCCATTCAAGTGAATGCTGGTGCCTCTTTTCCAGGGGTGAGTGCCACATGGCAACGGATACCCTGCCTGTGTGACAGGCATTAGGCCCGATGGCAGTGTTCCAGAACAGGAAGCAGAATGGAATTAAAGCTGAATGATTGTGATATTACCATCATTTCCTTAAACAATAATCAATTCTCTCTTCATATCTGATTTTTCCTTTCTTACAATTCAGGGGAAGAAAAGATCACATTTGCAAAAAAAAAAAAAAAAGAAAAAAAAAAGTAAGGATTCACACAGGAGTTGACATTTGAGATAAGTTAAATGTATTGAGAGGTTTTTCACTGAAAGAAACTATTGAGTTATAAAAATGTAGAGGAGGCAAGCCATGAGGTTGATGTAGTGAACCATCAGTAATCCAATTTAGCCACAGTAGAAAGTATTTACATAAGAGGAAATATGCATGCAAAGTTAGCAAAAGTAGAGAAAAGTTAGATAGAGAGAGCTTAGTGGATAAATCCAAGAGACAGCAGAGTGAGGACGCCTGGAAGTGCAGCTTTCTGGCTCCCTCTATTCTCTGGCAGGTAACACTAGAAGAGTTGACAATCTGTGCCTTCAATTTCTTATACACATCATTGTAATAAAGGCATCTAATTCACATAATTGTTGTAAAAATTAAATGAATTTTAGTTCACGATAGTGTCCAGTGTGAATAAAGGATTGAACTTAGCTGAGATGGATTTGTCAAGAGACTATAAAGACCTGAGACCAGCATAATAACTATGCAATTGAGGTGTAGTCCACCAAAGGGTTAGAAGGAGAATAACCAGGACTGCTTTAACTACAGTACTGAGTTGGATGAAGAAAATACAAGTAAAAAGACAATTTCATAAGGGAAGGGAAGCAAAAATAATATAAAAACAGGGAGGGGGACAAAACATAAGAGACTCTTAAATATGGAGAACAGAGGGTTACTGGAGGGGTGGTGGGAGGGGGATGGGCTAAATGGGTAAGGGATATTAAGGAATCTATTCCTGAAATCGTTGATGCACAGTATGGTAACTAACTTGGATGTAAATTAAAAAAATAAATTAAAAACTTGTATGTGTGTATGTATATATATATATGTATATATATATGTGTGTGTGTGTGTGTGTTTATATATATATATGTGTGTGTGTGTATATATACGTGTGTGTGTGTGTGTATATATATACATATATATGTGTATATATATATATATATATATATGTATATATATACATACATACAAGACAATTTCAATGTCTATTGCAGTAGTCTGTGTGAGAAGCAGTAAAAAACTAAAGTAGATTGGGGGCAGGAATGAATAGTAGAAAGAGGAACTAAAATGCCACCTGTGTCACTACAGATTCTGCAACAGATTATTTTGCAACAGATTTTTGCTACAGATTTTGTGTAATCTGAATAAGGAAAGAAAGGGAGAGGGGAGACTTAACGATTTGTCTTCTTTCCCTGAGTTATTGAGATCAAAGGGGTGATAGAAACAAAAATGAAGACGTCTCTAGGAAAACCTATTCCCTTAATGAGAAGAAAAAAATTTAATTCTACATACATATGTATAACAGACTAACTATAGTGGCTTCCAAAGGTATCAGGTCCTCATCCCTGGAGCCTGTAAATATTGCCTTACATGGAAAAAAAATTTTTTTCAGATGTGATTAACCTAAACATCTAGAAATAGGGAGATTATCGTGGATTATTCAGATGGGCCCTAAGTACAGTCATAAGTGTTCTTATAAGAAAGATGTCAAAGGAGATTTGACACATACAGAAGAGAAGGCAATGTGACCATGCACGTAGAAAATAGAGTGATATAGTCAGACACGTAGGAACGCCTGGCAGCCAGCAGAAGTTAGAAGAGGCAAGGAAAGGCTAGAGCCTGGGCAGAGGGGAGAGTGGGGGGTCCAAGCACAACCCTGTTAGCACCTGAGTTTCAGCTCAGTAAAAATGCTTTGGGACTTCCAGCCTCCAGTACTGTGAGAGAATCAACCTCTGCTATTTTAAGCTCTCAAGTGCATGGTAATCTGCAACAGCCATAGAAAACTAACACAATTTGCCACTAGGAGTCTGGTCAAATTGTGAATATAATTTGGTACAATAAACACAGAAGGTGTAGGTAGCTCAAGGAAATGACTGAGGACCCACAGTGACAAAAGGCCAAACGAGAGTCAAATAAACGATTTAAAAAGCAGCAGCTACTGATTCCCTGTTTAGAAGAATTTTGCATTAAAAATGGAGCTGTCCATCATGGCAACAAGGTAGCTTCATGGGGTAATGAATTTCCAATCACTAAAACCAGATATTCCTCATATAGACATTCAAATTTCATTTTAATTTGCTTGTTAGGTTATATTTAATCATGATGATCATTCTATAGGTTGACACAGTTAAGTAACAAACATAAGTTTCCCAAAGTCTATCACATAAAGATTGCTCTTTTGCTTAATAACTTTGTTATGATAGCCCCTTTGGAATTCTCCATCAATATGCTTTGCTAGAATAGACAGGCAAATAAATGAATACACAACTCCCCACAAACATCTCATGTAAAATTAATATAACAAATTAGTCTATTTGTTGAGGCTCTTTCTAAAGATTGCTCATTCTATATTATTTATAACTTTTCCAGCATTCTAAATGTTTCTTCTTTTCTTTCCATCAGTGGTTATCACATTTCATCTCATATATGATTTATTACATATTCATCTAATTCTTTATTCACACATATTTTTCCTAACTGAATAAAATAAAATAGGCATTGCTTTAAACCTGGCACACCAGCCAGGTAGCTTTCAGGTAAAGTAGTAAAATTTCAAGTACAAATCACACATTACACATGTGTGTGCATATGCTATATAATGGTCTATGATTTAGTGGTATGTCTAAAATTATCATACATATAAAGATCAATTAGAAAAAAAAAGTTTTGGTTAGTCCTTTAGAGTATGTAGGATTAAAAATCCAGTATGCCTCACATTCTGTAAGTTTGATACATGCTCCGTTTAATTCAAATTTTGTTTTCTAAGGTGTAACCATTAAGTAAAACACTTCCTCAGTGAAAGAGTTTATAGTGTCATTGATATTGTCTGGTTTTGAAGTGTTTGGTTCGGACAAGTGATATACAACGCACGTTTTCTGCAAATGTCGTCTTAGTTCATCATGCTGTCCTAACTCCTTAAAATATCCAAAACCCTGCTTGTGGAGGGATTCATTAGGTCATCCTAAAAATATTTACTGAGCATATACTGGCAGACACTGGCTAGTTGCCAGAACAGATTTAGTTAGTGCCCTCAAGATCTTATGGGTAATTAACTAAGTGGTAACAGTAAAATGTGACAGATGTTATAATAAGGAAATTACAGAGACCTATGAGAACGTGCAGCATGGGACTTACCCTTTCCTCAAGTTCACGGAAAGCCTTCCACAGGAACTGGTTTTAAGTTGAGACAGAAATGATGACTAAGAATAAGCCAAATAAAGGGGGATCAAGGAGAGTGTCACCTGCAAAGGGAACAGCAGGCACAAAGGCCCAAAGGCAAGCGAGAGCCAGGCTTTTATAAAGAACTAAACTAGTGTGAATATAAGTGGGGACAAAGGAGGACAAAGCACAAAAGGTATAATCAGCTGTATCAAGGAGTTAAGAATACAGGGAACGGTTGAAGCAGGAAAGTGATAGTATCAGGGTTTTTATTTTTAGGTTACTGTCTTTGCCCTCTGAAGAACAGATTAGAGGAGAGTAAGACCCAGGGAAAGGGATGATGACAACCTAACCTTAGGGTAACAATATGGATGGAGAGAAATAGACTTATTTGAAAGATTTGTGAAAGACAGATCCCACAGATTTCATTGTGTAGAGTAGGAAAGGGGGGAAATTATCAAGATTTCTGGCTTGTACAACCGAATGGATGAGGGGCTCATTCTGAGACAGAGAACACTGAAGGATACCCATAATGATGAGAAAAAATCACAAAGTCAGTTTTGAACAGGATAGATTTGAAATTGCAGTAAGAAGTTTAGTTGAAATGCCCAGCAGGCAGTTGAATAAATGACATGCAGCTTAGGTGAAAGCACTGGGTTAGATATTTACACTTGAAAACTATCATTTATTCAGTTCTTTTATTTTTTTAAGTTTATTTATTTATTTTGAGACAGAGAGAGAAAGTGTGCACACACAAATGGGGGAGGGGCAGAGAGACAGGGAGAGAGAGAATTCCAAGCAGGCTCTGTGCTGTCAGTGCAGAGCCCAACATGGGACTCAGTCTCACAAACTGTGAGATCATGACCTGAGACAAAACGAAGAGTCAGACACTTAACCGACTGAGCCACCTAGGTCCCCCTCAGTTCTTCATTTTAAAAAATGCTTTCTGATGGTCTATTAAGATGCAGGTCCTGGGCACAACTGGCACAAAATGGCAGCCAAAGCCACGGAAGTAGACAAGATGGCAGACAGCATGGTGTAACATGAGATAAACAAAACCACAGCATCTCTCAAACACTGTATCTAATGGGCTGAGTAGGAAGAGGAGACTGTATTCCTAGATGTAGAAGCATGAGCCATGGGTATAAAAAAGAAAACAAAACAAAGTCTAAGAGAGTACTGGTGCCATGAAAACCAAGAAGGAAAAACATGTTTTAAGAGTGAGAGGAGAATGGGCAGAATTAGGATGTTGCTGTCAGAATAAGCAGGATGAGCAACACAATGGATTTAATGATATAGAGTCCTCAGTGATTGCTATGAGTAGCTCAGAGCACTGGATGCTGAAGCCACACTGCAGGGCTCAAAAACAAAGGATGAGAACTAGACAGGAAAGGCTGGGGTTTTTATTATTGTAAGATGAGATAGAAATAGACAAGCTGACATCAATATGTGGATGCTGTAGGATAACCTTGATAAACTGGCAACTATATGACAAATGTTCTATGAAGGCTCTAAAGGCATCATCTCATTTTCAGATTTTCTATACAACTTGCAACATGGGCAATTCTAAAATCCTTGTTAATTCAGGGCACCTGAGAGGTTCAGTCTGTTAAGCATCTGACTTTGGCTCAGGTCACAACCTTGTTGTTCATGAGTTTGAGCCCCACGTCTGTCTCTGTGCTGACAGCTCAGAGCCTGGAGCCTGCTTTGGATTCTGTGTCTCCCTCTCTCTCTGCCCCTCCCCTGCTCACACTCTGTCTCTCTAGCTCTCTCAAAATTAAGTGAACATCAAAAAATTTTTAAAAATACTAAAATAAAATCCTTGTTAATTCTACCAGTGATAAGATAGGATTGATTGGTTTTCTCTGAATTTTACAAGTTGGCCATAAAATGATAGTACAGCTAGCCAGAATATAAGCATAGATCTCTTGGTCTTTCCATTTGTAATGCCTTTAAAACACTGAAAATGTATATTTCATGTTTTCTCATTGGCTAACTGACCTAACAGGTATTAGGAGTAATTTTCTGCAAAATTACAAACTCAAAAAGTTGATTTTTTTAACTAAAAATTATACTTTTATCTATTTTCAGTTTTAATGGAGGATTTCTTGGCTACTTTCCCATAACTGATATATTTCTCAAGTTTCCAAAGGAACACCTTACAACCCAATTGGAGAAGTAATCAAGTTATTTTTATGAAATATAGATTATGTAATATTTTGTGAAGGATAATTACCTTCCATGGAGTAGTCAAATATCACCAATTTATGCAAAAACAATCTCCTTGTAATATAGAGTAACTGGTCAAATTTCTCCTCGCGAAAAGTGGTTATGGTTGAGATAATATGGTAGATTGTGTTGCTTGTCTATAGACTAGCATCCCTTTTCTTGCTAACAAGAAAACTGGTTTTGTTCAATTAAATGAGGACTGTATACTTCAGAGGAAGCTGAGCCCCATGCTTAACCTAGGTACCTAATGTTGATTTTTTAGAGCCAAATGACAATACATCTTTTGCTTTTGGTCAGTGTATAGCATAGGGATGGATAGTCTTGCAGTTTTGGTCAATAGTACAGGACAGAAAGTCTACTGGAAGGATTTCTGAACGTTTTTTCAGCCATTGTAAAGATAGATAGATTGAAACGTTCCATTTTGGCTATTGCTATTGCTGTTAGAGCTTTGGTAGCCATCTCAAGTTCATGAGAAAAGAAGACTAGGAACTAAGCCAACATGCTATGATGGCAGAGCAGAGAGAGGGAAAAACCTAGGTCAGTAATGACGCAACTGAACCTCCCAAATAAACAACCTCTACCGCTAGATTCCATGACATCCAGAACAAACATTTTTCTTATTGCTTAGGCCTTCTTGAATTGATTTTCTGTTACCTGCAGGTGAAAACAATAAGTACCTTTCTGCTACATTTAACCATGCCAAGGAAAAGGAGTGGCTAAATCTTTAAAAGTAACCTTCATCCCCCTCATCTCTAAAAGGATTAACTTCAAATATACAGGGAAAAGGAGAAAAATTTAAATTTCCTTACTTGAATGCCAGCTCCCTCTGGCACTGTGATCTTCCATACACAATTCAGGTTGTTGTCATAAGGCTCAGGGTAACCAGGAGACAAAATAGTCCCTTTGCGCTTTGTTAAAACTCCACCACAGGGCACTAAAAGTAAAACAATTCAAGAGAGCAAGTTAATTCTAATGCAGAGGATTAAAATAAGAGAAAAGGTCAGAGATAACATCTTAGACAGATACTACAATTGCAAACACAGCCAAATCTTATTATTTCTTAAAACTCATAAGAACAATGAAAATTAAGTCTTCCTTCCTAAAAACTTTGAAAAATGCTTAGACAACATGAATGGATAACCTTTTAATGACATTAATCTAAAATCATATTACAATAAACTCAATGACAGCATATCATTTTTAGTATATTACTAAAAAGTACATTGGCACATTTGCATTAAAATTAAAATGTAGATAACAGAATTTGTCGAAGAATTATTTTGTATTTGTTACTTTTGTCTTCATGCATCCTTTGAGGAGTAATAGTACTTTTCAGGAGAAACGCGGATGATGATCACAATGGTATGCTAATAACATTTGTATAGAGCCTATTGTTTGCCAGGGACTCTCCTAAAGCAATTTACAGATTTTAACTCATTAAAGCCTCTCAACAATCCACTGAGATGTAAATAAATATTCTCCTCATTTTACAGGAAATAGAGTCATGAGTGATTAAATAACTTGTCCAAGATCACAGAGCTGGTAAGAGGAGAAGGTGAGGTTTGAACACTGGTAGTTTGGCTCCAGAGTCCATGCTCTTGAGGAGAAGAAAGAGACTTGGTATGGTGCCAGTCTGGTAATTGCTAGTACAGCACTACAAAAATGAGTAAGTACGTAGGTCTGTTCTGGAAGTCAATAAAGGCCTCTACCGCTTTTTAAAAGTACTAACCTTAAAGGAAAATTCTCATACCCCTAGTACTGGCAGCTTGGTTTTTGGGCATAACCTAACTTACAATTTTAAATATGCGTAATGCTGGACATGTTCCTTAAACTCTCTGAAACTCAGCTACCTTGTCTGTGAAATGATAATGCAATGGTTTAAAAAGAGCTTTTGTGAAAAATATACAGATAGGATAATGTATACAAAGAAGCTACTACATTGCTTGGAACACAGCGAGAGGTCAATAAATTGTATGTCATTTTACTATTTCCTTCTACAACTATTGTTATTTCAGATACCACTGGACTATGGTCCTCGGGTATTTGTTGTAGTCTGGTTATAGTCGTAAGGTATCAGGATATGTCTTTCATAATATTTTTTAAGTTAATAAGTTTTCGGCCACTTCTTAATGCAAAAGCTTAATGCAAAAACCAAGGGCAATTGCCCAAAGGAATTACAAACATTTTTAATAGTGTAAACATGTATCTTTAAAGAAAGTCATTTTGTTGTATTTTCCTATAAATTTGTGTTAATGGGTTAAATATTAATTCAGGTTAAGTTGGTCAGAAAAAATTTAGCTCCCTAAAAAAGAAAATCAACAGTTTTAGATAACTTGAGAATTAATGTGCCAGGAGTGGAAGAATTCTAGAATAGAACTTCACCCCAAAAAGATTATAAATAAGTGATTGATGAAGTGCTGATTCTGAGTTGAAAGCAAATGTAGATGCCCTTCCTCTCCATTGTCACTGTCCTATCTCACTTGCACGTTTTTCTAGTTGCTACATTAATCATATCAATGGACCTCCATTGATATGGGTGTATTATCCATGTACTTTGTCTCTATATTTTTGCTAAAATGACCTTTTTAAAATTAAAATTTGCTCATCTTATTTCACTGATGAAAGTCCTTAAAAAATCTCCCCATTTCCTTCATTCCACAGATAAATACAGTTAATTTTTTAATCTCTAACTACATCTCCAGGCTTGTATGTACCCACGATTTACCAATATTTCACCATCCCAAACCCTCTTCCCAGTTTAGGCTACTAAACTGATATACTCTCTTAATGCTGTGAGTTGCTACATCCTTCTCCCCCATAGCTAACACTACCATCTATGGTCATTTAATGCTGATAGTACCTCTTGACCTCTTTGCTGACTCCCTTATCTGTTAAGTGTCCCATAGTTTTCTATAGCACCAAGTTCTTTCCTATGCAGTTCTATCACAGATAGCTCATATTATGTTTTCATATTCTTTTTATACATTAGTCTCTTCTAATAGACTGAAGTCTGCGAAGATGAAGCAATCAACTTTTTGTCTGGTACTCTGCTCCCTGTGGTGCCAAGATTCTAACTCATCTACCCTTTGCATTCTGAGGTTTCCTTCTCTGCTGCTATAGTGATAAGTCCTCTTTTCCTTACTTTCCAGTCTGTCCTCTATTCATTTCATCAGGGTTTTGTCTTTACTCTGTTGGAATGACTATGTCAATGTCACCATAATAGTCTTGTTGCAATGTGATATTCAATTCTTAATTTGCATTTTACTCAACCTATGAATAATTATCTCCTCTTGTCAATCACTTTGTCCACTTTGAGCCTTTCTTTGCTTAGCCATCCGGACACCACACTGTCTTGCTTTTTTCTATGCCACTGGTTATACTCATAATCTTCCTTCCTCCCTCCCTCCCTCCCTCCCTCCCTCACTTCCTTCCTTCCTTCCTTCCTTCCTTCCTTCCTTCCTTCCTTCCTTCCTTTTCTTTCTCTCCTAGTGTTGGTGGTATAGTGGTGAGCATAGCTGCCTTCTTTCTTTCTTTCTTTCTTTCTTTCTTTCTTTCTTTCTTTCTTTCTTTCTTTCTTTTCTCTTAGTATCTCACCCTCTTTCTCTGATCCTTTAAATGTTGTAACATTTTGTGACCCATGCCATCTTCTCTTTTCTAACCATCACCCCTCTATAAGGGCATCTATTTCCATGTCATTAATACAGTATGACTACAAAATATTTATCTCTAATTCTGACTTGGCTCAGAATCCTGAAATAATATGCCTAATAAGTATCTCAAAACTAATATGTCTAGGGGCACCTGGGTGGCTCAGATGGTTAAGCATCTGACTTTGGCTCAGGTCATGATCTCACCATTCATGAGTTTGAGCCTTGCATCAGGGTCTGTGCTGACAGCTCAGAGCCTGGAGCCTGCTTCAGATTCTGTGTCTCTCTGCCCCTCTCCCACTCATGCTCTGTCTCTCTGTCTCTCAAAAAATAAATAAATATTAAAAAAAAATTTTTAAACCAATATGTCTAAAACATTACTTTTTAAAATTTCCTCCGTCTATGCCATTCTCCACCTCAGTAAATGTCACTACCATTCACCTAGTTCTGGGCCAAAACTGTAGGACTCATTCATCTTAATTTCTCTTTCTTATATTCAAGTTCACAATTACATCTACATCCGATCTATCAGATGTAGACTTTCTCAGCTCCATTTAAAAAATGTACCATGAGGCTTACCAGTTCTCATCACGGACCATGACCTTCCTATTGAAATTACCATTTCTTTTCCTATCCACTATTACACTAGCCTTCTATTCAGTCTTTTTTCTTCTAGCCCACCTGCTGGAAGCCGAGCTATCCCAGCCTGAGTGGCAGGGCCCCGGGCTGTGGATGGATTGGTGACTGCAGGGCGGCCTGCCAACAGTGAAGCTTCTTGTCCTCCCGCTTTTAGGTAATTTGGCCTTAAAAGTACCTGGGGTATTGTCTGTTGGGGAATTGCCCTTGGCAGGCCCCCTGGGAAAAGAACCATTAGGGAAGAAAATAAGGTTCCGCAAGGAATTGTGCGGTCTTACGTTTAGCCCTTGCCATCCCCTAAGAAGACTCCTCTACTTACAGGAAGGATAGCCTCATACCTTTGCCAGCAAAGAGGGCCTGTATAGGAGAGACATATGGATTTGAAAGCCCCACTCCAGCAACTAAGGAGTGTATTTCTGGGCACAGGTGACTTCAACCCCTAGGCCCACCTGGCCCTCCGGAGGCATTCCAGATGATGACTGAACCTAGTCGGTTAAGCTACAGAATGGTTCATTGGCTCCTAGGTGCGTTGTCTCTCTGAGAATGTATGAGGCATGGGTTTCTAAGGCCTTTTCAGCCCCTTTCTGGCACCTCGGACTGAGGCAAACACATTGTTCTTTTGGCCTCATGTGGTTAGGAGGTCATGTCCCTGTAACTGTTCCACTTGAGGTGTTGAGAAATAGAAGGCCTTTCACGAGAACAGCAAAGTAAATGCTTTGCAGATTATAGATAAATGCAAATGCATAATGGAATAATGTAAGAAATTAATCTATAATTAAAGGGGTATGCGGGAAATTTAGGGGAAAACCACCATGTTATTTCTTAAAGGTCGTTTATACATGAGAACATTTTCAAAATTAGATAATGTTAGAAAAACATAGATGACGTATGCTACAAGGAAATCACTAGCATATATAATGCCACGTTTGCTACAATAAATTGGCCAGTTCAACACACTGCTGTTGTCTGTGTCCATTTTTATTTTAGTTTTTTTTATTTTAGCTTTTTATTTTAGTTTTCTGTTTTTATTTTTATTTTTGTTTTGCTTTATTTTCACTTTTTCGCTGACGCCATTCATCCTTCGGGACCCCCTGGACCTGCTGGAGCTGGACTCCGGCACCCACCGCTCTTTACTTAGCCGCAGTGATTTTTTAGAAACTAAGACCACCTCATTCCCTAGCTCAGTGAATTCCCTCTCTGCTTTGAGAAATGTCAAACTCCCCACAGCCTTTGAGGCTCTGTATGACTTGGCCTCTGCTTTGCCTCCACAAGACTCTTCTTCTGTCATGCTTGCCATCATTCACGCTGGTCCAGGCCCCTGGGATTCTCACTGTGGCTTGAACAGGTCAAGATCTGTTCCTGCCTCACAGTCTATGTAGTTGTTTACCACCCAGACTTGTATAACCCCGCTCCGTTCATCTCATTTGGATATAAGACAGCAGCATGCCCTGGATGTTTTCTTCTGACCTCCAGCCCTTTCTTTACTTTTCCCCACAGTACTTAGCGCTGTCTGAGAGAACACATTCACTGATGTGTTGCTCTAGCACCCTCCACTAAAATGTAAACTCCACTCTCATCTTCTTATTCAAAGTGAGAATAGAGACTGACAATTAGTAAGCATTGACTACATGCTCCTTGAATAAACTGTTGATTGACTGGTTGTATATCTGTGTATATACTGCGGTTACAGGTGCCTCTTTGCCATTCCTGCATTATTCCTTTCTCTCAGTATTTCCCTAAATAAGTCACATATAGCAATATAAATTTTCATATAATAATATAAAAAATACTATGAAAATATCCCCAGATATGCATTATTACATATTTTACTACATATTTTATAAAGTTTCAATTCCCACATATATTACTTAACCTAACATTTGTTTTCTATTTTAAAAAGATACACAATGGAGTACTACGTGGCAATGAGAAAGAACGAAATATGGCCCTTTGTAGCAACGTGGATGGAACTGGAGAGTGTGATGCTAAGTGAAATAAGCCATACAGAGAAAGACAGATACCATATGGTTTCACTCTTATGTGGATCCTGAGAAAGTAACAGAAACCCATGGGGGAGAGGAAGGAAAAAAAAGAGGTTAGAGTGGAAGACAGCCAAAGCATAAGAGACTCTTAAAAACTGAGAACAAACTGAGGGTTGATGGGGGGTGGGAGGGAGGGGAGGGTGGGTGATGGGCATTGAGGAGGGCACCTTTTGGGATGAGCACTGGGTGTTGTATGGAAACCAATTTGACAATAAACTTCATATATTGGAAAAAAAAAGATATACTATAAATTTCCCTACGGATTAGTATTATACAATATAACATGGATTAAAACAGGCTTCAGACAAGCATCCTGGGTTCTGCTTTTATCCTTATCCTGGTTTCATGTCTAAACCATAGAGGTTTAACTCTCTATAAAAGATAAATACTAATCTTATCTACCTCCTGGTGTTGCTATCAGCATTACAAATTTAAAAAAGAAGATGCTTAGGGGCTCCTGGGTGGCTCAGTCAGGTTGTCTGTCCAACACTTGATTTTGGCTCAAGTCATAAATAATCTCTTGGTTTGTGAGTTGAGCCCCACACAGGGCTCTGTGATTCTCTCTCCCTCTTTCTCTCTGCCCCTTCCCTGCACTCTAACTCAATAAGTAAATAAATAAATAAATGAATGAATAAATATTTAAAAATGCTTTATAGTGCTTCTTAAAATGCTAATTACTATTTATTACTATTTTGAATAACTGCTTCAGGGATGAATGGGTGGATGAATAAATGAATCAGTGACTGTGGTTTCAGATCCTGTATTTATTTCCTCATCAATTTCTCTCCTGCTCCAAGAAAAGACAATATAAACAGGTGTTGCCATGGAGCTAATACAAGTAAAAGTAGTTTTTTTCTGGGTTTCTAAAGGTCTTCAGGGGGGAAAAAAAAAAACAGCAGATAAAGGTGATGGGATAAGCAGCTAATTAAAGATTTTTTGCCCAAGGGCAGTACATGGCGGGTTCAGGGGCTTTTCAAGAGACCTCCCACTAACAAAAGTACTTATGCCTAAAGCCATATATTGTTAAAGCTATTAGTGGCTGCAGGGGGTTATTTGAATCACAGTCTCAGAGGGAGGAGAGGTTGGATTTTTAGGAGAATGATTAATTTTAAGAAATCGGAAGTATAACAAGGTCATATTTGGAAGATAAAAACTTAGTCTTCAGCATATTTTTAGTTTTACATTTATTCCAAGGCTCATGTTCTTATCAAAATATGATTGTGGTTTATTATAATTTGCCTAAGAATGACTTGATATGACAGATTTGTGCAAGATTACTAAATATCCTTTATATAGTGGCTATTTAAATTTGTGGACTCTCTACCTTAGTATTTGACCATGTTAACTATAAGCACAATTCACATATCATGACTAATGGGGCTGCTTTCCAATCAACAGTTTAATTTCAGTATGTCGGTTTTTGCAAAATTACTGAACATTTTATTGTGTTTTACTACAACAAAAAAAATGGAAGTGTTGATAACAATAGTAAGAACAGTGAAACTGAAATAATACACTTGACATGAAAATCATTAGGAATGTAGAAAGCTGCTTTCTTTTGGTTCAAATGGATGCTCAGTTGGCTTAACCTGTTAACAGAGCATTCATTTGAACAGTAGAGAAAATACAATCACCAAATCCTGTAAGTAGACTGTCGAAGATTACATTTAAACTGTAAAGTATAAATAGAGAATTTGTTCTCCCCCAGAATAAAATTACGCATATAATATGTAAATGTATTGTTTGTGTTTTACCTATGTCTCTTTCCTAATTATCCAGAAAGAGAGTTAGAAGAGTTTTAAACTTCCCGTGGCTTGTAAAATCCAAGCAAGCAAAGTGAGCCAGAGCATCACCATCTGGTAAAAGTCTGAAATTAAAAATACATGGGCCCTGGACTTGGGAAATGGACGGGTTGTCTGACCTCTGCAAGGATTCAGAAAATTATCACAGTTAATTGTTAAAACTCATTCATCGAGCAAATGTTTACTGAACACCTATTATGTGCCAAACGTTTCTTGAACACCTATTGGGTCTTCTTTCAGTGGAACATAAAAACAATATATTGTCAGGGGAGAGAAGGGCAAAAAAGATTATAAAACTAAAAACAAAACAAAACAAAACAAAAAACAAATAAAGAAAACCCCAGACTACATATAATAGATGGGCAGTTGCCATTAAAGAAAAGCAGGATAAAGATATAGAGTAAGTGGAGAATGGTGGCAGAAAATTATTTAAGATAGGCTGTTTGAGGAAGATTATCAGGTTGAATGAAATGGTGTAGTAAGCCTAAAAACTACCTTGGGGATGTATGTTCCAGGCAGAAAAAATAGAAAGTTCAAAGGCATTGAGGCAGTTAATATTTTATCTATGAAGAAATATTGAAAATGAGCTAAAATTAAAAATAATACTTTGATATTAACCTAAGAAACTGTGTGTTTGGCTCTCATATTTGAATATTTAAGATGTCAAAACTTTCCTTTTTTTAATACTTATGAAATAATTATTTGTATTCAGAACATTTTTGAAGCTAAAAATATTTACAGTTAAAAACAGAAATAAAAGTGGGATGCTTGGGTAGCTCAGTCCATTGAGCTTCTGACTCGATTTCCACTCAGGTCATGACCTCACGGTTCATGAGTTCGAGCCCCATGTCGGGTTCTGTGCTGACAATGTGGATCCTGTTTAGAATTCTCTCTCTCCTCCCTCTCTGCTCCTCTTCTGCTCACGCTCTCTCTAGATCTCTCAAAATAAATAAATAAGCATTTTTTAAAAGTTAAAAAAAAAAAGAGAAGAAATACAAGTATATTTTCATTTATGTACAGGTTAGCAGTTGGACCAAATGGTAGAACCTAAACTGAGTTATCATCTGAGTGTCATTATGAATCAGCGCCTCTCCATTTCTAGTCTCATACAGATGCCATATGTCCTTCAGTTATATATTCAATTTTCTGGATTTCACTTGTTCTACAGGCTGTGCATTATTTCTCCAATGGCATAGGTGATACATCCTTTTCATGTGAACTTAGCAGAAAACAAGTTGTCTTATTCAATTTTCTATCACTAGGTATACACTTTCAAACCAATTCAAGATGAAAAGTAGTCTGTTCTCTGTTCAGACTCTCCATACACAGAGTGACAGGTTTCTCAAAAAGGCCAGGGAACCCCCTACAGATAGGTGGACTTCTGACAGAGAGTCTGTAATGGCTCCTAACTGCTTCAGCTTTTGCTCTCAAAGTATAAAGTGAGGCTGAATTCAGACAGGTTGGGGACAGTTTACTAACATTTACCCCTGAAGCTGAATGTCAACCATGGACTAGGGTCTGGTCTGAAAGTCTTTTATAGGCTTTAGTGTCTGGTAGGACCGCTTGTCCTTGCTGAAATGACCACAGTGGAATAGCATCCTCCTCCTTCCATTTACGTGGATTTTTGTTTCTGATGGCAAAAACACTGGGATTAACCACCTGATTTATACATGTGGCATATGAAAAAGCTTTGTAATACTCCTGAAACTCAATATTGCACTATATGTTAACGGAATGGAATTTAAATAAAAACTCAAAACAAACAAACAAAAATACACTAACATCTTCTTTCATTAAGATAAAAAAAAAGCTTTGTAATAATCATATAGAATAGGGATTTTCTTCTGTTTTATTTATTTGTGTATTTATTTAATTTTTTTAATGTTCATTTATTTTTGAGAGTGGGAGACTGTGTGAGCAGGGGAGGGGCAGAGAGAGGGGGAGACACAGAATCTGAAGCAAGCTCCAGGCTCTGAGCTGTCAGCACAGAGCCGGGCGCAAGGCTTGAACTCATGAACTGTGAGATCATGACCTGAGCTGAAGTCGGACACTTAACCAAATGAGCCACCCAGGCACCCCAGGTTTTTTCTGTCTTAAACAAAAATGATTTATGTTTAGGGTTTAGAGTTCTTATTCTCTGTATCCTACTTTATATTATTTTTCTCTCATTTCCCTTTCTTATTCCTAAAATCTTCTTTCATTTTTCTTGTTTTACTCCTTTTTTTAATGTGTATTTACTTTTGAGAGAGAAAGCACACAAGGAAGGGGAGAGGCGGGGGGGGGGGGGGGCAGAGGATCCAAAGCAGGCTCTGTGCTGACAGCAGAGAGCCCAATGTGGGGCTCAAACTCACGAACTGCAAGATCATGACTAGAGCCAAAGTTGGAAGCTTAACCAACTGAGTCACCAAGGCGCCCCTTGTTTTACTCATTTTTTAATGTCTTTTTATAGTTTTATTCTTCTAACCCTGTCTCACTTTCATAAATTTCTTTGGATAATGAAGTTTTTTTTACTTTCCAAAATCAGAAGAAAAGTCTGAATGCAAATCTTGGTTAAATATGTATACTCAAGGACAATTAGAATTGTAGTAATCGCTGTTTAACTTTTAACTTTATTTTAATTTTATACCCCTGCAAACAATGAGAACAAACCAAATCATGAACATACGTCTATTGTTTAAAGTCTCTTTCTTTTCAACCATTTGTCCTTAAATGTGTCAATTGGTGGAAAGAAATTTCAATCTCCCCCAAAAACAGATTTTAATAAATAATAACAATTATACCCCAAGAAAATTGTCATTATATTTCATCCAATGTCTTTCTTAAAAATGTTAAGTGCAAAAAAAATATGTTGTATTCAAGGGACTGTAAATTAATAGAATTGGAAAGGATGATAAGAGTCCATATTTTTAGCTTTTTAAAAAAAGATGCCAACATCTTCTGTGAAAGATAATTTTAACATTTTATAAACTTTAAAGTGCTATTGAAACAACATATCAACAAGTTAAAAGCAAAGATATTAAGCCTTTTTTCATCACTGAATGTAAATTCTATATTCTAGAACCAATACCTTCAGAATTAAAGTCTTCTCTCCTGATTCTATAATGGAAGATTTAGCAACAACAAAAAACAACTTAGTCATTCAGTACTTACGAGGTTCCAAGAACTGTGCCAAATCATTTAATAATCACAATAAACCTATGAGAAAATCCTCTTAGCTTCCTGCTTCATCTATATGGCAATTGAGAACCAGAAAGTTTGTAAAATTCCCAGGGTCGTATAGTAACTCACTACATCTCAGTGCTGAGGTCACAGCAGAAGACTTTACCCAAGACTTAATTAACTCTTATGCTAAACTACAGTTTGGAGCTATGCGGGATTTTATTCAGTTTTACATGACTCTTTATGACTTTCCCCCATTAATGAGGACATTAGTGTGATAAATATACAAATAGGATCTTTAAGAGGTGATTTATAGGTTTACACTTCAGTACTTTGCATATGTAGGTTTTCCCAACACTCAAACTAGAGGAAGAGATGAATTTTTTTGAATGATATTTAAAGATTAATGAGCTAGTTTATGAGTTTCCAGATGTCATTATATCACTCTAGTTTTATAATAGATGATTATCTTCAAGGAGTTTTCATCATGTATATGAAACTAAAGAAGACAGCTACTTACCTAGCTGTCTTCTATTATATGGTATTGATATTTTCTATCGATACATAAATAAACTAAGAGTGACACAAATTATATAAAAAAATACTGGGAAAAGTGAGATAGAAATAACGACTGATTTTCTATACGTATAGAGAAATATTAAAAAATCCATCGTGAGGCTGAAGAGATTTATTATTATCATGTGTCTGTCTTCAATTATTAAACTGATTTAAAGCAATGTAATTTCCGATTTATGCATACTGCATGACTAATTTTAGCATAGACATAGAGGAACATTTCTCTCAGCGCATGGTCCTTGAGTTTAGGATAATTTATTTATTACTATTTTATAAGAGTATGAAGTCAACATATATTGTGGCTCAAAAGGAGAAACATTATCTGTTTTGTCTTTATGAGAGCATAAAAGTACAGAAAGGGGAAGATCTGTTAGTACCATTAACACAAGCTCCATGCTAGATAAAAGGAGGAGGCATATTAACTCCAAATGAGTTGTTTTCCTGTACCATTGATTTTCAAAAACATATTTCAATAGGGTAAGAAATATCACATTATAAATAAAATGTAGATATCACATTAGGAAAGCTTAGCTTATAAATCAAAACCTATAGAGAAGCAGTCTTCTGTCATTTAGGTTGACGTTTAGAGTCAGAGAAAGTGAGTTTCTGCCTCTACTCCACCACTTACTATATGTTCTGTCAGTTCAAAAATAACTACTTTAGGGGGACAGCCTGGGTGGCTCAGTCAGTTAAGCATTGATTCTTGGTTTTGGCTCAGGTCATGATCTCACAGTTCCATAGGATCGGGCTCAGTGCTCACAGCACAGAGCCTGCTTCATATTTTCTCTCTCCCACTCTCTCTGCCCCCTCCCTGTCCCATGCTCTTTCTCTCTCTCTCTCAAAATAAATATAAAAAAAATAAAAATAACTTTTTCACCTAAGACTCAGTTTATTCAATCATAAATTCTGAAAGTAACTTTTCAATTGGTTGAAAAGTGGATGAAAAATTGGATGAAAGACCTAAATGTGAGACAGGAAACCATCAAAATCCTATAGGAGAAAACAGGCAGCAAGCTCTTTGATCTCAGCTGCAGCTATTTCTTACTTGACATGTTTCTGGGGGCAACGGAAATAAAAAGCAAACGTGAACTATTGGGACCTCATCAAGATAAAAAGCTTCTGCACTGCCAAGGAAACAGTCAACAAAACTAAAAGGCAACCGATGGAATGGGAGAAGATATTTCCAAATGACATATTGATAAAAGGGTTAGTATCCAAAATCTATAAAGAACTTACCAAACTCACCACCTAAAAAACAAATAATCCAGTGAAGAAATGGGTAGAAGACATGAATAGACATTTTTCCAAAGAAGACATCCAGATGGCCAACAGGCACATGAAAAGATGCTCAATATCACTCATCATCAGGGAAATACAAATCAAAACCACAATGACTTACCACCTCACACCGGTCAGAATGGCTAACATTAACAACTCAGAAAAGAACAGATGTTGGTGAGGATGCTGGGAAAGAGGAATGCTTTTGCATTCATGGTGGGAATGCAAACTGGTACATCCACTCTGGAAAACAGTATGGAGGTTCCCCCCAAAATTAAAAATAGAACCACCCTGTGACCCAACAATTGCACTATGAAGTATTCATCCAAAGGATACAAAAATGCTGATTTGATGAGGGCACAAGTACCGTAACTTTTATGGCAGTGCTATCAACAATAGTCAAATTATTGAAGAAGCCCAAATGCCCATCGACTGATGAATGGATAAAGAAGATGTGGTATATATACACAATGGAATACTATTCGGGAATGAAAAAGAATTAAATGTTGCCATTTACAACAACGTGGATAGAACTGGAGGGTATTACGTCAAGGTAAATAAGTCAGGTAGAGAAAGACAGATATCATATGATTTCACTTATATGTGGAATTTGAGACACACAACAGATGAACATAGGGGAAAGGAAGGAAAAATAACATAAAACAAAGATGGAGGCAAACCATAAGAGATTCTTAAATACAGAGAACAAACTGAAGGTTGCTGGAGGGGAGGCACGTAAGGGGAATGGGTTAAATGGGTGACGGGCATTAAGGAGGGCACTTTTTGGGATGAGCACTGGGTTCACATGTAAGAGATGAATCACTGGGTTAACTAACCTGAACTAAAAAAAAAAAATAAAATAAAACAAAAAATAAATAAAACTAGATACATGTAATTTCATTTTCAGGTATCATAAGATATGTTATTAAAATATATTTTACATATTTATAAGTGTATATGTGTTATATGCATGTTATATGTGTGGATATACACTCTCGTCACATTCTGTGAACAATTGGAACTGAGATTATTAAAATAAAAACAAAATTGTGCTTATCTCTTATTTTTTAAAAAATGTCCCTCTTATTTTCTAGATCACATGCCAATAAAACTTTAACAAGGGGGCGCCTGGGTGGCGCAGTCGGTTAAGCGTCCGACTTCAGCCAGGTCACGATCTCGCGGTCCGGGAGTTCGAGCCCCGCGTCGGGCTCTGGGCTGATGGCTCAGAGCCTGGAGCCTGTTTCCAATTCTGTGTCTCCCTCTCTCTCTGCCCCTCCCCCGTTCATGCTCTGTCTCTCTCTGTCCCAAAAATAAATAAACGTTGAAAAAAAAATTTAAAAAAAAAAAAAAAAAAAAAAAAGAAAAAAAAAAAAAAACTTTAACAAGAAAGAATTCAACTCATGAGAACTATTTCTTAACTTGTGATTATGTATTACCATCTTTCGTTTAATGTAATACTATGTAACCAAAGAAAATAATTTCCAGATATGCTCTTGGGACAGAGAATAAATAAACTTTGTAACTCACTTTTTCATATCTACGGAATGCTATAAGAAACAAAAGTCATTGTAATGATCCTAAAATAGCATAAAATTCTAACTGTTTAATGGCTTAGAGAATATTTTAATATGTTTCATATAACATGATTAAGAGCCCATTAAGTTAGAAAGTGTATATTCTGTTTACCAATTTAAATTAGATACAGTATACAATAACAATACAAACGATAAAGTTTGAAACATTAAGATCTGGCTAACCTTAATGTATTCTACTCACTCAAAGTGTTACCACTGAGACTTGTGAGAGACTGAAAAAATCTCTTATTTTATATTTTTTACACATATTTACAACTAATAAATAAAAGATAAAAAACAGATTTATTTTCTAATGCATATTTTGTAATTCTTTTGATGCCAAAGTAGAATATGGCCAAAGAAATCAGCTTCTGAGATCTTTAAATGATACGTAAATTCTTTACATATTGGCATAGGACACTCTGCATAATGTTTGAGAGATATTTATTTCAACAGCCCATATCACTAGCATTTAAATTTTGTTATTGGCAATATGCACATACATAATCATCCATCTAAATCAATAAATGAGGACACTATTCAGCTAATTTAAAACAAAATATTTCTCATTCATCACATTACATCTCAACTGCATCCAATATCCTCATTCATTTGCATATCTAGGTACATCATAACTAACAAAGTATTTAAGGATTAATGCATAACTATTAGATAACATAGAATTATTGACAGATGCAAGATAACTAGTTTTGATATAAAATATAAAATATGTATAATCACAAAGCTATCAAATTTACACACTTACCAATACAGGTAGGTAAGGAATCATTCCACTGGGCCAGAGAATTGGGAACTGTATCACACCTAATTGCGATGGATCCATGGAGGATGTATCCTGGATTACATTCAAAAAGAACCAATGAACCAACTGCAAATTCATTGCCGATCCTTCTTCCGAATCTTGGTTCAGGCACAGAACTGCATTGTGTGGAACTTGTTCTAGGAACAGCTGTGTACAAATAATTGTTTATTTTAATTTCATATTTGGTAGAGAAGTACAGATTTCAAAATATAACTAAACAAATCTCAAAGAAATGTTCACTTTTTATCAGCACTCAAATTAACAACTTGAATACATTTCTAAAAGTTTTTTTATTCGTACAGAATAAAATACAAGTTAAAATGGTTACTGCTATTGTCATCAAGAGTCTTAATTTAAAAAACATTTTACTTTTGATTCTTTAAACAACATCAAGTAGGTTTTTTTCTTATTTTTTGTTTTACCAAACTCATTAATATAACAAAGTAGTTTGAATTAGATATTTAAATTTATGGGATGATGACTGAAAGATCATGTGTTTCTCTTTTTAACCTGGGATACCAAGTTCAAACAATATGTGGCAGGTTACAGGAGGTGATGTCACAATTCACTTTTCACTAGTTTCATCAATTTAAAAAAGAAAACACAACATTTTACTACACAGCAGGTTCACAAACTTAGTTGTTTAAAATATGTTTGTTACTGATGAGGACAATTACTATGTTCAAGGCTAAGTAGAATAGAAGTCAGACAGATTAACAACAATAGAAGTTTTAATTTTAATAATCATACAATATCAGATTTGAAATTGTTTTTAAACTTTATAGGTACATTCTCGATTGTGACTTTTTTGTTTTAGTAAAATAGAATGATAACAGGATGTTTTTTCTTTTTAAAACACATACAGATGGGATTAAGGAGTTTGACAACTGCCCCGAAAATGATATGATGCATTCCAAATAGATTGTTTCCTCTTACGTGACTTGTCATAGTGCCTTTTTCAATTCATAATATCTCATACTGTTTAATGAAGGAATACTATTGAAAATGAAACAGTATAATATTATAGCCAACATTATAAGTGGGATAAAATCAGTTAATAAAAATATCAAATCACAAATGTCTATAAGTGTCTTAGGAATAAGTCCAAACTACTACATGATCATAAATAATTAAAATATTTGAAGTTATAGGTCTTTTCTTATTTTAATGGTAATATAAAGCCTTTTTTCTTTAAAAGGCGAGAAAAATCTATGTAAACAAACTTTCAGTTGCACAAAAATATTTAATAGCCATGAAGAAAGTTTGAAATCTCCTGAGAGAATGAGAAACTAAAATTTTAGAATGGAATAATGATTTCCCTGCATGTCTAAGTACATCAGCACAAAATTTGCCACATTTTTAATTTAGAATGCTGGACTATGGGGAAAATAGAATATGTGGAGACTGAAGAGTTGTCAGGAAAAAAAAAACAGATGCTTTAAAACAATACGTTGGAAGGAAGGAAAATCATACTTGAGAATGATGATGTAAGCAATAGGTCACTTTTGATCTTGGTCAAAGTAACAATGCTCTAGTGAGAAGGGAGGGAACAGGGCAAAACTTAAATCAAAATAAAACAAAACAAAACACAGCTTTGATATCTCCTATATGGTTATGAGGAGCTCGTCATTCAATAAACTCTGAACATAACATGAGGAAACTGATATTCCTTACTGTGTTTCTAGGCTACAGGGTCACTTACCTTGATAAACAAAGTGAAATCCCTTAGCTGTTATTGGTCCAACTGAAGTAAATCGAATTGTGATCTGATTACCTGAACTCAGTGGAAGTGATTCTCCTACTCAACAAAACAAACACTAAGATATCATAAATAATTTCATTCAGTAAACCTAACAAATTATATTAATTTACACTGTCTTTTGAAAATGTCAATCTATGTTCTATCAAATTACTTCAATATATCCTGTCTCTGACAATATATTCTTCGGGTTCAGCTTCAATCACAACCTTTTTACAGAAGGCTTCAATTACATTTTGATACATATTGTCTCATTTAAAAAGAATCCTTAAATATTTTATATTACATTTAACACCATAGACTAAGTGACTAAATATTATATTTACTTGATTACAACGCCCCAAAATAGTTGGTTATATTTTTCTCAAGCGTTCGAGTTATTATCGTGTTTCTACTTTTTTTTTTTCAATAAAGAGTGATTCTATTTTCAGTTTATTTCTAATACGGATGACATAAATCTCAACTTTCACTACAATACCAATCAAAGTCAGTCTTTAATCAATAACTGATGCATGGCAGTTCTATTAAAGGATACCTGAATGGGATCCTGAGAGGGAAGATAACAGAGAAGATTGCTGAGTTGGCCCATCATACACCTCAACAACATCGTGGAGTGATGTCTGGAAAAATACAAACTGGCCAAACACCACTGATCAACAGGAACCAGGAGAAGCAAACAAATCACCAACCATCCATAAACGAAAACAAAAAATAAAAAACAAAACAAAAAAAAATAGAAAGAGGAGGAGAGAGAGAACAAAGTATTACAATATAATACTCATCTTTTTTTTTTCTACCTTTAAAAGAGGGTAGATGCCAATTGGTTGATATGCCTGACATATGTATTTCAGGTCATAAAGGTAATGACCATGACCTAAAAGCAATAAAATTTTTAGATACTATATTTAAAATAAATTAAATGGGTATATACAGCATTTATTTTGAGATCAGAAATCATAAGGTTGGTGATTAATACTTTATAATAACTCTTTTTTTTTTTTTTTAATTTTCCCATTGGTAGTTTGGCTCTTTTCACTTTGTGACTCTCTTCCCTTTTTCTAATTTTTTTCTCCTCTTTTATATAAGATAATATTTTAACTTAGGGGAAGTTTTGTAGATTGCTTTGAAAATGCTATTCCATTATGAGTAATACTTTCACTGGAAAAATATCAGCAAGATTCTTTTCAGGTACGTAGTGTTTAGTTCACACTCTAACTTAAAACGGTTCCTAAGCATATATGGCTAATATTCTGCCAAAATAAATATTACTTATAATTCCTCAACAATTAAGGTATAAAATTTTAAAAAATGAATGCTTTTTCATGGTAAGTACAGATCTGAAATACTTATTAATGAGTATTTATAAATATCTCCTTATTTTGTACTTTTCCTTTAATTATGCCCTAACATTAAGTATAGAAACGACCCAAACTGTAACTTTAAAAAAAAAAAAAAAAGAACTTGTTTCAGAGCAGAAAGAAGCTTATGTTTTATGTTTTGTAAAAAATGAGATAAATAATAAAAATTATCTTTAAAACATTTTATTGAATACAAAACCTATGGGTTTAAAAGAGTGATTTCTTAAAAGTTTAATAATGTAAAACCAAGGTAATTTTTATCAACTCAAAATCACATTAGTGTGATTAAACGATATTGCATGAATACATATATTTTAAAAGTTCATTATTATTTACACTTCAAATCAAGATTATGGTCATTCTTTGGCGGTCTTATGAAGACAGGCTAGTTCATCTGAAACATGCTGAGTTTTGCCTATGAACACATACACGTAATACTGTAAACAAAGCTATACTTTTTTGTTTTTTTGGCCTGCTAAAATAAGCTGGTGATCTCAGTCCAGTTCTTTGTGGGGTAAAGGAAAAGGAATACAGACACGGAGTTGTTGTTTTGAACACTTCCCGAATATTGACGTGCTGTATTTCATAAACAATCCTCCTGAAAACATTGTTTCAAAGTCATGAAAACAAATTTATGTTTCTATCAAATCAGATACATGTAGGCAATTGTTTTAAGAGTTTACAAGTCACATGAAATTTCAGTCCAGACCTTTTTAGAAGATCCATATATTGGTCTACCAAATCCCAAACTATTTAAAAAACATTCGAAAAAATATTAAGAAAGTTTTTGTTTTCTGTTTTTGTATTTGTTTAGATTGGTGTTTGATGTGTTTTCAGATGTGTCTTTGAAAGCTTCAGTGACAATGCAGGTGTTGCCATTGCCAAGTGTCCCCCTTTCCCCCCAAAATCATGTTAGCCTAATTATAGGAGCTTTGCTAAGAGCATGTGCAGCAAGGCTCTTGGTAGATAAACTATTCTTTCTTTATGTCTTTTTGGAAAGACCTTAGATGAAACATTAAAATTCAACATCCCTTAAATCTTTCTGCTTAAATATTTCAAATGTTTCATTCGGAAACATGCCCAGTTCCCAAGCAGATCACCACATTACAAACATCTAAAAAACAAAACAAAATAACACCCACCCCTGTTCAAAACAAAAACAAAAACAAATAAAAAAAATCCCATACACAAAAAAGAGTCATCCAAGAGCTTTTTCTAAGAAAAAGGGGAAAAATATTTCTTTCCTCTTGTTCACAATTGTTATTTCTCCACAGGTCGAGCAGACTTTTGTGTCACTTGTAAATGGGAATGTTGAAAAGTGTGACTTTTTTTTAATGTTTATTTATTTTGAGAGAGAAAGAGCAAGAACAGGGGATGGGCAGAGAGAGAGAGAGAGGGAGAGAGAGTGAAAAGTGTAACTTTTAACAATATAGCCATTAACACAGTGTATTTGCATCATTTTAAGTAACAAACATTGTATGGCATGCCTTTGGAGTATTCTTAGTAACTCGTGCCTGTAATTTGTTGTGCTAATTCTGAGGTGACAATGAAGAGAATTAAGAAGCATAGGGGGTGAAGGAGTGGAGCTTTGAATCTTGCCTTATGAAGTACTTAGTACTAATAAGCTACTACTCATTTTTAAAAGTTTATTTATTTTGAGAGTGAGAGAAAGAGCACATGCAAGCAGGGGAGGGGCAGAGAGAGAGAGAGAGAGAGAGAGAGAGAGAGAGAGAATCCCAAGCAGGCTCTGCCCTGTCATGGTAAGATCATAACCTGAGGCGAAATCAAGAGTCATATGCTTAACTGACTGAGTCACCCAGGCACCCCAGCTACTATTCTTCAATTGCTATCTAAATCTGTATTAACATAGCCAATGGAAATCTTAAAGTAAAAATAGCTTTTATTAGGAGAAAAGTTACTTGAGAGCATAGTAAACTATTACATGAAAAATAAAATTTTTAAGTACATTTTGAATACATTTTTTGTAGTATGAAATATTAAGAACATTTGCATGGTGATTTCAGTTCCTACACAGCAGGTTGAGTATTGCCTCAGCAAATTATGTTACAAGCCTGAACCAAATCTTAGAAATCTCAAGAATTGAATGGTAAACTTTGTGTTTGCTTTTCAATTCTGTCTGCAAATGCCTTTATTTAGTTTTCTTACATTCAAGACATCAGGTCTTCTGCTTCTAAAATGTTCTGAATGGCCAAGTGCACCCTTGGCATGGTTGAGACTTTGTAGGAAAAAAAAAAAATTGTGAAAGAATTTAAGATGGATCCAAAGATAACTGAAAGTTCGTTTTTGGTAAGTGAGATGTTTTTAGCATACCTTTCTGGGTTACTGGTGTTTTGAGGCCTGTGGTGTATGTAATGGATTATTGTCCAATTGACAGACATGTTCTGTATCTATCCATAAATTAATTTTAGCATTCTATCTATCTATCTAGCTAGCTAGCTAGCTAGCTAGCTATTGATCTATATTTGGTTATTGAATTCTCTGTTGAACCACTGTAGTATTTGACTAAAATGTTCATTAATTCTTGAGTTAAATAAAATTTTTGATGCAAGAAAAAAAATTGACACATGGTTATTTTATATTTGCATGGGAATCACAGTTATGTTCCCTTCAAAAAACAAATCAAAAAACCTTTTAATACTGACCTAGATACCTCAACTTAATGACTGCACCATCTTTTTATTTCTAGGACTACAATTAACCCCCAAAGTTTGGACTGATTATGCCTTCTGGAATGATTAGCAAGCCCTCTATCTTCTTTTTCTTAGTTTCCAACAGAGACACAGAATTCTCTGCATCTCAACTCCACGCTTCTTTCCCTTACTCTGGAGATCTGCATGTGGATATCAAAAGCACCTTGTTCTCAGCCTATTAGAGTAGTCTATAAACACAAAGCTGTTTCTTACGAGAAACACCACTTCCAGTGAACTTTTTTTTTTCTTTCTTAAGCATAATAGATCTTAAAAATAATGTTTTAATTCTTTTATTAAAATCCTTTTTAAAATGTTATATATATATATTATTGCAAGCTGGGAAAAGGAAGAAAAGGGAAGCCTGATAAGCTAGAAAATACCACCCAAAATAACCCTTCAAATCAGCCGATGCAAATAATCTATTATGTCTGAAACTACTTCTGACCTCTTATTTTCCATATATTTTACTCTAGAATACAGTTTATTAATCTAACTAATATATTGATTCTGTTCTATGATGTATCAAAACAGAACTGGAATCAGAAAGGTGAGCCATCCAGAGAGAGTCCTGCTCTTAGACCCCATTAACTATATTTGAAGTCATTCAGGTAGCAGCTTACCTCTACCTATGGAAAGACGCTAGGTTGGCCAATTAAATCAATTGTAACCCAACAACAGAGCATGTTGGGCACATCTTTTAATGCAGATCATTACTATGCTCATCATTTAATCCATTTTGAAAAGCAACTCCTCTACCAACCTCTAATGGGCAATATTTAGGAGGTATCCTAGGCTGCATTTTTTTTAATCTATAACTTAGATTTTTAAAAGTCACTTAAATAGTCTGATTAAATCACTTAGATAGAGAAAACCTCTAATGTAGATTAGATAGGCAGGATATTTACCCCAACTTTAAAATTTTGTCTTAGTTCATTTGCTTCCCCATGATCAAATAAACCAAATAAACTCAGAAGACATGACATTGTGTTTATCTGGTTTTCTTTGTAGGTAAATCAAGGTTTATTAGACATCTAATTTTTACAGGGTTGTTAATCCAACCAAGACAGAGAGGCGGGGTTCCATTTACAGAGAAGGTTCGCATGATGCAAGTGTTCACTTAACAAAGTTTCAGAGCCCATTTGTTTCCTATTCTGCACCAACTCTTTTCTACCACTTCTCCTTTAGTCACATTCGTTTAACTCATGAGACTTTATCCATTCTGCTTAATTTAGCCATTCCAAATGTAAGTCAGTAAATGATGACAGGGTGCCGGGGATGGTATAAAGAAACTCTGAGGAAAAACAAGACAAAGCAAAAACAGAAACAGAAACAAACCAAAACCAAAACCAAAACCAAAACAAACCTGAGAATTAATATGGCTAAACTGTCAGAAGGCACCATGCAAACCAACAGTCTCCTGGAAAGTATCTTTGTGGAAAACAGTACAGTGGACACCTGAGGTGGGACATCGTTCACAACATGGCTGAGCGCCCAGAGGGGTGAGCATTTGTTTAGAGTATAAATAAATAGTTCTTTACTTTCAACTGTTGCTGATGTTCCACAATTACCTAAGCTAGTAAGAATATTTCTTAAGTTACACTTCATTCTTGTGCAATCAAAACAACCAGAGGCTTGGGGCGCCTGGGTAGCGCAGTCAGTTAAGCGTCCGACTTTAGCCAGGTCACCATCTCGCGGTCCGTGAGTTCGAGCCCCGCGTCAGGCTCTGGGCTGATGGCTCAGAGCCTGGAGCCTGTTTCCGATTCTGTGTCTCCCTCTCTCTCTGCCCCTCCCC
Source organism: Felis catus (assembly GCF_018350175.1). Classification (NCBI taxonomy): domain Eukaryota; kingdom Metazoa; phylum Chordata; class Mammalia; order Carnivora; family Felidae; genus Felis; species Felis catus. The sequence goes on from NC_058385.1 coordinate 57,077,123, forward strand.
CGTTCATGCTCTGTCTCTCTCTGTCCCAAAAATAAAAATAAACGTTGAAAAAAAAATTAAAAAAAAAAACCAACAACAACTAGAGGCTCACTGATTTAGCAATTAAGTTTAAATGAGGATAATAAAACAAACATGGACACAATTGATGTTATTCAGTGACTAGGGCTGGAGTTATTGAATTAAAAATAAATATTGAATCTATGCAAATACAGAAGGGTTTCAATTTTGCTTTTATCAATTTTATTGTTCTCTCAGGAAGGAATAACTCACAGAGTATCCCAATGGGGTACTAGTTTTAAAAGGAAAACAAACAAAACAAAACAAAATAAAAAATAAGAACCTCAGACGCAGATGGGCCATGGCTAAAGAAACTGATCTAACCATCTCTGTGGAAGGTGGTAAACGGTAAAATTAAAATGTCTTAGAGTTTGTGGTAAATTCAGGTCTTATTCAAACTTGCTTTGATGTAAAAGGGATCAAATTTAGTGGAGGAAGACAGAGAAGTAGATCTCCTTAGGCATCGGTAGTTCTAGTTGTCAGATGGATGGTACCTTATTCATTATGGTGCCAAAGTACTAAAACGACAAGACGTCTTTACTCTATGAGAGAATAGATAAAGCAGCTTAAAGACTGTCAGTTTCTGCAACTGAGCAGATTTAGAAGGACTAAGGCTTTAAACTAACGAATCTACAATTCTAGAATGCCCTGATAAAGGACAATGAAAACTGCCAAATGAAGAGTTAGGTCAGGTTCTGGAATGAGACTTTAGGATCGAATCTAGGACGAGCCTCACAGAGAATTTACTTCACTTTTCCATGCCTCAATTTCCTCATCTGTAAAAGGGAATAATGATAATAAAGGTAACCTCATATGATTAATGTGAGTTATTGTATAAATTGATACCGGTAAAACACTTTGAACAAGTACCTGAAACACAATAGTAAGTATTAGTTACTACCATAAGTATCTCAGCTTTGTAAATTTATAGGCTACTAATTCAATATCTGAAAATTCATGATAGGAAAAATTTAATTGACCTTTGAGGTTACATAGCATATTTTTTCTCATACTTTGCTTTCCATACATGAGTCTTTAAAATAAGTGTTAGAGCCGGTTGGGTTAGAGGAACATTCCATGCATTTTAATCAAGGTTCATTTGTCTTATGATTCCAGAATGACTAGGTACTTCTCTTATCTACTTGATTTTACATTCTCTCCTTTTGGATGGAATATGAAAGTGTAATTAGCAGTGTTCTATATGGACTAAGAAAAGAGGAGCAAGGTGAGAGAGCACTTTACTTTTGTTTTATTTTGCTCCCTTTATTTTAAGTCCCTCTGTTGCGAAAGCAATGAAACACCAACACAAAAGAAATAGTTCCACACAGAGGGGAGTCTAGACAGAAAAAGGAAAAAAAAAATACTGTAAATTCCTATTAGATCTCAGCATGATTCTCAACATGCCTATTATCCTTTTTCAAAATCCACACATTCTCTTGTATTCTAGGGTTCGTTTTGATTGTATTAGGCACTCAGCTGGTTAGTTGCTCTGTTAAAAAATTGTAAAGAAGTCACCTCCATTTCGCTCAGCTTGCATTTTATTCACCGACACGGCAAAGAAAACACACGTGTGCACACACTCTACCAACAGAACAGAAATAAGATTCAAATCAAAGATGTGTTTAGAACTGTACTGGATTATATGTGAGAGCATAAAAAAATTACTGTTGGTGACATAAGATATCAAAAAGTTTGGCTAGCTTTATAGGAATTTTATTTCATACTTTCATCTCAGTATGAATATTTCAAGACAATATTGTAGAAATGTCCATGTATGCCAAATGCTTCCTTTTTAAATTAGTAACATATACAGAACTCGTTGTTCTCTATATGTTCTCACTGTGAAAGTACTTATAAAAAACTCCAAGGTTGCTTTTTGGGATATTATGCCACTTGGATACCTCATAATTTTAAAAGCATTCTCATTTAAAGATGATTACAAGTAGCCAATTAAAACTTCAGTTTTATGAAATTACATATATGTGTGTGTGCATTATACACATACATATAAAGTTAAATATTATAACAATTTATTCAAAAGCACCAAAAGGCGGAACTTTAAAAACCAGACCCAAGGGAGTGCCTGGGTGGTTTAGTTAAGGGCCCGACTTCAGCTCAGGTCATGAACTCGCAGTTTGTGAGTTTGAGCCCTACCTCTGGCTCTGTGCTGACAGCTCAGAGCCTGGAGCCTTCTTTGGATTCTGTCTCTTTCTCTCTCTATTCCTTCCCCATTTGTACAATCAATCAATCAATCAATCAATAACAAACCAGCCCCAAATCACATTAGTGTGCTACTTATTTTCAAAATGTCATCCTGCGATGGAAAAGTTTGAATAGAAGTTGCATTAATTGATGTAATAACAATCGAGCATTTCATCAGTATTTTGGAAACTCTTCTATTTTCTACCTATCAGATTCCAAAGACTTACAGTTATCCTTTTAGTACAATACTAGTAACCTATTAACTCACAATGAGGTGCTTTATACTAATGCAGCATCTTAGTTAAGGTGAGTCATGTGAATCATATACTAATTATCCAAAGGTTATTAAAATCACATAGAAGTTTGCCCCCACCACGATGCTGGGGCCGATCTTGCCCTAGAGCAAATAACCTACAAGTGCTAGGTTAGCAGCTCACAGAGTACTGTGAGAGCATTCTGGCTCTGAAAACAACCATACCAAACTCTCATTATTGCTATTTTGTAATAATTAGGAAAAGATGCTATTTAAAAACCAGAATCATGGCTCTGACCATGGTACCCAATTATCCAGGAGGTAAGTAGTTCTAGAAATCTTGTCCTGCTTTGAATGCATAACAGTAAACAGGATCCTAATTTTTTTTTTCCTGTTAGCAATTTCCTTCCTGTGTGATACTTGTGTTGATCTATAAACTGGTGTAGTGACTAAATCCATAATATTTGCTTTCAGGATTCTCTAAAGCTGGTTTTCTGTATATGCTATGGCCATTAGCCCACCACCAAAATTACAAACTGCCTATATGACTTATTTCAAACATATAGACATTATAAAAACCCTTTTATAGCAAGTATAGTTCGGTTTTCTTTAATTGTTTCAGGAACAAATATCTTTTCAACGGCAAGCCAACAGCTTATCTGCAACTTGGCAGTTGTAACGTTTCCCAATAGCTGAAAATTAATTTGGTGTTCAAAAAGCAATGAAATCAAGAAAAACACAATAAGCAATTCTACTGCATGTTTAAAGTAATTGAATCAGGAAAGCAAAATTAGAAGTTTAAAGTGTTACAATATTTTATTAGTGCTTTTATTTTTAACTCAATTTCAATTTGGATGAGTATTTGTCTTTAATCACTCCTAAGAAATTTTTCCTACAGATTTGGCAGAATATGTCTGCCAAATCCCAACTAGACCAGACAGATTCAGGTCAGGAAAATATTCTCATGTGGACTATAACATAAGTTAGTGGAATTTTTTTTTTTATTATGGAAATTTCCAAACATATACAAACTAGAGAGAATAGTAAAATAAACACTCATGAACCCATCCACCCAGTTTCAACACTTATGAACATTTGCCCGTTTTGTTTCATTTATTCTCTCCCATCCCTCCTATATCCTCAACTTTTGAGCACTTTCAAGCAACTCCCAATATTCTACCCCTTTTCCATAATGACTTCAGTGTTTACTTCTAACAGATGAAGACTTCAAAAAAAATAACTACAATGTGATTACCGTATGTAATAAAACTAACAATAATTTCTTTCTATCATTGAATAACCATTTTTGATCACATTTCCTGATCTTCTCCTTCCAAATAAGTATTTTTTTACACTTGTTTTGATTAAATCAAGATGCAAACAAAATCCATGCATTCCTTTGGTTGATGTCATATATTTATGGGAAAAATATGGGTCTTTTGAAGGCAGGGAGACTGAAATAGGATAAACCTCAACTGAGCAAAATTCTCCTGTCATCTAATTTTTGTTTAGAGTTAATTGGCGAAGCCACAGTGAGCAGATAATTTTCTGTGGAGAACACCTCTGGAGGTGGGCGGGCTGCTCTGTGGACAAAGTTCCTGATCCTCTGAAGTCCTATTTCAATCAGAGCAGTTTTGTTTCTCTGTTTTATTTATGGGACATTCACATACAATTCAGCATTAAGCCTAGATTCAAATTCTTGCTTTCACTGGATTCTTTACACCCTGCACATCGCCTCCTACGCATGCCATGCCTTTTCTGCAGGCTCAGCACCCCGAAATCCTCAATTCTCAAAGTTCCACTGCTTAAGAGTTCTTTAACTGGCAAAATTTACATCTGTTTTAGGATGACAGATGGAGGGGTTCATCATAGGGCAACATCTAAAAGAGTTTCTCAGTTCCCCCCAACCCCCGCAAAAGAAAGAAAGAAAGAAAGAAAGAAAGAAAGAAAGAAAGAAAGAAAGAATAAGAAAAGAAAAGGAAAGAAAAGGAAAGAAAAGAAATCACTAGTCATCTCTTTAACTTGGGTTCTAGCTTCACCATGTTGGAAGTCATGCTTGTACATTTTCATGACAGAAGGAATTCCAAGCTTAATTAGTCTTAACGTAGATACAATGCTACTATGTTCTGAAATTTATTTTTCTGGACCATATTCCATTCGAAATGTCCAATTAGAGGAAGAGAATTTGCTGCTGCTGAAAATTTAGAAAATGGAGGATCTGGTATGTTCATTTATTTACTAAATCAATAAAAATTATATTTACATAAAGGTATAATAATAACTGGTTATCATTTATTGAACCCTTACTATATGTAAGGATCTGTGCAGGGCTCTTTATACATATCAGCCACATTGATCCTTAAACTAACCTTTGAAGTAGGCACCACTATCTCCATTTTAAATATGGAAAAACTAAAACTTATTTAAGTAAGTTAAAACAACTATCAAAAATTACAAAACCAGCAAGAGCTAAGATTTGAGTTCATGGAATATGAATCCATTTTCAGCCTGATCTCTTAAGTATTATTCGTAGAGCACAGCAATCTGGAATCTACTAGTGAATAAGCAGACTTGAAAGTCATTGAGGAAATCTTACTACAACAAACCTAACAATTAACATCCATGATACAGATTCTGAACATGATTTTTTTTTTTTTGGATATTTTGTTGAGAAAGGTGGGGAAGACTTTAATAGTATATTTATAAATGTATTGTCTTAAATGACCAAATAATTAATGAATTTTATCTTGAAAACACATTCATATAATTTATACAATACTGTGCTCTTAATAAGTAAGGTGTTATATGTCCTGTAGACTCTCAGCCCTTTTTAGGAGTAGATTTTAGAATTCAGAAGAGTAGCAGGGGCAGCTCTTTCTGCCCATGGATACTGTCCTCATGCTTTAATAAAACCACCTTTTTTGTACCAAAAGAAAAAAAAAAGAGTAGCAGAGTCTGTCACGTAAGTTTTGTTCTCATAATCATTTACAAAATAAAATGCTGGTCATAAAGAACCTAGGATTTACAGTTCTGTACACCTGGATTTGACCAGCTTTGCTACTTAGTGTTGTGTGACCTTGACCAAACTAATAAACCTTCCTAAATCTTTTTCCTGATCTGCAAAATAACACCCACTCCCTAGGCTTGTTGTAAAGATTAATCTGTAAAGCATCTTGTCCAGTAGGTGCTTAATATACATAATATTACTCACACATACACACACACATACACACACACCCCCCCACACACCCCATACCTTGTGACCTTTTTAATTGCTTGTTTAAAAATTTTTAAATCAAAATAAAATTATATAAATAAATTAAATTCATCATTAATTTTTAACTCTGCCAAATGTGATGCTCAGAAGTGATAATAGTAATCTCAACAATGGAAACAAATAAGAACAACAGAATAGAAATTTTGGAAAATACCCTATCATTCATTTAGTCCAAACCATCCGAAAATATAAATATCCTTTTAGTCTTTTAAACTTCCCCAGAGAATACATTGACCATACTGGTGTATAAAGGAGTTATTGAAATAAATCTACACAATATGTATTATTCAAAGAGCACAGTGAACTCTACTAGGGGAAAATTGGTATCATTTATTGTTTCAGTTCTCCAAAAGACTTTTCTTCTGTAGTTAGTTTTTTTTTTCTTTTCAGAGAGTCTCAAACTATATGGTTTATTACTAAAGAAAGAAAAAAAAGTATTTTATGCTAGCCTGAAAAGAGCTACTCTTAAGTAAAAATAAAGTAACTTATCTCACTGTTGCTGTCTTAACATCTTCACCATCACTCTTGTCCTTATCACTGATTTTTGGCAACATCATCATCATCATTATCAAAAGCATCTAATATTCTTCCACAGTTTCATTCCAAAAACCCTTACCATTATTAAGTTAGTTATTATTTACTATGTGCAAAATACTGTACTGTTCCTGAGAAACTTACAAATGGATATCCTAGGTACATTGATACATTTTGGTATTGATAAATATTGATAAATTTCAGCTTTTCATATAAAGATACTTTTGACTAGAAAATCATTTAGGTATACAGACAAAGCTGAAAGAAATTTGAAACATTTTTTCCTTCACTTGGTGCACTTGTAAAATTTAGTTGGATTAACATCACTAGTTGATAAACAAGGAACCTATGTTTGAGGTTGATATATAAATCTATTGGTATCTGCTTCCTTACCCCAAATTTTGTACATATAAATCAATTTATTTATTTATTTAATTTATTTATATTTTTTAAGTTCCTTTTAAGAAAGTTTATAGATACGTTAAACAATTCTCCACTGAATTAATAAAATTGCAGTTTGGGGATATGGCCTTGCATCAACAAAGATCTCATGGTAAATTAGTAATACAAAAATTAGTGATGATTAATATTCTGTCTTGCCTCTGTTCTCATATTGGGCCAATCTACATGATATGATTGAGTTGTGTTCAAAAGATATTACTAGCCTACAGGTAAGATTTTAAAATGCGTGTTCTCATCAAAATAATGTAAAAATGATAGGTGCCCAGATGAACTCACAAGATCAATTTGACCTGAAATCAGTGTAGTTCATGAAAATAATAGGACATTTTAACTGTACAAGAGATTTCACAACCACCAGTCTCAATTCTTTGTTTTACAAATGATATAACAAAAATGCAAAAAGGGTGAAGGATTTGCAACACCAAGCCTGCAGGAGAATGCATTCTAAACTTCAATTAGAATAACAAGAAACATCCCTGAAAGAACTGGGTCTTCACTAGGAAAAGGTTAAAGTCTCTAGACATAAATAATACAATTACTACACCTGCATGGAAAACATTGCTTGATTCTGTTGTTTTTGGGGGTATTATGTTAGTTTCAGGTATACTATGTACAACATAGTAATTCAATATTTTATTCATTATGAAATATTCAGCACAATAAGTCTAGCGACCATCTGTCACTATACAAAGTTGTTACAATATACATACATATCTACAATAAAGTTTTTTTTATTTGTTTTTTTTTAATTTTTTTAATGTTTTATTTATTTTTGAGACAGAGAGAGACAGAGCATGAATGGGGGAGGGTCAGAGAGAGAGCGAGACACAGAATCCGAAGCAGGCTCCAGGCTCTGAGCCATCAGCACAGAGCCTGACGCGGGGCTCGAGCTCACAGACTGCGAGATCATGACCTGAGCCGAAGTGGGACGCTTAACCGACTGAGCCACCCAGGCGCCCCTTAAGTTTATTTGTTTTAAGAGAGAGAGAGAGAGAGAGAGCATGCAAGTAGAGAAGGGGCAGAGAAAGAGGGAGAGACAGAACCCCAAGTAGGCTCCCCACTGCCACTGTAGAGTCTGATGTGGGGCTCCAACTCACAAACCGTGAGATCATGACCTGAGCCAAAAGCAAGAGTTGGAAACTTAACCAACTAAGCCACCCAGGCGCCCCTATGATAAAGTTTAACATTAAATTAGGCACAGTAAGAGGTTAACAAGAATAACTAATAATAAAATGGAAAAATTTAACAATATACTGTAATAAGTTAGGTAAATGTGGTCTCTCTCTCTCAAGATATCTTTGGGGCATTTGGGTGGCTCAGTCGGTTAAGTGTCCGATTTCAGCTCAGGTCATGGTGTCACGGTCTGTGATTTCGCGCCCCAAGCTGGGCTCTGTGCTGACAGCTTGGAGCCTGGAGCCTACTTTTGATTCTATGTCTCCCTCTCTCTCCGCCCCTCCCCCACTCACGCTCTGTCTCTCTCTGTCTCTCAAAACGTGAATAAACGTTTAAAAAAAAAAAGATATCTTACTGTACTGGACTCACCCTTCCTGTGTGAGATGTGAGAAGTGAGGTGATAAAATGCCTATGTGATGAGATGAAGTGAGGCAAATGTGACAGAGCATTAAGTTATTATTGACTGACTGGCAGTACCTCAGGAGAATCTTTACTTCCTCACCACAATTCACTGTGGTAACTAAAACTGAAAAGGGAACCAGTGGATAAGGGAGGACTATTGTATTCAAGTCTCTTGGGTTGTCTAGATATGTCAGAATCCTTCCAAACATTCTAAATTACTTAATAAGCTATAATTCCACTGGATATATTTCATGTTCCATTATAAAAAAGCGTTTTACTTACGTGTGCAAAATTTATTCATAGAACTGTATAAAGCACTCAGCTTTTAAAAGAAGCTGTGTGAAAAATGTGTTTTGGATTGTCTTCAATGGAAATATAGTTGAACATTAATCACTCTGTATCAGAAAGCAAAAGGAGCCAAAGTAGCATCACCTCCATCCTTCCTAACTTACTCTCAGAAATAGTTCTCTTCAGAGCACTGATCAATGGTAAATACAAAGATGACCACAAGAATATGACTCCAAAAACCAACAATTTGCAAATCTGTTTTGAATTACCACAACCCAGAGAAGAATAGTTATGCATTTAACTGAAAATTTAAAAATAAACTTATAATCATAGTCCGTTATTAATTAAGAACCTATATAGACATAAAACACTTATGCATGTAATTCACTTTATATTATATGTGGGTTGAATGGTTTACAAAGCCATAATAACTAGCTTCAAAACACAAATGGAACATTCTTTTTTTTTTCCCAATGGGTAAAATCTTTTTTTTCTTTTTTTCTTTTATTTATTTTAAGAGAGAGAGAGAGAGAAGGAAAGAGAGAGGGAGAGAGAGAATCCCAAGCAGGCTCTGCACTGTCAGTACAGAGACTGACCTGGCCTCAGTTTGAGGAACCATATGATCATGACCCAAGCCGAAAGCAAGTTGATACTTAACTGACTGAACCACCCAGGAACCCCTGAAATCTTATTTTTAATGAGATTTTAGGACACACCCTGGAGATCAAGGACACAATATGTAATTCATAAAATTATTCAACTTCCCCCAAGTATGTCTGACCTTGATCCAAATCACACAAAGAAAATTTTTACTTGTTTTTACATTTCCATTCTTCTATTTCTTTTCTTTTTTTATTTAATAAGAATAATGTTGCTTAAATGTTTCTTGTTTAACAGCGATTCTGCATAAGTAGCTAAATTTTATTTCTTAATTGTTCATTGTTAGAGAATCTTTACAGTTAAATGATGCTGGGCTCCAATCAGCAGTAACCATTAAGCAAAGGATTCACATGTAAAATGGGACCATTATAACTTATTTTACATATGATATTCTAAAGTAAATTGAGAGGCTAAGAGAAAAATTACCAGGTGTACTCACAACTGCAAAGAAAAGATCTTTCCCCTCCCCCCACAGTTCCGGAAACCAGCCAGGGCGCGCTGGTTGTAGTCTGACCTAAAGGCGGGAACCAAACAAGTTCTGCTGAGCGTTCAAATTTAAATGTCAACCAATAACAGCTCTGTAACCTCAAAAAATCCCTAACTTGTTTGTGCCTGTCTATAAAAGAAGCTGTAAGATCCTTGCTCGGGGCCTCTTAGCTTCACCGGCAACGAGTTCGCGGAGGACCGGGTTCGAACCTGCAATAAATGACCCTTGCCGCTTGGCTTTGACTCTGGACTCTGGTGGTTTGTTTTCGGGGGGTCTCTCGAATTGGGGCATATCATAAATAAGAGACTCTGAAAAAACTTCTGACTGTATGCTGTAAAAGGGTCACATGTGGCTTACAAGAACGTTTTGAGAATCCGAGTCATTAGAAATTTTACACCAAATTCTACTTTAATACATTTTTTTCATATTTAGAGATGATAGATACAGGGTGTTAAATAATATTCTGACTTCATGTTGTGAATTCCAAATATTATTTCAGGTTATTTTAGACTATTTGCTGGATTAGATAATTCATTTAGATTCAGTGGAGGGTAAAGAGGAGCCATGAGAGAAAAATCTAAAGAAGTCTACTGTCACTGTTCTATGGTCACATGTGCTATACCTCCTTAAGCTGCCAGGGGGTTGATGTGCATTGTCTCCGGTTTTACCCATGATGACTTGAGCAGATGTTACCACCCCCATTTTTAAGAAGAGGAAACTAAACCCCCAAAGCCATCCCAGTGGAAACGTGTGTAGCTCAAACTCATACTCACTTATTTTATTTTTTAAGTTTATTTATTTTGAGAGAGAAAGAGAGCATACAAGAGTCGGGGAGGGACAGGGAGAGAGGGAGAGAGAGAATCATAGGCAGGCTCCATGCTGTGGGCAGAGCCCAACATGGGGGCTCTATCTCAGATGCTTAATGGACTGAACCATCCAGATGTCCTTTAAATTCATACTCACTTTTAATCACTGTAGTAAGCAACGGCATATCAAGTATATTGGACACAGACTGGATCATTTTTTAACATTCCCTCCTCCATATGGTAAAGCTGTCCTCATTAATTATTAGAAAATGAGTAAATAATAATGGCCAGAAAAGAAATACAGATAGTGACGGGCGCCTGGGTGGCTCAGTCGGCTGAGTGCCCACTCTTAGTTTTGGCTCAGGTCATGATCTGGAGGTTTATGGGATTGAACGCCGCATTGGGCTCTTTGCTAACAACAGGGAGCCTGCTCAGGATTCTCTGTCTTCCCCTCTCTCTGCCCCTCCCCACTCTTATACAGTCTCTCTCCTCAAAATAAAAAAAACTTAAAAAAATTAGCATGAATTTGAGTTTCCCCTCCCCCTTTTGCTTTCTCTCTCTCCCTCTCAAAATAAGAAACATTAAAAAAAATACAGTAATGGGGCGCCTGGGTGGCGCAGTCGGTTAAGCGTCCGACTTCAGCCAGGTCACGATCTCGCGGTCTGTGAGTTCGAGCCCCGCGTCAGGCTCTGGGCTGATGGCTCGGAGCCTGGAGCCTGTTTCCGATTCTGTGTCTCCCTCTCTCTCTGCCCCTCCCCCGTTCAAGCTCTGTCTCTCTCTGTCCCAAAAATAAATAAACGTTAAAAAAAATTTTTTTAAATAAAAAAAATACAGTAAAAAAATCCTTTTTTTGAACTCTGTGTGTGTACAAAGTATGCACAATTATATATATATATATGTAATTGTATAGTGATGTGTATATATTATAGTAGTAAAAAGTTCAAAAGAAGAAAATAAATGTTATGGTACAAAAAGGAAGGATGTAATGGAGCACTATGTTAATTATATGAGTGCAACTTTTGAAAAAGATGAGTAAAACAAAACTTTACTGAACTTTTGACTCTCAGTTTTTAAAATTTTAAATAAAAATAAAAGATACAGGTGTTTACATAGGATGGGTTTACTGAAATTAAATTTCTTTGCCTTACAATCAGTGCTCTATCATATTGATACTATTTAAATAAAGGAATATATAGTACAATGCGGTTGGAGATATGAACTAGGTGATCTAGAATAATTCCATATCATTAAAAATTTACTCTAAAAAGTGATTATGGTTGCTTAGTTCTAGTGCATCAAGGACTAAAGCAAAGCAAAGCAAAGCAAAGCAAAGCAAAATAAAATAAAATAAAATAAAATAAAATAAAACCCACTGGTGAATTGGGTGTGTGTGTGCAGAGTAAACATCTTATTTAAAAAAAATTGCACATTTCAATAGATGGTTTGTATTGATTGCAATCTTTCTATAACATTTTTAGAAACGATTCTTTAGCATCAAAGGAAATAAACAGAATCAAATGTCCCATTTTTTATTTTATTAGGTAAAAAGCAGAAAAAAACTGAACTATTCCATTCTCTGAGTGGTTCCTGGCCATTCTGTGACCCTCTCGGTATGCTCATGAAGCCAGTTCACAGATGAATGCCATCGCTTGTGTCTCCTAAAATTGTTACGTTCTGCTTCTCCAGCTTCTCTGACGCTGTGTATCCAGACTCGGTGTCTCATTTTCTTAGCTCATGTCTAATCACCTTTGAAGACTCAGTCCAGAGATGCTATCACTGAATACTCACTGCTATTACCTCAGAATTTATTGAATGAAGGGTTGATCAAATGTACCTCTACAGTATTCACTGCGTGTTCTGGTCTTACAAGTTATTACACTCTTTTAAAATTTTGATTCAAGTATCTGTTTTTTCTCGACTCCTTGAGATTACTTATATTTGTATCCCTGTACCCATTTTCCTAGCACTCACCATACATTTGTGCAACGAATGTAGAAACTCCAATTATGTAACCCCCTCACCCCACACCAAAAAAAAAAAAAAAAAAAAAAAAAAAAAAAAGAAAGAAAGAAAGAAAGAAAGAAACAAATGCTGAGACAATGTTTTCCCTCTTTTCAGGTAATCAACACGATACCTCGCAATCGTTTCAAATACCAGGTGTTAAAAGACATGTGTCAGTGTGACTTTCCTTTTTCATTTTCTTTGTTTTGTTTCACAAACAATCAATATTATTTAAGCAATTATCCATCATATCCGGCAGAGCTTCCTTAAATATAAATTGAGTTGGCACAAGTTGCTTAAAAAACGACAGCAAAAATGAGGGTATTTCATTCAGTTCACTGGAGACTGATGGCCTCATGTCTTGAAGAAGGCAATACAAAATGCCACAAGTCAAATAAAAACAAGCTGCCCGTCCTCTGCCAAATCTCCCCTAACTTGAGGAACGGCATTTGCCTAGTCACCCGATCCATTTAACAGTATTTATGATGATCTATTCTGGGTCTGTGCTAGGCCCTGAGGTACAGTTTCTGTCCCCTGGAGCTGCTTTTTTGAGAAGTCCCTTCTTATAAACTCCTACATAGAAGTACACAGTCACGGCTTTCTATCTTCTGAATGTGTCTTGGTTCTAGTCGACCACCTGCTCTCTTCTCCATGCTCATTACTGTCTCCTCATTTCAAGCTCACATTGTCTCTAACCTCCTCTGGGACGTCCCTGGGTACAAATCTGAGGCAACCCCGCTTCTTTCTCCACACCTTTATGGAAGTGAGAAATCTAAAATACAAACCGATTGTGGCACTTCTGGATATAAGACTCTTTAGCTGTGGAATGGACCAGACTGGCTACATGAATAGTTTGATATTTTCATCATCTCCCCTGCCTCCAGTTATTTCCTTGGCCTTTAATTTCTAAAGCTTGTCTAAAGACCCATGCCCACCACCACCATCACTACTGTTAAGAAAAATACTTACAGATATGTTTTCATTTTCTGATATGAACTCTAGATCATTAAACCATGTTAATATTCTATTAATGCTCATTAAACAATAATCACTGATTTGCAACTTTTAGAAACTTGACCTATAGGTCAGTCTCTGGAAAAGGAATTTGGAGGTAATAAAAGCCAAGCTAAAATCATAGTACTATGAAATTCAGCACACAAAAAAATTGTTCTTCAAACAGAGATATAAAATACATTCACTATAGGAGGTAAAAACTTGGATATACTAAGCAAACAAATAGAGATTTGATCTTAGGAAAAATGAAGGAAAAAAAAGCCCTGGAAACTTGGTCTCAAGTTCATGGATAATTTAGAAGTCCAGTCGATATCCATTTATTCTACAAATATTTATTGAGTGCTGATAGCATATAAAGAAATATTCTTGGAGCTCAGAATATCCAGTCCCTGCCCTCAACAATCTCACAGACTCGTGAAGGAGATAACATATTAGCACATATGCACCACTCTAGTGGTCTATGCACTCTACTCCTTGCTTAGAATGCCCTCCTTCTTCCCCCCTGTGTGACATCTACCACTTTGTCAACAGGAAACAAGGCTCACCTCCTCCCTGAATCTTCTCTGAATTCTCATCATATAATCCCACACATTTTTAACCCATTGAACTCTTGGGTATTAATACCTGCACCACCCATTCTGATATGCATGTGTTGCTGTTAGTTCTTATTTAGAGGTAATCCTTGATGGCATCACTCATATGACACTAAGCACTGCAGACACGAGTGGAAAAAAGATGGGCACAGTTACAAGTCTCATGTAACTGAATGGGTAGCACAGAAGACAGTCCTTAAGTACTGAATTAGAGGTATACAAAATGAGCACAAAGACCCCAGGGTGTGATAGAATAAAATAAAATACAATGATATTTTGTATAACTAATATGAAAAGACACCAGAATGGCTTTACATGGCACCTCCTACATGGATTTCTTCTTAGGCAAAGAGTTTCAAAAGAAATCATGGCTAATCATCAAAAACTGTGGGAAACCTAACCTAACATCACACTGAACTTACTCACATATAGACAAACTGTAATTAAAAACCTTTATGGCTCAAATCTCCAAAGCAGCAAATTCATTTACAAACATGACAGTATGTAACCGCTGCTGGAATAGGTCACCAGGGGCTTCTCTGTTTTAAAAAGAACTGTACTTCAATAGGTGCAGTTAAAAAACAAAAACAAAAACACAGAAAAGTCTGGTGTCTCAAGGAGGTTAAAACAATACCAATTAACAACCCAATTCTAAGTAATAGCCACTGTACTTCTAATGCCAATGAAATATCAATCATTTTTGGAAAGTAAGGCCAGTGTCTTTATTTATTCCTAATAATTCCTGTATAAAATTTTCCTAAACATACCTTTCTGAATGTCTTTAAATTTTGCCCCACATGTCTGTGGTAGACAGGAGAGAAAATGTAAGTTTGTTAAATAGGAATACTTGTACTGTATATCATGTTTTTCAACTTCAAAAATCAGTTTTCCAACTCCAATTCTCTATTTCTCCCTTCATTACTCTCTTTTCAAAACAAATCCAAGAATGAGCTACAAGCTGTAAAATGATTCAATGGAAGAGTGGCAGAGGCCATATTAAGTAGGAAAAAAAAAAGAAAGCAGTTATCATCAACCCCAGTGCTTTCCTCTATAATTCTTTCTCAAATAGATATATTACACTACGAAAAAAACGTTACATGAACATGATTAAATTCACTCATTTATGTAATCAATTATATTAATCACTATCTATGCCGGGTACTTGGGGTCAGCTTGAAGTATGTGAGCATCTTGTTGATAATTTGTTGCTCCTTTGAACCAATATTCTTTAATTACTGAGGTTAGAAAGAAACTTGTTTTTTGGGGGCACCCGGGTGGCTCAGTCGGTTAAGCATCTGACTCTGGATTTTGGCTCAGGTCATGATCTCACAGTTGTGAGATCAAACGCTGTGTTGGACTCTGTGCTAAGCATGGAATCTGTTTCAGATCCTCTCTCTCCCTCTGTCCCTCCCATGATGGCTCTAAGAAAGAAAGAAAGAAAGAAAGAAAGAAAGAAAGAAAGAAAGAAAGAAAGAAAGAAAGAAAGAAAGAAAGAAAGAAAGAAAATGGTTTTTAATAGAAAATGTATGCATTTTTTGTTCAAAATATGGGATTTATTATATGAATTTATAAAAGAGTATTTATGAACCAGACAAAACATATCTTAGGGGGCATAGTAAACTGTTCACATAAGTCACCTGGTAAACAACCTTATGCCATGCATTGACACATTTCAGAATTTCAACTGATAGCAACTGCTGATTTCAAATAATACTCAATTCACTAAGCTAGAGATTAAAATTATCAGATGTAATATGGAACCTTCATTAGCCTGTCCCAATTGTTGTCAGAGAGATAGGTCAATAGAGGGAAAAGGGGATTTAATTTAGATGTCAGGTGTGTGTGTGTGTGTGTGTGTGTGTGTGTGTGTGTGTGTGTGTTTACTTCCACTTGTAATTAGACAGGGATTCTGGATAGGGGTGAGATCAATCTGTGTTTCTGTGGATTGATGTCTGTGCAGCTGCCTAAGTTCTGCTGGCCCTAAGATCAGACTCTGAAGATAATTCAAATATTATTGTCATCAAGCCAGTCCCTACTCTCACAGATATTAAGGTAATACACTTCATTAGAATGTAGACCATTGAATTGCAATTGAAAGAGAAGTAAAACTGAAGAAGGGCCACACTGGATATCAGACACTTGCTATTTCCCTGAGTTTTGATGCTTAAAAGGCATATTCTATTACTACATAGAAAAATTAATTTTAACTTTATCCTTAAAAAATCAATTCTTTGAAAAATGTATTTTTGTTTAAAGCTGACTGGTAATCTAATATAAAGCAGAGGTGATAACTATTTTAAGAATAATTTCATGACAAGACAGTTTCTCACTATATTGATTTTATACATAAAACATAGAGTAGTATACCTTAAGTTTCAGATTGTTGGTAATGACTTAGAGAAAAGGACAGTAAGAAAAATGAATGGTGATGAGGTATGGCATGTGTCTACTGTTTAATTTCTTTAAAGAGGCAGAGCTTGAACAACAGAGAAATGATGGATGATTTCTGTAGACTGCACTACTCAATAAATATATGAAGGCCACCTTGAGCTGTAAAATCTACTCTCGACAAAGTGAAAATTTTTTGAGCTGACCTGGGCTTGTCACCCTGAATGTGAAACTTGCTATGCTTTATAGCCACCTGCTAGTTTTCAGGCATTGACTAGTTACGTGGCAAGCATGCATACATACTGAGGAATATTCACAAGAACAAACATAACAAAAATGGGGTAGAGAGGAGATAATGCTTAGTAACATCCTTTTTCATGTCCAAATTTATTCCTCCTCCCTGTACTAGTTTGCAAAACTTTTCTCTTCTCTCTCGGAAAATCCACCTCTCCTGGGCTGTGTCCTAAACTTTGCCCTAAGGTTTTATTTTTATTTTTATTTTTCCTCCACTTTCAGCTCTCTGGTTCTACCTCCCCCTCTCTCTTTTCTTGATTCTACATTAGAAAACCATACTGACCTCTCCTCTTGATTCAATATTACATGACCCTACTGAATCATATGAAAACTTGCAAATATCTCAGGGAAAAATAAAATGAGTAGAAACAGCAATAATATAAGACAAAACGAGGAAGGCTAACAATGTTCATATGTTAATAAATATGCCCTTACCATACAAAAATTAGAAAAATATGCCTACTGTGTTTTGTATTGCCTTTTACTCTGTACTCAAAGATTTAGAAAACTGTTTTCACACTGCAAGACAAGACTCTAACACTTAGTAAAATTGATTTATTAATCAGAACAAGTATTATATTTTTGATGAAATAAAATGGTATGGAATAGAACAGAAATGAACACAATAAGGGAAGAGAAAAAAAGGTCAGAGACATCTCAGGAAGGAAGGGAAACTAAATATGAACTGGGGCAAAACATTCCTTCATGTGGATTTTAGTCAAAAAGTTTGAAAGTTTGCAATGATATTAGATGCTAAGCTATTAATTTCTACATAAAGACAAAAGCTCAATCCTGAAGAATGCTTACTCTAATGCTCTGTTAGAACTATTTCCCGTGATCCAACCCCATTTTGGCACAAATCATAGAGACAGAAAGGTAACTGTGGCTCCAATGAAAGTCCTTATTCAAAAGTACAGGTTGATATGTTCAAACAAGTTTGTGTGAGAGAAGTGCTATCATTGTTTATTTAGAAATAAATTTAGAGAGTAGGCTCATATTCCAAGATGATGAAATAACTCACCATTGTAGACAGCTACCTCCCAAGGGCAGAAATGATCTACAGCAGGGAAAGAATGAAGAATGTTCCTTGTATGTATTTTACCAGCTGTGTGAAACTGAATAAAGGTGGACATAGGAGTCTGAGAACATATATATATATATATATATATATATATATATATATATATATTTAGGTTGCAATTACATATATATGTATACAGACATATATATATGTAATTGCAACCTTTATATACATATATACATGTATATATGTATATGTAAATACATGTATATACCATATATACATACATATATATATGTAATTGCAACCTTAAAAACATCTACCTGAATAATGATATTTTTTTTTTGCTTTACAAGTGACTGCAGAAGTAGAATTTTTTTACTCAAATTAATAATTACCTTTTGGATCTCATGAGTTAAAAAGAAAGTAATATATAACCTATTTTGGTGACAATTTCTTTGTGTTAAGATTCAATTATTTCTTGCATTTATCGTATGAACCTCTAGGATGATAATTGTACTGAATTTACTTGCAAAACCCCATTAGTGTACATATGGTCTAGTAGCTATTTTATTTTTTAAGTGGAGTATAGGGGATAGAGTTGCCCAGGAATTGGATAGGTTTTAAACTAATAAATACAGACCACTTCCATTTGCTGACAGAATAAATTGAGAGATCTTCACCCATGTCCAAGCATTCTTGAGAACTTTTCCGAGGCAATGTGCAGTGACATTTGCAAGTAGAGTTTGAGACACTTGAGTTGTAACTCCAATACTAAGAGTCACTAATAAAAGGACTTTTGCAAGTTAATGAAATAAGCCTATCTCATTCCACTGTTACAAAGGGTTTGAGATAATAATGCAAACCCCTAGCATAATGCTTAGTGTAAGATCATCATGTTACTATTTATTTTTATACAATTTATGTGGCACAGCTGGGATTTAGTACTAGGTTTGTTTAACTTACAAATGCAACTTCCAATTCACTCTACTAATTGATTATCCCCATCATCATTTTCAGGTACATTTTTTTAATTCATTTATTTATTTATTTAGAGAGAGAGAGAGAGAGAGAGAGAGAGAGAGAGAGAGAGAGACCATGGGCTGGGGAGGGGCAGAAAGAGAATCCCAAGCAGGCTCCACACTGTCAGTGCAGAGCTTCACTCAAGGATCATCTCAAAAATGGCGAGATCATGACCTGAGCTGAAATCAAGAGTTGGACGCACAACAGATTCAGCCACCCAGGCACCCACATAGGTACGTTTGTAAGCATCTTCTTCTGACTCTCCTCCCTGCAGCTACAAGCATTATTCTCTCCTTATTATGTGCTTTTTAGAATGTATTATCTATACCAATGCTGTATTGTTATTGTTGCCTTGTTTGTTTTCATAGGTTTTTTTTTCCCCCTCAGAATGAGATCATAAGCTTCTCAAAAAAGAGAATACAATATCATCAATTCCTCTTGGCAGGTGTAAATTTACTCTGAGGTTAATGAAGCTCCTGCTTTGCATCGTGTCCTTCCAAGACCCTGGAAGAGGACCATCAATGTTTTCACAAGAATATATGGTTGGGCAACATTTGCAAAAGTAACAATTTCTTTTTCTTAAAGAGGGCTTCCCAGGGGTGCCTGGGTGGCTCAGTTGGGTAAACATCTGACTCTGTATTCTGGCTCAGGCCATGATCTCACGAACTGTGAGACTGAGCCCCATGTTGGACTCTGTACTGAGAGTGCAGATCCTGCTTGGGATTCTTTCTTCCCCTCTCACTGACCCTTCCCAGCTCATAAGTGCTCTCTCTCTCTCTCTCTCTCTCTCTCTCTCTCTCTCTCTCTCACACACACACACACACACACACACACACACACACACATACACACACACACACACACAAAATGAATGAATGAATGAATGAATGATTAAAAAGAGGGCTCCCCAAACTAGATCAGCTTTAAGCCACACAAAACCTATCTCCATTCTTACTGCTGGGCATGAACTCAAAGAGACAGTTTATTTATTTGTAAAGTTGTCTCCACTCTATTTTTTTTAAAACAAATTCAATGAGTAGTTCACCACAGTAGGCTATCAATTAACAGTACATCTTGACTTACTGCATACTTTCAGCAAACGGAGATGCACATTGCTTCATCTGTTCTTAATACTGAAGAACAGCTATTCTTGGAGTTGGTGATCAGATCAGCACTTAGATTTTGGAAGTAAAAGCAGAGACACTGCGTTACCAGTAAGACTCTGTGATTGACCATAAGACCTGACCTTTACTGCCCACTTGCATGTACCCACTGACTTTTGTCCCACATTTTCCTTAAATTCTTTCCACCTTAAGAACCTAGAGGGCAAAGCATCCCATGAGGGGAACTAAGATCACCCCTTCAAGCAATAGTGACTGCCCTGATGAAGAGTTCTGCCCAGCCATACTACCTAAACCAGTTTGAGCTCAACCATTGACTCACATCTGTACAGATGGACCATGGAGTGACCAACAGTTACCTATGCTTCATTATACTGCTAAAATCTCCACCCAAGGAGGAGCACAAACCTCATTAATATAATATACAATGTATATACAGATATTTCCCTGAGGTACATGCGTAGCCTAATGTCTGCGTCTATATATGATGACAAAACTCCCCTTTTGAATATTCATCCTAACCCTAAATAAAAGGAACCCATTCACCTTTGGTTGGGGAATCACAGTTTTGAAACTTATGCCCTATGATCTCCTTATTTGTTACAAATAAAGTTTCCTTTGTGCGACAACTCACCTGGTATAGCCTCTACCTGTAACTCATTAGGGAGTGAACTCACATTAGTTCAGTTACAATTGGAGACTATCAGTTTGGGGACAATATTTTTTTAATTAGCATAGATTTGATTTAGGACAAACAATGTATGGAAAAATGATGAACAAGCAGTTGTTTTCTTAAAAAAGAAGAGAATATATTTTTGATGTGGGAGGGATAGAATTGAATCCCCAAGCATGCTTTAGGGGTCAAAGGCAGACCACTCCAAGATGGGCCACTTTGGCATGAACATCATTTTGAGTTAAAAGCAATCAAAACCCAGCAGATTTGGGAAAAGTTATTTACCTTCCCCTCAACTGCCTGCTTGTACCAGGAAGAGAGCTATTAACAGAGATCCCTCTTACCTAAGAAATTTATCTACACAATAGGGCTACCTTTGTTTTCCAAACACCTCATTTCACCTTCCTATGAATGGTCTTCCTCCCATTTGCATACTCAGACCCTTCTCCTCTCCTTAACTCAGATAAGCATTGGTGGGTCCTTGTTTTGGAATTTCTGTGTCTATGTGGATTCCTTGTATATATTCTATTAAATTTGATTTTCTCCTGTCAATTTTTCTCATGGCAATTTGATTCTTAGTTCAGCTAGAAGAACTTTCAAAGGCAAAGAAAATTCTTCCTCTCCAATAAAGCCAACAACAATAATAATAGCAACAACAACAACGACAACATAATATATCAACAAGCAGAGTGTTTAAATGCTTTATAAACATTCTCTCTAAACCTAAACAATTCTGTGAGGCAGGTATTAATACCCTTATTTCATATAGGAGGTAATTGACGTTTAGCATTAAATAATGACACATGATCACGCAGCCAGTGAAAGACAAGCCAGCACTAAAACCCATTCTGTTTGACTTTTAACTGTTGTGCCTACTGCACATACGGCATACCAAAACTGAAAATCTTGGCTTATAAAAAAGTAGGAAAGTAGTTGGAAAAGTTCATTCATCATGAGCTCATTTCTAAGGTCAAATTTCTTAGGTGCATTTCAATGAAGTCAGATCCAGGCTCTGGAAACTAATAAACCTTGGATATATGATGCAACAACTTAAAATATTTTTGTTAAGTAATCATTTTTCACAGCAGTTAGTAGAGTGCTTACTAAGGCAAAACAATAGATGGGGCACATTTTTTAACTTGGGTACTTTTCAAGATAGCTTAAAAAATGATTTATGACTTATATCTCAGAATTGTGCCTGATATACTATGCACTGAAAACAATGTGCAGTTTTTTCCTGTATATTTTTTCATTGTGTTGTCACTGTTAATTGGTAGATACACTATCTTGGCTATCTCTCAAGCACTCTGCAAGGATTTTTGTTTTGGGGGTATTTATGAGCACTGTGCATTTTCTATAGACATGAAATTAAAAAAAAATTTTAATCCAATAAATTTAAAAATCTTTTGTGCTAATGACCTGGGTATCAGAGTATGAAGATAAATAAGACACGACACATTCCCTCAAGTGGTTTCTAATCTAGCACAATCATTGTCAACTAGAGTGATCATAGGAATCATCTTGAATGCTTTTGAAATTTGTGGAGGAGCTACCCCTAGAGAACCTTAGTTATAGTGTTGAATAGAACCCAAGGAATCTACATTTATAAATACCCCACTGATTATTACATGCCTTATCCTTCCTTTGAGAAACTGATCTAATAAAAGAGACCGACATAAATATAACAAACTACAATATAAAATATATTCAAATAAGGGCAATAAAGAAAATTATAAGGTAAGTAAAGACTATTTCCTTTCTGTGTCTTTTTTTTATTTAAAAATGAATCACTGTTAGAGTCATTCTTCACTTATGAAGAGAACTATTAAGACAAAGACATGAGCATCTATGAAAGAGGACTTCAACTACATCCACTTTGACCTCAGTCTGTCCTTCCTAATTGATTAATTATTTTTCTTTCCAGCCTATCTCTGAACTGTGGAGGGCAAAGCATCCCACGATGGGATCTGAAATTACCCTCTGGAGCAAGCCGTGACGCCAGCAAGACCCCACGTGACTGATCCCAAGAAAATGATTGACCTGACCTTTACTGCCAGTGTGCATATACCTACTGAGATTTGCCTCACATTTTCCTTATGTAAACCTAGAAGTATTTTCAGCATTTTGGAGACAGTCTTTGAGACTAGTCACTGCCTTTCTGGTATTGGCCTCACTGAAATAAACTCCTTTCTTGTTTCACCAACACTAACCACTTGTCTCTCTGCCTTTGCATTTTGTCAGCAGCGAGTGGCTGAAGCTGGTCTATTCGGGACTCCTGGAGCCAGACGCTTTGGCACCCTGGCACCCTGGTTATGTCTAGAAAAATGTCCCCTTCTTTTAACCACATATAAATTTATTTATACTACTATATAGTACATCCCTGACTGCTGACTAGAAAAAACTGTTCCTAGCTACAGAAATAGTTTTTCTGCTTTAAAAAAAAAATTCTGAGGACAAGTTTTATTCCATTGTGTATACATAGGCAATTTTAGTCCTGCCTGCATTGTTATTCAGTAATAATTGTTTCTTCCTCAGTTCTGTCTGGATATTTTATGTTAGTGTAATAGGAGTCTACTGAAACTCTGACATCTTAAATATATTATTATTGGAAATGAAATCAGTGTATCAATAGAATGAAATGTGCTAAAAACTCTACACAAAGCAAAGACATATGGCATTTGAATGAATGTGAACGCCATTGTGAGTAGTCAACTGTGGATGCTCAGTGGGATATCCTTATGGTTTTGTGTCTAGTCTTCATCCAATGTGGACTTTACACCTGGTTGAATGACAAGCTCTTAATCGAGCACAGCTAGAGACTGATTAAGTTAGTTTTTGACTACACCGCAATGTAATTCACTAGATTTATATAGGCATTAGTACCTGAAACAAAAGGGATATGAAGAGTTATATCAATATTAGAATGTTGAAGAGGAACAGCTTTTGGAGTAAAACCAACAGCTAAAATCAGTTGAAACATCAGTAGATTTATTTCTAACATCTTCCATGTATTTCTGTCAATTATCATGTCCAAAAAGCAAACGAAGTCTGCTATATTTCATTTATTTTAAGTATCTCATAAAAAGGAAAATAAAACCATAGTTTAGTGTATGCTTATTTAAATGAAGAGTTCATCTGTAATTTGAATGTGTTCTTTCAGAAGAACAGATTGCAAACGCCTCAGATTAGGAATCATCTCTGCACATAGCCTTTGGTATGATGAGGGCTCAGTGTATGTTCACTGAACAGATGAATAAAAGAATCCCTAGATTCAGGAATAAATATGTCAATAAAATATAAGCATACCATAAGACCCTATTTTCCTCTCTTTAGAGTTTTTTGGGGGGTTATTTATCTACACAGATCTGAACTATATAAACAATATAATTTGGGTATAAAAATCTTTTCTCATATCACAGAACATTCTCCTTTTCTTCTTTTGTTATATTTTAGTGTTTTTTTTTAAATGATAGTTCAAGTCTGTGGCTTTCTAGTATTTTTATTAATGTCAATTCTTACAAAAGTGTCACAAGCATGATAAATGGAGTAGCATCATGAAATACAAAAAAAAAAAAAAAAAAAAAGGTGATTTTTTTTTTTCCAAGCTCACATAACTACTTAAAAGCCCAGGAGAGCTTCTCCAGCTTCCACAAAGATATTTTGAATTTCTCAGTCTTCAGCGGTGTCTCTTTCCTTTCCTTCCTACATTATTCAGTGTTCATTCTATATACCACTTAGTACTTGAGGATGGTATTTTCATTTAGATTTCCATTTGCTGTGCCTCATCTATCCCCATACACTATTGACTCTTGAAAGGCAGAAACTTGAACTTGCCTCAAAAACAACTTTAATATGGATAATGTTCTCAATCACTGCAAGTGTCTAAAGTCAACTTGGATTTCTCCATCTCACCTAACCTCTCCAATAATGCCCAATCACTGAGACCAGAAGCATTATGCCTGATATGCTTCTTGATTCCATCATTTTCTGCTACTCACAGTTGCCATAGCATAGACAGTGACAAAAAATATGAATGTAAGTGAAAACTGACCCTTTCATTTAAGTTTAAGAGTCTGAGTCTAGCTATCGTCATTTTAAGATGCAACTCTTGGTGAAAATAGCTATCAGGAGGTAGAACTTCTTAGGGATAGGTTTAGATTTCTGATTACAATGCAGACCATTAAAGATTCCTGTTGGAGTCATTAAAGTGGTATTTTGTTGAGTACACTATCAATTTTTCTATTTAAGTGACTACATGAATTTCACTGATATCTCACACTGTCCTGAATTTCCATAATGCTGTACTAATACTAATTGCAACACTTCATAAAAATTTTGTCTAAAAATTTTTTGTCTAATTGTTCGCTGTACTAATACTGATTGCAACACTTCGTAAAAATTTTGTCTAAAAAATTTTTGTCTAATTGTTCTTGGGTTTTCAACTTGAAATCTCAAGTATTAGGTATAGAAGAATAACAGTTACTTAGAAAAAACATAAAAGAAAGAAGGAGAAAAAAAAACCTCACTGTCTTTAAAAATATTTTTCTTCATATAAACCTACCAAATAAATCAAAGGGAATCCTTAAGTTTCTTTAGATATTGTAAAATTGGCCAAGGAAGGTTATGGATGACTTCTTTGTTTTATTTTGGTTTGGCTGGTGCCCAATAGCACAGTCATAATAGGATAGTCAGAATTTGGTTAAATAAATGTTAAAATTGTAACCCAGTATAGTAACTCCTTGACTCATAATATTTGCTATGTAGACTTTAAAAAAATATTTTTTAATGCTTATTTATTTTTAACAGAGAGAGACAGAGCATGAGTGGGGAAGGGACAAAAAGAGAGGGAGACACAGAATCAAAAGCAGGCTCCAGGCTCTGAGCTGTCAGCACAGAGCCCCATGCTGGGCTGGAACTCACAGACCCCGGGATCATGACCTGAGCCAAAGTCGGACGCTCAACCGACTGAGCCTCCCAGGCGCCCCTGCAATGTAGACTTTTACATTACGTTTCTAATGAATTGCATGAATATATTCCAAAGTTGCCTGAATTCTGAGGAAAGATGAAAACAAATATATTCTAGTCCAGGTTGTTACTTACTGACTGTAGTCTGACTGATTTTATAAGACATTGAATCTCCCTGTTTTCTCATATGTAAAACTGTAATAATCATGCAATTTCTGCATGTGTCACAGGTATTGTGATAATAAAATGATATTCTGTATCTGTAAACATTTTGAAAAATACAACATGGGATAATATAGTTTTAAGATAATAATTCCATTTTGGACATCGGAACTGTTATCTCAATAATGATAGCATAGGTGTACATCATCTGTATTAATATTTTTAGATAAACAGTGTTTATTTATACATCCAAGTAACATTTATAGTGATATGAGATGTAGTAGGAAGGGAATAGGGCTTGGAGACACAATCATCATTATCAGCATTGCAATATATTCTTGAATTTACATTTCAGCTGTTACTTACTAAGTGTAAGATGCAATGTAAGTTTCTTAACTCTCTGAGCCTCAGTATCTCCATCTAAATCTTATGGTTTTGAAATATCTCAGAAAGATGTCTTTACTTCACTTTTACCTCCCCCCCCCCCCCCCCCCCGGTAGCTGAGACAATTCGGTGGCCCCAGTATCATTTCCTCCCTTTGCCCTTTTAGATTTATGGCATATGGAAATCCAGCTGGAATCTCCATTTTTTAAGGATTTCTTCACCTAAAGTAGTTTTATGCCTGAGTGCTCACCAACAGAATATGAGAAGCAGTGATGAGTACACCTTCCGTATCTCATCTTTAAAAGGAAATGACTTCTCTTCCTTTCATCCATTTCATCTTACCACAAATGGGAATGCAACTGTAATACAGATGAGTTAGATTCGATTATACAGTTAAGGCCAACAGCCTGGCCTAAGGGATGTCAGAACAAAGTAGCCCGTCAGGCCTTGTCTACCATGGGACTGTTATCCAACAGAGAAATAAACTTCTATTTTGCACCAACTTACATTCCCACCACAGATGCATAAGGGTTCCCTTTTCTCCATATCCTTGCCAAAACTTGTTATTTTTTTGTCTTTTTGATAATAGCCACTCTAACATGGGTGAGAGGATAACTCCTTGTGGTTATGATTTGCAATTCCCTGATGATTAGTGATGAAACTCTTTTCATGTGCCTGTTGATCATCTGTATGTATACTTATAAAAAAGAAGTCTGATTATATTTTCTGCCTATTTTAAAAAATTGGATGGTTTGTTTTCTTTGCTTTTGAGTTTGTATGAGTTCTTTATAGATTTTGGATATTAACTCCTTATCATACATGTATTAATTGTAAATATTTTCTCCCACTTGGTAGGTTGGGATGGTTTTCATTTTGTTGAAGGTTTCCTTTCCTATACAGAAGCTTTTGGTGTGATATAGTTCTACTTGTTTTTCTTGCTTTTGTCGACTTTGCTCTTGGAGTCAGATACAAAATAGCATTACAAGAACAATGTCAAAGAGCTTGCAACGTATATTTGCTTCTAGAAATTTTATGGCTTGAGATTTTAAGTTCAACTCTTTAATCCATTTGTGTAAATTTTTGTATACTGTGTAAGATAGTAGTCTAGTTTACCACTGTAGAAAACAGTACAGAGGTTTCTCAAAAAATTAAATATAAAACTAACTACCATATGACCCAACAATTCTACTTCTGGGCATGTATCCAAAGAAAATGAAAACACTAACTCAAAAAGGTATATGTGCCCCTATGTTCACTGAAGCATTATTTACAATAACCAAGATATGGAAACAAACCTAAGCGCCGACAAGTGAATGGATAGCAATGTGGGGTGAGTGTGTGTGTATATGTGTGTAATGGAATGTCACTCAGCCATAAAAACGAGTGAGATTGTGCTATTTGCAACAACATGGATAGGCCTTAAGGTATTATGCTAGGTGAAATAAGTATGACAAAGACAAATACTGTATGATATCACATATGTGGAATCTAAAACACAGAGCAAAACAAACAAACAAACAAAATGAAACTCATATATAAAGAGAACAGAATGGTAGTTAGCAGTGAGAAGAGGAAGTTGGGGTGGGTGAAATGGGTGAAGGGATCCAAGAGGTACAAAATTCCAGTTATAAAATGAAGACGTCCTGGTGTTGTAATGTATAGCTGGGGCCTATAGTCAATAATATGGTAGCGCACAACTGAAAGTTGCCAAGAGAGTAAATCTTAAGAGTTCTCAAAATTGTACCTTTGTATGGTGATAGATGGTAACTAGACTCATCATAGTAATAATTTTGCAATGTATACAGACGCTGAATCACTACATTGTACACCTGGAACTCATAATACTATATATCAATTATACCTCAATAAAAAACCCAAAACAGACAATCAAAAGCTCTCAATTTTGTTTAAGCCTCTGTATTTGGGGGGTCTGTCTGATGCATTATTTTTCTTTCTATCCTAATGAGATCACTTCCCTTTCTCTTTTTCTTTGCCCTTCACTTTCTAATCTTTTTTACTGAGTGCCTACCTGGTGCCAGGCATTTAGGTATGGACTTAATTAGAAAACTTACATAAAGTACTTAACAAAGTGCTTAGGACAGTGATGCTAGGTAAATGCTCTTCTTCCCTCACTAAACGTCAGGAGCTATAGGGACATAGAGGAGACATCAAATGAATAGGTCTGACCCTCATATGACCCTTAAACATAGTAACCAGACATGAATTAACAAGTGATTATTTTGAAATAGCTTACACACAATTATCTAATGGCAACTGGCCAAAGTCTGAATATGAAGGAAAAAGATGAATGATACCATTAAAGTGTAAGAGAGAGAATTTTTTGTGTATAAAAGAGAAAACTTCAGCAAAATCAAATTTCTAACGTGTAATAGTCAAAATATACCTTATCCATAGTTTCAATTTTTTTTTTATCAAATATGGTAAGTGTATTGGTTTTTTCCTTTCTTAATTTTTTTTTTATCAAATACGGTAAGCGTATCGGTTTTTTTCCTTTCTCATTTGTGTTTTTTTGGCTGATCTGTTTTCATATGAATGGGAAAAAAGCCTAAGATGAGGAGAAATGCTCTATAGTTACATCTATATTTTAAACTCAGCAATATTATTTTCAGTGAGAATAAACTTCATAAGAACAGATAATACCTGGTTTTGATAACCATTCTTCTCTCAATGGTTAGCAAAATATTTCGCCCTTAATAATAACAGTTCCAATAGGGTTTTTTCATTACATTTGTTATTATTAATAATATTAATACTGCTATTGAATGTTTACTATGTGCCAGACTCTGTCCTAATTACTGTATATGTTGATTCATTTAATCCTCTTAACATCCCTGAGAGGTAGGCATAATACTTATCCCCATCTTCCAAAAAAGAAAAAGCAGGACAAAGGGATTAATGTTCTCAAAATCATACTGCATTACCATGTAGTAGAACTGAATAAGTATTTTTAAATGCAGAAGGTCCACATAGTTTTGGTGATTCATTCCACTGAATGATTGCTTCCTGCTTATAAAAGAATTAGAGAAAAAAGAATTTAAATGAAGTGTACATATACCATACAAAATGGCTGAAATGAAA
Source organism: Felis catus (assembly GCF_018350175.1). Taxonomy (NCBI): domain Eukaryota; kingdom Metazoa; phylum Chordata; class Mammalia; order Carnivora; family Felidae; genus Felis; species Felis catus. The sequence continues at coordinate 57,106,462 of NC_058385.1, forward strand.
AAAAAAAGACTGATAATATTAGTGAGGATGTGGAACCAATCTAGTACTCATCCATGGTTGACAAGAATGTAAAATGATAAACCATTTTGGAAAACTATTTGACAATTTTTATGAGGGTTAACATACACATAACGTGGGATCCAGTAATTTCATCAATAGGTATTAATCCAAGAGAAATGAAGACGTTTGGCCCCAAAAGGATTTAAAGAACAATGTTCATAGCCACATTATTTATTATAGGCCCAGACCAAAAATACCCCAAATGTCCATCAAGAGGAGAATATTTTAGACAAATGCCTTGTGGTTCATACAATAGAATACTACTCAGCAATTAAAAACAAACCAAATCACAGAGCAAATTATTGACACACACAGTAACGTAAATGGATCTAAAAACTTTAAGTAGGAAAAAAAAGACCCAGTTCTAAAAAGTTCATAGTAATATTTCAAGTACATGCCATTCAGGAAAAGACCAAATGGATTTTTAGTGATAAAAATAACAACAGTGGTTTCTAGGGGAAGGAAGGAAGAGTTAGGGCAATTGATAGCAAAGGAGCACAAAAGAACTATGAAAGTAAGTAAAGGAATCTTCATTTAAAATAGAGTCAGAGGGGCGCCTGGGTGGCGCAGTCGGTTAAGCATCGGACTTCAGCCAGGTCACAATCTCGCGGTCCGTGAGTTCGAGCCCCGCGTCAGGCTCTGGGCTGATGGCTCTGAGCCTGGAGCCTGTTTCCGATTCTGTGTCTCCCTCTCTCTCTGCCCCTCCCCCGTTCATGCTCTGTCTCTCTCTGTCCCCAAAATAAAAAAAATAAAAAATAAAATAAAATAAAATAGAGTCAGAAAGCTCGGAAGGGGACGCTCTCACACATGTCCCCTTCATGTGTGAGAGCTGCAGTGGGCATAACCAGGAAGGAGGAGGAAGATTCCCTCCTTCCCCAGCAACAATACACTAACCACCTCTTGCAGCCAATGAGAAACTGCCACACCCTAGAACTCGGCTTTCTCCACTGGTTTTTGTTCAAAACAGCCCTCCTCAGTTTCCTCCTAAAACCTAATAAAAGCTGACCTTGCTTTGTCTCTTAGAACTTGCCCATGGTTTGCAGTAGTTTGCTTGTCTTGAGTTGTAATTCTTCTGCTATTCACAAATAAATTCATTATTTATTTATTTATTATTGCCAGGCAAATAACTGGCAATTTTATTTTTCAGGGTGACAAAAATTTCTTAGGTAATGAAAATGTCCTTTATATCGATCGGCATAATGGTTACAAAAGTGTATACGCTTGTTAAGAGTCACTGAGCTGCACACTTAAAGTCAATGTATCTTATTACATGTGAATTACACCTAACAATATATGAATTTAAAAAAATAAGCATACTATATTAAAATTAGCTCTAAGAAAGAAAATGATTCAACACCAGACATTGCTAAGAAGGTGGGGGGTGGGGGGTGGAGAATAACCCTCTCTGAAAGACTACACATAATCATTTTCCTGGGATGAGATAAAGGGAGTATAGCCTTTATTTTTATAGGTTTTATTTGCTGACCTTAAATTGATATTATTTTCCATGAAATCATGTTGCAAAATCAAGTGTAAATTTGATAAGCTAGTGTTTATCTTTTCCATTCATACTTTCACATAATGGAGGCTATAAAATTGCACTTAAAGAGTCAATGATTTTTTTTTTTTTTATCACGGACAAGTAACAACTTTAATTTTGGCATCGGTTAGATCTTTTATAACAGAAAATATTTTATTAAAAGCTTTTGTGGACAAACACTGCACAATTCCACTTATATGAGCTATCTAAAATAGGCAAACTCATAGTTAGGATGTTGGTGGCCCAGCACTGGCAGGGGGACAAATGGACAGCTGATGTTTAACAGGTATAAAGTTTCAGTTATGCAAGATGAGTAAGTTCTAGAGGTCTGCAGAACAATACTGTGCCTATAGTTACCAACACTGTATTGAGCACTTAAATTTTTAAGAGTAGATCTCATGTTAAGTGTTCTTATGACCACTACCACAACAAAACCTTTTCTTAAGCATTTCTAGGAAGAGGTAAACACATATTATTTTTCCTTATGGAGATTTTATAAAATTCAGAATTTAATTTTGCTTTTTTACTTTTTATCTATTTTACTTTTGAATCAACAGAGACTCAAGAGAGATCCTTAAACTCTCAGAGTGCATATAGCTTAGGAGGGTTAAGACCAGAATTTAAAACTCAGCAGTCTAAAGACAGAGTTTGAAATTCTCAACTCATTAGGTTATCCTGTGTCCCCTGAAAACATGCTCAGTAACAAACTGTCTTACCTAAACAAGCACAAGTATTTTTAAAAAAAACATTAAAAAAAGTATTAAATATGGCAAAACTCTAGCATAGCAGCCCTCTAATACTGATATTTGAAAGAGCCAAGAATCAAATACTTGTTACAGGATTCATAAACCAGGGGATCCTCAAACTTCAATGTGCATAAGAGAACATTCATTTTGTTATTTTATTATTTTTTATTAAAATCTTTTTTTAATGTTAATTTATTTTGGAGAGGGAGAGAGACCAGAGCACAAGCCGGGGAGAGAGAGAGAGAGAGAGAGAGAGAGAGAGAGAGAGAGAGAGAGAGAGAGGAAGACACAGAATGTGAAACAGGCCCCAGGTTCTTAGCTGTCAGCACAGAGCCTGATGCAGGGCTCAAACCCACAAACATGGAGATTATGACCTGGGCCAAAGTCAGATGCCCAAAGACTGAGACACCCAGGAGCCCTTAAGAGAACATTCCTTTAAGTTCAGCACTCTAAATAATTCTTATGCAGGTAGTTCACACTTTGAGACATACGGCTAAGGGCATTTAAAATTTTATATCTAGAAACGGATGCCATTTGAGTAGTACGCATCACATCCTAAAACAGAGTTCTTCATCTGTTTTCTACCTATGGCATTAAGGCTTCAGAATGAAAAGCTTTTGCAAATTTGTTGTGTTTTATAGTTTTTTAGATTTTATTCTGTGGTTATTTTGCAAAGGTTTTACAAGTTATTTTCCAACAGAAAATGCTAACATTTATTATGTATGTGAAATCTCTCCCTTTTACTGGTATAAAATTTATTTACAGTATTTTTAACTTCCATTAAAAACATCCAACAAATATTTTTAAGAACCCATACAAGGCAGAAATAGTTTTGTAAATTAAACCACTTAATTCCACAATAAACAAACACTTAATGAAAATTGTAATTATCAAATTTTAATTGATGTCATATGGTGCTAAATTTTTTCAAAGTGTTTGAAAGAATTGAAAATTATACCTGGAGTAGTAAAGGAGAGGTGAATATTCAAGGTGTTCTTTGTTACGAACTGAAGGGGATTTTGGGGATCAGGAATCTTTATGTGGAATGGATGTGTTGTTTTGTTCATATTCTAGATCCATTCACATTTATTTTTCTTAAAGTAAACCTTATATATATATTTTTTCTTCCTGCATTTCAAACCTCATTCTCAACCCCATATGATATGGGTGGGACTGGCTACACCCGTAGCCTAGGGGTAACCCTAATCAGTGTAATCAAATCAAAATTTCCCATTCACTGGCCTCAGTGAAGGGCCATCAGGGATTAAAATGTAACCCAATCAAAGTCCTTGAGATATCAAGAAGTATTTGGAGGAGCTTCTTGGAAGAAGAAAACAAGAGTTTTGTTTCATTTTGTTTTGTTTTCCTTTTAGTGTTTTTGTGTTTAGAAAAAAATCAAAAAGACTCATTCTTGTAATGGTGGGGTACAATCATGAGGTTTAGAACTGTCAAAAATGTTTTATCTCCAAGGAGAGAGAGCCAGGAGTTGTAGAATGCCAGGATGAGGGTGGGGACAGGAACAAAAGCACAGAGGAATCTGATAATGAAATTGACACTGTGAAAAGCTGAGCACAGAGACAGAAAACCACCAGGTAGTGGATGCCAGGGTTTTATCTGTTGGGTCAAGTACCCCCTGGGACCAGTGCCCTCTAAAAGTGTCAATTGTGTAAACAATGTATATTGTTTATTAAATCAGCAACAATGTATGTATTATATTTTCCAGGTTCAACCATTCGGAAGCTGTTTTGAAAGACTGACCTATTTGTCTTGAGATTTCAGACTTTTTTGAAAAGGAAATAAAGACTGTCTAGTATTTCTATTTTAAAAGACTATAGGGTCACCTGGATGGCTCAGTCTGATAAGCGCCCACTTCTGCTCAGGTCATGATCTATCTGGTGGTTCGTGAGTTCCAGCCCTGCATCATCAGGCTCTGTGCTGACAGCTCAGAGCCTGGAGCCTGCTTTGGATTCTGTGTCTCCCTCTCTCTCTGTTCCTTCCTGACTCGTGCTCTGTTTCTGTCTCTCAAAAATAAATAAACATTATTAAAAAATAAATAAATAAAACACTGTAAAGGGATTTAAAACACTATAACTGAAGTTCAATTTGTGTCTATCATTCTAATGTTTATTTTTTTGAGAGAGAGAGAGACAGTGTGCAAGTGGGGGAGAGGCAGAGAGAAAGGGAGACACAGAATCAGAAGTGGGCTTCAGGTTCTGAGCTGTCAGCACAGAGCCCGACACGGGGGTCGAACTCATGGACGGAGAGGTCATGACCTGAGCCGAAGTTGGACACCTAACCAACTGAGCCACCCAGGCACCCCAATTTGTGTCTATCATTCTATCATCTGAAAATAAAGATTTTTCTTAAACCTCAGAAAAATTAGAAAAGCGTAATATGAAATAAATAAAATATAGTATAAAAATTTATAATACGACTGTAGGCCAATGTTTTAGAATTGTATCTTGTTCAGGGCAGATAGAAGTTTCAGAGTACTTATATATAACATGACTCAAAGATTATTTTGATACAAATTAATACTATCTCCTTTTGTTTTAGTTATTTTGTATCAGGAATAGTTTTAACATTTACTGACCTGAAATATTTCAATGAAATACAAATCAAATATAAGACTTGCATTTTTGGGGGGCACCTGGGTGGCTCAGTCAGTTAAGTGTCCAACTTCAGCTCAGGTCATGATCTCACGGTTTGTGGGTTCAAGCCCCACATAGGGCTCTGTGCTGCCAGCTTTGAGCCTGGAGCCTGCTTCTGATTCTGTGTCTCCCTCTCTCTCTGCCCTTTCCCTGCTCATGCTGTCTCTCTCTGTCTCTCAAAAATAAATAAATGTAAAAAAAATAAAAATAAAAAAAAAAGACTTGCATTTTTTGGACATTAACTCAGAAGAGCTATCTTATGTTATAGATAGCCCACAATAAACATATTATGATATAAAGATGTTTCACAGAAAAAGTCAGTCTTTGAAAGTGATCTGTAAAATACTCAACATTTAAAAGCAAATAATTAAAATGATAGGAATGCTCTGAACTAAAAACACTTATCTAAAACACTGCTTCATAGTGTCTTCTTCCCCTTAAAAGTTCAGAGAAAGAACCAGGATGCTAAAACGGACCTCAGGAAACATCAAGTCAAATTCAGGTAGAAACACACTTACAATCTCCACTTAAACGTCATGAGTGAAGGACAGCTCAGTGGTGTGGTAAGGAAACCCATTTCTTGTTAGAAAAAACTTAGTTCCTAGACTATTCTTCCTTATTATGTGCCCAAACTGGTCTCCATGGATTTTCTTCCCATTGGTTTACATTATTTCCTATGAAGCTCCTGGGCCAGTAGGCCTCTCTTGAGCCCTTTCTGTTCTTTAATTCTTCCTTCCATAAAATGGCTCCTAGAAATTTCACTTGTCAACTTTCTCTTAGGAAAAAAAAAAAAAAATCATACTTTTTTGTTAACAATAAATTTCTTGACTTAACACGCTTAAAAAAACTAAACCAAAACTTTTGGACTGTCCTAGACTCATTTGAACACTGGAAGATGTATGGCATTTAAATCCCAGTCCAATATCTCCACTGTCTCCAGTTTCCACTATATACCATATGGTATTTTTTGTCATGCTGACCACCTTTTATCAATTATATATATGATATATTTTATCTCTTAATCTATATTGAAATTTATTTTAAGACATTTAATCAACATTTGTTGGAAAAAGAAAAGAAAAAGCTAGTCATATCACACACGCTGCAATTAATTCATAAGTATCCACGTCTGAGAATTTATGTTTTTTTTTTTTTAATAAAAACCTTAATGACACAGAAATTTTGGAAACACTTTACTCAGAAGAGTCTTATGAAATCATGTAAGTATTCACCTGTTTTAACTACATTTCTTCCTAGTTATTACTGTTCTACAGAAAAGTCAGTGCATATTTATCTTTTATTCAGTCAGTTTTATATCTTTTAAAAGCTTCATTTGATTTCTTTGAATGTTCTAATGTGTCATTGTATCAATTGCAAGTAATGATATTCTGCCACTTTCTGCTCAATATCCATATTCTTGTCACATACCTTATGACATTTCTAAAATAAAATTGTATAGTAAGGCTTGCAGGCATCTTTGTTTCATTCTAAAGTTCTAACAGGAATGTTTTGTAGATTCACCTAATTAGTAATACACTCTGACATGGCTAAGAATATATTTTGTAAATTAAGAAGAGATATATATTATAGATATATAATTATATATAAATTTAGAATGTAAAGAGATATTTAAAATATAAACATCATGATATATTTAAATATAATCATATTAAATATTAAATACTAATTATATTTAAATATCTCTTTAAATTCTAAAGTATTTCTTTTTTTTATAATTTTTTTGAAGTTTATTTATTTATTTTGAGAGACAGAGAAAGAGAGCAGGGGAGACGCAGGGAGAGAGAGAGAGAATCCCAAGCAGGCTCTGCACTATCAGCCCAGAGCCTGGTGTGGGGCTCTAACTTACCAACCATGAGATCATGACCTGAGCCAAAACCAAGAGTCAGACGCTTAACCAACTGAGCCACCCAGGCTCCACCTAAATTATTTCTCAATTTAAAAAAGAATCTTCAAGAAACTGAAAGAAGAGTCAAATATATGTATTAGAAACCCCAACACTGCAGAGATTCTTAAATAACATTATGTTTCTGAATGCTTGTTACATATCATTTGTTCCTAAAAGTACATGCAACACTTTTAAACGTTGAAAATAGTTTTGTCGGGGTGCCTGGGTGGCTTGGTCGGTTAAGTGTCCGACTTCGCCTCAGGTCATGATCTCGGTCTGTGGGTCCGAGCCCCGCCTCGGGCTCTGTGCTGACAGCTCAGAGCCTGGAGCCTGTTTCTGATTCTGTGTCTCCCTCTCTCTCTGCCCCTCCCCCATTCATGCTCTGTCTCTCTCTGTCTCAAAAATAAATAAACGTTAAAAAAAAAAATAAAAAAAAAGGAAAAGAAAAGAAAATAGATTTGTCAAGTCAGAGAAAAACAGATATCATATGATTTCACTCATGTGAAATTTGAGAAATTCATCAGATGAATATAGGGAAAGGGAAGGTTAAGTAAGATAAAAATAGAAGGGAAGCAAACCATAAGAGACTCTTAAATACAGAGAACAAATGGAGGGTTGCTGGAGGGGAGGTGAATGGGGGTATGGGTTAAATGGGTGACAGGCATTAAGGAGGGCACTTTTTGGGATGAACACTGGGTGTTACTCTTGAAGCCAAGACTATAGTATATGTTAACTAACTTGAATTTAAATTAAAAAAAGAAAGAAAGAAAGAAAATGGTCTTGTCAAATGTGTGGGAAAAGATGGACTTGATTATTTCTATTATGTGGGAATAAAAGCAAACACAGTTAATGTTTACTGAGCATTTTCTACATTCTGGGTACTTGTATGTAATTACTTTATATGGTAAATTCTCCTAACAACTTCTATAAGATTATTATCTTCATCTTATAGATGAAGAATCTGAGGCCCACAGAGGTTAAGAAACTTGTCCAATGTTTCTATTAAAATTAGAAGCTAGACTTAAACATTAGGCTGCCTGAAAACTTAAGAATCACATTACCAAAGGTTAATATGATCTCTGAAGAGTAAAATGTAAGACTAATTGCATTTTCTTACATTGTAATTAGTTAGCAGAATTGTGCATATCATACATAGTTTGAACCACCAGAATATGGAAGCTTTAAAAATTTCACGTCCTTAATGGAAAGATGATAAGACAAAAAAACAAAAACAAAAACCAAAAAGCAACCTGAAGAAGCTGAGATGGTTGTAAACATCCAGATATATAAGCTCTTTTAATAATTTTGCTGATGAGAACACAATGATTTCAAAATACCAACCTAACAAACATTGATACAATTTTATAAATTGACACCGAAGCTAAGATGTCATAAGTGAAGGGTGATACCCAATGAAAGTTGAAGATTAATTACTTCTTGGTCAATCAATATGAGGATACAATTTATAGAACAGCATGGTTTAGGTTGTCATAGTTTGAAACTGCAACTGGAGAGTGTGATGCTAAGTGAAATAAGCCATACAGAGAAAGACAGATACCATATGGTTGCACTCTTATGTGGATCCTGAGAAACTTAACAGAAACCCATGGAGGAGGGGAAGGAAAAAAAAAAAAAAAAGAGGTTAGAGTGGAAGAGAGCCAAAGCATAAGAGACTGTTAAAAACTAAGAACAAACTGAGGGTTGATGGGGGGTGGGAGGGAGGTGAGGGTGGGTGATGGGTATTGAGGAGGGCACCTTTTGGGATGAGCACTGGGTGTTGTATGGAAACCAATTTGACAATAAATTTCATATATTAAAAAAAAAAGAAACTGCAACTTATTATCATTGAAGTATTTTATAAAATGATTTTGCACTAAAAAATAATCTTCAGATTGTAGTTTTCTAGGAAGACTTTGCATTCAGAGTCAGAATATTTTGGCTTGCTAAAATTAGTAGTCTGGACTATTTGGCACATACATTTCTCTGTGTAAATCAACAAAATGTCATCTGACTTATAAATCAGGCTCTTGTGAGTGTGATTGAAGAGGCTGAGTCCCGAGAGACATTTTCAAACCTTGGTTTGGAAACAGCAAAGCTGAGGACTGAACTCCAGGAGTTCATCTCTGTAGGAGCATCCCATGAGGCTCTTGCTGAATGCCTCTTTCCTGTAATTATAGGAAATGCTTTTGAATTTGTAGTTGACTGGCCTGCAACTTCTATCTGATGGCATAAACTTTGCTTCAAAACAGCAATTGAGTTCAATGATGTAGGCAATTGCTTATACTTCCTTGTGAGATTGTCAACTGGCTAAACATTTCTGGAAAGCAATTTAGAGATATGTATCATCAGGAGCTTCAAAAGTTCATGCCCTCTGACTTAGAAGTTCCTATTCTGGGATATGTGTTTATTATGATGATATTTGTAAAGGAAAACAAAAAAGGGAGGATGAGAGATGATCTGAATCATTTATAGAAATGGTCTTACAGAAATGGTTAAATAAACTATGGAACAAATAGATGATGGAATAAATATTATGCAACTTATTAAAAATCATGTTGAAACATATTTAGTAGCATAAGAAAATACTTGATTTATAGTTGGCTAAAAAATAGGACTTAAAATAATATATATTTTAACGTTTATTATTGCATTAAAACTAACCAAAAATACTAAAGAGAAAAAGGCTTAAATGTTTAAAGAAATTATCTCTAAATGGTGGAGTCACGGATGGTTTAAATGATTTTCTTTAAATTTTTTTAATGTTTATTTATTTTTGAGAGAGAGAGAGAGAGAGAGAGAGAGAGAGAGAGAGAGAGAGCATGAACAGGGGAGGGGCAGAGAGAGAGGGAGACACAGAATCCAAAGCAGGTTCCAGGCTCTGAGTTGTCAGCACAGAGCCTGACATGGGGCTCAAATTCACAAACCTTAGGACCATGACCTGAACCGAAGTCGGAGGCTTAACAGACTGAGCCTTCCAGGTGCCCCATGGATGGTTTAAAATAAGCTTTTTCTTTGTGTCTTCTATTTTCTTTCTTTTTCTTTTTCTTTTTACAATTAATATAAAATATTTAAAAATAAGCTAAAAATACAACTTTCTAAATGATCATAGAAGCACTATTCTTAAAGGCTTTAGAAAACATTCAATGTGATTTAAAAGTAAAACTACTCTTTTTTAAGTGTACTTTCTGTTTTTCAGTTTGCTTAATTAATAACATGACCTTTTAATATTGTTCGTGAATCAAATTACTCATTATTTATAAATGCCATCTTTTAAAAGTTAGATTTTTAAATTTGGATTTTAATAAGGTGTTTCTGTTTTATTGGTTGTAAAGATATTCATTATTTAGAACTTTTTTTTAAACAAAGCTTGGGATAATTTATTATCTTGGTTAGATACAAATTCTCCCCATGACATCTGCTCATTTGGCTTACATTTCCGCCACTGAACCAGAGACTGAAATCCTCCCCAGCTGTGATTCATGATCTGTTTATATACAATCTGCCAGACCACACTGCCATAAAGCTTGCAAGATTCTCAGGTAAGAGGAAAGCGAGGTTATATAGCCTATCCTAGACTTCCTTATGCTATACTGTTTAAATCTTAGCAAACTACAAAGTTGACCTTGGGTATAAAAGAATGAGAAGTTATAAAGTGAACCCATATCTGGGGGTTTTGAAACATTATTCTTCAGTGCTAGATTCAAGTTTTTAATAAGTTGTTGGCAGATGAAGTTAAAATACGTACATTACACCAATACACTCTTAGCTTCTTGAAAACGTGAGGATCTTTAATTGAAGAATAGAAGAGCGGATGTGAAAAAATAATTATGTTTAAGGTATGACATATCACTTCTGAAAATGTATGCATACCATTTAAAAAATTAAGAGTAGGCAAAAATGAAACCATGTTTTCTAAGCTAGCAGAATTGTGATTAAACTTTCCTGATGTACCATACTGGGTAGAAAGGGAAAATTTCATTGAGACTTTAAGGCATTTTTAACTACAGCTTTAACCCTTTAAGGGGCCATTTTCAGCGTTTTCACATAGCAAAGGATTATCTGGTAATTATAGTCCACATATGTTACTTGTTTAAATAATACATTTGTGAGGGGTGCCTGGGTGGCGCAGTCGGTTAAGCGTCCGACTTCAGCCAGGTCACGATCTCGCGGTCCGTGAGTTCGAGCCCCGCGTGGGGCTCTGGGCTGATGGCTCAGAGCCTGGAGCCTGTTTCCAATTCTGTGTCTCCCTCTCTCTCTGCCCCTCCCCCGTTCATGCTCTGTCTCTCTCTGTCCCAAAAATAAATAAACGTTGAAAAAAAATTAAAAAAAAAAATAATACATTTGTGTCTTTAATTACTGGTTTGAGAGCCCAAACAACTAACCTGTGCACATCTAACATTATTCCATGTTATGGCCATATCAATATGTAAATGAATTGGTTCACTTGAGTAAATAGGGAGCTTCAACCAATTAAAATCAGACATAAGCTTTTACTTATCAGGACATCATCGTAAACAAAAAACATACACTGCTCAGGTAATACACTATACAGATAAATCAGAATAAATGATTTTGTGTATTTTAAATTTACTTTTCCGTTAACTATTATTCAGTTATTTCTATCACTGAAGCATAAATTATAAAATACCTCCTAAAATATTTTGTAGAATTGTATTTCCTGTCTTCTGAACCATAATCTACATAATATAGTGAATAGGAAAAACAAATTCAGTTAAGAAAAAAAAACAAAAAACAAAAACAAACTGACCTAAAAGAAGTGATGTTATTGAAAATCCCAGTTAAAATTAAGCAAGCATTTGGTACATATGACATACTATACGAAATGCTCCAAATAAATGGTTTCTCACCAGATTCTTGATTCTTAGTAGAAAGCCATTAGGCTGGAATAGTTATTTCCTCAAATTAAAAAAAAAAAAAAAAATGACGAAGTAACTTGATCAAAGTAACCAGCAAGTAAATGGCAGAACTGGGATGAACATGTGCCTTTACTAACCTCCAGGGAAATAGAGCATAATAAGGAGGTCAAGATATAAACAAAGTATACAGAAAACAAAGTATAAAGAAATTTACAGAAAAAATAGAGACTTTTTTTTTTCATCTGTAAGATGAGGAAAGTGAAACCTAGAGGTAATAAATGACTCATCCAGCTTTCACATACCTTAACAGACAGATGAAGATTAGGACTTGGTCTTTGAGTTTCTAGAAGGATATCATACCTATTCAAATCTATGGAAAGCTAAGTAGTGAGAAAATGTGAAACTTACATAACATCACACAGCAGGCTGCATTAGTGGGAAAATGATCCCACATAATTCTCAGTCAACTCTTAGTGATACAGTTGGGGATTAAAAAAATAAAAGATACACATGTTTATATTTACTCTTTATTACAGTCTTATTTTTTAAAGAATACTGGTGAAAGATCAATTGATTTTTAAAAACATTTTGTACAGAAAGATGTAAATTATCGACTCAAGAAGAATCCAGTTTCATCTCCAAAAAACACCTCCGCCCCAGCTCCTGAGATTATTTGGAAACAAATTCCAGATATCATATCATTTCCTAAGTAAATATAGAACACAATTTTACGGAAGACAACCTGGGTGGATGATTATGTTTTAAATGTCCTGAAAACAAATGAGTGGTAGAGAGCTAGAAGAGAATGTCTAATAATATGCCTTATAAGTAGATAAGAATTGTGAATGTGGACTTTATTTTTCAAATGGGAAATCCACAGAACAATTATAGCAGAAGTCAGCAAAAATGGAAGGTAAATCTTACAAGAATTTGGCAAATTGGTGAGGGCAATCATCGGACAGGCAAACCGAGTGATAGGCAGTTTGCGGAGCTCAGGTTTCTTTCAATGAAGGATTCTAGTATTCTTCCTAAGTGCAGTCAGCACTGAGTAGAGGCCAATGGTCCTGTGGAATACTATTAATAAAACATGTATGTACTTCCTGGGGTAGAGGGGAGTCTACTATATGCAGAAACAAAATGGAATCAAATACTTGTTCATACTCAAATATATATTTAAAGTAGTGTTCTTGAACTGTTATATTTTCTTAAAATGAGTCAATGAGAAAACAAAAACACCAAAAAGATTATTACTAACCTTTACACGGCGTCCTACACTTTAAACATGAGCATGCATGTCCAGACATCAGAAAAGGCCTTGGTTTCAGGTCTCATTGCTGTGTGATATCACTTTGCCCTTTCTCCTCATAATTCTGTTTCCATCACACCCTCTCCAGACCATGAATTACTCAAGAATATTAACTCTACATCTTTTATTCATTTCTACTGCTCCCTGGAGTCAGTTTCCTCCCTTCTCCCACTGCCTAAATTAGCCTTCCCATTATTTCTCACCTCTGCCTCTCAAATAGCCTGTCTCCCCTGCCACCAATGACACACCTAAAATGTCCAGGAGGCTGTATTTTTCTGCTTAAATAGCTTCATTAGTTTCTACAGCATACATGCTACATTTTACCCTCATACTCATTCTCCATTCTACAAAATATTTTAATCTTCACTAATCTCCCTAATCTAAATTTGATCCTTCTGATCAAAGTTGCACTGTTCCCTCCCATTAGCAGAATCTTGGGGTGGTAATTGCATATATGTGTGTGTTTGAGTGTATTCAATTATATTTACTAGGTGACAAAGTATTTAATCAACGTGACATGGGACCAACCCAGTCAGAATTGATGTTAAGCTGGGTATTATTCCTTTAGTTGCTGGGGGAAGGGCCGGGGAAAGTGCTCGGTGGCCAGAGGGATGTGGCATTGTTCAGGAGATTGCCAACAGCAGGGAAATATATCCAAATTCGAACAAGTGAAATGGCTGTGCCAGTATGTTCCAGATGAATATTATCCTTAGACTGCCTGACTACAAAAGTAGAGTATATGCTAATGAGACCAATTAGGCATTTCTGTTTCACTGGGCATCGCATACCCTCAGCCTAGAAAATGTCTCTCTGAAGGAGAGTAGGAAGTCAGTAGCATTTTTGAATTGATTTAAACGTGGCATACCAGCCTTCCATAATCTGGTCTTTGTCTGCTTCTCCAGTTTTAAGCATATTAGTTTCTGAGTGCTGTTCTGCTCTTCAGCCAGAGAGAAAAATATGCAGTTCCTTTCAGAAACTATGTACCATATATCTATGTCTCTGCTTGTGTTGTTTTGTCTGGCTGGAATATTGTTCTTCAAGTGGCTAACAATTGCACATTCTTTAAGACTCAGGCCACACAGTATTTCATCAGGTAAATGTTTCCGACACTGGGACCGCCACATCCCAAACCTGCCATCGGTCTGTGTTAGGTGTTTCCCTGCTATTTTTCCTTAGCATCCTCACAAACATCTCTCCCAGCAGTTTCTGTGATCTTTTTAAATAAACTGTTCCATTATCTGATGCCTTTCTTATGATCTCCTGAAGGGCAAGAACCATTGTTTATATAACCTGTATACTCAGATTCTAGCTCAAGGCTTAGTGTATACACACTGTTTATTTAAACAGTTGATACAATTACTGAATCATTGCCACTTACAAGCAAAATACAGGCCTCTACCCACCATGTGGTTAGAATTAATAGTAGCTTATTTCTCTGAAGTTAGAGATGGTGGAGAGAAGCAAAGGGATGAGAAAAAGGGTAAGGAAGTCATTAAGTTTCCATACCTTTTAACTAAACCTACAAACATATTACATTGAAAATCATATTCATTCCACAGATGAATTTTGTTTGGACCATCCTGTGTTTTAAACATAGAATGCAACTGCTTTCAAGAAGGTCAACTTTTAGTTCACCACAGTAATGCCGTTCCTTACAATGCCCACATCCTGATTTCATTTATATCATGTATCATTAAATCAGTGTTTTTAATTTGAATTTTAGTTGGCAGCATCCGTTAACATAAAATAAATATTATACTAGGTATAAAAAATACATTATATAAAAGGTTGGTAAGAGGAGCTGTATGACAGATGAAACTTTGATAGTTTGGTTATTTCAGTAGGTAACAACAGCTTTTGTGAATTGGGAAAATATTCTAGTTACACATCTGTCTTGGAGTTTTACCTTCTCAGCAAAAGCAGCTGGGTTGATATACTAAGAGTTTATATAAACTTCAAGAGAATAGTAGTTCAATCCCTTTTAACTCAGGGGCTGGAATAACACTTCTGTAGTGTGCATTGTGCACCATGTATTTGTATACTGACCACAAAATAAACGCCATCAATCCCTTAACTTATTTGAAGTAAAATTTACTGAGTTTTCAAATAAATAAACTACTTAAAAATTCTAGTTATTTTGTTGGGTCTAAAGCAGATAAATTAAATCATAAGTGGCCAAAACAGGAGAAAAAATCGTAATCGGTACTGGATTGCAGTGGTAAACAATTAGAGATCATTCTACCATCCTGAAACATCAGTGGGAGAGTATCAACAATGATGGGTATTCCATGTTTACAAAAGGCTCTGCCTGCAGCATGCTGTGTGTTTTTGTGAATCATTTATCTCCTAGCTTTAATCTGTCATAGTATGAGATGTTACAAATGTGATTCTGCATGACAGAATAATGAAACACTAAAAAAGATTGTTTAATGACTGCTCCATAAAAACTTTTCCAGGAAAAACTATGAATACATTTAGAAAACTGGGTTTTTTTTTTCTTCTCATAATTTCAAATATTCTCCCATATTGGGATCTTAAGGGAAGACCATCAAATTTACAGTAAAATTTTGTAAGTATATGAATATTTGAGTTTATCTAAGGAATTATTTTGTAATTAAATACAAGTATGGGAACAGAGTAGAAGATAATTTTCTAACATTTGTAGTGACTGAAAAATGAGAAGTGCCCTCAAAAGTACTTATGGAACTTTCATGATAGAGGTGACAAAGTTAAAGACGACTACCCAGGACATTCTGATGCATTAAAAATCAGAAAAGAAAACGAAAGAAAGTTTAAAAAGGGCAATGTAGAAAAAGACTGTTACATAACTTACTTTTTCAGGAACACACAAGATTCAGAATTTATACTAAATTTATAGTCATTTTTGTAATTAACTAAAATTACACAAATCCATGTAATTCTATGATCAGACTTGAATTTCAGAATGGTTGTTAGTACTTTCCTATATTTTACTTCTCTAGCTGCCAATGCATACTCTTTGAATTTAAATGTAAATTGCCCCCATTTTTTTTTTTTTTTTTTTTTTTTTTTTTTTACTGGGCAGGTCCTTAGAGACCATTGAATCAGAGCTTCTCATAGGTCGAACAAAACAAAACAAAACAAAAGAAACCACCAACTGAGGTCCAGAAAGCTTAAATAACTTACTCGAGTTTACACTACCTACAGAGGCAGATAAAGACCACAATTCAGACCTTTGGTCTCCCGGTTCAGTTTTTTTTCCCAGTTTTCCGCAATAAGTGTCCAATCTTCTCTTCAGTTTATTTTGGTTGCCATCATTGACCCTATGACTCTGAACTTTAATTCAAAATAATCTTCAGCAATCTGATGCTAATTGGTACTAAACAGACTGATGGGGGCAGCCACAGAATTTATCATCTTGATAAAATACAGCAAAAAATAAAAGTGAATATGAATGGGAAAAATACTAATATAGTGATACATAATCACCATTTAAACAAATTATTGTAAAATGTCTAGACTTATATTTCTGCACTATATTTTTCAGTTTTCTCCTGAATATTTAAGCATAAATTATTTCCTATAACTGATTTTTTTAAAAATGAGAGAAATGTGAAACATCAACATTCACACCCAGTATACAGTCAATGCAAATATATACTTATCATAATGACCTAATAGATAATTTGGCAGTTATTTAAAAAATTCAGGTAGGGGCACCTGGGTGGCTAAGTCAGTTGAGTGTCTGACTTCAGCTCAGGTCATGATCTCATGGTTCATGGGTTCGAGCCCCGCATCAGGCTTGCTGCTGTCAGCACAGAGTCTGCTTTGGATCCTCTGCCCCTCGTTCTCTCTGTCTTTCCCCCGCTTGCACTCTCTCTCTCTTTCAAAAATAAATAAACCTTAAAAATATTCAGCTAATAACATTCTAGAGCATATTATAGTCATTTTCTTGGAGGCTGAAAGGAAATAATGTTTTAAGTGGAAAGAGAACATAATGGCAATAGGAAGTGATGATACATGTCAATGTATTTAAGATATGATATTATATAATTTAGAAATTGCAGTTTTCTAAATCAGTTTTTATTAAAGAGGCTAAAGGCCTGTGTTGATGTTTGCTGACAGATTTCCAGCCACAGTGCTCCCCTTCCTCCTCTGCCACACAGCTGAGCAAGCAGATCACAAAGCCTGAGTTCTTCGTTCGGCACTAGTGGGAGGGTGAAACCACCCTAGCACTGAATGAGCACAGGAACCCTAGCACCACCACCACCCTATTACCCCAGCAGAATTCCAAAGTCCATCTTCTTTCCCTGCTCTCTCGTGCCATTCTGGGCGTGTTTGGAAGCCTGTCCTCCTCCCCCTGGAAAGCCTCATTATGTGAGTGATAAAAGTTTTCATGGTCCCTATCGTTTGTGTGGTGCCATCTGTCTTAAACTCCAAACCAACTGTAGCACAAACTCAACAAGGGATGCCATGAGGAGGTGTCCAGGAGATGAATCACAGGACTGAGAGTCTGTCTTCTCTTGCCGTGGTTTAGTAACTGGCTCCTTTACCCCCTACCAATCTTGCACTTTGAGCTCTGCTGCTTTGTGCTGTATTTGCTGAGTTCTACCGAATCTTCGTCACAGATTTAATCAACCCACACCAGAAATTTTGACAACTGTCATTTAGAAACAAGAGTTAAGGCTGTCCTTAAATTGACCACAGTACCACCGTACCATGTCTGGGGCGTCTTAGCCTGGTCGTATCTGTATGCTTCATGTGGAATTGTGTGTCTTGACTCCAGTATAAGCTGTGATTAATGCAAAGTTCAGAGGAACACTTTTACTTTATGACTGTTGATTGTGGTCCTTCTCCCATAGAATTCTCAGGAAAAGTACTGATACCCTGTGCAATACATGGGGCTGTTGAGTGGCCAGTCGTATGGAAGGGCAGTTATCACGTGGCACGCTGAGGTCTACACTCCTAAAAGCAGCTGATTCAGGGGCGCCTGGGTGGGGCAGTCGGTTAAGCGTCCGACTTCAGCCAGGTCACAATCTCGCGGTCCATGAGTTCGAGCCCCGCGTCAGGCTCTGGGCTGATGGCTCAGAGCCTGGAGCCTGTTTCCGATTCTGTGTCTCCCTCTCTCTTTGCCCCTCCCCTGTTCATGCTCTGTCTCTCTCTGTCCCCAAAAAAATAAATAAACGTTGAAAAAAAAAAAAAGCAGCTGATTCAGTAAGACTCCGTGCAAATGTTTTCATTATCACTGCTGCCCGGACTTTTTTATAACAAGGATCCTGATCCTAGGCTTATGTAGAAATAAACAAACAAAAACACATGACAGCCATGTGGGAAAATTAAAGAGATAATTCAAACTCTGCTTAAATTCCAGATCCTTAAGCCCTATAAAGAAACAATTGTTGGGGCACCTGGCTGGCGCAGTCAGTTGAGCCTCCGACTTCAGCCAGGTCACGATCTCACCCTCTGTGAGTTCGAGCCCCACGTCGGGCTCTGGGCTGATGGCTCAGAGCCTGGAGCCTGTTTCTGATTCTGTGTCTCCCTCTCTCTCTGCCCCTCCCCTGTTCATGCTCTGTCTCTCTCTGTCCCAAAAATAAATAAAAACGTTGAAAAAAAAAAAAAGAAACAATTGTGGTGGGGGAAGCCCTTAACCCTCATGTTACAGATTTGACGCTTTCTAGACAATGTTATAAATATAAGCAGGGTAAAGAGGTTCCCTCTCCTCCAAACTGTATCTAGTTAACCATTAAACAAACTAGATATAAGGTGAGGAGGAGACAAAAAAATTGAAAAAGAGATCCATAATTTGACCCAATTAGAAATCCAAAATTTACTACGAGACTTAAAATGTCTCTAATTGTCCTTTGCACCTCTACAACATGGAATTTGAGTTAATTTTAATATCTACTGAGATGCACCAACTAGCAAACCTTCATGGCCTTATACAATTACAGAGGTTCAAATTATAGTCCTTTTTGGGATCTCAGTAAATTTAAAGAAGGGCACACCCTATAATATAAAGGAGTTATGAAATATAAAATGTGGAACAAAGAGGTATGCATTATCTTAATCATCAGAATTATTGTCCTGCCTAAATATCCCATAGCAGTCATGGAAACTCTAATCAAAAATGTACTAAATTAAATTATGTCTTTGGCGTTTATAGAAGGCTTGCCAAATTGAGACACTATGGGCCTTTCTCCATAATTAAAATAGTTAATGTGGTCCAATATAAGTTAAAACAGAGCCTTCAAAGACTGACACCCATCACAAAAGATTTATTTAGAGAAGGGTGTTTATACCCAATATTTCTCCCTTTAACAGACCAATATGGTTGTTCTTAAACCTGGGAAAAATGAATGGTACCTCATGGTGGATTACTGCAACCATGGTTCTGTGGTTCCAACCATTAAAATCCCCATAATCAATATCATTGAAATTACTGGTTCCATCCAATCATTAGCTGGTAAATATTTTGTTATTATTTATTTGGCTCATATGTTTAACACCAATTTCCACAGACTCAGAGCCATAGTTTGCCTTTAGCTATGATGAAATGCAACACATTTTGACTTCAGCCTCGATGGGACACTTCTACCTGGCTGCCCACAAGGTCTTCAAAAGCTCAGCCATTGCTCACGTCTTTGTTGGCAAAATTATCAGTGTGTCCAACTTTCTTGAGGAGCACAGGCAATGACATCACTCTTACGACACCTTCCTTCATGGATATTCATTTGCCACAATCATTCAAGACATACAAATACAAAAGAGGTCACAATTGTGAGGTTCCATTTACCTACATATAATAGAAGGCCCTGTCACCTCAGTTAAATCCCTAGGAATTATTTGGTCAGCCCGAAGTCACTCTATTTCTGACACCATTAAGAAAGTAAAAAAATCTAAAGATTTTATTTTTAAGTAATCTCTACACCCAGTGCGGGGCTCAAACCCCCCACCCTGAGGTCAAGAGTCACACACTCCACTGACTGAGCCAGCCAGGTGCTCCAAGAAAGAAATAATGACACATGGCAACACAATGTTAAAACAGCTCAAATGTCTTTTAGGAATTTTTGGATTTTGAGGGCAACATATTCCTAATTTATAATTTTACTTAAGGTAATTTATTCTGTTTTTAGTAAACAGGCCTACCTTGAATGGTGTCATTTACAAAACTATCTCTAGACCCCTGAATTATAATACAACAAGTGCTGTCCCTTAGAGACTCCATTACTCTAGAGGCTTTAGCAAGTTCCCCTCATGGCTCTTGGAGTCTCTGGACTCCCTATGATAGGCATAAGTTGCCCCTGAACTTCTGATACAAGAAGATTCCCCTCTAAGTCCCATGCTATTGCAGTGGCAATGCTGCATGGTGGGATCTCCCAGAAAAAAATTCTCTCAAAGGCTCTGAGTCCATGGCTCTCTATATTCAGCTGCACATTGTGCCTTGAGTCTTGGAAGCAGTATTCTGCAAGTTTGGTATGGCTACTAAAGCCTCCTAGCTAAAAATGCAAATTATACCTACATATTAGAGCTAAAACTAGGCCCTTTGACCTACCCCAACCTGCATGAAGGTGTGGCCTTTCTGGTCCTTAATTCCTTGCCAGATGCCATGCTTTTGCAGAGGTTCCTCTTCTGAATCCCTTAGCTCCCTGAGTAGCCTTTGGGGATCAACTGAGTGAATAGTAAAGTGAATCTGTATACGTCAGACAGTATAACCAACATCATCAACATGATGAACACCCTGGAAAACTGCTTCTTTTAATACCTTAACCGTGATATCCCTGATAAAAGTTTCACTGATTAGTACAACTGCCCAAACTTTGGACAGTCACCCTTCACTGGACGTCATAGTTAACAAATAGCCCGGGTGAACGTGTCTTAGACCCTTGAGCCATTGCCAATTATCTGAGCATATGGTTGCCCCTTATGGGGTAGACACTTCTGAGAATTTTGTCTCAGACACTCCCTAAATACAAATTGATGCTACACATATCTCCACACATACTAAAGCCACCATACTAAGACTTCATCAAGATACTTCGCATCTTTTTTAGAGCTCTCGTAGTTACCGACAGCGATCAAGGCAACCATTTCACTTCTCACAATACAAAATGCTGAGCTCTGCAACAAGATATTCAATGGAAATGTCATGTCCCTTAAGTCTCTGGATACAAGCCTTATAAAGTGACAATGTGATTTAGACAAGTTAAAATATGACACATTTCACTTAAAAAACACCAAGAGTGAATTGTGATAAAGTCTGATCCATTTTTGATGTTTAATCACTGGCAAGTTCCAAGCCATACCTCTTCCACTTCTCTTTTTGCCCCTTATGTGGGGCAAGCTAATAAGAAAGGCAGGGTACACTTTCCTTTAGACAAATGGGATTTTCAAATCACATAAGTTCTGACTATTGTGAGGGAGCTTTCACTCTAGCACTAGAATGAAACCCAAAGCCAGTCAGCTTTCTTTGTTTCCTTAAGCAATTTTGGATCTCACTGGATCCAATTCTGGATTGTGCTCTGCTCTTCCCAGAAAGTCTCATTATTATAAGTGATACCTACATCTTTTCATACCTTCTTAGTGCATGTGTGGTGTCATAAGTCTTGACATCCAATCAAATTTGGATGGGGGATCCTGGTCTAGCTGGTGACTAAATATGGTTTCATCTAATTATATGAGTGGTACCCAAAGAATTAAATAATATAAATATAAATACATACAGTAATGACATTTCCTTACTCTCAAATGTTGGGCTCAAAACTAAGGGTTTCCTCTCTTATAGGCATAAAATTAACATACACATCCCTCCATATTGACATTAACAGAACCATAAATTTTTTAAAACAATAAGAGAGCACACTTTTCTTTGTAATTGTTCTATATATAACAAATAATGATAAGTGGTAAATACACATTTTGAATAAACACACATTTTGTGAACATTTGTCATTTTTAAAGAAGTGAATTCAACATTTATAAAAGACTAATCATTGATTTTGATGCTGGTGTCATACATTTTAAATATAAAATATAAAAAGCCTTTATCAACTGGAAGAGTTCATTCATTACTGAAATCTTCACATCAGGAAAACAGAATGCCAGTAAAATGATTTACTGACCTAATGAGCATAAAAAATAATCTCAAAACCATTTGTCACTATAATATGGGGGAAAGTAGTGACAATAAATTACTGAATTAAGTATAAAGTCTGGTGATGACAACATAAATTCTGTAAAGGATGCTGAATAAAATAGATAATTGAGAACCACCTAGATATAAGATCAAAAGACAAATGGCTAGATATATGTCTGAGTTTTAAAGGAGAATATACATGGAGTAAAAAATGGCTATTAGTTTTAACACAAAAGATGAGAATAGTTGACTTTCCATCCATAGCTCAAAACTACAGTAGTACATATTACAAAGTCCAGATACCCACAAGAAAAGTAATCCATATATATATATATATATATATATATATATATATATATATATATATATATATATATAGTGTGCGTGTGTATACATCTTAGTTCCAATCCACTGCTTTTGCTTCTTCCTTCTAAATTCTCAGGAGATCTGAATTTTTAAATACTACCTTTTATAGACTAACAGTTAATACAGAAAGGTGAAAGATATGATATTACAAAAATAAATTGCATTTAACAATCATTATGTAATAACCTAAGTATATAATATGGAAAGGAAATACTAAATTGAACAAATATAATAATAAGTAATGAAATATTCATTATTTAATCATTATCAGTGTTGTTAATATAATATTATGGTATAGTTTGAGAAAAAAAAACCCATATTGAAGGCAACATCATAGGGAAAGATGTTTCTAAATTGATCTCAAGGAAACATATTGCAATGAAAGATAGGACAAAATAGCAGTTGTGAATCAGAAAAAATACAAACTATGAAGAAGTAGGAAAGAAATTCAAAGTTGTGTCAACTACTTAAAACAAAACAAACAAACCCCAAACCTCTCTCCCAGCAATAAACAAAAGGTTTTAGTAACTGTCTGTACCCCCTGTACAGAGTAGACCAGCCTGACAACTTTGTGTGATTTAGGAGTTCATGAACTTGAAACCTATACAACCAAGAGACTGCATTAATAACAGAAGATACAGAGAGGGCTGACTAACTGGGAAAACTAAGAAGAAAAACCCGAGAAAGTTTTCATGCATGCTTCCAAGATTCCACGTTTGAAAGCCAGTCTTGGGGAAAAGTAAGTTTTGCCCTTGATAAATAGCCAATCACGGTGGGCCTTTTAGGAGGTGAAACTATCTGGAAGCCCAAAC
This sequence comes from Felis catus, assembly GCF_018350175.1. Lineage (NCBI taxonomy): Eukaryota > Metazoa > Chordata > Mammalia > Carnivora > Felidae > Felis > Felis catus. The sequence continues at coordinate 57,129,838 of NC_058385.1, forward strand.
ACAAAATTAGGTCACCACAGACTATTCTGGATATCCTCAAGGTGATTTTAACATTGGAATTCTCCAAGAAATCTGAATGTCAGTTTGCATTCCACAGAGCTAATATTTGATACATGTTTTATAGAATAATTTTTGTCTAAGATTTTCTACATAAAACTCTGGTAATATAGTTCATCCTCTGTAGTGGGTTGAATAGTGTTCCCCACCCCCCCAAAATGTGTATCTGCCTAGGAGCTTAAAATGTCATTGTATTTGGAAACAGGATCTTTGCAGATATAATTAAATATTAATATGAAATTATACTGGATTAAAGTGCACCCTAAATCCAACACATGGTGTCTTTAAAAGAAAAGAGGACAGAGATACATGCAGAAACAGAGGAGACACACAAACAGGGCAAAGGTCTTGTGAAGATAGAGGCAGAAATTAGTAATACAACTACAGCCACAGAATGTGAAGGGTGGCTGAAAGCCACTAGAAGCTAGGAAGAAGCCAGGAAAGATTCTTCCCTAGGGCCTTCAGAGGGAGTGTGGCACTACTGATAGCTTGATTTCAGAGATCTAGCCTCCAGAACTGAGAGAACAAATTTCTGTTGTTTTAAACCACTGACTTTGTGATATTTTGTTAAGGCAGCCCTCAGATACTAATACATTCTCTTTTACACATAATCCCTGGAATGCAAGGAATGGGTGACGGAAGGGATAGAAGGGGGCAGGGGGAGAGTTTGGAAAGGGATAATCATTTCAAGGAGTGATATTCCATGTGAAACCAGTTTAGGTATTAATAACTAGTTATGAACCATTTCTTCTGAATTATAGTTGAAAGAGGACTTTCATCTCCTTTAACCGTTTTAAGCTTCTTGTTTTACCAGCGGGTCCGTCTAAAATCTTTAATTTTTCCTTGTCTATTGTGTCTTTCTCTTGGGCTTTAAAGTAGGAAAATTCCATTATATTCTATCCCAAGAGAAAACAGACATAAACACTAGCCTCTGACTTGTCCCCCATTTCACTGCCATACTAGCTCCTTCTTTTTTTTCTCAGCCAAAATTGTTGAAATAGAAGTCCAAACATTTATTCTCCAGTGTTTGTAAGTCCTCACTCCATACAACTTGATTTTGGCTGCTACACTCTAAGTATAAATACCTATTAACAAAAATATTTTTCCTCTAACAATGGCAACAGTTTTCTTATGTTATAAAGCATCTTATCTATATCAAAGTCAAAACTAAAAATCTGCCTTGCACGTTTTAGCCCTTAAAAACAATGCATTGTATGAAGACTTAAACAGTAAAACCATAAAGGGGAGACACCTGGTAATTAAAAATTGAAAAATGAAGGATAAATAAAACATATTTTATTAAAGGTAGGGTATTTTTAATCCAAAAATCCAAGTGAAATAGTTTAATTGTTAGAAGGAAGTCAACTATCAAAAAATGTTATCCAATGACCCAGAATTATTATATTTCTACATATATAAAACAACCATAATCCTGCAGAATGAATATCACCAAAGAGACCCTAATATCTGAAGTTCAAATGAAATCCAATGACACTTATGAAAGCATTAGGAATTGACAATTTTCTGATCTATAAAAACTGAAAGATAGAAATTGACTGGCAAAATAATACTCATTCAATCAACTGGTAAAGTAAGTTCATATTCTGTTCGCATTTAACCGATATGAATTCAATTCTACACTGGGCAACAATAAATAAATAAAAGTAATGTGGTAGCATATGACCTGTAAAAGATCAAGCTGGCTCATCTGGTATTATCTAAAGAAACAGTCACCTGTTCTGACATTAGAGGATAAATGTCCTGTTAAGAATTATTCAGTGACTACATGGCTCATGCAAAATTATGTAGATGATTTTTATGGACGATTTAACATATTCCATGTGTAATGTTGATTCTATGTGATTTTCTCCTTATATAACTTTAGAACGTTAACCTTCATTAAGCTGCAATTCCCTTGAATGAATTGAGTGTATCTGACAGATATTATGCTAAATGATTAAAAAGTGAAATTCTAAGAGTGTCAGCCTATAAAAGATACAGAAGAAAGAATGATTATATTTTAAGATAAGTGACAGGAAGAGAAAAAGTGAGAACTGGTACATTATGAAGTGATACCAAAGAGTCATAAAACAGCTCAAAGTGGAACAGAAGGAAACTGCAAATGAGAGGAGGAAGAAGAAGCAAAACAGAAATTTGATTTGTCGATACTCAATGACTATTGCTTGATCATCTCACATTTAAGAGGTAAAAGTAGGAGTAGGAAGAAGTTGATGATAAGTATTCATTTAATTCGTCTACTCTGCTCCCAGAAAACTTTAAGGTGTTATTAGGTGATTGGATACCCACTGAAGTTGTAAAACAAACTATTTTTTTATGCTTTAATTACATAATATAAATGTTTTATTTTTAGCCATGTTACTCTTAAGACTAATAAATCCAGAATCCAGGTCATTTTATTTCCACATTTTTGTAACTAGTGGCAGGACCTCTACAAATGTGAACATAAATAAAAGTGTGTGTGTATGTGAATCTCTGTGCGTATATGACTTAACTACGTGTTACTACGCAATCACGTACAAATACTGTATCATTTAATTATAAATTAACCCTATGAGGTAGACATTTATCACCTCTATATCAGAGAGGAGAAAAGTAAAATTCAGGCTAATGATAGGACTTTCTAAGTGAGAAAGAGTAACGAATTGTGCTCTGAATCCAGAAATCTGACCTCAAAGTTGGCATTTTTTAAACTCATAACAAACATGAACTATGTGAGACATCTTTTATAAATATACAATCTCATTCATCCTTCCCAACAACTTTACTCTGTAGACATAATGACCTCAACTTTACAAATAAAGAAACTGAGTCTCAAAGAGTTTATGTAACTTGTCCAAAGACAGATAGGTACAAGATGTGACAGGCTGAAACTAGGACTCCAAGTTTGTTTGACTTCTTATGTAGTTTGAAATACAGAATGATGTAACATTTACACAAATGAAATCAGTTTCCTTACTAATAAATGAAAGTACATTTGATTTCATCTACAAATAATCCATGACTTGTTTAAAAATTAATATTAGAAACCACTGATTATCAGTTGCATTGTTTACATTAAGAAGTCTACATTTAACTTACATTAAGTCTGCTCGAATAGATTCCATTCCCTTGAAACCTGTTAATTTATTTTAATCAGTACTTTTCCTTCTCTTTTTGAACATCTAGAGGTTACTATAAAATATCCCTAGGTGACCAGCATGTCTACGTATCAGGAAAGGAAATGCCTGTTTTTCCTTTTTCATTTTTCTTGGCTACATGACATCCCAAGAATAGGTTATAGTAGAAGAAATTAATGGATTATAAAGAGAACTGAGGTAACTAGGCAATCTTCTGGGTCATCACTGCTAGAGTTCTGTCAGCATCCATGCAACATTGTTGGCAGCTGGACTATAAACCCCTCTTACAAGAAAAAGAAGATTTTGAGGCACAAAAGGAAAAAAATAAATAAACAATTAGGTGGATAATGTTTTTCTTTCTAAACCGTCATTCTCTTCTCGAAGAGTTCAACTCTGATTTAACCAATCAATATGCTAGGAAGAAGAAATATTTTGTAGAGTAAAGAAATAGCCACCTTGCTAATGCTGGCCTCACCATTCTATTTCAAGGTTAAATAAAAGGTTTAGTAGTTCACTTCTGATGACAACGTTCTCTCAAATAAGTTGAAGATCTTGGACTTGTTTCGAAAGAAAGAGAAGGAGGATATATGGGTGATATCAGGTTATAAGAAATTGGACTGGAAGCATCAGCTTATTTTATATACCAGCAGAAACGTTAAGTCAAGATGTGATCCAAAAATCCTGATATGATAAAATCCATGTCCTTCTGCTAAAATACTTTGTCATTCAGACCCAGACATTCATAACAGCTACGGCAAATCCTTTACCACGTAACACAATGCTGTAAATCTAAATTGTAGAAGTCTGAACTTTCAGCCTCTCTCCCATACTTTACTGCTCACTAAATTTCCTTTGCCTACCCATCCATAAACAGAGCTTAACCTGGGTGAGATCCAGCTGGATCTCAGACACAAAACCTTTAGAAGCCAGGTAAGTGACTTCTAAGACTTGTGATCAGGGAGATGTGAAGGCAGCAAAGGACACATTGTCTTCTCAGTGCCAATGCAGAACAGATTGTCAGGTTGACAAGATGAGCTGAAATGTCCTTTGCTGTCTTTCTATATTCATTGCTGTCCCGGAAACTAGGTGCTTGAAACCAAAATCGTTTCTTTCTGCAAATGTGTTTAAAAAGTATACAACAATATGATTGGTTTGTACATACTTTGCCATTATTATAATAGTTCTATATTTGACTGTATGCATATTTTGCAGAGCACACTTTGCTTTATGCTCTGGTAATTTCCCATTTTATATCATTCTGACATGAAGGCACTTGCAAGGTTACTGGATGTACTTATTTTTAAAAATTAAAAACAATCCTGTTTTCATTTTTATATTGTTGTTCACCTGTGTACTTGACTGTAAGTTCAGATTGAGTAAAATGACCTCAAAATTTTATTATTACAAAGCTACTATCTAAAAAGAATTGCCGAGTAAAGTACTTTATGAATAGTGAAAATGTGCATAAAAAACTAACATTTTTGAATAGCACATATTGAAAAACAAAGCATGTCTGGAATGAAATACTACGTGATGAGATGACTATTACTTACCAAACTCCTTGGGAACTGCTATCGAATAAACACAATTATGCCCCACACTGTAATTTTTGGGATAGTTTGGTGATAGAACAGTGCCTTCTGAACCCGTTGAACGACTTCCACAGGGTGCTAGGAGACAGAAATGACAAAACATTTTTAGAAAAGCTTTACAAAAATCACACTGTGAATGTTTTCTTGATATAAACATGATGGTTATTGAATTTTAAGGTATTTGGTTTATTTCCATCTTTTAATAAGATCCACCACTGTCAAATATCTTAAAAACAAATTGTGGACATATGTGACTACTGTAGCTATTCAGATTTACTCTTCTCAAACACAGTAATATAAACGTGACATAATGGTGCTATCTCTAGAGGTAATAATGGCGGCCCTGCTTTCATTTATGATAAAAGCCCAAAGGAAATTTTCTCTTATATAATGATGAGAAATTACATATGCAGGTGGGAAATTGTTGTACTCACTGTCAGGCTTTGACATTCTACTCAAAATCAACCTTGATTATGCTGCCACCAAATTAAGTATTTTTATACACGGGACAGGGACGGCTGTACAAACACATTCACCCACTCATCTAAGTAAAATACTCTCTCACCAACCTTTATCTGTTTATATGATTTACATTTGAATCGTTAGAGTTGCTGATGGTGCACAGAGGCAGATTTTTTTTTTTTTTTTGCTACCTCAGCCCCAAATGCACTATGTTCCTAAAAGAGGTGAGGGTGAAACCAATGTTTCGGGCAAATTTGTAGATGATGGTTCTGGTGTTCACAAGATAGGGGGGATATCTTAGGCTTTATAGTTCTGAGTTATAAGGCAGACCCAGGCTAATGATGGAGATTTAAGTGTTGAAAACATATAGATGATAGCTGATATTCTCTAAGAAAATGATATCACCCAGAAAATTATACAGAATGAGACAAGATGGGCAAAGAGGAGGTCTGGAGAATGCCAAGGTGTAGGATCGCATAGAGGGTGGCTACAGTGAATGTCGTCCCATGGAAGCCACTGGCGAAGAGCTTCAATTAAAGCAAAGTGTTCAACAGGGTTAAGTGTTGCCAAGTGGTAATAAAAGAAAAACGAGTCAGTGGATTTGGCGACGTGGAGTATCACAGAGCAGGGGCTTCTTCTCCTGGCCCATGATTGCTTGAGGAGGGATTCTGTTTCACCTCTGGCTGGCTGGTTCCACCCTTACTCCACGAGGTACAATGAGCTTTCCAGACTGGTCAGCCCAGGAGGGGAACTTCAACCTCACTCTGGGCTAGGGGCCATTCTGCTTAAAGAACATATTGGCTGGTCTCCTCCTCTGCAGAGTCAGTATTACAGGGCAAGTCTGCTGAGAGCGTGGCCATGGTTGTTGCAGGACACCCGTAGCTGCGCAGGATGCCTGTTGTTTTGGCCCCTCTGCTTTTATGAATATTAAAGCTAACGGTCTGATTTCCTTCAGCCTATCCCTTAATTGGCTTTGAACTTGTGCAGAGAGGACTCCCCTCAAGCAATGGGATTTTGGTATTGTTAATACAGCAGGTTCAACTAGAGCAGCTTTTTGCAAACTACAGCCAGCAAACCAAGCCAGGCGGTCAGGAGAGGGTTTTACATTCTTAGAGTCACAAAACAAAGTTTTGAGTTTGAGTACGCGACAGAGACATATGTAGCCAACAAATCCCAAAATACCATCTGGGGCTTTACAGAAAAAAGTTTGCTAACCCTTGAAGTAGAGTAGAGGGGGGGTAGCTAGATAGTAGCTGGATGAAGAGTAAGTATGTAAAGAAATAGATGTAATCAGAGCCTTAATCATAAACAAAAGGAGAATGTGGGGAGTAGTCAGGGGAAGATGCAAAGCTGAGCGAGTTTTGTTACTGTTTTATTTAACGGGGAGGAAGGAGTCATTGCAAAGGGAAAATCAGGAGCAGAACTAGAGTCTAGGAAAAGGTAAGATAAAAAACCAAAGTGGAGCCATTTCACTTTTGAAGCCATCAGTGACATTCCCCTGTGACCTGAGGAAAACAGATGGAGACTAGAAATACATAGGTTTAGGTTACATGCTGGGAATTTATTGGGGTTATTGCCTAATTTTCCTTTTAAGTGTTTGTTCGTTTGTGTGTTTGTAGAGAAAAAGCATGAGCCTGGGAGGGGCAGAGAGAGAGGGAGACAGAGCATCCCAAACAGGGCTGGATTTCACACACCCTGCAATCCTGACCTGAGCCAAAATCCAGAGTCAGAGGCTTAACTGACTGAGACACCCGGGTGCCCGCTGATTTTCCTGTTAAAGACAGCTGGGTGCAGTGTTGTGTTAGGTGACTGGACAAGAGTCATGATAGCTTGAAAAAGTAAACACATTTGATGGATTCCTGGCCAGAGTTTAAAATACATCAATATACTTAAAACACATACATACAACACAAACAGTATCTTGTATTGTGTTGGGTGGCTAATGAATGTCCCGCCTTTTAATGTTCAGTAAAACGGTAATATATAGTTAGGATTTAGCATACTAAAATTAGAACTCCCCAGAACAACAACAAATTGACAGTGGTGATGATAACCGAAGATGCATTGCTCTCATCACTCATTATTGTTTGAGACGAGAGTGGTCAGGTGTATTCTTCGTTCAGCACAGATAACTTTATTCAGCTGATATTACTGATGAGAAAATCATTCAAGAATGAGTACTACGATTTATGTTAACTTTCCTTCTGATTTTAAGGTGCTCCAAAATTACAACACTTTGAATGTATGTGACAATAGCTCTTATTTTCATATTTGGAAAATATGAACAGAAATGAGAGCTTTTTGTTCAAGTTCAGCTTTGTGACTTAGTCATGAACATTCTGCTATTCCACATGAATATGCATCTGACAACCTCAATTTGTTTTTTTATAGTTTATTTTGCATAATGGACATTTAGGACAGCTATTTCAAAAAGTATCATTTATAAATATAAAAATGTGAAGTTGTTTTTTAATCATTGATGAATATATATGAGGTTGCAGTATAATCACCTGTTCTTAGGGTAACTAATACTGTATTAGATTCTGTTATTTGTCCTATTATCAATAATTTGGGGTTTCTTCTGGTCAGTGCTTACAGCATGTCCTAGTTTATAATCACTTATGTTGAATACTGTAGTGACTGAAAGTATTCCGTGTAGTATGCAAATAATATAAATAAGGGAAAATTAACTGTGCTTTGAGATAGAGATTTATTGTAATCTGTTCTATGTTTACAAAAATCTAAATGGAATAATGATTAAGCCAGAACAACTTTACAAATTTTCCTAATATTGGTTCCTAGAAACTTTTCACATCCTCTCTTCCTGTTTTAACTTCATCATACTGGTGGGTATAGGAAAGGGCAGCCTTTATCTTTTTGGCTCTGTTAACAATCAGTAGAAGTTAGGAGCCAGCCAAGACTTTGAATTCTATGCTTATTTTTGCCATTTTACTTATACCAGTGGGCCATTTGTCACACTGGCTGTGTTTCTCTGAAAGCCCATATCCCTTGTAATGCATTTAATGTAAGAACTCACCTGTACCAGTTCCTGACTATAACTTATTTGATACATATGACAACTGCTTAAATCTATATTTAATAGCATTGTTGTAGAACACGTGAATTATGAAAAAAAAGGTTCTATAATTAAGTAAGTTTGGGACATACGTGGATAAAAGAAAAAGTTCTTTATGACTTCACTGATACTTTAGTAAGGTCTGGGGACTGTCATATTCATTCTTACAAACTTATTTGATCGTGGAGACTGTTTCAGGGTAACATCTCATGGGACCAATGTTCCTTAGAACACCCTTTGCAAAATGCCAGACTGATGATTCCAAAATGTGCTATCACTTTGGTAATAATTCTCACATTTATATTATTGTCTATGATTGATTAGAATTTTGTAGAACCGAAGAACCGTGTTTCAATGTATGCACGGAGAGCCAAAGTACTTTAAAGATTTAAAATGTCAAACTTAGCCTATTATAACATACCATTATCCTTGACACTCTCTCCCTGACTCTTGGGGTCCAATACACCATTGATTTGTTGCTTGTACCTTTACGTAGCTTATCAGTCCCTCTCTCTCTCCTCTCTGCCACTGAAACTGCCACAACCCAAACTCCCAACAGTTTCCACATGGGCTCTTGGAAGAGACAGCTAGCTCTACTGATCCTTGCAAGTTCTCACCGCTGCTAACGATGTTTCTGACAGACACGTCTTATCGTATTTCTCTTCTCTTCCTGGAACAGTTCTGATAAACAGTGGGTTCTCCATAAATGTTTGTGGGAGGTTGAAATGTACTATGCTTATCATACCAAGCAGGCTACTATCAATGGTGTTCCATAGACAGCCCGTACATGAACATTTCATTTTGTAGAAATTTTTCCAGAAATTCACTTAAATCCAAGACAGAACTGAGACATACCCTCTCAATAAATCCGTATTAGCCTATTTCTGTGATTGAAGTCTCCGATGGCCAGGAATCACTGTTGCTTTACACTTAGAGGCAATATTATGTAAAAGATGTGTATCTTTAACACTGAAAATATGCTCAATGATAGGATTGAGTTCCACTGAGGGAACAGCAGACTCATGTCTACCATTTTACAGTAGCAAATCCATGCTAACATTTAATTAGTCTGGAACATACCTTCACTGAGTGAGTGAAATCACTCACACTGTTTAATTTCATGATTTTTCTTGTTCTCTCTCTCTCTCTCTTTTTTTTTAATGTTTGGTTTTTTTTTTAATCCTCTTTGGCTGAATTTATATGGATTCATTTGTATCGGTACAATGTGCCCAGACTGCAACTGTACTGTATGTGCTTGTTTTACTCTTGCAAGAAGAAAGGATGAGGCAGTAAACAGACGTGGTATTTCCAGGGACATCAGGGGATGAATCTGTAACTGGATTTTAAGGTTTCTAGTCACCTAGTGAAAAGGACTTCCCCACTAAGATTCGATCATGTGTGCAGGAGGCAGGAGGAGGGTTGGAGAAGAAGAAGAAGAAGAAGAAGAAGAAGAAGAAGAAGAAGAAGAAGAAGAAGAAGGAGAACAAAGAGTAACTTCCCAGTAAGTGAAACAGAAGGATCTCAAACCATTTTTATGGGAGAGGTCCTACTCGAACGTCCAACATATCTTAGAGACTGCATAGTCCGCTCAACACAGCCGTAAGCTACTTGCAATTTCAAACCTGTCTTTTTGGTCGTGTAATGTATGTATAATTTATTATCAAATATACCTTATCGTGAAAATTATTACAGAATATATAAATTTTTCTCAGAGGAAAGTTGGGTACTTTTAAAAGTGATTAATTCTTGTGGGTCACAAAAAGAGCAAAATGCTATATTAAATCAATAATTTACTAGATGCGGCCTGTGCCTCCTTCAGTTGGAGAGAACTGCTGTACTTTTACGAAAGTGCTGGTCTACTTCTGGGAAATTACTTATGCCTTGATGTAGCCTGATTGAATGTCACAAATCAAAAATCCTGGGAGAAAAAGGGTTTGAAAGCTGTATCTGCCACCGAGTCTTTTTTTTTTTTTTTTTTTTTTTTTTAAGCTAAGTCCTTTCATAAGCCTTAAACTTTGGAATTGAGTTTGTAATGCAGGCAGCTAATATTCCCAGTATTGACTTCAAGATTAAAACTACTCTTGCTTTGTTTGAAACCTGTTCTTAGTAAAAAATAGCTCATTATTCAGCCATTGATTTCATGCTTTGCATCATGTCTCCTAAATAAATAAGCATTTCATTTTGTTTATCTGTTAGATGATGTTCCTCTAATAAGGCCATTTTATCATAATGGTAGTAACTATTTCTTTAAATTATAAATGATTACCTTAAGTAACTTATTTATTTTGATTTTCACATTCTTTTGCATTAGTTCTTATATATTCACATTCATTTATCTGGAAAACTAAAGATAATATTGTTATGAGTTTCCTATTGCCTCATCTATTCACCCAAAAGAAAAAAAAAAGCAAAAATCAGTCTTTACTACTTGTGAATTAATCCTTTGTTATAATTACACACTCCTGTTTAACACTAAAAACAAACAAACAAACCAAAAAAAGAAAACTCCATCTCAATGCTGTAATCAGTGGCTTGTAAACCACTTTAATCCCTCACTAAGTAAACTTAGTAGGAGATGTCCTTCTACATCTGTCACCTCACTGATTGCCTGGACTCACTCATTTGATTGTGCTGCCTGGAAAGGCATTCCCTTCATGCACCAGTGCTCTGTGAGCTGTGTTCTCCATCAGAGTGTATGTTCTTAGAAGAAGAAGAGTCTTCCTAGGACAAAGACCTCCGAAGAGCTATATTCATTCCTTGGATAGATCTGCCATGCTACCATATATAAATTCTAATAGAATGGATGTTAGTAGTTCATCTGTGATACCTATGTCACTCATTTTTAACCTCATTTTCAAGATTGAGGTATGATGTATACAATTGAGTATTATTGTTGTGGTTGTTTAGCATATTCACAAAGTTGTGGACCACACCTCTACCTAATTTCAGAATATGTGTCATCCTCAAAGGAGTTCCTGTACTCATTAGCAGTCACTTGCTATTCCCTATACTCCCAAGTCCCTAGCAATTGCTAGGAAACTGGATATGGAAAGATAAGTTCTTAAAATAATTTTGGTTGAATTATTGGTGCTGTTTAAAAACTAAAATTCCTTTTCATTGCTTAGTTTCTTATTTCTAAGTCATTGATTTTAAGTGATGGCAATCTTTTGTTGTTTAAAACATACTTTAAGACAACTAATATATGAGCACAAAATGAGTGTAGGGAAAAAAAATCCTCTGTGACAATTTCTTATACCTACTGGATCGCTACACATTGATTTCTCAGGAAAGTCTTCTCTGTCTTCCAGATTAGTTCAGAGGATCCCATCATATAGCATTCCATTACTTTCAAGGCACTTTTTATAACTTGTTTTATATTTATATAAAGCCACTTATTTGTATGGCCTTTTGATTAAGGTCTGTCTCTATCACTTAACTCCAAATGTATTAAGTCAAAATTTCCATGTCTTTTTATGCACTACTTATAATTCTGGAGCTTAGCAGAGTGTCTGTTTATTTAATGGACTTGTAATAAATATATGTCATAAATATTAGGAAAAATAAAATATACAGTATATTACTCTCTTGCTGGTGACTAAATGCACAGAATGTAAAACTCATATTTTTCAAACCACTTGTTTAGGGTAGCATAGCAAGTGCAATATAAAAACCCAAAGTTTTGGAGTCTGCAAGATCTAGTTTTGAATTCCAGCTTCACTATTTACTGATTGAGTAGCCTTGGAAGAGAGGACATTTCAAAGTGGAAACGGATCTGGTATATGGTGAGGCTTAGACAAAATGAATGAAACAACTCTCTGGCCCCACAGAATCTTCTGGAGGTAATATGTTGAGGGTTTCATAAAGGCCTGAGGAAGATGAACTAATCTCGTCAATCCCAGAAAGAAATACAGAGTTTAGAGAAAGGACAGGAGGAAACTTACCTGGTGTTTCTGCCAAACTCTTCCCTTGAGAGAGAGGAATGCCATTTAAGCGATTCTACCCAGGGCATTGTTTCCCTCTAGGAAGAGCCAGTGGTTTTTATTTTCCTCTCCTCTTCATTTCCCTAGGGATGAAGACCAGGGTACTCCAACCCAAAGGAAGAGGAACCTACAACTTTAATTCAGCTGTTTTCTCAAGGAGTGGCGGGGGTTGGGGGGCTGTCACTGTGCCCAGCTGTTAACAATCGGTGTGGACATAGTCCTGTACTTCTTTGGACTCTATACTTTAGAAGGCCAGGGAGAAACAAGGGCCAATGTTAACAGTGAAAAGGAGGCGAAATTGGCCTGTCTTCTTTTTCTTACAACTCAGGGGTTCTTTTTCTTGTTTCATGAATTTGGACAGGGAAAAAAATGTATATATTTTTCAACCCTAATGGATTTTTTTATTTTTAGTGAATTATACCATTTCATTCCATTTCGAACGTAGGCAGAAAACCACAGTAGTATTAGAAGTAACTGCAACTTTGTCACCAATAGAAATTACAGATGTTTTTATATTACATAATTGTTGTGGCTACCTCAAAATATTATTTCTGCTTATCCCTACAGTAGTTATTAAGCTTTTCAGAACTTCCAATTTAAGGGAATAATTAGGAAGCAATATATTATTACATCAAAATTTGTTTTTTCAGTTATAGATTTTAAGTACTTGGATAACTGCATTTTAATATAATCAGTTTATTGTTTACACCTATGTGCTTTATATTTTTACACCTAAAAAAGATAATTCTAGGATAGCATTCATCATTACACAAAAAAGAAACCCAATTCTAATTAGATTCCTACCAAATCCATCTGATGACTTTCATAATTTTTTGTTTTCTCTTTTCTTTAACGGTACTTGGCTCAGAGATTGTTGCTTTGGCCTATGAAGTTCTGGAAAATATTAGTTGCACTGGAGGACCCTTGCCTTTTTGCTGTCTTGTATCTCTTCCTAACATGACAGATCAATTCTTCCCTGAATCAGAAAGGTACTAAAACTCAGATTTGGAACTAGGGGAGAAATATCCAGTCTTCAGTTTGGCTTAGGTTTGAAGATATTTAGAACCATTGCCTCAGTATGGTCCAGATTTACTCACTAACACTCCCAAGTATTTCAGTCTAACTGGATCTGGCATTTGGGATTAGGAACAAAATTCCCTATTGCACAGCGAGCTCTGTATTACCTTCTTTTATGTGTATATCTTGGAGTGAATGGCTCACTGCTGAAGTGTAAGCGTAAAATGAAATTTTCCGTGTTTAATAAAGGGGAGGAAAGCAGCAGCCTCCTTTAGGGCATCTCTTTTAAAACATAATAGGCCCCAACTTTTGATTTTATAGCGCAGGACTGCTGGCCTTCTGACTGAAGTAAACAATTCTTCAGAAATTAACTCAGGGTTCTTCCAAGGTATACTCACAAGGCATATAGAGACAAGTACCTCAGTGTGTGTCTCAAGAAGATGAAAGAAGTGTTATTTGTTCTTTCTTTATAAATTCGTATGAGATTCTGTCTGGTCTTTCTAGTATCTTTCATAGACTGCCGGCAATGTTCATTATATTCCAAATATCCTTATTCACTAATAAATCTGATTTTTTTCTCTCTAGGTTTTGTGGGTTGAAATTTTTAGTAGGTTTTTTTCTGCAATAGAAGAACATTTGTGACTATTTTTAGATCTGTTTTCTTATTACCTTAATACCATTCCTTAATACAGTTTGATTCTCAACATGACTATTAATAGTTACTGCTGTATACTTTATTTTCTTGATCTGCAAGGAGAGAATTTCTGGGTTGATAGATTTTCTGTATATGTAAGTTTTTTTTTCTTTTTTGCTTTTCTGTAAAAACTGGTGACACATTAGGGAGGCAAGTTTGAAGTCTAACTCAAAGCCTGCATGGTAGTGGAGAATAGGGGCTTCTTTGTACAATGAGAAGCCACGAGACTACCCCTCTGGAGATATGGCATAGTGACTGAGATCCCAAAAGCAGAGAAAATAAAGATGGTTTAAATATGAGCTCCAAGTCAGTGGTCACAAGTAAATATGCTCTGAATTATAGGCACTGATTTGCAATCAAACTGCTTCTTACACAGGGGACTCTACATAGTATGATCCAGAATTCATAGCAGCAGGGATTTGTTTATAACAATGTTAATGGTTCTCTAGACTAGCATGCAGGAGGCCAACTGGAGTGATAATGTAAGTAAGAGTGCCTGGAAATAGCAGGTGCTCAATAACATTAGCTTTCCTTCCCGTTTCATTTTAAGTAATACTCCCCCCCCCCCATCATATAAAAACCAAGCATGCCTTGGTTTTGTCTCAATACTACTTTAAGTTTTTAAAATAGAAAATACTTTTGGGGTGCATGATTCAGGTGGTAGAATATGTGACACTTGACCTTGGGGTCATGAGTTTAAGTCCCTCACTGGGCCTAGAGTTTACTAAAAAAAAAAAAAAAAAAAAAAAGGAAAGAAAGGAAAAGAAAAGAAATGCATTACACTTCTTTTTAGCATGGTTACAAAACATAATCTGTATATTATGTCTGTGAACAAAATTCCTATGTGTAGCTAATGAAAGGCAGATATTTGATGATACTCAGAAATAATTTATCACTAGGCCTTTGTTTTATGAATCTTGCATCTACATGCCTTAATTATATCACATATTTTAAATGGCATCAAATGCTAAATGGCTCAGTATATTAGACTAGATGATACCTATATGCATTTATAATGGAATGGGGCTCTAGACTTGTTTCAAACCTCAAAAAAAATTCTATAAACCTCAAGGACATTTGTGATAAGAAATTAGCCCAAGACAAGCCATGCCATTTAAGCAGGAGATCTGGAATAAGAGTTGAGTTTTCTACTTCATACACTAAAGCAATATGATTTAATTAAAAGTAGGTCATATGAGTTTATTAATGAGAGATAACTGTAAAATTGGAGAGCTGGAATTACAAAATGAACTTTTTATTTTTTAGTTTGTTTCTTTTGAAGCTTTCTCTTCAGTTGATAGGGTAAGAGGGCTCCCCTTTTAAAAGCTTTTATCATTCCACATATAATTGGAAGTTGAACAAAGAATGGTGCCCTATGACTACTGGATCTCTAATCTTAATGTACTCGTGTGTATGTACTTTGAAAAGACTTACAGTTGCCAATGATTGAGTTACTTAATTCTCTTTTTCTCCCCAGAATCTAGGACTTACATTAGCAGGAGAGAAACAAAGGTATTGAAAATAATGGTGCCGATATTCAAAAGAACTAACACTGACTATATCTACTAAGGTACTTATTCGCATTCTGTGTAAGGTTGTATTTCAAATGCAATGCAAAAATGCATGTCAGATGAACACTTTTATTAGTTATTGGTAGGAATTTACTTTTTATTAATTCTCATACTTAGCATGGAGGAAGATTTCAGAAATAAGTGGAGAGCCCCAAATTTCACCACTTATTTTTCATGCCACATATCCGTTCATGAAACACTTAATCGACTGCAATTTGCCATAACTGCAGATATAAAAAAGATGAATGCAAGGTCATTTGTAGAATTAATCAGCCTACCTATAGGGCAGTGATTGAGCCTAGACTCCAAAACATGACTGCTGGGCAACTGTGACTTAGAGCAAGTGACTGAACCTCTCTTTGTGCCTTTGTTTCCTCATCTGTAAATGAGAATATTAGTAGTCCTCAATTCATAGAGTTGTGTTAGGCTCTAAATAATATATGTACAAAACTTCAAACCATTGTCAGTACAGATAAACTATGATCTCTAGGAGTCCTCTCTCTAGGCTTGCCATGTTGAGCTGCTGGAAATTCTACCTACTTTCCTTCGTTTACTCTTGCCTGTATATATTTATAAATGCTCAACCCTGGGTGTGAAATGCACCATCTCCTCATGCCTGTACCTCACCTGGTTCCTTCTTACTTATATTTTTAAGATTCACTTTATGTGTCATTTTTATAAGAAAGACTCTCTTTAAAAAAAAAAATTAACATGTATTCATTTTTTGAGAGACAGAGCATTAGTGGGGGAGGGCAGAAAAAGAGGGAGACGCAGAATCCGAAGCAGACTCCAGGCTCTGAGCAATCAGTAACAGAGCCTGACGCGGGGCTCAAACCCACCCATGAACCGCGAGCTGAAGTCCGAAGCTTAACCAACTGAGCAACCAGGCGCCTCAAGGAAGACTTTCCTGATCTCTCTTTGTAATTGGTTCAGAGGCACCTCCATGCTGTGCCTGCAGCACTGATTTTATTTCCAGCAATGGACCGTATCTGTCTGTATATCATCTGATCATAAACTCTCTAAGGGCAAGAACCATATTGAATTCATAGTTAGTGCAGGACCAGGCATATAATTCATACATTTGAATGTTTGAAAAAGAGGAATGCATGATACCATCTTTTCTTTAGAATAAGTGGAAAGCTACTGATTCTTTAACAGTACAAATATGTTTATTCTTAGGGTCTTATTATTGTAATTAACTGTCAAATGCATGTTCCACTGTATGCTATAGCAATGGAAAAGATCAAGAATACTGCATTGGTCCAATCATGAAATAAATAAGCCATGGGTATGTAATGTCCAGCATGATGATATCATTAATAGTACTATCTTGCATATCTGAGAGTTGCTAAGAGAGTACATCTTGAAATTATTTATCATAAGAAAAAACTGTAACTGTATGGTGATGGATGTCAACTATACTTATTGTTGTGATCATTTCACAATATATATAAATATCAAATCATTTTGTTGTATATCTAAAGCAAATTTAATGTTATATGTCAATTTTATCTCAGTTAAAAAAACAATATTGTATTAGTGCTGTGCCTAGTACTTCTAAATTTAATGATCTACCTTTCAAAGTTCTAAGGCCCTAAAATAACTGGGACTTTGCACACACCAGGAATATTTCAACTTTAGATATACTTGATTCCATCCTGGAAGCTTTAGGGAGCAAGGAGAGGGTAAATTGGAATGTTTTTTCTACTAAGAAAACAAGTGGTCAGAAGCCTAAAGGAAGTCTGAGAGCTTCAGCCAGAAAGCTGGGAAAAAAAGTATTCAGACAAAAAGGACAAGTAAGTGCAAAAGCCCTGAGGTGGAAGTGTGAACAGTGCTTTCAAGAAACATCAAGGAGGCCCTTGTGGCCCAAAGAGTGTAGTAGGGAGCAAGAATAGTAAAGAGGTCAGAGTATATATAGGTAGATTAAGTAGAACCTCATATTGTAAGATCTTTGGAATTTACTCAGATTTAGAAAGTCACTGGTGGATTTTGATATAATCTGACATATGTTTGAAAGATTACTTTGTTGTGTTCATAAGAGATTGTATCAGGAAACAAGGGAAAGAGAGAAACTAGCCAGGGGGGAGGCTAAGAGCTAAGAGATAGCCTGTAGTTGCCCTAGATTAGGGTAGAGGTGTGTTTATATAAACAACTGCAATGCCATTAGGTGAAATAAATCAAGTAGTGAATATTAAGGGAAAAAGATGGAATCTGTCACTATTTGTGTTCCATTTCCTTTAGCTAATATTGAGTCATTTTATGGATAAGAGCAATAAGATTTCCACTTTAATCCAGTGTGTCTATAGTTTTCTAAAGTAACTCACTTTAGTTTTCTTAAGTAACTCAGAGTTTCAACATACTTTTCAAAGTATGAAAAATAAGAAGGTAAGAAATTATTTTCCAAACACTTTTTTTTTGACCACAAAGTGAATTGCAGGTACGGATATTCTGTTTTGCTATCATTTAATACCTGTGACATTTTCATGAGATAAACTGCAGGGTTTCTCATCACTGAGCAGGACTTACCACAGGATGCTATCATTTTGGATCTACTTCTGACAAATACAATCTCCCAGGGTC
Source organism: Felis catus (assembly GCF_018350175.1). NCBI lineage: Eukaryota > Metazoa > Chordata > Mammalia > Carnivora > Felidae > Felis > Felis catus. The sequence goes on from NC_058385.1 coordinate 57,148,004, forward strand.
CAACATAAGCTCTTGAAAATATTTCCTTCAGATTTAAAATGTACACAATCTTAAACCATGATAAAAAAAATCCTATCCTCTAAAATAGACAAACTTTAAATTCTTACGGTTCAGTTCAGGATAAACATATTTACTAAGAGGCTGCATGTATAAATTAATATGTTTCATGCTAAACATGTAGCCTGAGACTTTGGGAGCTTATGGTCTTTCAGAGTGAAACATTATAAGAAAAAGCAAAATATTGCATTTAAATATTGCATTAAAGGTCATGCTGGTGTTTACTTTTATGTAAAAAATGAAAAGCTTTAGTTATTTTGGCACTTAGGGATCATGGTCTAATAGCCAACATCCTACTTATATACTCAAAAGTGAAGACTTTCAGTCAAAATTTCCTGCCCATGTTCTCAGAGATATCAGTCAACATTTTACCGAGGGGTGGGTAATATGCAGCATGAAAAGCAGCAGAGCCTGGCAATCTAATTCTTAAACATTAATGATATTAACAATAGAGGCATAAAAATTAATGCATGACAAAGGCAATTACTAGAATAAACAAACATAACATATTTCTGGAATATGAAGAGAGGGGCTGTGGATTTGACATAACTCTTTATCTTTTATACCTGGAAATCAATGGAAATTGTCTAGAGTTGGCAAATCAAGAAACAGAGCTTCATATGTTATGCAGAGTCATGGAGAGGACCATCAGAGCAATTAGAACTAGAAATTATTAGAAGGCTCAGCTGAGTAATAGCAGAATAGAGGTGGGGGGGTGAGGCAGATGACCAGTGCTTTATTAAATAACTTTAAATTGGGACGCCTGGTTGGCTCAGTCATTTAAGTATCCGACTCTTGATTTTGGCTCAGGTCATGATCTCATGGTTCATGAGTTCAAGCTCCGCATCGGGCTCTACCCTGAGAGTGGAGAGTTTGCTTGGGGTTCCCTCTCTCCCCCCCTTACCCCTGCCTTCCCCCTCTCAAAATACATAAACTTAAAAAAATAAATTACTTTAAATGATAAGCTATTTTAAATTATTTTCTCAGTTATCCCATGTATATTTTACTTTGATAAAAAATACAAAATATATCTTAATTAAAAAATCTCTCCTTATGGACAAAAAAATTTCTGGCTCTTTTGCAGATGCTTTACCCACTAATTTTGACTTTCAAAGTATTAAATTATTAAATCTGAAAGTCAGCCAGTTCTGTGTATTTTGGATTTCTGTATAATTATTGTGAGGGAAAACAAACAGATATGTGCGAACCTGATCAAGAAACTAAAATATATTAAGCTCTCCTTACTGTGATATAGTAATTACTTCAGAACCAATGTTATATTATTTATTTATTTATTTATTTATTTATTTATTTATTTATTTATTTATTTTTATATTTTATTTTATTTTAGTAGGTAACCTCTAAGCTCAGAGTGGGGCTTGAATTCATGACCCCAAGATTAAGAGTCACATGCTCTACTGACTGAGCTAGCAGGAACCCCAGAACCAAATGTTCCAAATGAGTTATTTAATATAATTCTCCCAACAACCTTATAAACTATACAATATTATCTCATGCTTAGACACATAAAATAAATTATACAAGGTCACATAGCTGATTTTAGGTCTTCTCTTGGTTTTAAAACATTGTTTAGAGTTAATTACATCTAATTCTAAAACATGGGGTTCCCCCCATACTAGAAATCATTAGACATGGTCATATTTTAACATGAATATATCTTCAATTTTGGGTAATAGTATAAGGTATGCATGCAATAACTTTGATTTCCATAGTATCTTAGCATTGTAGGCAAAAGTCTAGTCATATCCAACTAAACTGATAGTGAAGATTATTCTTTTAAGAAATCTAAAAATATTAAACATTTGTGCTGTTTTTAGGAATGGGTAAATGTGTATCCATATATTAACATTAATAAATTAGATTTAATTAATGTTAAAATGATAAAAATATACCAGTTCCACTAAAACATAACATACAATGCAAAGTGCAATGTATGTTTTCTAGTGCTGTGCTTCTTTCAGAACGTTTTGAATATCACACGTATTAATATGCCAATGTTTGCTGGGAAATTCACTATGGCCCTCTGTATGTGCTATGGTTAATTGAATCTTCACATAATCTATTGAGTTAATAACTATCATCCAGTTTTAGAGATTTAAAAATCAAGGCTTAGCTCATCTGAGGTCATAGATACAGTAAGAGGATTTGAACGCAGGTCTACCCTTGCCTTTGTTTTGTTTGTAGATATTGACTATTAAACCAACATGAAATACACTTGATTGGGCTGTAATTGATCCCATGAAATATTTTTGGTTCAGAAGGACCATTTTTATACATTATGGTATAGCCCATGCTCAATTAACATTTCTATGACCTATCAATATAGAAATCTATGGCAAGGAATAGGATTATTCTAGGCAGGCATATTCTTAGTGAATGCATACTCTGCTGCACCTGTCTTTTTCACCTAAGCCATTGAAAACCATGTATTTAATAATTTATCCCAGTGATTAATACTTATCTTTTTGACTTATAGTTTTTTTAAAATGTATATTTATTTATTTTGAGAGAAAGAGAGTAGGGGGAGGGGAAGAGAAGGAGGGAGAGAGAGAATCTTAGGCAGGCTCTGTGCTATCAGTGTAGAGCCTGATGTGGGCTATCAGTGTAGAGCCCAAGATGATGACCTGAGCCAAAATCAAGGACCTGAAGCTTAACCTACTGAGCCATCCAGGAGCCCCTGATCTATAGTTTTCTCTGTCAGGATTTTGGTTATTTCTTGTTTGGCTTCAGGAAATTTTCCATGTTTTTTTGTTGTTGTTGCTTGTTTGTTGGTTAGTTTTTTAATGAATTTTCTGTCTATCCATAAATTCCTCTTTTGTATGGCTCTTAAGACAAAACAACCACACTTTCTCTTAAACTTCTTATAAACTTTCGTGCCATTATTTTTTTTCTCTTTGGCAGAATGAAATTCAAAGTAATTATTTCTCCTTTTATTCCCCTTGTCTTCTGATAGATGAAACCATCGATTCAAGCCAAGTTTTAATTGGCTGTTCTGTTACTAACAGAATGACCATTTAGTAGGTAAGTACCTTTTCTTTAGTTCTTACACAACATTCTGAAGTAAAGAATTTCAAATACTCTGATTTTACATATGAGAGACTCTAGAGAGTTTAAATGACTTGTTTAAGTCAGAAATAATACACACATAATTCGAGTACATGAATATATTATATAATTAAGAAGAATTACTATGTGTACCAGACATCAAAAATCTATTCTTTTAATCATCAGATCAAAATTGTTTTTTCTCACTGCAACTCATAGTAAGAAATATACATTACCTCATTGCAAATATACTCACATGCATCTACATGCACACACACACCCTCCACATACATATTTATTGTATTTTATTTATTTATTTATAGATAGCTGAAAAGAGTTCCACAAAAAAATATTTATCCTTACTATGGTCTTTGGATTATAACATTTTTCTCTTCTTTTTATGTATTTATCTTTTATTTTATTTTATTCAATGTTATATCAGTTATAAAAATGCTGGTCACGACCCAGTGAATTGATTTTATGACTCACTGGTGGTGACCTATAGTTTAGAAAATCTGCTCTAGATGATATCATCTCCATGTCAGTTTTGTACAATGCATTGGGATCATTCAACTGATGAGGGAGTCTGTGGTAACTTTCCAAAGTGATATCATAGTTTTTCTCTCCTTACTGAACTGTTTTTTTTTTCCCACAGTATCTCTGTCCTCATAGACTGTATACAAGTATATGATTTTTCAACATGCAGTATTATTTTATTTAGCTATAAAATCCATCTCCAAAAGCTTGAAATAAAAATTTCCATGGTCTGCAAATGAACTGTGCATTGCTTTATTTTAGAATGTCCTGTTTTTCATTAAAATAATGTTTCAACCACTGTGTTGGACTTTTCTAACACTCAGATGTGCATTTTAGAAAGAACATGGGGTACTGGTTCCATAAAGTGACAAATTGGTCCTTGTTGTGAAAAATCCTCCTGGTATTTAGCCAGAAATATATATTCATGAACCATCATCATCACAACTCCTTCATTATTCATTGGGGACTCCCACAATCTTCCCTCCTGTGTCCACTGAATCATCTTTTCAAAATTCTGAATAGGCTGTTCATTTACTGTGGCTAAATGCTTAGCAAATTCCACACCCTAAGTGAAGGTGCCATCTCTGTTTCTGGTGCCTCTTCAGTAACTTCCTTAATCTCAAGAACATTAAGTGTCTTCCCCTTGAATATATTTTTCCTAATGTATTTTTCCTAACTTTTTCTAAGATCAGCAGTCTTCTCCTGGCTATGATCACTGTCAGTTCCTGTATCAAGTTGAATCTGATGCACTGGTCTGGTACTAACTCTAGCGGTGGCAGTTACATATCTGATATGATGTTACTGAAACTAATTTTAGGTCTTCCTCCATTTTACTGTGTCCTTGAGCCTTCCCCCTGTTGTGCGACCCGCCTCAGCAGCTCCAACATGGTTGTCACTTCTAGGCAACTTTAATTTTTAGGAAAAATGTGTAGTTTGGATAAAGATTTATCACCAGTTCTTGATCATATTTAAGTCACTGCATTTATCTATGTTGTTGAAATGTCAGTTTCAGTGTATTCGTTCTTCCTTTACTCAGCCAGTATCTTCTGAGCACCTAATTTTCTCAGGCGCTCCTCTAAGTCCTGAAGATAGAATAGAAAAAGGCAATATCCTTGTGCCAGGGAGCTTGCTTACAATAACGTGTGCATTGCTTTAGAGACACCTGGGGATATAAGTACTTTCCCAAAACCATTTCTTTAATGAATCCAATTTAAAAATCCTTGATAAAATATCTGCCTGGCCTATATCACACTTGTAGATTGAATGTTAAGTGGTCAATTTTTAAAAATATAAAAATGGATTTAAATATTTCCTGATTCTGTCTAAAAATAAAAGCTCAGACAAAAAAATATATATATATATATTTCTTACCATGACAACTTGGTAAGGCTCTATTCCATCCAGGTCTTCCATCATCTCCCATGATACAGGTGAGTGTCGAATAACCTTGAAGAACATAACCAGCATCACAATAATAGGTGACTGTTGACCCTAATTTATAATCCATTCCAAGTCTGGTGCCATTCATTATATTGCCTGGATCAAAGCAGGACTCTCGAAGTTTTGCTGTAAAACAGTGTTGATATAAAATGAATTGTTGAAAACATTATTTTCCACGAAAGTTTTACTATTACTTCATTTCTACTTCTAAGCAGACGGGAAAGCACCAGCACTCTGCCCGCTTCTGTTTGTGGGCTCAAAGTACAAAGTAGCCCATAATCATATGTGACACTTTGCTAATTCATATTGATAAGTAAGAGCATAAAATTCTTCGCTGGACTTTTCATTAAAATTAGTATCTAATATGCAGTCAAACATTGGGTGTTAGAGTTTATTATAAATTGTATGCAATAATATTTATAAATGCATACATATTTTCAATGAACTATTTTGGAAAAGAAGCAGGATTTATTTCTTTATTTATTACTGCTTTATTTAAAAGTTCTTCCTCCATATAAAGGACACCCATTCCCTGTGACTGAACCTAGAAATGATACCACCACCGGTGTTGAGCTCAGCTCATTTCACCACTGGTAGGAAGGTGAAATCATTTATCGTAACCTACCTCCTCTAGTCACCTCCCATGTCTACCAGAGGTCTGTCTATCCATCACTAAAAAGCAGCAAAATCTTTATGACATCCAAGCCATGATCTTTTTGGACAGAGAGTCTATGTTAAAGCCAAGTGCTTTTAAAGCTAACACAAATTTAAAATTAAGTCCATTCACAACAAAGGGACGAAGGAACTAAAAGTTCTCTGTGCACCCTGATAGTGAACTAAAGAGGATGACAGAACATTTTGAAAACATGTAGAGAAACACAAAGATCAGTTCATCCATTTGGGGGAATAAGCTCTAATACAAATTGTTGTTAACAGATCTGAGCAATGCCCTAATATTTCCATATTAATATTATTATAGGTTACTTAAGAAATAATACAAAAATGTAAGGGCCATCACAATTTCAGGATAACAAATATAATTTTCTACATTAGAATTTATTTTATGTTAATGGGAAATCAGGAGGTGGGTGTATCTCTGCATATGACTCATGGAATCATTGGAATTTAAGTCAATAATGTCTTTGTGTTCGGCTATCACAGAAATTATTTTATTATCATATATCCAAATCTTCTTACCTGCAGTAGTAGGAATATATTTCTTCCACTCATAAAACTTTACAAAGTTCAAAGTACTTCAACATTCATAGAAAATGAGGAGAAATTTGTGTTTTATAAAGAACACTACCAAGATTTCTCCCAATTCAGCTAAAGAGGCAATGGCAGAATCAACCGTTTAAATGATTTTAATAGAATATCAGAGGAACGAAGTTCTGCTTTTTTTCTTTCCTTCTTTCCAACAGGTACTTAAGAGCCCACACTACCCAGTGAACTTTGGAAATATAGCAGTGCACATTCAGAATATATTTTGGCCCTCATGGCATTTACAGCTTATTAGTTCTATTAAATGAATACTTGTAACTCTCAAGAGTATGACATATGTGGATGCATTCAGGAACCTTCCTGGAGAACTGACATCTAAGCTGAACATGGAGAGAGAACGAGCTCACTAGGTGAAGGACAAGGCAGGTGAAGGAAACAAGTGTGTAAGTTGGGGAAACCTGATTCCTGAGTTTCAGTCCAAATCTAAATAACTTAATCATCTCCCAAGTGCACACACACATGTGAGCACATACACACACACAAAATTTGCACCCCATAAATTATACTCAGAGTTCACGATAAAAATTACTTCTCAATCCAAGAACTTATATTTCTTACTAGGTAAAATACTCCCACAATACCGTTTTCCAGAAATAACAAGCAGTGTGAATACTACTTTCCCTTGAGAGAAAAGAAAGAATTGAAATTGCTGTTTAAAAGGATTCATCTCTTTGGCAACCCTAACCACCTAATATGCCTCTTTTAAAAAGTTTGTTTTTTTCTTCTCTAAATTTTTCCCAATAGTTTTAGTGACATATCAGTGAATCTGTACGGCAAATCTCCTACTTTTTGAGGAAAGGGAAATATGCCAAAAAGTTAAATATATTGCCTCTGCAACAATTTTATATTGCTAGCCTCATTTTGAGAGGATTCATTTACCTCATTACTATGTTTACCTGCTACTTTAAATCCTTGGTGACTAGCTGTCTATGGATAATACTGCCCTTGTTTATTTCCATGCCTGCCATAGCAATTATCTGTAAATTTTGAAAATGTCTGGAGAATCCTTATGCAAAGGTCTAGGAGGTAGATGGAAAGGTAATTTGAGTTTTTGAAAAAAAATTGTGAGGCAGACAAGTTGATAGTATTATTTTTATGAATAATTAATTTTATTTACCTTCATAGTAGTTTGCCTACTGAATAGATCCTAGGCTGAAGTCTCCCTTGCCTTATATTCTCCAAAAAAAGTACCTAAGAAGTCTGCTACAAGATAGAAGTAAACATAAGACATAAAGCTTATACCTTACCTATGGCTTTAAAAAAAATTTACAAAACATTTCTTTACAGAATTTTTCCACCAGCAATGAAAACATCCTAAATGCTAGAGCACCTGGATGGTTCAGTCAGTTAAGTTTACGACTTCGACTCAGGTCATGATCTCGCGGTTCATGGGTTCGAGCCCTCCATCAGGCTCTGTGCTGACAGCTCAGAGCCTGGAGCCTGTTTCAGATTCTGTGTCTCGTCTCTCTCTACCCCTCCCCCACTCACACTCTGCCTCTCTCTGAAAAGTGAATAGACATTAAAAATAAAATAAAATATGGGGATGCAAGCTGGTGCAGCCACTCTGGAAAACAGTACGGAGGTTCCTCAAAAATTAAAAATAGAACTATCCTGTTACCCAGCAATTGCACTACTAGGTATTTATCCAAGGGATACAGGTGTGTATTTCGAAGGGACGCATGCACCCTAATGTTTATGGCAACACTATTGAAAATAGCCAAAGTATGGAAAGAGCCCAAATGTCCATTGATGGATGAATGAATAAAGAAGATGTGGTATATATACACAATGAAGTATTACTTGGCAATCAAAAAGAATGAAATCTTGCCATTTGCAACTACATGGATGGAACTGGAGGGTATTAATGCCAAGTGAAATTATTCAGTCAGAGAAAGACAAATATCATATGACTTCACTCATATGAGGACTTTAAGAGACAAAACAGATGAGCATAAGGGAAGGGAACCAAAAATAATATGAAAACAGGGAGGGGGACAAAACAGAAGAGATTCATAAATATGGAGAACAAACAGAGGGTTACTGAAGAGGGTGTGGGAGGGGGGATGGGCTAAATGGGTAAGGGGCATTAAGGAATCTACTCCAAAAATCATTGTTGCACTATATGCTGACTAATTTGGATGTAAATTGAAAAAAATTAAATTAAAACAAATAAACTAAAAAATTTAAAATAAAATATCCTAAGTGCTTAATGAAAAAACAATTTGACATTAGGAACCAAAACTGTGGTTTAAAGAAAATTCAGTTGGAAAAATGAAAGCTTTACTATGTTTCTGTTTCCATTTTATTCCTGAAAACCTATGGATGTTGAGATCACATTACATATACTAAGTGTAATATCTACAACACTATGAAGTTTATCATACTTTGAACCATACATAGGTATGTGTGTTGAGTTCATACTTAGTGACTGATTTATAAATAAATATTTTCTTTTCTGGGAGAAAAAGAAACATACATATTTTTGTTGTTAAAGGCATTTTTACTTCAAAATTTGTTTCCACATATAGCTATATGCTCACTAAGGGACCATTATTCTGAATAATGTCATCTTGTGGATAATCAAAAGTGGTTATATGTTATTTTTGGTCTTGAAGGGTAACCAGACTGTATAATATCCAACTGCCTGTTATTTCCAGGATGGTAGACATGTATGGATGGACATTTATCTGCTGGCATGATTTCAGAAACTGAGAACTAAGCTCCCTTCACGATGTATATGCATTATAATTCCCTCATCTGATCATACTCAGTCCCCAGAGGCCTCCCTATTGTAGGCACGAGCGTTCACTTAAGGCCGGCTACAGGCGCTTTTAGAGAATAAGGATGAGCCATACATGTATCTCTTTTATTTTGGGAAGTATTACGCAATTGACCCCAGACTACCTCAGGGTAATAACTGAAATGTAATAAGTTGCTCTATGGGAAAAAAATGGTATGTTAATTTAGAAAGTAATTTATGATACTTTCAGGTTCTTAGAGCAGATGGCTAACTTATACCGTATATAAACAGTCAGTCATAAGTCTTTCACTGTCCATACTGGTGCCTATAAATTGACATTCCCTGCCAGCTAAAGCACCAGCTACCAGCAGTTTCCCTCCACTGGCACAAAACTATATATTCTCTCTCCATCAGAATCAATACATTTTGTTAAAAGAATACAAATTTTACTACTGTATGAGCCACATTTGTTTAAATGTTATAATTATAAATTTTTAAGACATACTTATTAACATTATGATCTAAAATGGTCCTAAAGTTAAAACAATGCAAATGAGAGTACTGCTTGAACTCTAAATATTTATTCAACTGTAAATCTGTTAAAGTTGTATCTCATTAAAATTACAATGGAGACTAGGCCTGCCTGATTTAAACTCTTTGTGAAGACATTGCTTTATAATTAGCCAAACACCTCCTTTCACCCCCAGACTTCCACTTCTCCACTCCAATTTACTATTTTCTACCACATAAAGGCATATCCACAATTTGCTTTACGTAAGCAGAAAGTAGTATTCCTTCCAGAATCCTTGTTAGCAGGTTTGTGTTTTTGCAACGTTCACATACAGGATTCGTTCATTGCACAACTATTGTTGTGTTTGCACACAAACAAAACTAAGATTCAGTATCTATCTTCAAGGGGGAAATGGAAAGATAGATATGAAGAAGGCAATGATAACTATACTCTGGTGTGAGCTCTAATAGAGGTAGGGGTTGCTTTTAAATTAAAGGCCTACCAAAAATATTATGGATTTAGTGAGTCAAGACTTTAAAACTTTACTTTTCAGTGCCAACAGAAACCAACATGCATAAGTGAAGGTATGGAACATGTATTACAAATGACAAAGGAAAAGCTTTTTACTATTCCAGGCCTCAATGTATATGTCAGTTTATTTTGGGGGTGCATATTTTATAAAAATTCTGAGATGTTTGTCTTCGGCAGAAAGAAATATAAGGACCGATTTATTAGCTTTAAGAAACAAAACAATTAAAGAGGTAACATGTTTTGAATAAGGATAGGAAATAGGGAGGCTGATGAAAAAAGGCAGACCCTGGAGACCCTGAACTGGGGCATGGAACTTTCCTATGGATGAGAGTCCAGAGAATTAATTAGGTTGGATTTGGGGACTAGCATGAACTTAACACTAACATCGGCAAGAAATACTGTCTGGAGTATAAAAATAAGACTTCATGAAATTGTGTGTAAGTAGGCATCAGTGTAGTAGTTGAGCATGGTAGGGAGTAATTGCAGGGTCCAGGGAGAAAGATTGAAGTTCATGGAGTGACTATGTATTTCTCTCTGTTTGACTTTTATATTTTTATTTGCTTTTACTCTAACAGTAATAATAATTTATATCATTTTCTGCAACTATTTCTAATGTATATATTAATGTTTTATTTTAATGTTTATTTTTGACAGAGAGAGAGAGAGAGAGAGAGAGAGAGAGAGAGAGAGACAGAGAAAGAGGGAGACACAGAATCCAAAGCAAATTCCAGGCTCTGAGCTCTCAGCACAGAGTCCAATGTGGGACTCAAACTCAAAGACTGTGAGATCATGACCTGAGCAGAAGTTGGATGCCCAAACGACTGAGACACCCAGGCGTCCCTCTGTAACTCTTTTTAATAGTCTGATCCTTAGCTTTGCCATTTGTAAAATAGGGATAGAGATACTTATTACTTATTTGTGTTAGTTTTAATATTTCTGTTGCATTTATAAATGGTCCTGCTCATGGGAAGGATAGAGAGAATTCATTAAAAGGAACTAATCATTGTATCTAGAATATAGTAGGTACCTAATGATTAATTTTATCTTTTAAAAACATTTGCACTTGTGGTCCTTTTCCTATGACAACATAAATCTTAGGAATTTTGGAAATTTTGGAAATGATGGGACATGGAAATGGATCAAGCTGGGAAATAGAAATGGATAGAAGTTAGTTAAGAAAAAGGAGAGTAGGTTTTATCTCAAGTGTTTAATTATATGGATTTAGGAATGGCTACCTGGAATGTTAAGTAGAGAAAGGATTGTGAGGTTAATTCCAGTTTCCACAAGAAAGAATGCTGGAATCAGTTAGTACCACCTGCACTAAGCATGGTAGTATTTGTGGAATTTTTCCTGTATCTTTTATCCTAGAGATCTATGGAAATGTTTTACAATAGAATCTAGCTTTACTGACTTATTACAGCTTTCTTGTTTTTCTTTCCTTCTTTTCTTTCCTTCTTTGCTTGCTTCCTCCTCTCCTCTCCTTTTTCTTTTTATTTATTTATTTTTTTAAATTATTATTTATTTTTGAGAGATAGAGCGTGAGTGGGGGAATGGCAGAGAGAGAGGGAGACACAGAATCCAAAGCAGGCTCCGGGTTCTGAGCTCTGAGCTATTAGCACAGAGCCCAATGCAGGGCTCAAACTCACAAACCGTGAGATAATGACCTGGGATGCTTAACCAAGTGAGATGCTTGACCAACTGAGCCACCCAGGAGCCCCTCTTCTCCTTTTCTTTCCTTTCCTTTTTCTTTTGTTTTCCTCTTAAATAGGTCTTCTTTATAAGCCTGTTAGCTTGCAGATATAAGTAGCTATTCCTAAAGAGCCAAGTTCTCCTTATAAAATGCAGGACAGAGATGTATCTCTAAGATTTCTGATATTTCAGTAATGTTATTATTCTATGATTCTAATTATGACTTGATTTCAAAATGAGAAGACACCTCTTTAGGTTGCTCAAAATCAATCAATTAAATAATTACCAAAATTATGGTGTGTAAGCACTTATTCTAAGGTACTAATTGTATACTGGTGAATAACAGAGATCTTGCTCTTAAGACACTTGTATTTTAGTATATGTGTAGGGAGTTAGTGGAGTAAATGGGAATGCAGAGAGTAAATAAGCGAGTAAAATTAATTGGCACTATTTCTAAGGAACTCTGATGCAAAAAAAATCATAACGCTGTGGTATTAGGACAAGTTTAGAATTATTGATAATAAATCTCTGCATTTTAAGACTTTTGCAAATCAGGTAAAGATGTACTTAGAAAAAAACATAGCCACGAAAGTTCATATTAGAAGAGAAAAAATGCGGAAAATTAGTAAGGTAAGTATTTATTTCGATAAACCTGAAAAAAGAGAAAGCAGAGATGCAGAGAAAATAGACAGGAAGAAATACTTACTAACACAAGAACCAAACGTTAATAAAAAACATACAGCAACAAATAAAGTAAGAAAATACTGCAAATATTTTATGTCAACAATTTGAAAACTTGGATGAAAATAATTTTTAGGAAGCCGACTTTCAGAAATCAAAGATAAAGTATAAAACCTGGATAGATTTATAACCACTAAAATTCTACTACCTCAGAGCACCAAGTCCCTAGTTCTACAGGGAAGTTCTCACAAATGTTTGAGAAACAGATGATCCCTATCTTATACAAATTATTCTAGATATTAGAAAAATAAGAATGCTCCCAAAGTTGGGGGATTGTAGAGTCTTGATCAAAACTAGACAAAGACAATTATATAGGAAGGAAAAATCTATAATGTAATAAATAATTTTATAAGATATTTTTATAATTTTATAATAATATTTAATTTATACAAAGGAAAACCATGTGATATTTTCAGTAGCTGATGAAAAAGTAGTTGATGAACTTCAATCCCAGAATGATTAAGGAATTTTTAGTAGATCAGGAATGGAAGGGAACTTCCTATAATTGATAAAAATATATCTAGATAGTGTAACATTTTGGATAAGCATGTGCATTGTGGAGCCCAATCTGAATCAAATCTTAGCTCTGCCACATGACTAGGCTAATTACTTAACCTTGTGCTAAAACTTCTTCATTCAGAGTGGTAAATGATTTTTATATGTAAATAACCTTGAAATGTCTCTGAAAACAATGAGTTAAAAAATTTCAGCCCTTATTAACATCGCCCCAACCAATAGAAAATACTTAAAGGTAAAACACTAGATGAATTTGCTTTAAAATCAGTAATGACAGAAGAATGATGGCTACCACTGTTTAATTTGATATGATACTAAATTTTTTGCCCTGATCATTAAGCCAAGGGGGTGTGGGGCGGGGGAGTGTATAGACTAGGAAAAAACAAACAAACAAAAAACCCAAAAAAACAAACAAGAAAAAAAGAAACAGAACTGTCACTGGGTACACAGAAAATCCAAAAAAAATCCATTAAAAATTATGATAACTAATGAAAGAGTTAAGAAGTCTTGCTAGATATTAGTTATTACAAAAATCCATGCATTAGCAACAATGAATAAAATCTAATAATAAAAATATCATTAATTACAATGGAAACTATAAGCCATTTAAGATTTAGATGAGAAAACTTTTATAAAGAAAATTAGAAACTATTACTGAAAGACAATGAGGGTATGAGGAGGGTATGAATAAGTTGAGAGATATGCCATAATAATAGTTGAAAAGACTAAGTATCAGACATCAATTTATTCCAAATAATTTATAAATACAATGCAGTACCAATGAAATTCAAGAGGCAGAAAGAACTTAATTCTAAAATCTAAATAAAATTTAAAAAGGTTAATAGAGACCGGGACAATTTTGCCTACCTCATGTCTACTTATTTTAAAGCTATAGTAGTAAAATTCAGAGAAATCTTGGCTTGGAATAGATAAACAGGCCAATAGAACAGAATAGACAAGTCAGAAACAGTGATAGAGAGACTTGCTATTTGAGAGCAGTAGCATTGTCTTGTCAAGAAATGGTGGTAGGACCATTCACACAAAGAATAGAATAAAATAAAATTAGATTCCTTGGTTACAGAAAAATACTCCACACACATGAAAAAGATGAAAAATGGAAGGCAAAGCTTCAAAACTTTAGAGCAAGTTGAGGAAATGCCTTTATGAACTCCACATGAGGAAACAAAATGCCTTTTTTAAATCAAGGCATAATAATGTTTCAAGGTTTCATAGCCTTCACAAACTATGAAGAAAATGAAATGATAAATATAGATATTGACTTTTAAAACTTTTATACAGCAAAAGAAACCAGAAAGAAAGTGAAAATGCTTGCCAAAGATGGCATAAGATTTTTACTACAACATGGAACATGAATAAAGGATTAATATCCATAATACAAAAAGAATTTCCTATAAACAAAACAAAAAGAAACAGGCAACCTACTAGAAAAATGTGCAACAATAGAAATATGCAATTAACAGAAAGGGAACCTCAGTATAAAAATAGGAAGAAGATGTTCAGCTTAATAGTAATTACAGAAAAGACAATAAAAATGACCATGAGATACATTTAATACTCATGAGGCTGACAATTTTCAAGTGTGACAAGAGCACTGGATTTTCAAGTGTGGGGTTCCTTAAAATCACTATCTTGAAAAGATAGTGATAATGCTGCAGGTTGCAGCATTATTTACAATAGCCAAAACATGGAAACAACCTCAGTGACGCAACAGATAAATGAGCAGAGAAAATGTGGTTTATCTATACAATGGAATACTATCCATCCATGAAAGAAGGAAATCCTGCCATTTGGGACAAATATATGGACCTGCAAATATATGGACCTGCATTATGATAAGTGAAATAAGACTGACAAAGACAAATACTGTGTGATCTCACTTATGTGTGTAACCTAAAAAGACAAACCAAACTCATAAATGCAGATAACAGACTCGTAGCTGCCAGAGGCCAAGATGGAAGTTGGATGAAATAGGTGAATGGGATGAAAAGGTACACAGTTTCATTTATAAAGTAATGTATGGCATGGTAACTATAGTTAACAATAGTGTATTGCATATTTGCAAATTGCTAGGAGAATAGATCTTAAAAGTTCTCATGAACACAGACACAAAATGTATAACTATATGTAGCTACACATAGTTGCCTAAACATTGTGGTAATCACTTCACGATATACACATATATCAAGTCATTATATTGTACACCTAAAATTAATATAATTTATATGATGTTATGTGTCAATTATATCTTCATTTTTGTAATGTGAAGTTTCTGAAATGCTTTCCTTGATGTTGAAAATATAAATTGGTATAACCTCTTCTTTGAATAACTAGGCAATATGGAGTTAGTCAAGAGGTTTATAGTCTTTGACCCAATAATTCCACTCCTGGGCAGATAGATACCTTAGAGACACTCTCACAGTTATGCTCAAGAAGGCATGCAAAAGAATGTTAATTTCATCATGATTCATTTCTGGTAGTGAAAAACTGAAACAACATGTGTTTATCAGAAAAATCTGTAAATTAACTGTGGTACAGTCATATGATGGAATATCATAAAGAAATTAATGAACTAAGTCTACGTATCTCTATTATTGATAAATCTCAAAAACAATGTAAAGGGAAAAAACAATTTTCACAAGGATATGTACATGATGGAAATAGAAAATTTTTATCAAAACAGGATGAAGGATATGTACATGATAGAACACGTTAAAATACAGGGGCGCCTGGGTGGCACAGTTGGGTAAGTGTCTGACTCTTGATTTTGGTTCAGGTCATGATCTCACAGTTCATGGCATCGAGCTCCATGTCAGGCTCTGCACTTCATGTACAGCCTGCTTATGATTCTCACTCTCCTTCTCTCTATCTCTCCCCCACTCTGTTGCTTTCTCTCTTAAAAATAAGTAAACATTAAAAAAAGAAAATATTAAAATACCTGTAATCATACATTCATGGAAAAAATAAGTAACATATTAAGAATTAGGAGGGAACTATGATCAAAAGGGCAGGACTAAAAATAGTCTTGATTGCTCATTATGGTCTGCCTGGATAGCCAGCTAGCTTGGTCCTACCCACTGTATAGTGTGGAAAGGCTCTTCCACATAGAGAGATTAGTTTGGTACTTAAGTTCAACCTGGCATAAGACCAATGCCTCCTAACCCATTGTTATAAGGCCTAAGCTTCTCCAGAGGGTTTGGAGCAGCTATCACGCTTAGGGCCCCAATAAATAGCTGGGAACCCAAATCCTCATTGTGTGGTATCAAACACCTTGTAAATTCTTCCACTGACAAGGCCATTTTTTTTTCTTTTTACTTTCCTCTATAAGATGAGAGACTCACAGAGGGCTCAACCTTTCCACTATAGTGAAATCCACACCATGTCCATGACGAGGAGATAACTCGACCCTGGCATGCATTTCCAAATTTTGTTGGAGATATTGGAGGATTCCAAGCATCCATATATTGTTAATATGTGAGTTTTCCCATTCCCTATAAAAGATTTCCTTAACCCATGTCATGTAAAGTTGTGTAATTTACCTTTACTTCTTTTGATAGACCTGAAGAGACACACCCTTGTTCTACAGCAAATGCAAAAGGAATTTCTAGTGCATATATAATATTATATTTTTTAAGGCAAGAAAAGAGACATCTGAAGCAAGTGTGACACAATATAAAGGTCTGTCGGATTAGATGGTGGATAATTTGAAGTTTGTTTTTTTTATCCTGTATAATCTTCAGTTATTGAAAATAGTTCATAATGAAAAAAAGCCAGGTGGCAAGTAACAAATCCAAAATATGTCTTTTTAGAACTCAAATAATATGATAAATTATAGGTATGCCCTTCATAAGCTCAATTATTGAAAAAAACAAGTTTTAACTTTAAACAACTAAGACCTATTTATTCTTATAGTCACTGAGCATAAAAATTACGAAAAATATATTAATAAATATCCATTGGGGCGTCTGGGTGGCTCAGTTGGTTAAGTGTATAATTTCGGCTCAGGTCATGATCTCACAGTTCGTGCGTTCAAGCCCCACATCAGACTTTGTGCTGACGGTTCAGAGCCTGGAGGCTGCTTCAGAGTCTGTGTGTCCCTCTCTTTCTGCCCTTCCTTGCTTACTCTCTGTCTCTATCAAAAATAAATAAACATTAAAAAAAATTTAAAAAACCACATCCATAGGCATTGTAATATTGATTCCTCTAAATACTTGAAGAAATACTCTAAAATATTTTAATTATCACTATATTTTACTCTATTCTGAATGTTGACACACTTAAATATCTTTAGACATTTTCTGAAATGGAATTATCAGTATACTTTGTTCTCCTTATCACTGAAAGTAGTCTCTGAACAAACATGAATGAATCTTCAGCTTCCAAAAATTTCATCTTTTTAAAAATATTTTGTGGTCTTAGCCAACTACCACAATGTACTAACCGCTAACTTTTTTGCCTGATACATTTCCTTCGGTAGGAATTAGGGAAATGCTAATTTCCTTCCTACTGATAGGAAAAGTCTACAATGAGAGCTCTTCTGTGAGATCAATTGTAGGCAGTCTGTACTAAGACATACACATATAACTAACCATTGACAATGACCAACACAGAATTAATCTCCTGTATAAAATACACTCTAAATCATGCTGCAAAAATCAAATGTTCACATTTACCTTTATATTCTAAATGAAATCCAGTGTAACTAACAGATCCATCACTCCGAAAAGCCAAATGCATGGTATTTGAGCTGCTCTCTATTCTCTCTGGTAACTTGCTGTCTTGAAAACTTCCAATCAGTGGGCTATTACTGTCTGGTCCATCGTATATGTAGAGGAAGTCATAATTTGGCTCTATACTAAAACTAAAAGAAAGAGAGAGAGAGAGAAAAGGAATGGTTATTGCTGAGGTATTAAGTATAATAGTCATATAATCATATATTAATTCAGTCAACATCTTTAAAAATAACAGACTCTGCCAAAGTAAGCTAACGTGAAAAGTTACCTGGCAACAACACACTGAATATGGATATCAAAACAGTAGAAAAGAGAAAGGACACCTTGATATTTTCAAATATTTGTAAGTTGGCCTTGTGTCTACAAGGAATACAAATGATAGTAAGGCAGTTTATCTAATGAAAGGGTACAAGGTTTGAAGTCAGAGATATAAGTTTAAGCCTTGCTTCTGCCCTTGTTAGCTACATATCCTTATGTAAATTACTTTATATCAATAAAATGTGGAGGACAGCATCTATTTTGAAAAATTTTCACCCAGATATTTTGCATCATGAAAATGTAACCTTTTTCCTTTGTCAATGGTATTATTTGCCTTGAACTTCAAAACTTACAAGCATATTTGCTGTTTAAAATTCAGCTCTACCTAGCAGATTCAAGCAAAAGTTTGAAATACAAAACTTACATTTATTTTATTCAAATGAAGTACTGGGTATTGTATTAGGTATTATTTTCCCCCAGGGTAATATATTTTCTTCCTCTAGAACTTGATGTAAGAGAAATCAAACCCACACACTATTTGTCAAAATTAAATAATGTGTAAATAAGGACATTTTAATGTGTAAATTATTCAAGTCAATGTTTTGAATTGTAAAATTTGCATCATAAATTTGCTTACACAACCTTCAAAAGTATGAGAATTGTCTCAGAATGATTACAGAATCCATATATTTAGAAAGCAAAAGACCCACAGTCATTTGTTTCTCTATTACCTAGTTCATAATGTGACAGAGAAAAATATGGACTCAATTGGGTCATTAAGAAAAGTCAACAAGTTCACGATATAGAATAAAATCGGTAAAGCTTGCAATTGTTAAACATCCATCAGTGGAGAAACTATCTTGTCAAGTTTTACCATCTTTGCACATAAATAAGAAATTTGGTTAGGTAAGAAGTGTTCTTTCCAAATCTACTGGATTTATAGAGGTTAAGTTTCCACAACAATTCTAATCCTTAACATGTGCATGTATAAGGGACAGGATTCCAGCTACTTTACTAGTGCATTAAATGGTGGTGAAGAAAGACTGGTAAAATGCAGACGTTTCCAAACTTTCCATAAATAAGGAACCCTGTACCATGAGATATTTAGGGGACCACCACATCGTTCTGTCCTAATTTATTTAGTGTACCTTCACACATCTAAAGCAATTGCTCTTGAAAGCTTTCAGTGGATATGAGGCCTAAAGTTTGGTAACTTTGGCTGTAATAGAGCAGAAATCAGAGGAGAAGACTTTATTTTGTTATTTACTACCCTTCTTCTGGGATAAAACACAAACTTTCTACACTTCATCTCTTTCCATATTAAGATTTGATCAGTATTGCAACTTTCTTACCTATGTCACTATTGGCAGAATCACTTGAAACAGGTGCTTTCTAAATGATATGATGGTTATGTATTATCCTTAGAAGCCCCATAAGCCTATTTAACAATGGACTATCGTCCATTTTTTTTAAATTTCTAGTTTAGGCTTAAATACTTCAAAATATTGTTTTAAAACTTCTTTAAAAGTGAGAGTAAAACAAAAAAATATTTTTAAGGAAATTTTAGAATCTTAGCTGTAATGACTTTTTCCTGAAAAAAAAAAGAGTGCATTCTAATAGTACCTCCTATTTTACAAGGCAGTTTTATAAATATTAACTTGGTCTTGTCAATAATCCTGTGGTATAAGGTAGGGATTATCATTTTCCTTTTCCCAATGAGTATGCTAAGTAATCTCCGTAGGGTCACATAATAAATGACAGAGCTGGAAATCAAATTTAGGTCATGTATTTTGCCTAATACAGCCTTCTACCACTCATTTATGAACTACAATACTTTTACAAGCCCACTAAGGCCTTGTATCATTCAAATAGACATTTCTAATGTCTATACTGCCATTTCCCCAACTGTAAAAATGAGTATAATAACTTCGGCAAATTGTCTCATAACTGGATCCTGGCATATGACTAACACTATCATCGTTGTTTCGTGATTACCAATGATCAATTGTATCACTGCAAATTATAAAAATAGAAAGTCTGTATATTTACACTTTTTCACATTTGTCTGAGCTCAAATTAGTTTTTAAGACCAGTTTTAAAGATTTAACTTTAACATCTTACGTAAATTCCAAGCAGCTTTAACATACTGGCAGAAGGAAAGGCTGTGTTACCAGAGCCAACATACATTAGTCTTGGACACTGAAGGTTAGGAACATTTCTACTTAGGAACTCCTTGAATTGCTGATACCTAACACCTCCCATAGAAATATTAAGGAAAAGCATTAGGCCAGGTTTTGTGACAATTGGTACTAGTTCCATGTGAAGAAACAGGTTCATTGCAAAAAGTAAGGCACCGGAGGTAACACAGATGGTGGTGGCTGAGTTAGAGCTCAAAGTCAGCTGCCTTCTTTCCCACACAGGAGGCTGCATCTTCCACCACTTCTGTACTAAGCCTACCCTACTATTGACATTGCTAACCAACAAATGCAAAGTCTGGAATGCTGTCTTGTAAAGCTCTATCATGAGACAAGTTATGCTGAGAAATCATATGGGAGTGATTCATCAAATTCTTCTTTGTCAACTTGACTTAATGAGATCACCAGAAAAATAAGAGGTAGAATGTATGTTTTCATAAGCCCAACGGTGATGCTGCACAATATGGGTGCTTAGAGGCTGTGAAAAGATTTTGGGTGGTACACAAATAGAAGGAAAAAATTCTGGGAATACTGACCTTTTAATCTTGAGTTTTGGGAAAAACTGAATTTTTTGAAGCAGTGACAGTAAATACAGGGAGAGAGGAAGGGTTATAAAGAGATGACATTTCATGAGCGTCAATAAACCTCTCGACCTTCAACATGTTTCCTCCACACGGAAATCTGGTGAAGATGCTCACCCACTAGGCCTTCAGAGCTGCACGAGCACCTACACCAGTACACAAGGCTTTGAAAAGTGTTGATTGCAAAGTATTGGTGTTGGAATTAATGAAAACTAATTAAAGTGTCATATACAGAAACAAAACTTTGCCTAGTGTGAATGCTAAAGTAAAATAACTATAAACGATATATTTTTTAATGTAGAAATGCACAGGAACTCACCTGATAAATGCCAAAGAGATAACATAGTCTGTGTTGACAGTGATAGTCCAGTCACAGTCCCTGCTATGGGGATATGGATGAGGGAAGTTTGGCGAAAGAATAAAGCCTGAAGATCCTGTTAGATTGCCTCCACAAGGTGCTTTAATTTAAACAAACAAACAAACAAACAAACAAAACCCTTAAGTGATTCATAAAATTTATTAGCTATCAGTATCTGTGCAAACACTTCTCTAAAAAAATTTAGAAGGCTTTGTATAGACCTGACTTTTTCTAGTATTGAATGCTTGAAAACATGGCATTGTCTTTCAAGAAAGACCATTAAAATATTAAATACATATGTACATGGTTACAGTGAACTTAGCTTCTTTACTGGTTTCAAAAGAAAAGAAGAAATTACATATGTACTTCTCTCTCTTTCTATTACTATTTGGTTTCATGTAAAAGATAAGCATTGAGAAGAGAGGTGTAGATGGTTTTCCACGGTTGCTAAGAAAAAAATCTGAAGGTCTCAAGAAAAAGTAACAAAACAAATCAAAACAAAATCTCTAATAATAAGTGGAATAATGGGATATGAGACATTTGGTTCATTTTCACATTTTCCCTGGTACATTTTTTTTATATATTTATGGAGGAAGAGTCTTTGGCAATAGTGAATGAATGAGAATGGATAATTAACTGAGAACCTACAGCACTTTACAATAAAACATTCACACTGAATATTACCATATCGCTAAATTTTAGTTGTCTCATTTGTTGATGAAAATAGACAGACACTACAATTATTACAGTCCCAAACAAAGGTTTCTGTAACACTTCAATGAAGAGGTTCAAAAACTTGTGAGTGAAATTCAGGGAATCAATTCTTTAAGGGATTATTGTTGAAGTCCATGTTTTACAGTTTATGATAAAATAATATACAGAATCGGCAGCTTTAGAAAAAATAGAGACATGAAGATATGGAGGGGCCCAGTTGAGTGGGGCAGCGGGGGTGTAAAAACACACATATACACACACAGATGAGAGACAGCTTGAGATCATGATCTCATGATGTCTCATAAACATAATTAGCACATCAATATTCTATCTGAGTTTTAAAATTACAGTTTCCTCACATAAATCTTACCATTCAATTATAAGGCATTTTGGATTCTTTTAACAGTAACAAACTGGTTTTGGAAGAAGGAGAATTTTATTTGGGGCAACATTTTAGAACTTCATTCTTTGCCTGAGTCTAGATATGCAAAATCATCACTATAATTTAGTAATTTTTGCCAACTATATTATGGATGTCTATTACATTTTTCCACACCCCTCCCCTCCCTTTGTCTCAGTGTCTCAATGACAGTAGATAACCTCAGTTCCTTCTCTACTGAGAATATTTATTTGCTCAGACTTAATTTATTTACCATTGCTTACCTATTGCCTGCACATCTTTGTGGAACTTATCAAATGATGAGACATAAATATGTCAACTTTCTTCAGTCTGCTCTCTTCAAATTTCAATGTCCCCTGAATATTTCTCTTTACAATCAGAGGATAGAGTCCCTCCTGTTAATCAGGATAACACCCTTTACCTGGTCACATAATCTCTCTTCCTTCTCTGGATTCTTGTTTCCTTTATCACTTATAATCTCGCTGCTTCATCGCCTTTCTCTACAGACATGTTCAGATCTCTTTCATCCAAAAAATAAAACAAAGTTCCTTATGACCTATTTCTTTTCACCTTTTATTTTCAACTGAAAATGTTGAATTTTATCCATTGATTAAGAAATCTCCTCACTCTTTCATGTTTGGTTACATGGCCTTACTGTGAAGAATCACCCTTACCCATATGACTCAGATAAAACTCACCTATGTATTGGATAGGACCCCTTGAATAAGCCCCCTTATTTTCCTGTCATAAGACTGTAGATTCCTATTCTTTGACTCAAATGAGTAGCAAAATTCACTCGTTAATCAGAATAAAATACATGTAATGAAACATTGGCTAACCTTTTGTCCTTCCTCTGGGCCTCTGAACTTAGGCCCACCCTCAGCCTTGAGCCAGCATAGAACTCCTCCTGAGGACAGGATGGGCTTGGAAGATATTCTCTGCTCTACTGATTGATTAAGCCACACTTTCATCCTGCTCCTTACACCTGGTTCTTTCTAGCCTTGTATACTCCACTGTCGATGAGAAGAATCCCTTTTGCTTAACTCTTGAGAAACTTGTAGATCTTACGGTCACAGTGTTTTCCCAGTTACAATGGTTCACCCTCAACATGCACACTGCAATAGTTCTTTATGAATAAAAGTGTCTCCTATTTATTTATAATTTTTTTAAAAAACTATAAGTCTTTTGGAAAGGAGGTCTAATCTCATGAGCTCTTTCTTCAGTTGGATGTTGTATTTACTGATAGGCAGACTAACATGGTTAGCGAAGCAGGTCATCACCCGGAAAAACTCTCAAAGAAAAACACCAAAGTATTCATCCTGGGAAAACTTCTCTTCACATTTAGAATTGTTTTCCTTTTAAATTATATTTACAGAGACACAACAACCTTTTTGTTGCTTACAGACTCTCAATGGCTTTCTTAGGTTCTTCCCATCTCTCATCCCCTCTCCAAACACTGCTATCTCTCTCAGTTTCCCTGTCCCCAACACATTCGCTTCTTAGGCTACCCTGAAAAGACTGTTGTATTGATTCCTTTGATTTTTCTCTTCATATCTGTAGTCATTCTTCAGGGTTGGCTTTCACCTTAAATTCACTCTCCTTGCTGCAACTCCACTTCCAATTTTCTTCTAGTGTCTTTGTAAAGACCTCAGTTTCATTGCCAGGTGTCTCTTCTTCCACTTCATCTTATAGTTGTAATATTCTCCTGAGGTCCTTGCCTGGTTGTCTCTGATTTCTGCTCCATTACATTCTTCCATGTTGACAGTATCCCATTTTTTAATTCTAAGCCATATGCCCAAATGTTTACTGGCTATCTCTAATTGGTAGCCTATGGGCACATCAAACACAGAATATCTGACACATTCAGTCCTCAACTCAAATTGGTTTCTTCTTTTGCATTCTAAGTTGTTTGATTAGCACTATCATCCACCTATATTCCCAGGCTAGAAGTCAAGAGTCTTCTCTTTTCTTCACTGCATGCATGCATCCAATCCATCAAGAAACACTTATAGATCCTCATAGATATATTTCTACCTATTCCTCTTTCTTTGCCTACTACCATATTTCTAGATCTGATTCTTATCTGCCTCCTGAATTATTGCAATGACTTCTTGTTTTTCATGCCTCTGGTTTCTGCCAACTCATTCTTCTCCCAATAAAAAACATCTAATCATACTGTGCCCATGCATACAGTCCTGCAGTTATTTCACATTGCCTACAGGTAATGCCCCAACACCAGTGTAACTTTTATGACCTGACCTTTGCAACTTTTCCAGTTTTATCAACTACATAATTTGTACTCAAACACTATCAAAATGCTTCTATTCTGGCATTTCTATGCCTTTGCCCATGCTATTTATTTTTGGTGAAAAATTTTTTCTCTTGTACACTTATGTAACTCTTACTTATGTTTCAAGATTCGTCACTGCCTCCAGAAAGTTTTCCTGGAAATTCCCAGTCTGGGCTGAACTTCAGCTCTCTTCAACTTACTCTAGTATGCACAACACCTCTATGTTGGATCTTTTCCCTGACCATCTTTATTTAAATATTATATTCAGGTGTCTGCATTCATCACTAATCTGTAAGCCAAAGACTGTGTCTTATATGTTATTTAAAACTTGGGAATCAGTATATACTACACTTTCCATAAATGTTTGTGGAATTGCTAGTGGTTCTTTATATTGATTATGAAAACAGTAAAGATAACTAGGGATGAATGAACAGTAGAATTTGTAGCTCTGTATTTTGATAAAAATAATGGCATATTTTGCTTTTAAAACTTGCAAAATTATATGTGAACTTGAAAAAAGTTATAAAAATACGTGTAATAATGGCAAATGTATATATGTATGTATATACAAATAAAAAAAACAAGAATGATAGCAAAATGTTCTTTGTTTTATTTTACTTTATTTTTCTTGCTTAGGTAGTGGGATTACGTATAATTTGGGGAAAGCTAGGAGAGCAATTT
The DNA here is from genome assembly GCF_018350175.1 of Felis catus. Taxonomy (NCBI): domain Eukaryota; kingdom Metazoa; phylum Chordata; class Mammalia; order Carnivora; family Felidae; genus Felis; species Felis catus. The sequence goes on from NC_058385.1 coordinate 57,173,341, forward strand.
TGTTTCAATTTTCCTTATTTTTCATAGGGAAAATTGGTCTTTTTAGTTTCCAGAAATTTTATACATATACATATGTCCATACATATGTTTATATCTTTTATCACAAAAGGTATAGGGAATTTTTTAGTACAGGAAAATATATTACATGTATTTTAATGTACCTTACTGGATATTTTCCATGATCATAATATAATTTAGGCATAAGATCATGTAAAATTCTCTTGATTCCATTATTTATTTATCAAAGTTTGCCCAATATATTTCATTGCTGTAGTTGATTTTGCAAATCTACACAAGCCATTGAGACAAGCAGAGATATTATCTGACATTCGTAAATCCAAAATATTCAGTGAGTAAAGAAAATTTCCTTTTCCTTAAATATACTAAATTTTAAATAGCACTTGGAAAATGCATTTTAATTTTTATGCATCTAATCATCAAGCATCCAGAATAAGATTCTCCTTAAGTCAAATAGATTTATGAATTCAATTTTCAGTTAGGTTCCATGTAATTCTGACATTAATGATTTGTTCTGAGTGTAATTTGTCAAGAGGCGGTTACACAGGCAACTACTGATAACTATTTGGCAATTTTCTTAATTTTTCTGACCCCATTTAGTTTTATTTGTGTGTACTGACTTTAACAGCAGCCCACCCGCACTAATGTCTTTGTTATTTACCTTCATATGGAGTGGGACTACTTTCCCTCTGGCAATGTCAAAGTAATCTTCACATTGTCAATTTTGTTGGAATGAATTCTATTAACTCTCTTAAGATGACGTCCTTCTATTTGGTACTTGCTTTAAGGCTGACTACTTCTACATGCAAGCAAAATGCTTTATACTCCATAGTCTGAGACATAGACTTATAGAGTTTCTAAAAAGTTCAGGGTTTAATCTTTGGCATAGTATTTCCAATCATAGAGTTCTTTCTTATCAGTTTCAGAGGTCAAGATTTCTGCAGCCTTAGCAATTTTTCAGACTTTTTTTTTTTTAGGTTATATTATTTTCCTCAGAAAATCTCTAATGCATATCCTTTCCCCAAGCTATTTTTTCCTACCCCAAAAAATAGTACACAGCACCATAATCCATACAAAACTTTCTACAACCTGCTCAATTTAAGTAAGATTTAATGGTCCACTATTTTTTCCCCTAGAATTAGGATTTGCTAGCTGAAGTCTTATCTACAAAGAATTTTGTAGGCTGGAATTTTATAACAGTCTACCACAAAACTCTCCTTTCCTTTATGTTTTACATTTTGCTGTATTCTTGAATTTTAGTGTAAACCTGTTCAATATTGTAGGATTCTAAATATACAACATTTGACATTACATAGCCTTCTAATAAGCAACACTCTTTAGGTTGAAGAATTACAATAAAGCAAATGTTCTACAATCAGTCTGGAGAGTTCTATCATTTCTTCTTTACACCAAGATTCTCTTTATGAGATAGTCAAATTCCAATTGTTTAGAATGTGGTGTTTTAATATAATTGGAATTTTTTAGGTTAACTGAAGAGTAAGCAAATGAAAAGTTCATTTTCTCAGGCTCTTTTTCTTGGAAAGTGTTTCTTAACTGTATTTTGTTCCTTGCTTGTATGAGTGTAGTTATGGTAAATATGGTAAATGTAAATGATTGATGATTTAGAATCTTGTAGTGGTACATGAAGAAAAACATAAGTCTTTAACTGCAATAATGAAGAGTAAAGGGAAATATGGCTAAATCTGAACTGGTTCAAGATATGTTCTTATTTGGTATGTTTTTTCCAGTCCTTCTTTTTTTTTTTTTTTTCTTGTTATTTGCCTCATTTTCTACAGAAGTCTAAAACTGTCTCTTCCCTGTTTTGAGCTGTTAGATACCTTGCTTTGTGCATTAAATGTTTTCTTTTTAAATGCCGATGTGTAAAATACAGAAAATGTGCTGAGAAAATGTAGATTTTTTAGTTTTCATTTCACTAGAAAGTAGCTTCACAAGAACAGGGAACTTCTCCGTCATGCTTTACTGCTTATTCCTCCATGTTCAGAACAATGTCTAGGACACATTGAATGGCTAACGAATTTTAGCTTGCAACTCTTGCATAAGAAGTTACAAGATGGGGTAAAGGAAACCTGAATAATTGAGTGCTTGTGTTTGTTCACTTCTCACTGATGTACTAAACACTCTTTCCTTTACCATGTGACTCAAAAAATCATTATGAATGATCATTGAAAATGTATTTATGAGTTGGATATATGTGAATAAAAATAAAGTTTTCTTTCCTAAATGTGCTAGGTTTTCATATGCTGAGTGCTATAAGATATAAAACCATGAACAATGAATGAGTGAATATGGGATCTTCTTTCAAGTTGCTTACAGTGTAATTTTATTTTACCCAAATAAAAACATATTTTTTTTAGAATTAATGAATTGAATGTAAAGCCAAAGCTTTGAAACTAAACTTAAGTTTCAATAAAAATTTTTTTGAGAAGAAATAGCCATTAGAGAGGCAAGATGAATATGGTCCATTTTAAATGTAGAATCTGCATCAACTCTTTAAGTTTTAAAAGCAGTGCATAACTACAATTATATAGTAGATAAGGGAAAAATGAGACTTTTCAAGAGCTTTGATCCTTAACTTTTCCCCCTCCTCCTCCTCCTCCTCCTCCCCCCCTTCCCCTCCTCCGTTTCCTCTCCCTCCTCCTCATCCTCCTTCTCCTCCTCTTCCTCCTCCTCCTCCCCTTCCCCTCCTCCCTCTCCTCTCCCTACTCCTCCTCCTCCTTTTCCTCCTTCTCCTTCTCCTTCTCCTTCTCCTTCTCCTTCTTCTTCTTCTTCCTCTCCAAACTATTGAGAATCAATGAAATTGTGGACTCTCCCCTTAGGGGGAAAAATATAGTCATTTAAAATTTTGTGTATTTTTTTGGAGGTTCATAGATTTTTGAACTCTTAGATCCTGTATAGAACCTATTCTATAATACTGTGCTTAATAACATCAGCACCCATTTTTTCCATTGTTTGATACTTATATAAAACTTTAATTTATTCTTTAATTCGTACCTATACAGACTGGTGGGCTGGGCTGCCAGAAGTAGCGATTTTCTACCTGAATGCAGGTTATTCTTTCCTCTCCTTGAAGCTCATATCCTGGGTCACATTGAAAAACAACAGTGTCCCCGGGTTCTCGTCCATCCCCATTTCGAGTCCCATTCATGGGAACCCCTGGGTCACGACATGCAGTAGCAACAGAACCTATCAAAAGACAAAAACAAATCTTTAGTTTTGATGCTACCAAAGTCAATTTCAAATTTCCAGATCTTACAGTTTAGAACCTTCCTTACATCCATGTGCTTTTAGAAAATTAACTTTAAAAATGCTTGAGCCAATTTATAAATGCCTGCAGAAAAAATGATTTTAACTGGGTTTTTTTTTAACTTGTGTGCTTACTTGTTTCAATAAAGGGCATGACATTTTAGTAGCTAAATAATAGGTTTACTGAAGATTAATAGATGCCATGTGAAAAGATTGCGCAGAGGATGAAAAGAAAGCTGCAGACCGAAAGAACACAACTGTAAGGTACATATTCCACAAAGGACTTGTATGTAGAGTATATAAAGAACTCTTACAAGTCAACTATAGGCCGAGGGGGAGGAAGAAGAAAAAATCCAATTAAAATATTGACAGAATACATTCCAATGAAGAAGATACTGGATGGTACATGAAAAGATGTTCAACATCATTAGCCATTAGGAAAATGCATTTTACCATTGCAATGAGATATCACTATATACCAATCAGATGGGCTAAAATAAAAAAAAATAAGGTAACTGAATGCTGGAAATATTATGGAGAAAATGAAATTACTCATGTATTGCACTTGGGAATGTAAAATGTTACAGCCACTCTGGAAAGAAGTGTGGTAGCTTCTCACAAGACTACATGTGTGCTTACTATACAGCTTAGTAATTGCACTCTTGTACATTTATCCCACAGAAATGATGATTTATGATCACATAAAAACCTGAACACATATTTATTTATAGAAGCTAAAAAGTTGGAACAACCCAATGTCCTTCAACAGGTGAGTGACTAAACTGTGTATTCATACCTTGGAACAGAACTCAACAATAAAAAGGAATGACAATACGTATGACAACTTAAACAGTTCTGAAAGGAATTAAGCAGAGCAGAAAAATACAATATCAAATGGTTACACACTGCATGACTTTATTTCTATACTATTCTTGAAGTGACAAAACTAGAAAGCTGGAAAATAGATTAGTGGGTACCAGGAGTTGTAGGAGGAGGGGATGGGAGGCAGTGACCATGGCTGTAAAAGATAACATGAGGGATCCTTGTGACGGACTGTACTGTGTTTTCACTGTGGTGGTGGTCATGCAAATCTACATAGAGCTAAATAAGCACGCACACACACACACACATACACACACACACACACACACGAATATACATAAAATTAGTAAACTTTGAATAAGATTGGTAGATTGTATCAATGTCAGTTTTCTGGTTGGGATATATGTCCTATAGTTATGCAAGAAATTGTCAATTCAGGAAACGATGAAGAGTATACAGCATCTCTTTTTATTATTTCTTAAAACTGAATATAAATCTAAACGTGTCTAAAAATGAAGTTAAAAAAATCATTACAGAAAAGGAGAGTAGTATGACACCATAGGAAAGGAACTGTTCTTCTATACACAGTGTATGACACATTTAATAATAGTTAACTCCAATTATTCAGGTTAATGGAACAAAATATTATGTTGAATTATCATGAAGTGGATTTACCCTAAAGCATATGGCAATTAAGTATCAAGACAAAGAACCTATTAAAATTTCCATTTAAACTATTAATAAACTATATTCATAAATATAGGATTTAGCACTTGTATAAATTATTTTTTTAATTGCATCTTCAACTAATGACACAAATTTCTGGATTGCAGATACATAACTGATATTCACTGATTCATTCACTTATAACAATATATTCCAGGCATTGTGCTAGGTTCTAGGAATACAAAGAAGAATTGAGCAGACACAAATAGAACTGAACAGACTTCAAATTATTTTGCATAGTGCGGTACCAATAAGGAAATTCTATTATATACATCCTGAGTGAGTAGATATTTATATAGATACATAGGTAAGCAGATAGAGATAGACATATAGGTAGGTAGATAGACAGATTCATCAATATATCAATCTGTTAATCTGTCTAGTAAATTGTTTTAGCTCATCTCTCTAACACACATACACAACAAAAAAACCAGAGACTACACACAGTATTGTAATGCTCTGATTCCCAACGTTCTGGGAATCAAGAAGAAGAGTTAAGAAACTGAAAAAAAAAAAAAAGGATATTGTTGGGATCTTAAGCCTGACACTGAATAAAAAGAAGTAACAACAAAAAAGTGATCATTCATATATATATAAATGAATATGTAATATGCATATATACATATGCATGTATATTCTGTTCACTTTATAGACAAACTAAAAAAGTTAATTTTTAAAGGGTTATATTTTTCAAAAGGTTAGAAAATGTAGACTGCAAATATCATTTTACTGATCACTTAAACGAAACAAACCTGTGTATCATTATATGTGTAATCAAAAGTCTTACAGTTTTGCTTTATTTTTCTGATAAACTAACGTTTCTGAGCAATGACTAGAGGAAGGGGTTTTACCTATGTAATTCCTTTAGTATTCCTAACAATACTATGAGGCAAATAGCATTACTATTCTCATTTTAGAGGTGAGAAAACTAAACTTTAGAGAGATTAAATAACCTGAGTACAGAACCTGAGATTAAATAACCTGAGATTAAGAAAACCTGAGTACAGAACCAAGATCTCAACCCAAATCTGTCTGATTTTAGAACCCAAGTACCTAAATGTTATACTAGATTATCCTCTTCTACCTGTAACTGTCCTGGAGATGCAAGTTTTCTCCTCAATAAAATAAAATAAAGTAAAATAATACAGCAAAATAAAATAAAATAAAATAAAATACCCAATTTAAAAATTATGGAAAAGGTAGAGATTATATCCATAAATAGAAAAGCTAGAGCTGGCATAAATTTGAACCACCTTCAAAAATACTAAATTTACCTTCATATGAGTTACTTTTGAAACAGTTGTTTTTAGTTGTTAATTACAAACTCATTTTGGAGAATATTGAGGGAGGAATATAGGGACTTTGTTCCAATTTCAAAGTGAATTTGTTCTGTAATACCCATGTGTCCCTTAGCAAAGCATCTACAATGCATCACGGGCTCTGGGAATTATGTTCTTCCATTATTGATAGAGATTTTTGTGAAGTGTTTCTGTGATAAACTGAGTCATGAAGGTTTTCTTAAATTGTTCTGGGATGGTTTTCACCCAAACTAAACTGATACCTGTATTTGTTTTACAAGATGTAAGTGGGGAGTGATGTTCTAAGATTTTTTTTAATGTTTATTTATTTATTTTGAGAGAGAGACAGAGAGAGAGAGACAGAGAGAGAGACAGAGAGAGAGAGCAGGGGAGGGGCATAGAGAGAGGGAGACAAAATCCCAAGCAGGCTCTGAACCATCAATATGGAGCCCAGTGTGGGGCGCGAACCCAGGAACCATGAAATTATAACATGAGCCAAAAATCAAGAGTAGGACACCTGACTGACTGAGGCACCTAGGTGCTCTGAAGATATTTTTATTGGAGAGAAGTGACACAAATGTGAAATGTGCTCTATTTTCAAAGTAAAAAATAGTAATTATATAAAATTATTTTTAAAAACTTCATTAGTTTTTGTTCTTGAGGCTAACCATGCACTGGAATCTGGTTTTGCAAAAAGCTTGACGCTTCAGATAAACATTCTCAAAAATAAAAATGAATGTATAACAATGTTAGAGAAATATATTGAAATAAAAGCAGTAAATACAATCATGTCTTAGCTGAATTTAAGAGAAAAAAATATGTTTTTGCTGACAGATTTACTGTGCTTAAAGACTTAAAGTGGAACTAAGTGGTTAAAGTAAGACTTTGATACAACTAATATATGGTGTTTGAAAATATGCATTTGCCTTTGGGTCTGGTCAACTTAAAGAAAGAGAGGTGGGGAACACCTATTGTTACTTTTCCTCTTAATTAATAAACAAATTAAGAATAAGATTTTAAAACACAATAGACAATGATGGGGTTTAATGAAAGACCAAAACTTTTTTTTTCCTCTTGGAATTGCTTGAGTTCTAAAACAATTAGTTAAATGTACACAGGAACAATTGCTCGGTGTGAATGGTGTTGTCTTATTTTCTTTCTTTATCCAAAGTTTGATCTCCATACTGGTTACCCTCTGTGTTTGTGGGCTGACAAAATTATAATAATTTTAACATCAATCATTCTTGTTTTCTGTATTAAACAGAAACTATAGCCACTGAAGAAAATAATCACTTAGGGAACCATATTATATCTCCTTGGGAATCAGCAGTGAAGTAATCTCATACAATTAGGATAATTAAAATAGCAATTATAGAATGCTAGAACTTAATATATTATCACATATGTAAAAATAGATTGGTAATTTTTATTCAATATTTATTTTTCACTTTGCTGGAACCTACAATTCTCAAAATTTATAATTCTTATGTACATTTTCTTTTTGTTATGTAAATTTTAAGTAGAAGTTTAATCCCTTCTTTTTATTCTCTTTTATTCTGGAATAGCATGTAAGATGTTTCTATAGAATGAAGACTCTTTTGCAATTAAGTGCTTTAATTTAGCAACTATTTTAAGCATATTAAATAAATATACATCAGAAAATACTACACTTACCATATAAGTATTAACATGAGTGATTTCTATTTACGTTCTTAATTTCTTTAGTCTGAATTGCTTCAAATTTAATTGATGAAATGAACATCTGTAGTTGTTCCATTAGGTTTAAGTCTGATTTTTCCTGACACAAATGTAAACACAAATTCCAACAAAGATGAAGGGTTTTAACAACTTTGATGCCTCACCTGCGATGATATCATGAAAGGAACATTCTGGAAATGCATATGATAGGTCATTTATATATGATACAAAATCCAAAAATAGCTTGGATTTATTTACCTTACAAAACTTTATTAAACTGACAACAAAAGATAACTGCCCTTCCTTGTTTCTCTCCCCTCAAAAGGACTGGCCATTTATATTTTGGTTATTCTAGAACTGGAATTATCCAGTAGCTACTATGTATTGTATTTCTTATACTATCTATTTCATAGAAATGATAATAGCCACAGGGAAAAAGTATGTGTGAATAGTTAACATTGTTGATTTGTAATAATTTTGGATACTTACGGTCTTTCAAAGATTGTATTACGAACTGTACCTCATTTGACTGCCAAAAAGTCTGGGTACTACTATTATCCATATTTTCCCAATGAGAATATTAAGACTTAAAAGGAATAAGAAACTTGCCCAGTATCACACAGTTATCTAGGGCAGTTTAAGTGGTAATGCAGACATGAGAATGTATCCAAGGGACATTTCTTAAATAAAAATGATAGAGTTTTTGAAATTAAAAAAAAAATGTTCAAAGTGTGGACAGGGTAAAACCCAAATGATACCATAATTTAAAATAAAATTTCTAAAATACATTATTAAAGTTTAATACCATTTTATTTTTTTTTAATTTTTTTTTCAACGTTTATTTATTTTTGGGACAAAGAGAGACAGAGCATGGACGGGGGAGGGGCAGAGAGAGAGGGAGACACAGAATCGGAAACAGGCTCCAGGCTCTGAGCCATCAGCCCAGAGCCTGATGCGGGGCTCGAACTCACGGACCGCGAGATCATGACTTGGCTGAAGTCGGACGCTTAACCGACTGTGCCACCCAGGCACCCCTTAAATACCATTTTAAAAATAGGAAGAGCAACTATCTACCGATCATTCTGGTGGAGTAGTCCAAAAGCCTATACATTTACAACATTTGACTTTAAGTAATTAATTAATTTTTACTAAAAACAATTGCACAGTTATCAACATTACAGTCTTATTCATAGGATTCCATTGGTATGTATTGTGTAAAACTAAATAAAGTCTGTGTATTTAAGAGAGATACAGTTAAATATGAATGATAATTGATTTAGAATAGATTCCAACAAAATAATGATAATGATGATTGCTGCCTCTGTTGAGAGCATATGTTGTCCAAAGCATTTGGCTAAAGATTAAGTTTATACGCTTAAACCAGAACATAAAATTCTTATGAAGTATTATTATCATCTCTACTTTTAAATGGGTAAAATGAGCCTCCGTGATGTTAAGTGCTTGCTGGAAGCACAGTGAGGATTTGAACTCAAGAAATAGCAGGGTTTCCACGACTGTAGGGTATTGTCTCGGTACAAACCTATGCCATTACCAGATAAAACAACAAAGTCATGTCATACTAATGAGATTTTACGTTGTTGATTGATGAAAGAATTAGATCTAGTTTTAGATGGAAAGGCAGAAATACTGAGCAGTTTATAATTCATTACTACACAACAAAATTACTTGCTGCTAATATCTCACCATAAAGGAAAGCAAAAGAGACAGACCCTAGGTTCTTTTCATAGGTATTCTTAAGAACAATGTAAATAAATTTAGCCATATATATCCTAAATTTAGCCACATATGTGCCAGATGGTATTCTTTAATTATAAAACTAAGGACGTTCCACTCTAATTGATTTTTCATTCTCTTCTTTTTATTAACTTTTTTAAACATTTATTTATTATTGAGAGACAGAGAGACACTGAGCATGAGCAGGGAAGGGACAGAGAGAGGGGGAGACAGAATCTGAAGCAGGCTCCAGGATCTGAGCTGTCAGCACAAAGCCTGTTGCAGGGCTCAAACTCATGAACCATGAGATCATGACCTGAGCCGAAGTCAGACACTCAACTGGCTGAACCTCCCAGGCGCCCCTTTTCATTCTCTTCTTCCCATCCTTTTTTTTGGTCTGATTTCTCCCCTTATAGTTCACTGAGAGAGTAGAAGCAATAAGATAGGCATGACTTCATTTTACCAGCACCAAATCTATTGGCCCAGTGGTGTCATATCCATATTCCCTGCTTCCTCTCCGGTTGGAATGGAGAAGGTGTTTTTATTCTATATGAGGTCAACCCCTCGTTCTTGTGCTGATGGTATTAAGCCCTTTTTATTTCTCAAGGACTCTGTTCCTAAATATTTCTTATCCCTTCTGAATTACCAGTTCCTCCTTCCTCTGTGGTCCATTCCCAATAGCATACAGACATAACTTATATACTCCATCTTAAATAAACCAGCAAAACTCTTATTACCTCTCCATCCTCTTTCAATTATTTTTCCCATTTCTCTCTTTTAATAGGAAACTTATTAAGCATCTATCCTGAGGGAGTTATCTGTATAGCTATTTCCAGTTTCATCATCAGCCTTGCATCTCATATCCTTACTAAACTGCTCTTGTTAAGTCTAGCTGCCGGATCCAGCGGTAACTTCTGTACCTTCTTTTTTCAGAGACTTCTCAGCAAAATGTGCCACAGTACATCGTTCCTTCCTTCTACAAGCACTTGTTTCCTTGGCCTCCCAGTCATTAGACTCTAGTAGTTTTCTTTTGGGCTTAGTTGCTTTCCTTTTTGGTATCTTCTGCTGTCTCTATTTTTTTTTTTAACCTGATGACTGAGGGCTAAAATACTTCAGGGATTAGTATTTAATGTTTTGTTTCCTTCTTTGTACAGTTTCTTCTAGGATAACTTCATCTGACCCCATCGTTCCAAAAACTCTTTTTAGCTTAATGCCTCTCAAATGTATACATTCAGCATTGATGTCTCTCCTGAGCTTGAGATCAGGCAATTCAACTGCCTATTTAACTCCTTTAGTTAGAGATCTAACAGGCCCTTTAATTTACCACGCCCAAAAGATTCATGAAAGTGTAAAATATTTTAATTATCAGATTTTTGGAAAGAAAAATGTAAAAAACTTAAAATTTCACCTGTATATATAATTTTCCTATGCTATTAATGTCAATAAAACACATAACACTTCCATTTTGAAAGTAAAAATTTCTCATTGCAAAATTCTAATTTATTATGGCATGCAGATAAAAATACTTTGGTATAAATAAATTCTCCATAAAAGGTAAAAAATCACTGACATAAGAAATAAATTGAATATCAGCAAAAATATAACGTCTTATAATTTTTACTCTATTTTTTATGTCAGTGGTTTTGCCTTGTATGGAGAATTTTATACCACTAGGTAGTACAGCCCATGACTGAGTTCTCAGCATTGCTACAACTCATCGTTGCTATAAATACACTTCTGACTTCTCATTTTATATTTGTTTTAAAATAATTGAGAGTGTAATTCAATTGGAAATATGTACCTCACCTGATACATATTTTACAATCCTAACTAGTGCATGTGTAGATTTCAAGCATGACATGGCTAGCAGCTTGAACTATTATTCAGAGGCAACGTCTGAAGTATTATGTTAGTGACCTTGGGCAAATTAATGTTCTGGTTTTCTTATTCCATTGTTTTCTATAGTAGGGAATAAATACCCTAAAATCACTCATAAGTCCCAGTGTATCCTTTCTATTCAGAAAGTTGACTCTTTGATGTAAACTTGTTTATCACAAGACCTTTCAAAAAAGAAAAACCTAGGATTTCATACAGTTGAATACATAGTTATCAGAAGTAAGAGAAACTTAGAGTCTGGTCTCTACTACGTTAAGAAAGGACACTGGTCATATTTGTACTTGTTCCCTGAATTTTAGCTGCCTCATCTGTAAAACTGGCATAGTAATATTTTACCTGCCTGCTTTAGTATCAGAAAAATCTTAACATTCTTTTCTAACAATTATATAATCCTATGAAAATATCAATTCTGAATCACTAAAGACCAGTGGTTTTGTATGTTTTTGTAACATCAGGAGACTTCAGCAAGGTCACAGTCCAAATTTCGTTTAAGTTTAAGCCCTAAGTCCCTCTCTTCCAGTTTTATTGCCTTATGCTTTTGTATGGACTGAGAAATGGCCCTATATTCTCCATTTCACTATCTGTAAGGAATTCAAGTTGGGTAATGGGAATATTTAACCTGGAAGGAAATCCCATCCAGTGTCAAATCAATCAGAAAATATTTGAAATGCAGTTGGTAACCTAGAGGTGGATTTCACCCTGGAGTATTTTGCCCTTGATTGAGCTCTTGCTTAGTACAAGATCCATCAATTTTATAAAGAATGTTCAACATCATTATTAGGCTTACACTTTGCCAGCTCCTCAGTAATGTGGCTATCTTTAGAATTTCATTATGTTTCTAAGGATACACCTAATGATATGGCAAGTTAGGTTAAAGTAGATGGCAGCATGACAGAAACATTCCCATCAACTCAGGAAGGAAATGAAGCTGCTAATGCGTCAGATGCAAAAGGAATCTCAAAGCCCGTGCTGTAGTACACTTCCAAGAACATAGACATTTATTTTTATTTTTTAAATTTTTGTTTACGATTAGTTATTTTTGAGAGAGAGAGAGAATGTAGCACCTGTGCACATACCGGGGAGGGGCAGAGAGAGAGGGAGTCAGAGGATCTGAAACCAACTCCGAAAAAAGAGAGCCCGTGTGGGGTTCGAACTCAAGAACTGTGAGATCATGACCTGAGCTGGCACTTAACCGACTGAGCCACCCAGGCACCTCTAGAAATTTATTTTTTAAAAAGACATATTTATTCAATTATTTCACCAGATAATTGTTATGCAACCACAACGAGCCAGGTATTGTGCTTCATATTGGAGATAGATTTTAATGAGACGACACCTCCCTACCTTCACTGATGCTTATGCTCCAGTACACACACAGAAGTGGGAATAAAATTGTTGATGCAGTTTTTGTGAAATCAAAGGCAAGTTAGGTTGCAGACCCAATGTTACCTACAGAGGAAACTGATTTTATATCTAAAAATTATATAAGTGTATATAAAAGTCTAATTTGCAGTTGAACACTAATATTAAGGGATCACTAGAATTAATAAACAAAAAAGGGAAAAATCACATAAAAATGATTTTACATTATTTTTAACTGCCAGTGCACATTTAGTTTTACATTATTAAAGAGACTTCCTATTCAATCAGATTCATTTAACATTTGCTAAGTACTTAATACCAGGTGCAGTGCCAATTTCTAGGGATACAAATATTAATACGATAATATCCTCGTTCTTCAAAGGAAAATAATCTAAGAGGGACAGCAGATGTGTACATAGCTTTACTATACTAAAATGATGTTTTACCATTCAAACTGCAAAATTCCGGGAATGAAAGAAGTTAAAAATAACTTGTATAATTAGAAATATGTTCTAACAAAATTGGAATTACACTGATGAACATTTCAAAATAGTTTTCTATACAAAAACAGTTTTTAAAATGAAATAATTTTTTAAAAATGCCAAATATCTGTGCACAAAAATACATTCTTTATATTACCTAAACATTAAAAATAATGTTAGCAAAATACTAATTTACAATGCACATGTACATTTTTAATTGGTTTCTTAGCCATTATTTAGTGCCTTTTACTATTTTTCTAAAGAATTAATGTATTATTATTAACATTGTTAAAGATATTTTAATACATTTAAAATATTGGCATGTTAAACTGATATCTCCATAGGCCATACTATTTTTAATCAAGAAAGTTTCCTCTTTATATGGGCTGAGCTATCTGGTAAACTTAGAGCTAATTTTTAAAATGGAAGAAAGTCTCAATTTTATTTTTGTCATTCAGTGATGTGTATATATTTCAGTTCAAATATTTTCAAAGACACTGAATGCTTATTTCTTTTCAGATACCTTCCTTTGACAAAGATTATTATAACATAAAACTTGTCAAACAAGTTTTCTTAAATTATGATTTTTAAAAATATTCACTTACAAGCTATATAATTGTGTATTTTCTCAACTTTATTCCATTCTAGTATAAAATATAAATTTAATACAATTAAAAATAAGATCATTTCCAATTTTAATTTTGTACAGTGTTTGAGCATTCACACTTTCATAGAAATAACATTTAAATGTCTTCTTGATGCTAAACTTTGTTTTTGATAATTGCAACTCACCAAAAACTTCAAAGCTGATGATCTTTACCACTCCAATAACTGAATATTTTGATTAAAGATTTACAACTGATTTAATGAAAAACAACCACATTTAAAAGTTTTATTTGCAGAAAATTTCAACACCTTAGTAGGGTTTTTGGTTGATTTTACAAGAGTACTTCAGAGATGCAAATCTTTCTAAGTCTGAATGACAATGAACAGCAAAAAAGAGAAAAGAGTACTGACACACTCATTTACTTATTTTTTGAATCAGCATTACTCTGTCATACACACACACACATACACACACACAAATATAATTCTGTTATTTCACTGTATATAAAAGTATTTGTAAATTTTAACAATTTTATTGTGATGAGTAGCATTTGCTTGGTCAGAGTTACGAATTACACGTACACTGCAAGCAATTCTAAGTATATTTCTATTTCTTAAAATTTTTTAAGTTTATTTATTTTGAGATAGAGACAGAGAGAGCATGAGCAGGGGAAGGTCAGAGAGAGACGGAGAGAGAGAATCCCAAGCAGGCTTTGCACTGTCAGCAGAGTCCTACATAGGGGTTGAAATCACAAAGTGTGAGATCATGAACTGAGCCAAAATCAAGAGTCAGATGCTTAACCAGCTGAGCCACCCAGGAGCCCCTTTCTGTTTCTTAATTTTATGAGAGCTTCGTTTTTATCACGAGGCTATGTATCATCAAAACTTATATTTGTATTATTATCACAAAACAAACAACTATATTTAATATTAAAATTTTTAAATGTGAACTTTGTCTTACTTAAAAAATAGTTAAAGATAATTCTCTGCTTGGGGCGCCTGGGTGGCTCCACGGTTGGGCGTCAGACTTCGGCTTAGGTCGTGATCTCACAGCTCCTGAGTTCAAGCCCCGCTTCGGGCTCTGTGCTGACAGCTCAGAGCCTGGAGTCTGCTTCTCATTCTGTGTCTCCCTCTCTCTCTGTCCCTCCCCCACTTGTGCTCTGTCTCTCAAAAATGAATAAATGTAAAAAATAATTTTTTTAATAAAAAAAGATAATTCTCTGCTTAAAGCTTAAAAAATGTATGTTAACACCATAGAAATGAGATAAATGAAAACAATAGTCCAAAGGACTGAGGGGAAATGGGAATACACTATTGTGGGGTTCTTCTATGAGAAGTGGAATAATAGAATTTGATGCTGGGTTTTACTAAGTTAAAAATGCATGCTATAAATATTAGAGCAGGTACGAAAAAAATACATAGCTAATACATTTAGAAAGTGAAATTAAGAAAAAAAATCCTACTTACAAATGCATCACAAAGAGTAAAATAGGAATAAATTTAACAAATGAGGTGAAAGACCTATATGCAATTTGAAAACTACAAGACTTTAGGGAAAGAGATTGAAAAAGACACAAATAAATGAAGAGATATTACGTGTCCATGGACTTGAATTAATTGTTGTAATGTCCATACTACCCACAGTAATCTATAGATTCAGCTCAACCTCTCTTGAAATTCAAATTTCATTTTTCACAGAAATAGAACAGATAATACTAAAATTTGTATGGTACCACAAAAGGCCCTGCATAAACATAGTGACATTTTTAAAAATCTGACACCAAAAGTAAAAGCAACAAAAGCAAAAATAAACAAGTGGGACTATATCAAACTAAAGAGTCTTTGCACAGCAAGGAAACCATAAAAAAAAATGAAAAGGCAACATACTAAATAGGAGAAAATATTTGCAAATCATGTATCTGATAAAGCGCTAATATCCAAAATATATAAGAAACTCGTAAAACTCAGTAGCAAAAAACAACAACTCAGAAACAAAAACAAACAGAAAACAATCCAATTAAAAAATGGGCAGAAGATCTGAGAGACATTTTTCCAAAGAAGACATACAGATAGCTAAGGTACAGAAAAGATGCTCAACATCATTAATCATTGGGGAAATGCAAATTGTAATCACAATGAGCTATCACTTCACATTTGTTAGAATGGTTATTATCAAAAAGATA
Organism: Felis catus; assembly: GCF_018350175.1. Lineage (NCBI taxonomy): Eukaryota > Metazoa > Chordata > Mammalia > Carnivora > Felidae > Felis > Felis catus. Next base: position 57,189,430 of record NC_058385.1, read on the forward strand.
AGAAATTGAAGTGTACACAATGATGTAGAAAAAAAGGTAACCTTTGCGCACTGTTGGTGGGAACATAAATTGGTGTAGCCACTATGAAAACCAGTATGGAGATTCCTCAAAAAATTAAAAACAGAATTATTATATGTTCCAGCATTTCCACTTCTGAGTATTTACCTGAAGAAAATGAAAACTCTAACTCAAAAATATATATGTACCCCATGTTCACTGCAGCACTATTTACCATAGCCAAGATATAGAAACAACCTAAGTGTCTATTATTAAATAAATAGATGAAGAAACTATGTGTGTGTATGTATGTGTGTGTGTGTGTGTGTGTGTGTGTGTGTACACACACTAGAATTTTATTCAGCTATAAAAAAGAATGAAACTTTGCCATCTGGTCCAACATGGATGGACCTTTAGGGCAATATGCTAAGTGAAATAGAGAAAGACAGATAACATATGCCTTTTCTTACTCTGAAATGTAAAGAAAATTAAAAGAAACAAACAAAAAACTCATAGATACAGAGAACCAATAGATGGTTGCCAGAGGCAGGGAATGAGGGAGGTGGAGAAATGGGTGAAGGGGTTCAAAAGGTTAAAAAAAAAGTTAATAGAGGAAAAAATATCATGGAAAAAAGGAACAAGTAGATCCAATAAAAATAATAGTAATATGGTAGACAAAGTTAACTATAGGAAAAATTTACATGAAATGTAAATGGTCTAATAATTTAAAAGACAACAATCAAAAAGTATACATTTTTAGACTGTATAAAAAACCATGACTCAATCAAATGCTATCTACTAGATACCTAACTTAATTATAAACACACTACCAAATTAAAAAGATGATAAATAGTACACCAATGCCATACTAATTGTAAGATATTTATGTGAGACAAGGTAAATTTCAAGAAATAGTAAATTACTAATGAAAAAGAAAGATAGTTCTTAGTAATGAAAAAATTAAGTCATTAAGAAGACATAAAACCTACAATGTTATGCACCTAAAAACAGGTCTTCATAATACACACACACACACACACACACACACACACACACACACACACACACAAAAACATGGCAAGACAGAAAGAATAAGTAGAGTCCAACTGAGCATTTCAATATTTCTTTTTCATCAGTTGATTAAAAAAAATGTGGACAGAGAACCAGTAATGATATAGAATACTTCAAACACAACATTATCAACCAACTATACTTAACTGGTATTTACAAAACACTCTGCCCAATAATACCAAGTGCACATTCTTTTCAATGCATATGGTACTTTTAGAAAACCATATGGTTGATCATAAAACAAGTCTAAGAAAATTTAAAATTATTAAAATGTTAATATTTTTACTGGATTTATAATATTAGATTTTTTTTCTTTGATTCAAGGAACTTTTTAAAGACTATGCTTTGATTTCATGAAGTGGATATAAATAAAACTTTTATTGGAATTAAAATACTTGAGGCAATTGATGTTACTGATTCTCTATTTAAAGCAATGATGTGACTAATATAAAATTGAACTTACTGAACTATTTGTGAAGTTCTTCTATGGGAACTGGCATATTAACAATTTTAATATGCATGAGGAAGAAAATTTAGAATACAAAGTGATAAAATTAGTTTAATGGTTTTCATTTGCTCTAAATGAAACTTCATGCTTTTTAAGCACATTAATATCACTGGTTTTTACATGGTCATTGACACCACTGTGGTCCCCATGTATGTTAATATACACTATGTGCCAGCTGCACTTTCATAATCTTTTTTCTTTTCTTTTCTTTTCTTTCTTTTCTTTTCTTTTCTTTTCTTTTTTCTTTTCTTTTCTTTTCCTCTTTTATTTTCTTTTTAAATGCCTATTTATTTATTTTGAGAGAGAGAGAGAGAGAGAGAGAGAGAGAGAGAGCAGGAGCAGGGGAGGAGCAGAGAGAGAGGGAGAGAGAGAAACCCAAGCAGGCTCTGTGCTGACAGCACAGAGATGGGGCTCAGTCTCATGAACCATGAGATCACAAACTGAGCTGAAATCCGGAGTCAGATGCTTAGCTGACTGAACCACCCAGGTGCCCCACATAATCAATTCTAATTTTAATTGAGATATTATTGGGCTTTTTGATTATTAACATACAGATATTATGAGCAACTTGTGCATAATCCTTAACATAGAAGCACTAAAAATCTTCAAACTATATAGTTAATCTAAATAGCCATTCTGATGATTTATTGTTTGAAAATGTGTGGGGAATTTGTTCATAAAACAATACTCCATATCAATATCTTAAAATAGTACACTCTTAGGTCTAAAATTTCCAATATCTCACCTTTATTATCATACACACTACATTCTCAGCCAAAATATCCCATCTTTCATATAAGGTCAATAAATTAGTAGAAAAATTGTCACATTACTACCAATGATATCATGGTGCCAGAGAGCACTTTCATTTAGAAAATAATTGCACTAAAAAGATATGGCTATAGAAGATAGGTATTTTAAAATAACCAAGACTTATTTAATACATTAGCTATTTTAAAATGATGAAGCTGGCTGGAGCTAATACATCATCATGGCTTCAAATCAGCATTTAATTTAATTTTATATTTTAGAATATAATATTGCCCTGTATACTGTTAACATGAAACACAAGGCAATAAAGTCGCATGTAATTCAGTATTAAACTTTTTTTTTGGCTGTATAGGAAAATAATCAGCATACAATTTCCCTTGTAACACATTTTTACCTAAATATGTTTTATTGAAATTAGATTATGTGGGATGCTGCTTCTTTTAAAAGTGTGTTTCTGGATGTACTAAAATACTTTGATTTATAAATACTAATAAAAATAGTCTAAATTCTTTCCTGCTATATTTTTGGGCTCAGTTTCAACTTTTTCAAAGATAAGTTTGTGTTACATCTTTATGGCTTTGTGCTTAGTCCCTTCTTGACAGCATCCTTTGGCTGAACTGACTTGCTTTTTGGATGGTGAAATCAGCTTTCTTAAAAAGTAAATATTCAATACACACATTTTCACTAAACATGTCATTTAAAATTTTTAATGTTTTTATTGTTTATTTTTGAGAGAGAGAGAGAGAGAGAGAGAGCACAAGCAGGTGGAGCAGGAGAGAGAGGAAGACATAGAATTCAAGAGGGCTCCAGGCTCTGAGCTGTTGGCACAGAGCCCGATGCAGGGCTTGAACCTATGAACTGCAAGATCCTGACCGGAGCCAAAGTCAGATGTGTAACTGACTGAGACAGCCAGGCACCCTTATACATGTACTTTTTAAAATCCCACTGCTGCCACAAATGTCTACTGCCATATAATTTTAAAAATTATTTCTATGATAAAATAACAAAAACACTCATGGCAAGAACATGCAGACTATATACTATAGCTTTCCAGCATATCTCCCGAACATCTATTTCTGTGCATATTTCAAGAACACATTTTTCCTGTTAATCCTGCCAATTCATGTCCTGACAGCTTTATGTATCTTTCAAACCACAGCAAGACTATGACATAACTTGCTGTTATACAAAATACCTTGCAGGGCAATAGCATTAAATGCTTCTCCTACTACCTTCCAAGATCAGAATGAGTTAGGTGTTCATATCTGAGAATAATTTATTTATCTACAAGTGCCCTATACATTCTCCTTGAAAGGGAAGTGTGAATTGCCTGGCACATGGAAAAGATTGAAAAATGTAGATTGCTTACCAATATTTGTTTTTCCAATTTAATCATGTATTATAATTACTCTGAGCACTGTAAACATATCTCACACACTACTAGATGACATCAAATACAAAACATAGGTCTAAGAAATACACCTTGGGTATTTTAACAGAATACTAGCTTAATATTGGCCAAAATAATGATACTCTATTAAAAAAATACAGATCCAAATTCGAAACCAGTCAGGATGCTAGGACGACATGCGTAAACCAGGACTGTCCTGGGCACTGGGCCATTTGGTGAATCTAATAGATATTGCACATAATGCCAGAGCAGTACAAATGTGGAAGTGACTACTTCTGCCTGGAAGTTCATCAGTATCAGAAGTATCATTTGTCCTGAATCTTGGAAAATACCTAAGAATTTATAGATTTTGTATGGGGACCGAAGTGTTTTAAGAATATGGAAGAGCGGGGCGCCTGGGTGGCTCAGTCGGTTGAGCGGCCGACTTTGGCTCAGGTCATGATCTCACGGTCCGTGAGTTCAAGCACCGCATCGGGCTCTGTGCTGACAGCTCGGAGCCTGGAGCCTGTTTTGGATACTGTGTCTCCCTCTCTCTGACCCTCCCCCGTTCATGCTCTGTCTCTCTCTGTCTCAAAAATAAATAAACGTTAAAAAAAATTAAAAAAAAAAAACAAAGAATATGGAAGAGAAGCAGAAATGTAAAAGGACGTTGTCCTCTCAGGACAGTGTAGTTAGACAAGTGGATGTGTATAAATGAGTAGTGAATGATTATGCTGGCAGGTAGTTTGGGGGCAAATTGTGGAGGCTTTAAAAGTAACTCCAAAGTTTTGAACTTATAGCTGAGCGACCAGTAGACAAAAAATAATGAAACAGAGGGGTGATGTCTGATTTGTATTTTAAAAACATCAGTCAGGTAGAAATGTGTAGAAAAGTCTGGCTGGAGGGACAATGAAGTGAGTGGCTAGTTGACTGTCACAGCAATGCAGGCAGTGATAATGAAGATGGGGAAAAAGGCAGGGACACCATGCAGTCTTTTGAGGCTGGGCGACCTCACCTTCCTCTGGCTAAGGGATCCATTTCCTTGAGAGTCAACAGTATAAGCATGGCCCTTCGTATTTTGTATTACCCAGCAGGGGTAGATTCTTAACAGACAGGTCAAAGAATGAAGAACACAGAAAATGCTCTGTCAAAATTAACTATTCTGTGGGCAAATGACACTATGATACCCCAAAGATGCCTTCCCCATGGAACTAAAGTAGGACAGGAGAAGCAGATTATACATTTAAGCAGGAGATATAGAGGCTGACTGCTGAGACCCAAGGACAGCACATAGGACAGCAGGAGCGGTGTCAGACTTCAGTAGCTCTGATTAAGCAAAAGTGCCTCGCAGACTATAACACCAAGAGGCAACATGACAGTCTCTGCAAAGAATGAAGAGATCATGAAATGGAAGTCTTGGGGCTGCTGAGAGTGGCTTGATGATGATTACAAAGTTGGTGTGTGACCTACATTTCAGTTAAATTCACTTCGCACAAAGTTCAGTGAAATACATTTCATTGGTTGCATTTTGTCGCTGAAGACTCTTCTCCTATTGCCTGACTTGTTTCTCGTTTAAAAATGTATTATTTGACACTCACTCAACAACAGCTATTTGCTCAAATGGGGCCTGGGTATTGTGGAGGTGGGGGAGAGGGGACAGAATACAAGTCTGAGGTAATCAAAATGATACAGCTTGATTTGGCTACGACTCCTGGTTTAAGCTTGTTACCCAGCTTAATTTTAAATAGTGTCTTCCTTCACTTTCAACAATCGTCCTAGATTTGGCCAATAAGTTATATGCTTGTCCTAAATAGAATCTTTGTCTTTATAGATATTTAGGGAGGCAAAGGTACTCACAAGGTATTTCGGAAGCAAAGATCACATAATGAAAACATCTTCAGAACAATGAATTGATAAACTATTCTCATCTTTGGGAAAAAAATTACAGCTAGTTCCTGGGGCATGGGCTGGAATATGTTTTAGAAATGGAGGTCAGGAAATGTTTTATAAAGAGAAGGCTTGGTGCTGAGTCTGCACAATGGAGCAAGACTTAAGGAAAAGGAGCAGAGGGGCGTCTGGGTGGTTCAGTCAGTTAAGCATCAGACATTGGCTCAGGTCATGATCCCATGGTTTGTGGGTTGGAGCGTCACATGGGGCTCTCTGCTGACAGCTCAGAGCCTGGAGCCTGCTTGGGATTCAGTGTCTCCCTCTCTCTCTCTGTCCCTCCTCCATTCTCACTCTGTCTATCTTTCAAAAAATAAATAAACATTAAAAAAAAAAGGAAAAGGAGCAGAAAAAACGCTTAGGGTGAAAGAAGGTTTAGACAGAAAGCACAGTGTGTGTGTGTGTGTGTGTGTGTGTGTGTGTGTGTAGGAGTAGGAGTACATGTGTGTATTTATGAGACTAAGAAGATTTGCCTGGGTGAAAAAGAAAATGCAATTGTGGACTAATTGGAGATAACTATGTTTAATAACTGGTCCTTAAGAGATTTCCCTACAGTAAATGAGCAAATGAATGAATGGGTAACATGATTCAAATTTACGTAGGGAAGAAGACTTTGAGTGAGCCACTGAACTGGAAAACTCTACAGTGCAGGCCAAATTTCACCTGCAGTAGTGGTTTATTGGCCTATAGTCTGTTAACATTTTCTTTAAGATTCATGGTCTACTTTGAAACTTTGCTGACTTTACATAAAACTCCTTATTTCAACTTCCACTTTAAAAATAGCTTTTCTATAGAATAGGGCAAAATGACTATCGCCAGAGGGGGCAATGGTCCCTTGTAAATGGGCATGCATGCACTCCGGCTTTCCTTCATTTCTCCTCACTGCTTTACTGGTGTAAGATGTGGAAATTGGGAGCATAATCAGAAACATGAGCTGATTAAATTGTAGAACTTCATTGTAACTAGTAATTTATAACTAAAAGCTCTCTATTTCCTCTGGCATAGGATCTACATAATAATGACAGCACAATAATGGCAATAACTGCTATTAATTTACCAGGCACCTGGCACAGCAAAAAGCTCCCATGTGGATTTGAGCCACAGTCCCAGGTATCTTTTAGCACTATGACCTCGAACAAATTAGCTCTCGTTCTAAACCTCACTGTATTTATGTGGGGAATGGGGGTGACCAAACATAAATCACGTGGATTTTATGAGATTTAAACGAGATTATGTATATAAAGCTCTTAACATGTTTTCTGGCACACCAAGAAAGGTCTCATTCATGAAAAGAATATTTTTGAATTTTAAACCTGGACACTTGGAAAGCCATATAAAAATGAGTGAAAGAAGATATCCAAAAAGGGGATTAATTTTCATTGATTGATGCTTTTCATAATATAATATATTCACCCTCCAAGTAATTTTATTTCAATGGGTAGGTTTTTAGTCTCAGATCACTAGTATAAATTTCTATGCATCTTAAAAGACTATTATGAAGACAGATTTATTAAAGTTCTAGTACAATACATATTGTTTCCTTAAATGCCTTATAAATACAATAAATCTAAAAATGCATTACTAATTTAACTGAAAAATCTGCAGTAAAAATTCCTGGAAATAGATAGATAGATAGATAGATAGATAGATAGATAGATAGATAGATAGAAACAGCCTGTATCTATTGAGCAGATGAACTTGGCATTCACGAATGCTAGCCTTAAACAATTTTTCACATGAGTATAGTCAAATTATAAATCACAATAACCATTTAAGTATAAAATATTATATGGTACTAATTTAAGGTAAAGAAAAGGAGAGCTATTAGTTACCAAACTAGAAAGAACTTAAATTGAACATCTATCTTTGACAAATTGCCATATCTTCATAAAAAAAGAGAAATAAACAGTAAAAATAGAAGATATAAATATGAAGAATATTCAACTGGTAGGTTTTTTTAGAATTAGAAGCCATTTGTGTTCACTGATTATATGATCATTTCATTTTTCATTCTTTTTCTCAAAAGATAAAGCATGAATTTACAGATACTGGCTTTTCCATAATGATCCACACTTTCACAACAGCTTGGTTTACACAATACAAAATAATTCACTTATGTTAGTCGATTAGGTCAAACAACTCTGTTCCATAAACCAAAAGTCTGCCAAGCTGTTTAATTGTATTAACCAGTTATTTACCTAAGAGTGATATATTTTGTGGAGAGTAATTTCAAAAGTTATTTATGCTTATTTTACTTTTTAAAAAAGATTTCAATATTACATTTACTCATATAGTAAAATTAGTTCTCTGAGAACCAACTATATACTTTATACCAAATACAGTGTATACGAGATCATGTTACATCCTAATAATGTGTTTATGAGATAAGCATTATTATACCTATGTGAATTAGAAAACTCAGCCCAAGATGATGAGATCAGGGACACGAAGTCAGCAGTTAGTAAAGAGTCAGGACTTGGATTAAGGCACATTTCAGGAATACTGGTTTGTATGCTTTCCATAGATGATCTTAGAAATTTGCATATGTTTCTGTTAATAGGATTTTTAAAGACTATAAAGTTAGAAAATCCATTTGATAATTTTCCCAAAGAGGTGATGTATGTTGGCAATAAAAGTAAAAATATAATAATGAAAAGTTTTAAGTTTTTATTCATTTTTTTCCAGCCACTAAGTAAAAATCGGTTTTACAGAACAAAATATATTTAGCCACTTAGCAGTGCCATAAAAGAAAAAAAGTGCCATGAACACTGGTAATTACTTACAATGAATGACATTATATTGTTATAGGAAGTCTTTAATTTAGAAGTAGATCTAAAATATTTTGTCAAAGATATCTGGGACTATATAATTAAGATCTTTAAAAGAGAAAAACAAAATTAGTAATAATATAGGATTGCTTTTTTTTGTAAAGGCAAGTATTCATTTCCTCCCTTATCTAAAAAATTTCACATTTTGAAATAATCAGTTTTATGGTAAATTGAAATGTAAAGCTTTTATAATGTAATTTTTTCATTTGCTGAATTATTTTAGCAGCACTTTTACTTGAAAAAAAAATGGCTTGACAATTAGAGAGAAGGTCTCAACGAGTAATTGATTAATTCCAAGTTAATTATATTCCTTTTTTCCAAGAATATTTTACCTTCACTGAAGATGAATTATAGGAAGACCAGAAATAAGCATATTTAGGATCGTTAAAATTTTAAAAGGTTTGGCCAGGAAAGTTAAAATACTATTTGAATAGCATTCCTACTTTTCATTTAAGAAATAAAATAATAACTCACTTGAAAACTGAATTGCAAATCCAGATTTGCTGATATAAAAATCGGTGTCAAACTGGATGGTGACTATGTTGAGAGTGCTATGGATTCCTTCAGGAATAAGAGATCCACTGATTTCCTTTAAGAGCATCTCATTTTCTGGGGGACCATCCCATACTCGGAGGATATCATGTGATGCTTCCGTATCAAAAGCAAGAAACTGTAGGCTGTGGGAGAACCATATATTTCTATTTAATTATCTCAAACATGGATTCAGTTTTAAATAAAAAGATATACCAGATATGCATCTTTAATTTTATTAGATATTTTTTATACTATCAGATAAAAAAATGAATTAGGTAAACAGCATATATAACCTCAACACATGTTTCTTAAACAGAATAATTTATTTTTCTAGAATATGATTAAAAGTCTATTATATCACCTTTGTAAATTATAGAAATTTCAGATTTACAGTCTTTTCTGTGTTCAGAATGTTTTAAAAACATTCTTATTTATTTTTGAGAGAGAGATACAGAGCGCAAGTGGGGGAGGGTCAGAGAGAGACACACACACAGAATTCAAAGCAGGCTCCAAGTTCTAAGCTGTCAGCACAGAGCCTACATGGGGCTCAAACCCACAAACCTTGAGATCATGAACTGAGCGGAAGTCAGACGCTTAACAGACTGAGCCACCCAGGTGCCGGGTGTGTTTGTGAATTTTAACTGTAGCCACAGTAGGTGACACTTATGGAGCATCTAGTACATGCTAGGCACTGTGCAAAATGCATTACGTAGATTTTCTTTGTTTAATGGTTATAATGACTTAATGACGCAGGCACGTATTTGATCTCAATTCTATAAATGTGGCAAATGGATTTGAGGCAGGTTAAATAAAATTGGCCAAAGGGTGGCAGAGTCATGAATTGAACTCAAGTTTTCTGAATCCGTAGCATATATTTTTACCGATGTTTCAAGTTTGTTTTATCAGAATCAAATGAGGTTTATTCAAGGAATGCAAGAATGAGTTCATATTAAAAAAATCAATACATTTCATCACAATAATAGATATGAGGAAAAAATTACACAAACATTTCAATATATACAGAAAAAGTATTTTTTTTAAAAATTCAACATTATAATCATACCCAGCAATCTAAGAATAAAGAAATTCCTTAATGTGAAAATTAATGTTTGCCCAACCCTACTCCCCCCAAAATGCATAAAAACCAAAAAAAACACCTTTTTTCACGTTAAATCTGCTTTATATCTAGCCTAGACATAATTATTGTCTGATATTTTTCGTGGCCAGGGCCAAAAATTAGAAATCCAGTTACAGCAACATGCTCCACTCTCTCTCTACATATATCACATCCGTGCTAGGTATGTGAAATGTCACAGCTTTAAATTTGTGTTGCAATTTAATATCCAATATTGTTCTTTAATTTAAAAAATTCCAGAATCCTGTTGAATTTAACATTTTTAAGTTTAGTAATTCTAATATTTAAATAAAACAATGTGTGATCTATACTAAAGAAAAACAGGCTGAGGGTTGATCTGGTGCAGTCTACTTTGAGTTCTGCAAATTCCCTTGCAGTAGTAATATATCTGTTCATATCAAACAATGCATGGAGTACACCTTTCGGCATGTTGATGAAGAATAATACTTGTTTTCCATAACCACCTTCACTACCCAGAAGTCTGTCTGAAATTTTCTTTACATAAAACAGCAATTCTTAAATTTAAAGTCATTGTTTTGAGAGTGATAACACACCAACTAGCTCAAATTAGGTCTGAAGGGAGGATTTATTTTTGTTCATTTATTAACCTATTCCTTGTCATGATCACAGTAGTTAAACTAGGGTTTAGAGAACGTGATAACTTTGGCAAGCTGGCTGGTGCTGTTTTAGGAGATGATAGTTCTGCCCTCGTCAAAGGGTCAATAATGTGAAGAATTGTGAGCCACCTAACTAAATTCATCTGGAAAGGGAAATCAAACACAGTTAACAGGGCAGAGAGCTGATGCTCCAGAGATGTGCCTAAACCCAGGGAAGACAGGGAATTGTTACTGAGTCCCCTTCTGTTCTTATATCGTCCAAATGTTCTTGATGCTGAATTTACAACGATGACAGCACAACTTTGTATCCCTATCAAAATGGTGGACTTAGCATCTTGAATCACCAAGAATTGAAAGATTAAAGTCCTAAAGAAGCAGAAAACATTTCTCAATCTCTGTGGTCTATGAAAACTACGAATCTAGGGGTTATAGGAACTACCACTGTGACAATAATCATACCCGTGAATACTTGTTATACTTTAAAGAGATGAAAACCAGGTTCTTCTTGGCCAAGGCTAAAGATATTGACAGACCTTGTTGTTTGATATTGTATATTGAGGCTGATCAGAAATTTCAGATTCCCCAGTAATTCTGAGAAAATAAAACCCATTTACCTGACAATGTTTCCTGGATCTACCTCAATCATCCACATGCAACGCAGATTATTGTCATATGGAAAGGGATAACCAGGAGATAAGATTCTTCCTGAAGATTCTCCTTTAAAACGACCTCCACATTCAGCTAAAATAATAATAATAATAATAATAATAATAATAATAATAATAAATGAAGCCACGATTTAATGCCAATCTTTGCAAAACAATCTACGAATTTCTCAAAAATATATGTTTTTTCATCTTAAGGAAAATAAGGATTGACAATCCCTCTTCTTAAGACAATACATTTTGTATATACTTTCTCAGATGAATGTATTGATTGAAGCAATGATACACTAAAGAGTAAAACAATAAAGTCTCAAGTTAGATCACATAAAAGATAATAAGCTAGGGAATAAAAAAAGGACACACTCAAACACTCTGAGTTTAGGCATTCAAAGATTTTAAGATGTGTTGTTACATAATGATAATTTAAAAAGGGGAAACAGATGGCAAGTTGCTCACTGCTCGTTGGTTGTAGGCTGAATAATTTATCATCGTGCTACCCCACCTCTGAGAAAAACTAATCTTTACTGTGGTCCCTCAGGTCTTCTAAATTTCATTGTCCTTTTATTCCCCTTTAAATCACTCTAAACTCTTTCCTTTTTAACCTCCCCAAAGTCAAAGTGGCATTTTTATTAGATTTCTCACTTCAGTAAAATCTAGTTTAATTTAATGAGTCCTTAAATTTTATAAAACTTATCAAATCAAAAGTGTAGGTATTGTTATACAATATTTTTAAAAAATCTTTTGGGGGATTACCTCTCCATTTGAATGCTATTTAATATATGGGGATGTCTGTAGAGGTTTTATTTCAGTAAACAGATAATCTAGAAAGAATCCTCTGTACTGGAGATGACAGAAAATAAGTATTGCAGTTAGTATATTGTTCTACATCTCTAACCCCAGAAACAAGCATAACACTGTGTAATACATCATACATTTGAAAATTCTCCAGATTATTTCCTACCAAAAAGTAAACAAAAACAAAAAAAAATTTACTTTTTGCTTAAATATTTGAAGGCGCTCCTATATTTGTTTTTCTTGTTCTCTGCACTGTTTCGATCTTACATTCAATCACTGACTTAATCTTCTTGGTTTTGTTTTGGAAGAGCCCTAATGGCAATTGAATTTAATGTTCACAATGTATAGGCCCTATTCCTATAGGTAAATTTATTTCACAGATTTTACATATTCTATTTTACCACATTGTGATGATTAGTTTTACGTGTAAACTTGGTTAGGCTATAGTACCCAGGTATTTAATCGAACACTAGTGTTGATATGAAAGTATTTTAAAGAGGGGCGCCTGGGTGGCGCAGTTGGTTAAGCGTCCGACTTCAGCCAGGTCACGATCTCGCAGTCCGTGAGTTCTGGCCCCGCGTCAGGCCCTGGGCTGATGGCTCGGAGCCTGGAGCCTGTTTCTGATTCTGTGTCTCCCTCTCTCTCTCTGCCCCTCCCCTGTTCATGCTCTGTCTCTCTCTGTTCCAAAAATAAATAAAAAACGTTGAAAAAAATTAAAAAAAAAAAGAAAGTATTTTAAAGATTTTTTTTTAATGTTTATTTATTTTTGGAACAGAGAGAGACAGAGCATGAACAGGGGAGGGGCAGAGAGAGAGAGGGAGACACAGAATCAGAAACAGGCTCACAGAGCCCGACACGGGGCTCAAACTCACGGACTGTGAGATCATGACCTGAGCCGAAGTCGGATGCCTAACCGACTGAGCCACCCAGGCGCCCCATATATGAAAGCATTTTATAGATGTGGTTAATGTCTACAATGAGTTGGTGTTAATTAAAAGAAGTTATCCTTGATAATGTGGGTGGCCCTCATCTAGTCAATGGGAAGACCTTATGAGCAAAAAATAAGTGTTTTGGAAAAAAAGAAATTCTCCCTCACAACTGCAGAGTTGACCTCTGCCTGCATTTCCAGCCTTTTGACTTTCCCTATGTATTTTGGACTTGTCATCTCCCACAACTGCATGAGTCAATTCCTCAAAATAAATCTCTTAGATAGATAGATAGATAGATAGATAGATAGATAGATAGACACTTAGATACAAATACATATAGATAGATCAATCTAGATTTAGATATCCTATTCATTTTCTTTCACTGGAGAATGTTGACTGATACACTCACAGAGGACTAAGCAACTTGATTTTGTATTGCAGTGTTAATTCATAAGAACAAATTTGTTATTTTTTTAAGTAAATGAGATACCAGTATTTAAGATGTTGTCATCACTTGTTTAGATTTTTTCTCATATTTTAACAAAAATTGTGTTGGATAACCTTCAACTATGTAACTATATCAATTCATTATTACATTATTTCTTTATAATTATCACTTTTATGGTATACACTTACTATGAGAACAGATTTTATACTTTATTCCTCCAGATTAATTTTTAATCAATTAAAGGTCAAATTGGGGTTTTGTGTACTACGCTGTATGTTGAAATTTAACATAGTTCTTTTTTCTCCATATTTCTTTTCTACAAACATTACCTGTCATTTTGACTTCAAATAAGCCAGTGTGATATGCCATAACACTACAGCTCATATTTAAGAAAAGACTTATATTTGCAGTATAAAAATGAAATAGTGCTTAAAGAAGGTATATATGTTAAATCCTCTGGCTATGGTATTTCAAAAATTATTTGTTTGATCCATGTATAAGCTTCAGAAACACAATTATCTAGAAATAATCCATACAATTGCGAAAAAGTTTCTTATTTGACAGAGGCAAAGTGAGCACAAAAAATTAGGATGCTAGACCAGGTGGTAAGGCTATTAATTGTTGCCAGTAGAGAACACGATCTAATATAGAATCTCCTCTTCTGTTATCATAGTAATCACCGGCACAACATGCCATGTGTCCAACTGTCTTCAGCTGTTATTCCTGTCTATCCATCATTAAAAGGAAAAACAATATATAAGTTTACCCTTCTCATGAAATCTTGAACAGTATCAAGCCACTGAGTTTTGACTCAGGAAATTTGTAAATATGAAGTGCACTGATTTGTTACAAACAAAATTAATTCTGATCACGAACCAAATGTCCTTCCATTTACATAAAGTCTTTTAAAAAGTGAAGAATGTCTTTAGCTTGGTTCAACACATATAGAAAATATATTATTTTAAGTATATCTGGTTTCTGATTTTAATTTTAAGGACAGCATGGAAAATCAGTATTTACAAGTTTATAGTTTTGTGCAGTTATAATCCTTAATGCTTTTCTGAATATATTTCATATTCACATCAAAGAATACAACCTTAGAATTAGTGCTACATTTTTCTCATTACTAACGCCAGTGGGCTGACTGTTGGTCGTATTCCAGAATCCCAAGCTTTGTTAATTTAGGTTGATTAGTATTTAGATATTATCCTCGTAATCTATCCAAAATCAGATGTCATCTGAAAAGAAAGGACTATGATTGCATTTTGGTTAGATAAAAACATGTTTGCTTCCTACGTGAATCAATGTTTGAATAAACCAACAGAGGTCTTGTGGCATCAAAAAACACAGTGCAATTAGTTGCAAGGCCTTTAAAGACTGGAATTTCATTTTTCTATTTGCATTCTAGTAGGTTTTGTGGAGATTCCTATGTTAACCATATCAACTAACAAAGATACAAATTTGGAAGGTTTAAGTTTCCAAACTCATCAAATTATATACATTAAATATGTGCTGCAGTATTAAGATATCAGTTATACCTTAATAAAGCTGTGATTTTTTTTTAATTTAGGTCAATTTTATTCATGTGGGCCTGAGGCAGAATGGATTTGTGCTTCTACAAATACCAGCAAGAAGTAAGAATGGCTGAAGAATAAGGAGTGTTTGCTCCCTATTTAAGAAGTCAGTGTTTTGTTAAAATGTTTCCTTTTGTTGTTCTGGTATTCCAGCCTGGGACCTATTTGGTCTTTGGAGCAGAAAAAAACAAAAGAAAACAACAAGAAAACAGACACCTTTGTCAACACATTTCTGTCTACCTTCCTACTCACACAAACCCAGTCATTCACTAATTGATCTATAAGATGGTACTAGTCCTCCAGTTGTGCAGTGAGAGAAAATGATCTATATACACAATAACATAAGGTATATGTTGCCTCTTTTTATTGAAATTGGTTAGTTATGCTACATACACATAAGAAAAGCCCATGTACTTCCTCAGATTTTTGAAAATCTATATACATATATAAAGAAAACCTTTGAAGTTTTTGAGAATAGGTTTATTGTTTTTTAATCTACCTTGATACCAGGACAGGTGCTCATTTTATTAAAACAAACCTAGTCAATGTGATTCCATAAATATGTATGACAAGTCTTAACATATTTTTATAGTGAATTAAATTTTGTATCAAGATAGGAGAAAGAATGACTTGATACAAAAAAAATGTACTCATCGACAAACTTATGAAAACGACGCTTTCACTTTCCATTAATTTCCTCCAACAAATTTGAGCTATGAGTTCATTAACTTCATGATTTAAGCTGTGAGCTGTGCGTGAACAGATAAAATCACTTGAAAAGAGACAGCGTATTTGGATAGCACTCCCAAAGAAATATTTATGAAAATATAAGAGTATCTTACCAATACAGGAAGGTAGAGGATAGTCCCATGCCCTTCTCTCCCCTGTCATGCATTTGAGAAGGCTACTCCCGTGGAGAGTATAGCCTGGATTGCATCCATAAATAATAGTGCTCCCAGCAAAGTGGCCTTGGTCACTGATCTTGTATCCAAATTGTGGAATACCAGGATCCTCACAGTGTGAAAGTTCAAAACCTGTGATAAGGATACAGAGTCATTAAAGGCAACATTTAACAGGAAGATTTAAAATTATACCAACAGTCTTTGATTATTTTTAGTATAATTACATACCTTTTCCTACTTGTATTACTCTTACAATATTCAATTTTGATAGTATATATACAGCATCCATAAAGTTATTTTCTTGAAAATTAGAATTTGTTGTAATTTGATTGGTTGATTGTAATTTTAAAGTTTATCAGTGATACCCCATGGTCTATTATATAACTATATTGTGGCTTGTAGCACTAAGCCTCTCGCTTACCTCAAGTGAATTGCGGCTAATAATAAATTCTGACCAATGTGACTACTAGAGTCACGTCATCAAAATTTAAAAATTTTGACAAAACATGTCCAATAATTGTCCAATTCACAGATATGTCCACTGCAAATGTAACCGTAGATTGCTTTACTTTGATAGTATTAGAAGACAATGATAGTCTCATATTGAAAACATAGTTTTTCGAGACATAATAATAGTATTCAGCTTTAAGAACTCGGAATCTTTATATCCTGCCCCCTCCAAAATGTATAGCTTTCAGAAATTCTCACAAGAAAACAAAAACAAATCGAAGCAGCATGTTATTCTGTGGTACAAAGAAACTACGTTTGTGTTCAGCAGAGTTTGGGCTTTCTGCATGAATTTTGCTGGAAACTTTATTTCCTGAGATAAGAGTAGCACTGGAGAAGTTAATTTACAACCACCCGTACCAGGAGTGAGAGAACGCCAGAGAGCTTTACCTGACTCCAGAGGACGTTTGTGTTTGCACCAAGGGGGAGAACGAGATGACTTACAGACATCTCTAGGTTATAAAAACTGGAGACATAGGCTAATCTGGCTCTTAGAGAAATGTATTTACATTCTGAGGCTAAAAAAAAAAAGAGAACTCAAGATCCTTTCCATCCCATCTCCAAGCAGCAAAGTTCTTTCTTCCTGCTTTCAGGAGAGGAAGGCAAGATAGCTGCCTTAAGCAGAGCATGTCCATTTTTCCTCAGGCCTTGTCACTGGCCACCCGTGCAGATTTTTCCATCTGATTTCCATCATGTTACTACAGGGGTAAGGAGTAGGTCAGAAGTGTGTGGGGCATACCGGTATTATTATTATATTATTTAAATAACAACTATTAATCTGTTTAGATCCAGAAGATCTTGTGTCCATATGCAGAATAAAGTCAACAAAAGTGAATATTAAAAACAACAGTCAGCACAGTTCACTATTAAGATCCTGAAAGAACTGGAAAAGGATACCTCATAATATAAATTAAACACGATAGTAGCAATCAAAATCTAGGCTCCTTAGCCATAGAGTTCTTGTCTTTAATGTTTTACCAAGTGTATAACTATAAGATAAATGATAGAGTGAATGTACCAAAGATAATTAGGTGCTATTTACACCAGTTATAGCTTACTAGACCAGAGGACTATACAGAGTATTCCAGATAGCCTTATGAGATAGGAAAACCTGTGACTTCAAGACAAATAATGCTGGAGAAGAAAAAATGTTATGTGTATAAATCATAGGATAATCAAAAAGCAGTCTCTGTCTCCTTTATAGGCACAGATCCTTGACCAAATTAATCTAGATTTGAACTAGAACAACAACAACAAAAGCATGCATTATCTCATATATGTCAAATCACTAATTTGCATCATTGACTTCCTAGAATGTCAAAACATACATTAAATCACTAGAATTTGCACATATCCAAGTACTAAATACATATTGTAACTTCAGCATTTTGAGGGATACATTATCTATCAGAGGAAGGAGCCCTTCCTACTCTCTTCTATGGGGTATTAACCATTTTTTCTCCTGTTAGCTCAGAGAAATACTTTACACATTTTAATTAATTTACAATCATTTGCTTCTTTTCTTTGTTTTTCTATAGAGTAGAATTATTTCAATTTTCCCCTCTTTCCCACAATGACTTCCCAGCATAAATCTTGGCACACGGCAGATGTGTAATAATTTCTATGGATGGATGTGGATTATTAGAGGCAATTATCTCAAGGAGATAACTGAGGAAGAAACTAAAATAATGCTGATGAGAAACTGAAGTTTATGAAACAATTAAAAAAATCTTCAGGAATTTCCCTTATGGATCAATTTGTGACAGCTCTGTTTGGGTGAAAATATGTTAAAATAAAGCAAATATAAATGGCATCAGAAACAGAGCCCAACAACAAGTCAGAAGTCACTAACTCAAATCGTGACATAAATGAGATATAAAGATACACGGTCAAGCAAGCCAGTCTTTCAAACATAGAAACAGAAATGGCAGAAGTAGCAACTTTACATTTTCAGGACACATTACTTTGCATGAATCTGCATACTTAATACTACATTTAAAGTGTTCTTGCTCAAAAATTACAAGTTTGTGTGCCTTCTACCAGACAAAATATTCAGTTTATCATTCAAAATGCAGCCACTTCTGAGTTTTACCGTATATCATTTATCAAAATAAAAATGGAAATCAAGCTCTCTTTTCAAGGTTCATTACCAAATTCATCCTTCCTTAATTTGAATGTTCTGTAAATGTGGTTGGCAATTGCTGGTGATGAGGTAAAATGGAGATATTCTTTGTAAATTAAGATAATTTATAATACTTTGCATTGTAGATGAAAATGCACATGGACAATACTATATAAGCTACAAAGCACAACATAATTTAGTCCAATTTGGTGGAATTATTGTTGCCTATTCATAAATATTCAGATCTGTCTTATCTTTATGGAAACATTCAGCTGCCAGTCTTTTCATTGAAAAGCTCAAATACTTGAAACTGACAATTAAATAAAGATGTGTATGAAAAATCATATATGCTATAAATATTCACCATTCCTTGTAAAATTTGATACTCTGATGAAATGAAAATTTCTAGAGCACAAAATGAACTGAAAATCCCCATTACCTAAATCCTTTTGACTTAATGAATAACTTCAACAGAGATTTAATTCCTTTCCTGCTACTATGTAGTATAAGGATTTCTAATTTATTTTTAAGTTGTTATTGGAAACCTACAAAAGACTACAAAGGATAACATAACTTCACCATCTGGCTCTATCAGATTCTACTATCATAGTAGCTTCAGATAAAAATTAATATTATTTCTTATTAATATTCATATTGATTCATATTAATATCAAGAAATAAATATTATAAAACAAGTAAAGCTCCTTTTTGTTCCCTTCTCAACCACTTTCAGATTTTCCCTACCAAGAGCTAGTAAATATTCTGAATTAATGTATTCTTCTCATACCTATTATATATATATATTTATATATATGTATATTTATATATATATACTTATGTATATTTATATATGTATATTTTATATTGTATTTATTTATTTTGAGAGAGGGAGAGGGAGAGCATGCATGTGCATGAGTAGGGGAGGGGCAGAGAGAGAGAGACAGAGAATCTCAAGCAGGCTCTGCACGCTGCTAGTGCAGAGCCCCATGTGGGGTTCTATCCCATGTACCGTGAGATTATGACCTGAGCCAAAATCAAGAGTCGGACCCTCAAACAACTGAGGCACCCAGGTGCCCCCTATTTTCATCACATATCTATGTCTATGAACACTATATAGAATGTTTTGCAAGTTATTTATACACTTTATAAACTATGAAATTATTTTAAAAATTCTTCTGAAACTATTTTTGCCAACATTGTGTTTTTATCTTTACACACACACACACACACACACACACACACACACACACACACATTTTATTCATTTTAACTACTCTGTGGTATTTCATTAGAAACTTACTACAAAATTGATTTATTTATTTTCTAACTGATGAACTTTTACATTGTTTCCCATTATTCCCTGCTACAAAAAGGCTATACTTTTTGTCTCCTTTTGCACAAATGTAAGCGTTACTATAGGGCATGTACCACGTAGGGATGCAGAGCTCACTTTGTCCTAAAGATTGCATCAAAATCTGCTAATCTGATATTCAACTTCTTCCTTGATCTACTGAGAGATGAATAGTTTAATTCCTACCTCCACATAATTTCTATTCCATTTGATTATGAACAACAGCTGTGTATTCACATGGGGGGATGTCATATGGTCAGTAAAAGAGTACAAATAATACAATAAGGCAGATGGCTTAGAAATATAAATGGTATTTGAAAACTCACTCTTTGAATATAAGTCAGCATTTTTGATGGAACTTAAAACGAGATCTTTATACGCTTTATTTTTTTGAAACTCAGTTAAAATGTAAATATGTTTTTAATATTCTAAAAGTTACCTTATAGAGTATTTCATGGTGAATTAAAGTATGTTAATTGCATAGACTAAAAGTAAACACCGTCAAATTGTTAAATAAAAAGGGAGATAGATTGTTAATAAGAGAACTGAGAAAGCATGCTAGCTAAATACAGTTGAGGATGACATGTGAAACTAAAAACATTAATTCAAGTTTAAATAATAACGCAAGGAGACAAAGATCATTCTATCATAATTTTAATCTCTATAGAATTCTTTGGTGAATTTGGTTCATAATATTTAATGGAATCTTTAAGAATTATAGTTAATGTTTGATTAGTAAATTCTACTTAGGCCATGAATATTGCAAGAAAAAGTCTTATTTTAGAATTCTTTATATTCATACGAAGATGTGTACAAAACATAATGTCAATGTTGTCACTTTAAAATTCGCAAGCAGGAAAGAGTCCACAGTCACAGTCACCCATGGCAACTATGACAATCCTCTTTGATTCAGAGATGACAAAGAATATAATAGGAGGGATGCCTGGGTGGTTCAGTCAGTTGAGCATCTGACTCTTGATTTTGGCTCAGGTCATGATCCCAGGGTTGTGGAATTGAATCCCACATCCGGCTCCACACAGCGTGGAGTATGCTTGAGAGTCTCTCTCTCTTTCTCTCTCTGTCTCTCTGTCTCTCTGTCTCACTTTCTCTACCCCTCTCCCCTGCTTGTGCTCACTCTCTCTTTCTTTCTAAATTAAAAAAAATATGTTTTTAATTTAAAAAGAAAGAATGTAATAGGAATAAAGAGAAGAAAGTTTTATATGACTACACATTCCATTTTTTTCATGCGTCAAACTAATTTAAAAAAATGGCACACATGTATTTCTTACTCGTCAAACTCTAGGAAACATCAGACTTTGAAACCACAATCTTATACGAATGCTGTAAGAAGATAATCCTTACAGTTTTGAGGAACAGAAGTTAAACACTTAAATAAGCAAAGGTTTGTGGAAATGATTGTTATGTATTTCCAACTGAAAGAAAGGAGATATGGTAAAGAATTCTTTTTTTTTTCTTAATTGTCATTGCTCTAAATCCTACGTATAAAGTTCTGAGTAGAAAACACATTACTCACAGACTTTCCTATATTTTAATCTGTTGGGCATGAAAAAGTGAGTGATATTTTTAAATGTGCTAGTTTGTGTCTTGCACATCATATATTTGTACATCATTCTGGGATGGTGAGATCCAGCTTTGCCTGAATATTAATTTTTAACCATCAGCCACTTGGTATTTGGCCAAATGTATGGTTGGTGCATTCTAGACATATGTAGGAATGGAATTTTACTAAATATTGCCAAATTACCCTCCCAGGTGACTTTACCAACTTGCATTCCCTAAAGTTAAAAGAACAAATTGCCATCAGCACTTAGTATTACAGAGCTTTTTAATTTTTAGTAACCTTATGAATGTGTAATAACATATTATTTGGGGTTTAATTTTTCTCAATTTCTATTAGGATTTTTTTTGTTTGCTTTCTGACTACTTGAGGTTTCTTTACCATGAAACTTTCTTTTAGACTATTCTCTTATTAATTTGAAGGATTCTTTTCTATAGAGTTTATATTTTTTGTTACATATATTGTTAGTATCTCCTAGAAATGTCTCATCTTTTTACTTTATGGTGTGTTTTGCTATAGAGGTACTCAAAAACTACTTGATGACTGGGGATTGATCGGGAAAATAGAAGCCACTTAGTTTGAATTGCTAGGATTCCATACAAGAAATTAGAGGGAAAATATAAGAAATGCAGATGCAGCGAAGGTCAGAAGACCACTGCTGGCTTTCAGGAAATCCTGGCGTTCCCACACTCCCGCCTGCGGATGCTAGTGGAAAATAATAGCTTCTCCACTGATGCCACCTCTCAGCTCTCACAGGACTGGCTTTAATTGGCAGGATCTAAGTAGAGATCTTCACTGGCAAGAGTTGTCAGGTTTTTAGTCCCTACACTTCAGGGAAGTACTTACAAGGGCAGAGATGCTCCTGACTATTGACAGATTTTTGCTTGTATATCTTGTTTTGGACATCTTACTCCACCTTAAAGACGTAGCTTTAAGGTCTAGGCTACTCTTTTCTTTTCCCTAAATATTTTAATGTTTTGAGACCCACATATAATATTGCCTATGTAAATGACGGATAAGAAATATTTCTTTAATATTTTAGTTAGAATACTTTATACTACATAATGCAGCATTAGTCAGTACTTCCTTTATTACCTGGTTAATTTCAAGATTTAAACCGCAAAAGAAATGCCAAATACATCTGTTAAGTGGTCTAGAGGACAAAGAACCACATGGAGTAACTTTGCTGCTCCCTTGTAATTTACTTATTCTCTACTTGCATTTGCAGTCAATATATTATATCCAGAGAATAAAGTTAGAGTTAATAAATCATCTGATTATTTTTCATGACTAGCACTGCCAACAACATACTGGCAATTATATTGAACATTTTAAATAAGGATAATTTATTATATATTTGTAAGGTTAGTGCACAGAAAAGGTGTCACAAATTAGCTAATGCCCATCTTTAGTTTGAATATAAAATTTGAAACGGGCATGTTCCATGTGGATTTATGAATCATTTCAGGCAACATGACTGAGAGGCTAAAAGGGTCCAAATATATAGCTGAACTTTTCCCTTGGGATAATGAACATTTCTCCAATGGGCTTTTTAGTAAATTAAATGTACAGAGGTGATAACCAGAGGACATCTGAGCCCAGAGGTAGTGCCTAATGGCTGGGCATCATGGACATTTACCGGATCAGCTTTTGAAAAGACAATGTTATAATCCATCAAAAAGGTGTGATTTAGCTCTGTAATGGATGGTTGTTTAAAATACCCAATTACTTTCCACTGAATTAAAGTGGGATAACTACAAATGAAGAGAGCTAAAAGAATCTGTAATGAAGCATAACTTCAAGAAATAAAGTTTAAATACTACACATACTGCATTAAAGATACTAGGTCTAAGTTACTCCCCGACTGTAAGGGTAGCCAATAAGAAAGCATTCAGATTCTCAGGCATAAAGTGACAAAAGTGTATTTGGAAAGAATTGCATTTACTTTTAAAAACATTTGCTTTCTTCGTGATTATATAATGAATGGACAGTTGGAATAAAATGTACCTTAAAAAGGTCTTTTCTAAAATATTTCCTCATTTTTATCTCAGCCAAATGTGTTTCTCTGTACTCAAAGCTGGAAATAACCAGACAACCACACAAGTCAACAAAATGGATAATAGAAAGATAGAGAGTGACTACTGTGACATAGGATACCTGTCATTATAAGGGTGGTCACCAAAGGCCTCTTTATGCTAACACTAGAGTTGTGAGGAGACAGGCAAGTGGGATTAATCTGAATTGGATTATCTTCTGTATTTGCCTTGAATGTGCTTCACATGATCTTTCTAGTCTCTGTGCCTGTCTTCATCCTATTCTTTGCCCAGAATACTCTCTACCATTTCTTTTTTTGACCTGCCAATCCAACCTAAAAAACTACCTCATTCATGAATCCTTACTTGACTGCCCTAGAGTCAACTGACTCCTTTCCTGTCTCCAGTTCTCTCAATGTGGAGCCTGGGGATTCCTCTGTATCACAAAGGGTTCTCTCAGATGTTTCAGAGAAAAAGTGTGGATAATTCTAAGGAGGAACATAACACAGAATGGCAGGGTGGAGTTAGATTGAGAAATAGATTCTTATACAAAAACATGGTCTTTTACATTCTTTTCTCATGTTTGGGCATCTTAGCAAATTCTTTTATGTTCGTAAATTAGTAACTGCCTCTAAGAAGTTTATGAATATTTAAAATATGTGCCCTAGTAGAATCTTCTTCTATAACACAAAAGCATTTTTATAAAATCAGTATTCAGACCACATATTAATTTACCAAGAATATGTAAAAAACATGTGATTGAACTAAACTGACTGTAGACATTATGAGAGGAAATGGCCCCTGAAGAACTATGCACAGTATGTTTGTAAAAAAGTATAACCACAGTAGAGTGTGATAGCTGCTATATTAGTTGCAAATATAAACTACTGCAAGAGGCATGTTAAAAAGTCGGCTAACTCTGGCTGAAGGAAGGTAAGCAGCAGTGGGGAAATATTGAAGAGGAGTCTTAGCTCGAAGGCTCAGTTGATGATTCAGGTTGGGGCATACCAATAATTGTTAACCTGGAAGAGAAAGCAGCCTATGGCTGGAAATGAAAATACATTTGGAGGATGGGCACAAGTTTCTGTCAAAGCTAGGATATCTGTGGTTAACTATTAAGATCATTGTAGATATGTAGAAAGACCACCACTGTAAAAAACCAGAAGTAATCCTTAAGAACAAATACAATAAATAATAGCCGTGTTACTAGTTCCAGGAGCCTCCCCAGCAGAAGGGCTCAGAACACAGCTGTCAACTCAGAAAATCATAGGACCCTTCACTGACCTGGTGATATCCAGAGACAACTTGGAAATAGGCGTATATACATTTTAGTTTAGTTCAGAGACTGAAAAGTATTTATACATATATATTTACGCTTTTAAAAGAATAATTGCTTTTCTATTCTCTTCCCAATTCTATAGCTTTCCATCTTCATAGAGACACACATTCTATAATGAAAAACTAGAGTCATTAAGAAGAGTGACTTCAAATATTTGCTTTTTAAGATCTCTCTTTCTGACATCTAGTAGCTCATACCAATGAGAATAAAGTCAATGATTTTATTCATTCCAGACACCTAAGCAACCCACACAGTTTTAAATGCAGGTACGTCCTACAATGTCCAGTATCTTTGCATCAGTAATCTCAAGTTACAAAGAATTTAAATATCCAAAAAGGAAATCTAGTTTCTTTTTTTTCCCTGTGACACCCATTAACATTTTAGACAAGGAGAAATGCAAAATGATGCAGAGCAAAGAAAGATCATTATGTAAACATTGAGCCATATCTTGAAAAATGTCAGCATCTTTGTTAGAAAACAGAGAAAGGAAAAGAGAAAAGCAGATAAAAAAATGTGCCCTTCTGAGCAGATTGCACCAATTATATTCGAGCAATAATTCTCAATATTATTACTTTTAATATATCACCTGGTAATATCTGTAAACACAGTTTGCTTGGATTTTCATTTGTCTTTGGAAGTACTTCATAAAAAACTGCATTGTGCACAATAGTTCTCAGGATTCAGACACATGAATTGAACATTCATTTTGTTAATTTATGTTTTGATACCCTATTGGTGTAACAATTCTAGCACAGGTAGAAAAAAGCCTTGAAATAAACAGGGAGCAAGAGTAATCTCTTAGTTATACGCACCAGATTTTTAAATACAATTTTAATGTGATATACTCTCTTGTCTCCTACTTCTCATATAATTAGGAAAGAATATTTTCACAAACAATAATTTGATTCAAATTCCCTTTAGGATCCCGTGTGAGTATCTTTCATGGTGTAACCTTTTTAATTTCCTAATTTCTGTAATAGTTTCGATTCATCTTATTTCTTGAGAAAATTTATAGAAGTCATCAGATTTTTTTCAAATATCTAAAAGTAAAGATTTCTGAATGTTTCTGTTTTATTTTGCTAAATTAAATGAGTATTCTGACCTTCCAAGAACTAATTTGATCTGATAGATTATACAGTTGTTAAACACACAGCTAGTAACCACCGCAGGTTTATATGTGATTTACTTTCTTAGTGTACTGTCTTATAGAGTAGGAACTCAATAAATATATTACTTGAATATAATTTATTGTTGATAGATACAATTAGTCTATTTCTTATATTATGGTACTGGTATAAAATAAATTCATTTATTCATATAAAACATGGATGTAACCCACCAAACTTTAAACTTCTACTTAATTGTTAGAATAGCCAATTGGAGTATAATGCAATAGTTCCGTATGAATTTATTTTTAATAAAGCAATTCAACACATAAGCAAAACAAAATAAAACCTTAACTCTAATGTAAACTCATCAGAAACCATCCAGTTATCATTAATGACTATCCAACTATAACTACCACACATAGGTTGTGTGAATTTTGCAAACACTGAATTTCCATCTATTAAAAAAATAAGAAATAAGTATTTATTAAATATCAAACTTGGAGAATATTGCTATTTTAAAAATACATAAATAAATAAGCCCAAAGTCACAAATTACTTAACCATTCTTAACCTTACTTGTTTCAACTGTGAAATTGCAACAGTTAGAATACCTGTAATTTATGGAATTGTTTTTAGGGCCAAATAAAATTACATATATTGAAGGCTATTCTAAACTTCAAATTCTTGATCAAATGTTGGATATTACATCACCTGGTATATTATAATTGTTTAATAAATACTCAGCATCAGTGTTTGGCCTTTGTTTTCTTTTTTCTTTTTCTTCCAAAATACTTACTGGTATAGACAAGTTGAAAACCTTCATCTGTCCCTTCAGAATCAGAATTGAATTCTAGCCAGAGCTGATTTGAAGTGCTGCTAAGAGTCAAGCCTCGCATGGACGCACCAGTAAATGCACCTAGTAGATGAGTCGTTTTATCTTTTCCATCATAAATCTGCAAAATATTTATAATTAAAATGTAAATGTGCCAATAATAACCAACTCAAATCATTTATGAAGAAGAGGAAATTATTATACTCTTCCTAAATCAGGTCACTACATGCTCCCCAAGGACAATCACATATATTAATTCCTACATATATCAAGTTAAGAAGGTTGGAATCCACATGGATACTTTTAAAATTCCAAGCTCAGTAGACCTTAAGTTAACACTTGAACTCATATTATATAAATTTTGCTCTTATTATCAAAATAATGCTTTTTTATGGTAGACATTTAAAACTGAGAATACCAAAGGGGGTCTAGGTGGCTCAGTCAGTTAAGCGTCAGACTTCGGCTCAGGTCATGATCTCATGGTTCGTGAGTTTGATCCTTGCATCAAGCTCTGTGCTGACAGATCAGAGCCTGGAGCCTGTTTCAGATTCTGAATCTTCCTTTCTCTCTGCCCCTCCCCTGCTCACACTCTGTTTCTGTCTCTGTCTCTCTCTCTCTCTCTCAAAAATAAATAAACATTAAAAACATTTAAATTGAGATTACCCAGAGGCTCTTGGGTGGCTCAATCGGTTAAGCGCGTGACTCTTAATTTCGGCTCAGGTCATGATCTCACCACTCATGAGTTGGAGCCCTACATCAGGTTTTGCACTGGCAGCGGGGAGCCTGCTTGGGATTCTCTTGCTCCTTCTCTCTCTGCCCCTCCCCTACTCACTTTCTTTATCTTTCTCTCTCAAAATAAATAAATAAACTTTAAAAATAAGTAAACAAAATTGAGAATACCGACAGAAAGCCTGGTTTCCAAGGCTGGTTGGTTCTTTTTCTGCAACTTGCTCAAGGTTAGCCAAATGCTTATTTTTCTGATAACATAATTAATATAAAAAACGCTTGTTTCTTTTGCAATTTCTCTCATTTATTCATCTCCTTGAACTTAATCCATTTTTGACACGTAAAAAAATATATTAAATGAGTATCAAATGCTTTTAGAAACTAATTTAACATGACCAAAATATGCAAAACAAAATCGATAAGCTCTCAAATATCCCCACGTAATTCCATTTCTTCTGAAGGTATAACTTCTCATTGTATTCTAATTTGCTTTTCTTTTATCAGTGCATTCTAGACATCTCTCAGGGTCAGTAGATACAGATTCTGCCTTTTGAGAGCTGAGTAATAGTTCACACAGTGACATTACCACAAAGATCATTCCCATCTTAATAAGTTCAATTTTTTTGCTACCAAGAGCAATGCTGAAATAAACAATCTTTTACATATAACTTCACATTTTTTGATACTTGTATTTTCATAAGGAAGTTTTCCATATATGAGATTTCTGAACTAAAATATTCACGTATAGCAGATTGTTTCCAAAAGTGTATAGAAATTACACGAAAAGTTTACCGACATCGCATGTGACCATTCTTTTGCCCATAAGGCATGTATTTACAATGATGTATTAATTCTCCATTTACCTAAGGGAGTGAAAGTTGGTTATTGACCAATCTTATTCCATAATATTTAGTTCGAGGGTTGAATAAATGGTAATGAAGAGAAAAAGTTGAGAGATGCTGTTCAAAGTTACTTATCTCCTGCCTGAAACTGCTTTACTTTTAACCTGGTATTAGTGTAAAAATTGTGTTGCTGAACTCCTAATCCAGTTAACTTGCCAAGCACCAGTGTTCCTCGGAAATGGTATTCATTATGTTCATCTCATGTAAGAGATAACATTTAGATGGTACACAATGGAACTTTTTATTATTTTCGTATTAACCTGCATGATAGACTTTTCTTGGGCTAGATTGTTTGGCTTAATTTGGTAATACTTATAATGTTTTCTATAATTTATAAATGAAAACTCATGTATAATATAAATTTTTTTCTTCAAATTATCTTTATCAGGTTTTAATTTATGTTAACTTAATAAATTGGGAAATTTTCACTATATTTCTAATATCTGGATTTTCAAATGAAATTATTACATTTTTTTATTGACAGGCTCAAGATTTTTTCAACTCAAGGAAATGTCTTTGAGGTTTATTTAATTACTCCTTGCCTATATGATCTTTTTATTTTCTGCCTAGAATGCCTATTATTTGTGTATTAAGTCTCCAAAACTGTATTGTGAGTCCTTGTATTTCCTCTTCTTGTCCATCTTTCCCTCTGTATTATAGAGAATTTTCCACGGGATCTTCCACATGAACAATTAGATTTTCAGCAGTGACTAATACTCTCTTTTTAGGTCTTCTATTAAAATGGTAAATTTTAAAAGAATTTTTTAAAGTTTATTTATTTATTTTGAGAGAGAGAGAGCATGGGTGGGGAGGGGCAGAAAGGGAGAGCGAGAATCCCAAGGAGGCTCTGCACTGTCAGCACAGAGCCCAATGTGGGGCTTGAACTCACGAACCGTGAGATCATGACCTGAGCTGAAATCAAGAGTTGTACGCTTAAACAACTGAGGCACCCAGGTGCCCCTAAAATTGTAAATTTTAAAATCATTTGTCAAATTCTAGAAAGCTCTCCTCTCTCTCCCTCTCTCTCTCTCTTTCACTCTCTCCACTTATTGCATTAGCTTAACATATTTCAAAAATTTTAAATTTACTTTCAAATTTCTCTTAATGCTTCCACAGTTTGAATTTAATGTATGCTACCAGTTCCATGCATTTAGTTTGGTCTTTCTTCCCTCCAGTTACCGAATTTCCCTTAACCACATGTGTATGTATCTTTACTTATGTTTATGTTTCCTTATTATTGGTACAGGGTTTAAGTGTTATAAAGACTACACATAAAAATTTTATTTAACATGCTATACAAATGGAGCTTTTGTTTATGTCTCCTAGTGTCCTCTTCTAACCACATTACTCTATGTGTTTTCTGCACAGAAATTTTGAAGTCTCTATTGCCAGGACCTTCCTGCTCTTTCCCTTATTTATTGTATTAGCACAGAGAGAGAGGTAGAAATAGAGGGAGAAAGAAAGTGGTGACTGAGTTCAAACCAAAACGGTCATGGAATTGGTAACAGAAAACATTTTATTGGTCTCTTCCTTCTACTAAAATGTGTTCACAGTCGGGGCGCCTGGGTGGCGCAGTCGGTTAAGCGTCTGACTTCAGCCAGGTCACGATCTCGCGGTCCGTGAGTTCGAGCCCCGCGTCAGGCTCTGGGCTGATGGCTCGGAGCCTGGAGCCTGTTTCCGATTCTGTGTCTCCCTCTCTCTCTGCCCCTCCCCCGTTCATGCTCTGTCTCTCTCTGTCCCCCCAAAAAATAAATAAACGTTGAAAAAAAATAAAATAAAATGTGTTCACAGTGAACTAACAATAACAACAAAAGTGTGTTGTTTGAAGAGTATCTGAGTACCCCTAGATAGAGGGCTGCATGGACAAATTTCCTAAAATTATACAGAAGTACCTTGAAATCCCTGGTAGAACTTACCAGACAAATACATTTCTGCTTTAGTTATCAGCAAGAAGTTATTTGTCTTCAACGAAGCTGAACCAAACGTGGTTTGTTGGCTCAAGAATGTTTGTTGTTTGATTACCTAAGAGCCAACTTTTCATCTCTTAAGAATGGCGGTCACTAGTGATAATTCAGACACAAGGAAACACACTTTTGTGTCTGTGAGCTTCAAATGTTCAATATTCTCAGAAATCTGTTTCTGACTCGTATATAATAACTCATATATAATATAGTTCCTAAATCCTGTGTGTAGAGCTATACATCCACAACCAAACCATTTAACCAGCATCCAGTGGGTCTTATTTGTGGTTAATATTGCCTAAGTAACCCCAAAGAATATTTTCCTCTTATTTCTCTTTTCACCAGCATGTCATTTCATTCTCATGCTAAATATAAATAATTGTTTCTTGGATTCGCCTAGTTCTGCTTGTAAGTGTGGATGCACTGTAAAAACTTCATATGTCAAACAGCCAAATAAAGGGAAAATATACATTAAGTAACAAATCAATGCAAAAAAGTAAACAGAAATTACTTCTTGAATATTATTTTAGTTTTATTTATTTAAAAATCCCTTCTAATGTTTTTCTCAAATTTTCAGTAGTAATAAAAAAAAGTTGACTCATTGGAGAAACCCTTACTTTACACATGGAAATCATTCTGATATAGTATCATTTTAAAAAGTAACCAGATAATTAATTCAACTCATATTTAGTTCCATGTACTGTGTTAGGTGCTAGGAATAAAAAAAATAATAATAAGATATAATTAATTTTTTTTAACTGAGCCACCCAGGCACCCTAATCATTCTTAAACTGAAGGAGATGTAAAAGATATTGTCTGTCCCAAGAGAGACAATTACATTGGAGGCCAGTGTTATACTTTTTTCTTTTTCAAAAGAAACTATCTTTAAGATATAATTTTAAAAGCAATATTGAAAGAAAAGGGATTAAAAGAGTTAATATTAATATAGATATATATGTATCTTAAGCCTAGCAGGGAGGGTCTAATTCAGCACCAAAACTCACTGCAGTTTATTAAACAATGTAAAGTCAAAAGGTAGAAAACAAATACAAAAACATCACTATAATCATAAAAGTAAAATGAAGTGTGATAATTCAGTTATGAAATTTTGGAAGCATGCATAAAGTTATTAAATCAAGATGAAAAGCAAGTGTTACTTGGCAAGGATTTAAAAAAAGAAGAGTTTTATAGTAATGATAAAGCCAATGTTATTTGACTTGTAAATAAAGTACTTTAAATGTATTCAAACATGTATATGGAAACAAAGGCAACACAAAATGACAAATCAGTGTAGGCAAAGACAAATTACCTTGTAAATAAACATGGATGTAAGTATATAAATTTAAAAAATGTACATTTCATTTAAAAGTAAATTTACAGTACAGAGTGATTATATTGGATCTTATCAGAACCCATAGAAATTTTATTTGAGATCATTACTTCACATATTTCTGTTCTAATTAAGATCAGGATCTTTAAGTATGCTTTTATTTGTTTGGGCATATTTTCTTTTTCCTTCTTTTAAGATTGTTATTGTTATTATTATTATTATTTTTAGCATATGTCTTAATATCTATTTTTTTCAAAAATTGAAAAAGCTATAAAA
Organism: Felis catus; assembly: GCF_018350175.1. Taxonomy (NCBI): domain Eukaryota; kingdom Metazoa; phylum Chordata; class Mammalia; order Carnivora; family Felidae; genus Felis; species Felis catus. The sequence continues at coordinate 57,221,605 of NC_058385.1, forward strand.
AGAATAAGATAACTATATAATATTATATGTTTTGTGTTGGGAGAGGATTCTGGTGTTCCCCATAGAAATATTCTGTAACTTAGCACCTAATTCAGATAACAAAGACTTACTTTAATGTCAAATGTAGAAGTTCAAACTGATTTAAGAATTAATATCATGAAAGGCATTGAGGTCTTTTGTGACATTAATGAAACTCTTTGATGAGGCTCTAATTTGTCAAATGGTTGCCATTAACCTGGTAGTCTTATAATAGAAGAGACTAGAACTTAATGTTGACATGTTTCCGTTATCAAACCTTTTATAATAGATCAGGGCTTGAAATTAGTTTTGGTGTAGAGACCCTCCTGGATCTGGAAGGTCAAACCCTTTTATAATGAATTGCTTATCAACACTCAAAACTGTTGTTTATAATAAATGCATAATTAGAAGGCATATTCTCAGTCATTCCTTCAGTCAATTAGCAAGTCAGATGTTATCTGAACCCAAGAGCAGAAAGTACATAGAAAATAAAATTAAAAGAGAAAAGTTACATATGTACATGTGTATAATCATTCAAGCCTTAAATTATCCCTGCTTGTGGATATTAGAATTTTATTTTTGGCCACTTGTTTAAAGGTTGATTTGGAAACTTAAACTTTTTTTTTTTTTTTTCTGATAACGTGAGTGAGATGTCAAAGTTTGAATAAAAAATAAAAAGAAAGGGGCGCCTGGGTGGCTAAGTTAGTTAAGCGTCCGACTTCAGCTCAGGTCATGATCTCACAGTTGTGAGCTGGAGCCCCACATCAGGCTCTGTGCTGACAGCTCAGAGCCTGGAGCCTGCTTCACATTCTGTGTCTCCCTCTCTCTCTGCCCCTCCCCTGCTCATGCTCTGTCTCTCTCTGTTTCAAAAATAAATAAAAACATTTGAAAAATTAAAAAAAATAAAAAGAAAGAATAATTTTTACAATGGTTCACCAAAAAGGATAATATTCTAAACCTTACATCCTCTCCAAAATAAAATGAAACGAACAGAGAATTTTTGTTTGTATTAAACTATGTACATCTTTGCAATAGCTATATCACGTGTACTCAATTATAGGAGCTAATATATTTTAGTGAAGGAGTCTGGGACACAATGAAGGGTGAGCTTTTCAGGGTTTTAGATTTGCAGTTTTATAACAAAGTTAAAGTCCCAGTTCTACCTTTAAAGCTGTATGGTCTGTTACAAATCATTTCACTTCTGTTATACTCAGTATGGGAAAGAATGAATAAATATTTAGAGAGTGCTTTTGAAGGGAGAGATAACAAAGGATTGCCAGTGAACAGGCAGACTTGATTGACAGATATGTGTGGTGGACCCAAGAGATCACTGGTGTGCTAGAAAATATTTAGCAACCAGCACTCAAACAAATTTGTTGAATATATATATCCACCCATATGTTCTTTTAATAACGTATACTAATATAAAGAGAGGTTGACAAATTTTTTCTAAAAAGAATTAGAAAATATTTTAGATGGGGGGATAACTACTCAATACTGCCATTGAAGTACAAAAATAGCCATGGACAATATGTAAATGAATAAACATGGCTTTCTCCGGGTAAAATTTTATTTATAGAGATGGGTGGCAAGCACAATTTGACCAACTGACTGTCGTTTGTGAATCCCTGATTTAAGGGATGTTATAGCATGCAACTTACAAATGGTAATAAAATATACAATATTCATTACTGTAAATTCCATAGAGCTAATTGAATCTTACAGAATGCTTTTGGTGTTTTTTTGCCAAATTTTGTATCAGCAACTTATAATTGGAACTGACAAACAAAAGTGGTTCCTAAATGAATATTGCTTGATTTTTTTATGTTAATAAGATCAGAGTAAAGCAATGCAAAAACAACGTTATATCAGAAACTCGTATTTGTAAATGATCGGAGCAACTTCTCAGCTAAATTAAATCATTGTTTTTTAATTCTAGACAATATGATTTCTCCCTATTTTTTTGCATTATTTACAATAGAATGGCTCCAGACACAACCTATTCTCACTTAAGTATAGACTATGAGCAGAGCAATAGATCAAGTCAAGACCTTTAATGTTTGTCCATTTCTGCAGTGTAACTATTCCTAGTATTGCCAATATCAAGCTATTGATGTGATATCTCTGTGCAGAGTTGGGAGGGGATGGGCAGGCACCCTCACATAGTATATTCACCAAAGAGATACAATATATGTAACTAACCTAAAACAAAACACATAATAATAAAAGTAGTAAAATAATTAGGAAATGAAAATTGTAATATAATTGTAATCTAATTTAATTTAATTTTTAATAATCGCCATGCTTAACAACCAGTTCACAAAATTTCTAAAAATTTACCAATAGGTTCTCACAAGTAGTATCCCCAAAGACTAGCACATGGGTTAGAAAATAAGCTTGAAAATAATACATCTTGGAAAAACAGCATTTTAATAATGTTCTTATCATACTTCTAAAAGAATGTTGTTAGTGTGATTAATCAAGTCCTTTAACTATCTAGTTTCTCATAAATAGGACATCAGTTCTCTTAACCCATTCTTTCAGACTCTCAAAACGAATTTTAAGGTATTTTACTGGCTCTTCTCCATAATTATCCATTCTGTCGAATTTGACATAATATATAAATCTTTTTTTATATAAAACTACACAATACTGGCTGAAGTAACAATATTGTCTTGAATTTTGTCCCTGTTTTATCCCCTTATCAGAACATAGTGCTCAATCTTTTTCTGGAAATAAACATTACAACAACAAAACGGACGTATTACTTCTGATTGCAATTCAGCTTTTGTCTTATCAGACTGACAGTGGGAACTATTCATTGTTGATTGTTTAGAGGGAACATGTAATAAACATCTCCTATAAATGTTAGTTGAAAGAATTAATTAAGCTACATATTTGAGTGAAGGTTTGAGAAGTTCAGTATTCTTGCCCACTGAAAGCAATAGAACCAAGGAAGGATATATTCATAATTCCCAAACCTTATGGTTATCAGATAATCTGAGGAACTTTATAAAAATCCACAATTCCAGGTACAGAGCAACTGAAAGAGTTTTCCCCAGATCTACTGAATTATAAAATTTGGTAGTCGTGTCCGAAATAAACTACCTAGAGGAGTCATATGATCGTCTACATTTGACGTAACTATTTGTTTGGTTATAAATAAGTAAAGTAGTTTATGCTAAGAAGAGGTAGGGGAAAAGAGAATGCGTAGATAGGTGGGCATCAGTCTGGATGGTGCACTCTCAGAGAGGAAAGTGTGTGTGTGTGTGTGTGTGTGTGTGTGTGTGTGTGTGTGTGTGGCTATAGATAAATTCAATACACACTCATGTTTTTATTGTTGTCGCTGTTTTAGTTTTAGTCAGAATTCAATACAGTGATACCATACAGTAAACGAAACCAGAAAAAAAAAACAAAAACTTTACTAAACATTATACTCATATAAAGACTACAAGAGAATGTTATTCCAAAGAATATAGCCAGTTCTCCCATATAAAGAAAAACAATGTTTGTTTGTTTTCTATGATGGGCTGTTTGTTTTACTTATTTCTTCTTTCCTAGTCTGAATGGAGGAAGAGCTGACTGCACTAGGTGTCATGTTGGAAAGTGCTGGAATGGGGATGGACTCTCATGGACTGGTTTGCAGGGAGGCAAATGACCCTGCATCCTGAGAGGACTTTGGGCTCCTCAGTCTTCGAGAATGAATCATCCATCCTTTGGAGGGTGCATGTGTCTGCCTGTGCGTGCCTAACTGTGCCTGTGTAGCAGGTATCTTTGAACTAGTTGTCCATGGGTAACAAGTGAATGTAACCTTATTCCAAATAAATAGGAGATTAGTCAGAAATCACTCAGATGAACACATTAGGGCCATTTTTCTTAAGCCATCACCTGCTATCCCAAATGAATTTTCCAATTAATAAACATCATCCGGTACGGAAAAGTACTGGCTACTTTTCAAGCATCACAGAGAGCAAAGAAATATTTGAGGAAGGATAGTGGGAGGCGTGAGGAAGCTCTTCTTAGCTGTGAACTTATAAATATATGTTTATCAACGTTGCTTGTGTGATACAGGTTAGTGGCTAGCCGTATACCTCTGATCAATGACTTATTTTTCCCATACTTAGCCTGTAAAAAGGAAAATCAGTTCTACATTTAGGCATCCCATTAATCTCGATGTTGACTTTAATTTAGCAAATAAAACTTATTTTAGCAGGAGAATCCAAACCATAAACATAAAGGAGGTTGAAGAGATTATAAAGTCAATTTCTGTTGCCTGTTGGGGAAAAGTGTAAAAAACAGGAATGGCTTTAAATGAATGGTAAAGCTGTATGCATCTAGGCGTACTGTAGAGAAATTTCCCATGTCCATACAGATCTTACAAGCACATAGTGCTGTCTGTATTAGAAAACCACCAAGTGTCATCACAGTTATGTTTTTTAAGAGAAAAAAAATCAACAGTCTTAAAATCACTGCTTAAACAAGAATCCCCTACCCCTGCCAACCTGAGATGTTATTTATTTATTTATTTATTTTTTAAAATCTGTGAAAACAGAATTATGTTGAATTTCTTACCAAGTAAGGGAATCTTGACAATGAAGAAACATGTATGCAATTATTTAAAAAAAATTTAAATGTGATTTTATAGAAGTGTTTGTTGTTATCCTACTTCTGAATATAAATTATATTTACAAAGCATTTACTTTGTGAAATATGAATCAGCAAGTATGGAAATATTTTCCTAAAATTGTATCTTTTAAAAATAGGGTATTTGACTATTTCAACTTTTTAAAATAAATTAATACATTTCACTCTAAAAGTTTATTGTTAACAAAATATACTTTTCTTAAGTAATTTATAGATAGTAAGTCATTATTTTTTATGTACCTATTAGATATAAATTTTTTGTAGTCATAAAGGCAAAAACTATCCATGTGTCAACAGAGATAACCAAGTTACTTTATAGACACCAAAGAAAAACAAATCATCATTATATTTCTTAAAGAAATGACCATTCTCATATTATGTTTTATATATATATATATATATATATATATATATATATATATATATTTGAATATAAGATACTTGACATGAAAATGTCCTTATTTTGGTGTTACTGAAACATTAAAATTTATGTGTCATAAAGTAAAGGTGTATGTATTATAATTAAACATTCGAAACATAACACTTACCTCAATGAAAATGATAATAGGAAAATGGAAAATAATGTCTAATTTAAATCTATGAATGGCAGAATCAACTTATGGGTAATTATACCAATATTCACATATATATACATATTAATGTATACTTAATGACTAAAAATGATCGAAGTATAAGTTGAGTTCACCTACCTTAAGAACATCTCCTTGTGCTAAATGAAATGTTCTGGCTGAAATATTGATCCCCTTTCCTGCTTGAACCTGAATACTATAAATGCATTCGTGGTTGTTTTCATAGTTGAGCGGATAATTTGGAGAGAGCAAAATCCCTTCATTATTTGTTGCAGATGCACCACATTCAGCTGCAGGTAAAACAGAATATGGAAGTACAGTTTAATAGAAGGTATTATCATTTTCAAGTAATGTAATGTATGGAAGTGTTAATGCATTTTATTTTGACTAGAGCTTGACAGAAAAGTGATGTACAGAATGGCTGTGTGTTGCGGATGATTCATTCCCTCAAATAATATATGGGAAGAAGAAACGACTGTCCACGGACAGGACACTTGTACATAAACAGAAATATACGATAGTTTCAGTATTGTCCTCCCGCCCCTAGGATGAAAGGATAGCGTGGAAAAAGATGAAAGCAAAAGATTTTCAGGATGCCTTTTAATTTGTAGATCTCTGATTAATTGATTACCTTTAGATTTATAATTTATTTCTTTTAAAGTATAAAAAATAGAGTGATCAATTTTATTTTAGAATGATTCTTATCTGATTTTCTCATAACTGTTTCTGAATTTGACCCTTTTCCCTTCCCATAGTCAGCCTTCTCCTGATCCAAGAACTTCAGTAACAAAAAGGGAAATAAATACGACATTGCCTTTGAAAACTGATATAATGGGTAGAATCCACTAATCAATAACTGCAGCAAACTGGCACCTTTGAAAAATGGATTACCTCTCCCAACTTAAAAAATAAAATAAATTAAGGCATTTTCATAATCAGTGTGTGCTACTGCTAACCCTCCTGTTTTAATTTAACAAAAATTGAGGACGTGTCTAACTACTTAGAATTCTCCACTTTTTTTTTCAAGATTTAATTTTAATTTATTACTTTAAAAAGGTTTGTGGTAATGTTCCAAAACCAAACAAGTCCTTATAAATTCCCAAACATATTCCTTATGTCTCAGAAATTCATTGAATTCAGTTTTCTTTCAGATCTAATAGCTTGCTTCATATTATTATACCAGAGGTCAGGGAGAGTTCTGTTTTTCAAAGGTTTATCTTAGCAAGAAAAGAAAGCAAATCATTATGTTCCAGAAATAAGATTTTTAAAGTAATGATTCATGAAAATAATCATAGGAATTATATAGCAAACTAAAGTATAATGAATTGCTTTAACTTTCAAATGCTTAAACATTAACAAAAATAAGGCAAAAGAAAAAAGGCTAATGAGAAAATGAAAATGATGAAAATGGAGCAGTCAATATAACAACATAGTATGAAATAATAATAAAAACTAATGATGTGATGCTAACAATCAACCAGTCACATGAAGAACTGCCACCCAACAGAGCTCCAACAAGTTCTTTTTAAAGTAAAAGGAAAAAAAAAAAACTTAATAACTCCTAATATTGATTTAAATTGTTTTTATTTTAATGCAGCTTAAGCATGTTCTAACACAAAATAGATATGTTCTTATGCTTTCAGTTGTACACACATATAATACTAAAACATGTTTAAAAATATGGGAATAAAACTACTAAAACAATACAATTTAAAATAGCACCATGTGTCTAATGTGGCATAAGATTTCATTTTTCTGAAATTAAGTCGCCCTTGGCAATGGGGATAAGGAGCCAGCTGCTAGCGTACAGACTTTTGGAGTTTGCTATGCCTTTAAATACACTATGCTGTGTGATGATTCAATTCTCCCTCATCCCTCTGTAGACTGTGGAGAAACTTCATCTGTATAGTACAATATGATGCCACGTGTCCTTTACTTAGTGGGAAAGAATCATTCCTATTTTAAACCGGTCTCATTTCCTTCTTCTTAGCTTATTAGAAATTAGGTATAGTTGTGGGGGCATAAAGACAGATGTATCAGACCACACAGATGATGCAGAATACACATATGTTTTTATCAGTTAGATTATCTATTAGAGAATACACAGTTTAAATTATTATAGAATCATGGATTTCTGAGAATACATTCTTGAATGCCAGCTTGCAAAACACTGATACATTGACTAAAGGCTCAGGCTTTAAAATTCAGAGATTTTGTTTTCAAAATTAAGTTCTATGTTCTATCCATATGGCTCTGGAAAGTTATTTATTCTTCATGATTCAATATAGTCATCATTACAATGAAAATAATAACACCCTCCTCAGGAGGATATTTTGTTTGTATGTGTGAGTTGATAACATACCTAGAAAATGCAAGTAGAGTATTTAGCACGGTGCTGGCATACAATAAGAGCTCAAAAATTAAAGCTATCATTATGAATATTTAAGTGTAAATACTAAAGGTAGCATTAATTATGCTTTATATACAGAAAAAGAGCTTAGGATACTTACATTGTCCCAGGGTGACTATCCAGGTGTAGAAAGACATTTATGTGTGTAAAAAGCCAGAGGACTCTTCATAATTTTGGAGAATCATTTATAATATTAAAATTATTTTAACAACTTGTGTAAACTGAACAAAACAATCTCCCGGCTCGCCCCAAAAGCAAAGCAATAAGTTACTTCATTACCCATGAAAATATACTAATAATTTATTGCTAAGTTCTCAACATTTGAATATGTGGTAAGTGCCTTCTGCCATAAACAAGGTTGGATCTATATTATATAATTTAATGGAGATTTGTTTTTATATGAAAAATAATCTGCTTCTGTGATATTTTTAATATTTCAGTTGGTTTAAATGGCTATACATGATTTTCTGGTTGGTGATATGAAATCAGGACTTAAACCAGAATGGAAGAATTAAGTTAGAAAAATTGGATTAAGTTAGTATCTTTCTCATTTAATCAGGACTGAATATAAACTGTGGGACCAGAGCAAAATGAAAGTACACTCCCCCTTGTTGAAAATGTCCTGAGCATTTCAGGAGACCGATAAAGCATTAAATCAAGCATGGGACACATCTTAGCATAGAGCCCTGTGTGACTACATAGGTTTCATACCCATGAAGCCAATTATGCATTTTTTGTCTCACAACTCTGCAAGCTAAAACTTATTTTCTCTAGTTTTAGAGATAGAGACACCAAAGTGAGCTTTCTTGCTAAAATCAAACAGTGTGTATCAGAGCTCGGATTTACACTGAGATTTACGTCTGCCTTTGCCCATGGTGTTAAAATTATAAGTATATATTTTCTCTCTCAGGTCAAAATACTTCTTTAGTATGACAGGAGGCACTATTAATGATTATCCCACACAACAGGTAGAGACTGAGACTATTCTAGATAAATTGATATGCAAGGTCACTTTTTTCTTTATTCTTTAACTATTGCACAGGCTATTTAAGGACATTCCATTAAAAACTAAGAGGTTTATTTTATGTGGGCTGGGGTCTGTCACAGAGATCAGAACATGTTGACCCCACTTACAAAGTATACATCTGTATTCCATTATAGATAATTATTAATGTTCAGAATGATTGTCTCATACCAAAGGAAGATCTTAAAACACAAAAAAATGAGAATCAGTTCAGAATGTTCCACTTACATATACAAGAATGTGAACAAATCTATTATTTTTCAATGAGTCTTGATAAAATAAAGGATAAAAAGAGGAATTCATTTAACCACAATACTAAACTCTAGGAGCTAGGTGATTAATAAAAAAATTATTTTTACATGTGGTCTCATCTTTGATTTTATCTTTGAATTTCAAATATCCCCAAAACTGGCTTACAAGTAGCCAGTGTAGAACTAATATTTGCCCTGTACAAGCTCTCCTCCTACAGCACTCTTGTTTGCCAACTGGAATTGAAAGGGATCTAATGTTGAAATTAACAACAAACTTTGCACAGTTTGACCATATGCCCGTCTAGCAATGAACATGCTTCTATCTCTGTTGTGTAATAAGCTGACACGATGATATTTTGCAAATGCAAATCTGATCTTGTACTTTGTGCCTCAAATGTACTCACCACCAGCAAATCAAAGTTCACAGAATATCATCATACAAGGCCATTTATACTGTGAATCCAGTCTGACTTTCTAGCTATTACCCACCATTCTTTCCCATGGACCATGCAGTTCAGCTATCCTGAACTCCTGGCCCTTTGCCATGGTCTCACACTCAGCCTTTATAACTGCCATTGTTACTAGAGGTAAACACCACCCCTAGCTCTGGTGGATGTGATTTCAGGACCCAAACAAAGGCGCAAATAACTTGATATGGAATTATATTTTTCTATTCTTCCCAGCATCGGGTGGCTGTGATGGTGTAATGGAACAAAGGAAATAATGTCACATTGAAGTACTAGCGATAATTCTCACAAATAACAATTGTGGCTATAATGTTCATAAATATCCAGAAAAAATACGGTAACTACAACATTTTTATTGTATATGACATGAATATCACAGGACGTTTTCACAAAACATACTTAAAAATGAGAAGATATAACTATCAGCAAACTGTAATTGAACATTCTTAAATGTTAGAATCACTTGGCAGGCGGGGTGGGGGGTGGGGAGGACTAGCAGAACAGCTAGCACTAAGAAGAAACATGGTTAGATGATTCTAGCAAGACGAGGTTATATAAACAAAAAACATCAGCTACACGGGAAAGAACAATCTGAGTAAAGGAAGTCCTAGACATCCAAGTGAGTTGAAAAATTGTCATTATCATCCAGTCATAGTGACATTTATGGAGAATATGCAGCTTTCACTGAACAAACCCAAGTCTGTGGCTTACTACATCAGGGCAATGCCAGGGTTTTCAGGCAGGTGCTGTAATAAATTGTGTATCTGATGGAACAAATATAAGAGAAACATTTATCTTAATAAAAATAAAGCTACAGGCTCATTTTAATACAAAGAATTAATATTTTTGCTTAACTGGGTACCTTGGTAGAGAATGTATACTAAGATATTTAAAGTGGCTAGAGACAGATAATAGTATGCTCTGATTAAACACACACACACACAAATTGATTCATTTCACAAATATTTGTTAAATCCTTATTATTTACTAGTCATGAGAGATCCAGTGTTGAAACCCTCATAGAACTTACTTTGTAGCAGAAAAGACAGATGTTTAACTATATCATGATACAAATAAGCATCTAGTATGTGAAGACACATAATGAGGAGCACTGTTCTGAATAAAGTCAAGACTTGTGTGAAGGACTGACATTAGTAAATTAAAAGTGATAGGACAAGGTAGGTTGAGGGAAAGAATATTTCAAACAGAAGAAACATTTCTGAGACTATCATGGGGAGGGTTGTAACAGGTTCTGGGAAATGAGAGATCTGGTATGGGAGAGGTTTTATTTTTGCAAGTTTGAGCTAGAGGGAGGTCCCTCAAGATTAGAGTTTCTTCTGTTGTTCATCTGTTATGATAGGGGAAAAATGGTTTTCTTAGATGTGTATGAAAGGGGATGCCACTAAATATGAGCTGCTTGTTGTTCTTGTGGTGGGGGAAAGCTTTTTTTTTTTTAAGTTTATGTATTTATTTATTTATTTAGAGAGAACATGAATGGGAGAAGGGCAGAGAGAGATGGTGAGAGAGAGTCTCAAGCAGGCTCCGTACTGTCAGTGCACAGCCAGATGCAGGGCTCAAACTCACCAACTGTGAGATCATGACCTGAACCAAAATCAAGAGTAGGACGCTCAACCGACTGAGTCGCCCAGGTGCCCTGGGAATACTTTTGTTTTTAAGGCCTAGAAAGTCAATTGCAGAAGATGAAGAATATAGGACTTGATTGAATGAGACGTATTCATAAAATATTTGAGATTTGGGGTCAGAAAACTATTGCTTCATGGTTAAGGAGTTGCAATGTTTTTTGAAGTATAGTAAGCACATTTTCTCCTACTCTAACATGAGCACAGCACCTGTTTCCTTCATGCTTTGGTCTAGAATAAATTTTATGTTCTAATGTCACTAATTTCGAAAGCTTACATTTGCCAATATGACTTTCCTCCAAAATAATCAATGTTAAGACATTAGTAGGTGATAATGTTTCCTTCTTCTAATTTGAACTGGGAGGTTACCTTTAAATCACAGGAATTAATGATATAAAAAATATTATATAATTTATCAGAGTATTAGGGAACTATTTTTGGAAGACCTTTAACTTTAATACTTCTCATAGAATATAAATATTTTGTATGCAATCTCCAATCCAAACACTATTTGCTATGATACCGTTATTTTGTAGAAAAACAAATCCTAGTCATATAAATATTTTTATTTAAACATACAGATTAAAAAACCTATGAAAGTTACCAACATAAAATTATTTGCTGCGCTGAAAATAATATGTTGATAAATATAGTCTTCCTTGGATTGGAGTAGGAGAGAGACGTGTACTGGAATCGGTGTTAAGAGTCACTGCTATAGTGAGGAATTCACTAGAGCAGGAATATCCATTGAATTTCAGTTTTTTCCTACTTACTGAAAAACAGGCCAGCCCGTGCATCATTAATCTCCATTACTAGGGTAAGAAAATCTGGTAGCATCTATTGTGTGCATACAGCCACACATTTTCAGATAAACTGGTAAAATGCTTTTTAGTAATTTGGCTGAGAAATTTGAAAAATGTCTATGATCAGTGAAGTTTGCAGTTATTTTTAAGAATTTGCATTATAATTGAGTCTCTTCTTTTATGCTTTTTTGATAGCACCACAAGTTTATTTAACCAAGGTTAAAATAAACTTGACTTGAATTATTCAAAAAGCAGAAAAATTTCAAACCTAAGCATATAGGATGCCAAGTCAAATAAGGTGTAGCATTAAGTACAAGTATGATTTTCCATATGCTTAATTATTACCAAAGTAAAAATAATGGTAATTCTTGTGTTATATAGAATGGTGTGTTGGCGGGGGGGGGGGGGGGGGGGAGGCCATTCAAACTGTCAAATCCAAATCAACCACTTACTTTATATCATAAATATAAATTTACCTTTTTTAAAACTTTTTAATCCATTATTGAACCTGCTATGTCACCAATCATATTTCTACTATATTTCCTGAAATTAGGACACCACTGATTTTAAGAGTCACCATTATTTTGAGTCTTAAGCAAACACGTTGCCAATAATCTGTGATAGCCATTGGTTGTGAGATACATACCAATTACAGAGATGTTCATTTTTTTTAAAAGGGGCACCTAAGAAATTGTGAAATGTGATAAAATGTGTTAATAATATTGGATACATTCAGGAACACTTTTCCTAATATACCTTTATGACTTGGCAGTATAAATAACACATTAGTACTTTAGAAATCTTTTTTGTCAATTTTTTTTCTCAAACAGGTACTCACATATGCCTAGATTCTCAGAAAGTGGTAGAGATGAGAGGGTAGAGAGGTATATTAATCTTCTTATGCCACTGCTGAAAATATGAGAATCCATTAGTATTGTATAAAGTCTGGCTTTCCCTTTCCTTTGTTGTTCTTAGACAACAGTGACACTTCACTGGATTTCTTTTTTTTCTCTTTCCAGTCTCTCCAAATACAGCACAGTTATATGTCCAAGTGCAAACTACTCCTTGTTTAAGTTTACAAATCAAGAGTTTCTAAAAAACATATTTTCACTAGAAGAATTTAATCTGGAATTTGCTACATTTCTCCTTAAAATTTTATTTTAGTGCATTTACTATATTCAATTTTTACCACAAAAATCATGGCAATCATTGTCATGCAGAATTATTATTTTATGAGTTAGTCATAACTAAAGAACGTAAGTTTAAAACTTTAAGAAAATTCAATATATAAGGGGCACCTGGGTGGCTCAGTCAATTAAGCCTCCGACTTCAGCTCAGGTCACTATCTTGCAGTTTGTGTGTTCACACCCCGTGTCGGGCTCTGTGCTGACAGCTCAGAGCCTGGAGCCTGCTTCGGATTCTGTGTCTCCCTCTCTGCCCCCTCCTCCTCATGCTCTGTCTATCAACAATAAACGTTAAAAAAATTTTTTTTAATTTTTTTTCAACGTTTTTTATTTATTTTTGGGACAGAGAGAGACAGAGCATGAACGGGGGAGGGGCAGAGAGAGAGGGAGACACAGAATAGGAAACAGGCTCCAGGCTCCCAGCCATCAGCCCAGAGCCCGACGCGGGGCTCGAACTCACGGACCGCGAGATCGTGACCTGGCTGAAGTCGGACGCTTAACCGACTGCGCCACCCAGGCGCCCCTAAATTTTTTTTTTAATTCAATATACAATTTTATGCCAAAAAGTATGGAGGATTTCCTGTAACCTGATAATGTTCTTTCAGGATTCCTTTACTTCTATAAGCAGCTACTCAGAGTCTACGGCACTCAGTTCATTTACTCATTACAAATAACACTAACTATAATACCTGTGGATATATCAGGTGCTACATTAAGTCTTAAGGATAAGGCTCTTAGGTGATATGTGAGCTAGAAGAGAGATAGACATGAAAACCACTGCACTAATGTGTAATGTGTAGCATAATACAAATTTGGCCTGGGATGGCGAACATGAGCAAATCATACGTTTTAAAGGAGTGGCAAGATGATAGATCAGGGACGACTTCCTGGAGTACATTATCCTTGATTTGAGTAAAACAAAATGTTATAAAAGTAATAAAAATGGTGAAAAAAAAAAAGATTCTGGCCAGAGAGAAACGGAGAACTGCTTGAATGAAAAGCCTCGATTGATATGCTTAGGAGAACCAGTAGTTCATGTGCCACTCTAAGAAATTCAGACTTTATCATATCAGCACCAGAGGCCCACCGAAGGGTTTTAGGAAAAGAAAAAGAGGAACGGATTTAATAAACCCATCGGGGCAGCTCCATGGGGAATGGATTGCAGCCCTGGGTTCCTAGAGGGAGGAAAAGCTAGAGAAGATAACTGTAGCAAACAGGAGATGGTGAGGGTTTGAACAAAAGTAATGGAAGAAGAGATTGAAAGTAAAGGGCAGAGAACGTGGAGAATAGTTGGAAGCGGGAAGTAAAAGACAGGGAAAGGAAAGAGTACATAGGAAGAGGGGTGGCTTTGAATATACTCATGAATCTACTTTTGTACGCGATGAATTTGCTACGCCTGCGGGATAGCACGTGTAGAAGTCCACTCAGCAGCTAGTCGTGCTTGTAGCCAAGGGCTTGCTATTGTAAGCCCCAGACAAAAGGATGCATCCAGAGACCGTGTATGAATCGAGAAGAAAAGCAAACACCAGAATCCACGGAGCCTCAGAACTCAGAGGCAAAAGCGCATTCAAAGAAAGCTGTATCCTATCAGCAGTGTTAAATGCCAGAGAGAGTTCAATTAAGATGAATACTAAGAGTTCACTGCTTTGGTAATTAAGACGCGGGGAAGGCAGGGAGTAAGACAATGTCTTTAATGATATTGGTGGTAAAGGAAGGTAGAGAGCTACAAGCACAGCCAGTGGTGGCATAGGTTGGAGGGCAGAAATCTTTATTTGTGGTTGTTTGTGTTTGTTGCTGTTGTTGCTGTTGTTTTGGTCTGGGTTAGTTATGAATTTAAAAAAATTGAAGGGGCGCCTGGATGGCTGAATCAGTTAAGTATCCGACTTCGGCTCAGGTCATGATCTCACAGTTTGTGAGTCTGAGCCCTGCATTGGGATCTGTGCTGACGGCTCAGAATCTGGAGCCTGCTTCAGATCCTGTGTCTCCCTCTCTCTGCCCATCCCCTGCTTGCATTCTCATTCTCTCTCTCTCTCTCTCTCTCTCTCTCTCTCTCTCTCTCTCTCTCTCTCTCTCTCTCAAAAATAAACATTTAAAAAAGAAAGAAAAATGGAAAAATTTTAAAAATGAAGATGTTTATATTAAGTACAGACAGAGATGGAGGTTAAGCAGGATTTTCAAAAGCCATCCCAATTCTGAAGACCTAATATTCTAGCATTTTAAAACTACACTATTAAAGAAGTCACTTGGGAAAACCTGTGTGATTTTTAAGGTGATAAGTGAAGATGAAGGATTATATTCTACATAGACTGTGATTATGGAACAACATATACATAAGAAAAATTACTACAAGAATATAGTAACAAATTCTGCAATAGTTTTAAGACAAATGACTCAGTATCTAAAAATACACTGAAAAATGTGATCATTGTGCTTAGAATAGATTATTTTGTTATTTTGTTTTCATTACCTTTTTGAAGACGGCATAATGGGCTGAAATGGTTATTGGTTTATAATGATAAGACTTTTAAACATATACATTACTCTTTGTTTCATTTAACTCAACTGGTAAAATAATAGTGCTATAAAACTTTTTGGTGCTGTGTGAAAAATGTTTGTATACAAATATTCCTACTCCATTTACATGTACTTCATACATAGTTATGATGTAAGAGAAAATAATCCTTTATATCATAGGAATGTTTTTACATTTCCTAGTGAGTTATTCTAGCGAAGAGGACCAAATTGTAGTAGTAAGTATTTGGAGAATAAGACAGCAACTAACAATATTTCTGATATTCCAAGATTCTAATATACTTTTCTAGACCCTGTGAAAGCCCAATAAATACTGTTAACAAGGCAGTAGTGATACTAGACTAAGCGAAACAAGTTGTTTTTTGGATTAAAGGATAATAAATAGTGTTTGTAGGAAACAAGAACAAAATATAATTCTTTCACCCAATAGAATTTAGCTACTCTGCATGTTATATGCAAAGCTTTATATATGAAGGGGATATAAGCAATAACAACGGTTAATGGCATTTAAGTGCTTCCTACACTAAGTGTTTTATTTATACCTCTCAGTGAAGTAAGCCTGCGTTTCCAAAGACAAATTTGAAGATAGGAGTAGCTGAATACATCTACCCAAGATCACAGAATTGGTGATGTTTTGAACTCAGATCTGTTAGTCTCCAGACCCCAAATTCTCAACTACTAGTTGGCATTTCCACTGCAAGATGAAGATACAAATGACAAAATCAAGGAACTTCACTTTTGCAAGGACGACAGCAATAGTATGAATTAACTATGCTACAAAGTAAGGGGTATAAAAGAACTGACGACATTCACAGTTTTAAAGGAGAGAAAAATCCCTTCTTATGGAAAAGTCGGACAATGTTTCATCAGGAAAGTAGCTTTTGGGTTGCATTTTCAAGGATAGGTGGGATTCTGGTGGTCTGGATAATGGAAGACAGGATTTCGGGGAAAGGAAATAATTTCACTAAACAATATTATTGCTGCAGCTGAGGTCAGAGAGGTTGTTGCCTGTTTTCTCCTCTAGAGTTTTGATGGGTTCCTGTCTCACATTTAAGTCTTCATCCATTTTGAGTTTATTTTTGTGTATGGTATAAGAAAGTGGTCCAGTTTCATTCTTCTGCATGTTGCTGTCCAAAAAGTCTCAGAGAGGGAGGCAAACCATGAGAGACTCTTAAATATGGAGAACAAACTGAGGGTTGGAGTGGCAGGGAGAGGGGAAAATGGGTGATGGGAATTGAGGAGGGCACTTTTTGAGATGAGCACTGGGTGTTGTATGTAAGCTATGAATCACGGGAATCTACCCCCAAACCAAGAGCACTGTTTACACTGTATGTTAGCTAACTTGACAATAAATTATATTAAAAAAAAAAAGAACCCAAGTTTGAAGAAAAAAAAAAAAAGAATGTTATTAATTTTCCTGAAGGTTAGGGAGGGAGAAAGGAAAGGTAGGAGTAACTTTTAATTTTACTTAGCCCATGGGAATCTGCTCTCTGCAGTGTGCTGATTAAATAATATTAAATTTAATCTTAAACCATAAGTATCCGAGACGTTCAAATCACGTTTCCGATTTGGAGGTTAAAACGCAGTGTCTTTCATCTAAAATAGTCTCAGATTAAGTGTAAACTTAACAAAGTAATGTACTGAAACAGGAAGAAGGGAGAGTAGGAAAGAGGAGTGGATAGATCTTCTTTGTACATTTTCCTGTATTTATTGTGAGCACCATCTCTCTAACATTTTTTTCTTCCTCTTCTTTTTTTTTTTTTTTTTATTTTAGAGAGAGCAAACATGAACATGGGGGAGGGGCAGAGTGAGAGAGACAGAGAATCACCAGCAGTCTTCACGCTCAGTGCAGAGCCTGACTTGGGCTCCATCTCACTAACCAAGGCTCATGACCTGAGCTGAAATCAAGAGTCGGATGATCAACCCACTGAGACACCCAAGGCGTCCCTCTAACATTTTTAAGTGAAAGGATAAGAAGGCAAATAAGGCACATTTGGTTTCCTAAATATGATGGTGATATCTATGATATTGAAAGTTTCCCAATACCTAATTAAATGAGCCAAATTTAGAGTAAACAAATTTTTAAAGTATGTAAAACAGTACATTTAAAGAGGGGAATGTATAATGTACTGAATGTGTCAGACATATGTTGCCTAAATTAAGGTATGGTTAAAAAAGCATAGTTGCTTTTTGAAATAAAATCTACATTAAACAGAGTCATTTAAGTAGGATTATTGATTCACATATCATTGTACACATAAAACAAAAATTATTTTCAGCTGAAATCATTACCATTTGCCCCACTGACACTCTCCAAAACCAATATTAGTTAACTTTTTCAAACTGTAATATGTAATTTTCTTTTAAATAAAGTATTTTTTTCAGTTGAGGTTAGGGGGAGAGAGAGTTTACCACATTTATCTTAATATTCAACAAGTCCAGAAGTTTTAAAGAACTGTTTCTAAGGCTTATTTCCACAAATATAATCATAGTGAAGCTTGGTATTTTTGTAAAGAATTTCAGGCATGATCTGTCGATCCTGTCCTAAGTTCTAAGTTAAGGTTTTTGTGATCAGAGGGATGGGCTTATATTTCATTTTTAAACACCGTAAAGAAGACTCAGTGAAACATAAAGGACGTTTTGGTCTCTTCGACTTCCTGTCCTTTGCATAACATATATAATCTCAATTCTCTGATATTTCCCTATTTCCCATCGCTATGTTTCAAATGGCAGTGGTCAGCAGGAGACTTTCTTAGCTGTTTGAAATCCAAGTTGTCGCTGATTTCTCCATTTCATCGCTTCTTGCTGGTAATAATGAACAATTTTTTAATATGATCTGATTAACCAGTAAATGGTAGCTAAGGTTATTTTAACTAGGTCTGCAGAAATCATAAAACATCACCTCCCCAGTCTTTTGAAAAACACCCACAAAAGCTTTGGGGCATCTGGGAGGCTCAGTCGGTTAGACGTCTGACTCTTGATTTCGACTTAGATCTGATCCCAGGATCCCAGATCCTATATCCGGCTCTATGCTGAGCCTGGGGCCTACTTGGAATTTTCTCTCTCTCTCTGCCTCTCCCCCCTGCTTGTGCTCTCTTTCTCCCTCTTGAACGAAAGAAAGAAAGAAAAAAAGAAAGAAAAAGACAGAAAGAAAGACAGAAAGAAAGAGAGAGAGAGAGAGAGAGAGAGAAAGGAAGGAAGGAAGGAAGGAAGGAAGGAAGGAAGGAAGGAAGGAAGGAAGGAAGGAAAAGAAAAGGCCCTGAGAGTCTATTGAGCCTGCAATAGTGGACTTTTCTTTGAACAATGAATGAAATGTCATGATTTCAAATTCAGGGAGAAGCCTCCTGCTTTCCTCTTCAAACTGTATTAAAATGCACCATGCTAAGTACTCACTAATTATATTCATATACTATAAAGCAAGCTATATCCAGTTCCTGGAAAATGTGGCATTTTAGGTGAGTTTTTAAGGTATCAAAGGGTTTACCACAGATTGAAACAGTTTTTGCAAATTAAATATATAAAGAGGAACAAAATTTCACATATTAACAATTTAATAATTTCTTTTTTTAAATGTTCATTTATTTATTTTGAGAGAGAGAAAGGGGGGCGGGCAGAGGGGCAGAGAGAGAAAGAGAAAATCTCAAGCAGACTCCATGCTGCCAGCCCAGAGCCCCACGTGGGGCTCAGTCTCAGGAACACAAGATCATGACCTGAGCCAAAATCAAGAGTCAGATGCTTAACTGGCTGAGCCACCCAGGTGCCCCGATAATCTCTAAATAACTTTTCAGAATAAGAAATATTAGCTCAAATTTTCAGGTTTCATGGAGATAAAATGAGTAATGTAACTCCTAATGCAGATAATTCTTGATTTTACATCTGCAAATATAAAAATAATGAGCTAGAGTCCCAATCCTTGACTCTATATATGTCCTCAGGCACACCTTCTGGTTGTTTAATATCTTCTCTTTTTTTAAAAAAAAAGTTTATTTATTTTTGAGAGAGAGAGAGCGCACACGCGAGCACAAGCAGGGGAGGGACAGAGAGAGAGGGAGGGAGAATCCCAAGCAGGCCTTGCACTGTCAGTGTGGAGCCAAAGGCAGGGCTCAAACCCATAAGCCATGAGATCATGACCTGGGCCTTTGAAACCAAGAGTTGGATGCTTAACACACTGAACCACTCAGGTGCTCCACTTAATACCTTTCTAAGCACACGAAGCCCAGGGAGTATTTACATTCTGTGGAAAGTACCAAATTAATCCAAGGAAATGAATCATCCTGTGTTTTCCCATTCTAATTTAGTAATCTGTTATTGTTTTCTTTCTACTAATAGCAAAAAGAGACAAAACTATCTTCAGAAAAAAGTAGGCTAATTTAGAATGGGTACTTCGGATCACACACACACAAACACACACACACACACACACACGTCCAGAAATTTAAAAATAATTCAAAGAATCAGAAGCAAGATTGCTTGTGCCAGCCTATGTTTTGTTTCAAGGGATGATCCTTAGCAAACTATTGGTTTTGGAAATGGCTTTTCCATTCAAACTAGATATGAATCATTGGTACTAGTGTGGTATTTGTTGCTCACAACAACAACAACACATGATGAGTCATTTCATCCTCTCATTACAGATTCTAGATGATGAAATAAAATCCAAATGCATCTTCTTGTGTCTATTGAACAATAAGAATGCCTACAGACTAGATAATTTGTCAGTATAAAACATAATAAATTCAAATTTCCCCTAAGTGATAGAAATCTAACCATCTAAAATATGGCACCTTGAATTAAAATGTTACATATTAAACATCTGATAGATGGATAGGGATTCTAGTACGTAGCAGGCACTCTGGGAGCAGAGTGGGATAAACAGATTAAATGATAAATTGCTATGCCATGTGCTAAGTGCTATAAACGAGTTTGGTGGGGCCACTGTGAATGGGACAAATGATTTTGCCTGTAGAAGTTGAGGAAAGCCCACAGAGAAAATGAAACTTAATCAGGTCTTGAAGGCATGAGACACAATCTGCTAAAACATTGTGCAAGTGCCTTTGGTCTTCCTAAGCAATATCTCATCTCATTATGTTCTTTATGTTCTTAAAAGGCATTATTAATCAGGTAAAAAGATATGTAAATGCATTAATTTTTATTTTTAGGGGAACCAAGGCCTGCATGAATGCGAGTAAGAAACTATTCTACTTCCCTGGTCTTGACCACACCCAGTCTCTTAGGAACAGTAGGCGGGTTGGAGATTCCTTGCAGAGCTCTCACTCTAAACAGTAAACTGTACATTCTCTGCCTTGATTCCTAATGGGATGTAACTAAGAGAAATCAAAAGAGCTGAGTGCCTCGGTTGCACTGCAGATCAACGTGCCGGGAGATTATAAATCACAGAACCATCCCCTACTGTCTCCTCCGTAGCAACACTACTGATACGAGAGGAGAGGTGAATTACGAACAGAGTTGGGGATCAGTGGTCCCCAAAACATTATAAAAGAAAAAAATTATACAGGAGAGACAAACACATGATCCTGCAGAGTATAATTTGAGGCAGGGCCAGTTATACACATTTAAAAAAAATTAATCTGTAAAGTTAAGCCCAAGTGTTCTGACAGTCACTGAAAGAAAGTGGTCTCTATACACTTGACTTGAGTGTTCTTCTGTCACCTGAAGGTGCCTTTTTTCTTTGTCTTCTATTAGTGTTCGCTACGCTCTGTTTGTCTTTCTTTGTTCCTATTTTCCTTATGACCATCAGTATTACAACAGAGGTTTTTGGTTTCATTTTGTTTGCTTAAATTCTTTTATGGAAAAAGTACTCTATAAAGCAAAATTAAAAGAAGAAAGCCTTCTTGTAGCGGGTCATGTGCCTGGAATTTCATTTTATGTAAATTAGAATTACACAAATTTGAAATATCTTAATAATTCAAATATTAATAAATGCTTACTTACTTATAACTAACTTTATGTAAATAATTCAATTGAAAATAATAAAGAACCTTCTAATTTCAAAGCTGTGGACCAAGTAGGTTGTAGACCATGTTTATTTTGATGCCACATGGCTCTTTCCCCTTTTGTTTTAACTGGAAACCCCTGTCATCCTTTAGTACACTATGCTTTGCCTGAGAAATACTAGGGCATGATTACAGTGCATTCCTTCATTCATCTTACAAATATTCATTGAGTGTCTGGTATATACTAGACATTATTTTTTGCACTACAGACTGAGCCATAAAAAAGAGAAAGAGATGAAAATCCTTAACTTTCATGAAGCATCTATTTCTGTGATAGGAGAAAAGCCACAAACACGTATAGACAGATAATTCAATTAAACACTTGGCCAGATGGTCATAAGTGCTGAGGAGAAGAAAGAAATTAGAAAACAGTGGGGGAGAGAAGGAGTGTTCATTGAGGGCATCCTTTGAGAAATCACATTGGAACAGAGATCTGAAGAAGGTACAGGAACAAGTATGTTGACATATAAGGAAAAGCATCACGGGCAGAGGGAATAGCGAATCCAGGTGGGGATGCGGTTGGCATTTGGGGAAACAGCAAGGAAAACAGTGTGAGATCAATGCAATTACTGTGTTAACAAAGTCACCATTTCTTCCACTTCCATTCTTCCTCCTTGTAGTTTATTCTCAACTCAGAGCCTAACAACTTTTATGTCACTGATAAGGAGGACATCCAAGGATCCATATGTTCCTTTGACAATCCTTTGTTCATACCCTTTCATGGTTCTCCATGTCATCCTGAGTAAAACCACAGTCCATGTAATGGCCCAAAAAGTACTCTGTGATATTCTCTACTCTCTTATCTTTCTGCCCTCATCTCGTCCCAGTCTTCCTCCTTCCATTCTTCCTCTTCCCCTTCTATTCCAGCTGCAGTATGCTCTTTTTCCCCATCCTCTGATGGGTTCTGATGAATGGACTATCAAAAGGACAAATGTATGTGGATCCTAGGGTGTCTGTTTTTCAGTGATCACTCAGGCTCTGAGTTGGGAACAGGCTGGTAAAGCAAAGGTGCTCGCTATTATTTTCACAGTCACTGTAATTATAATTTACATGCTGTTGTCATATAAAAATTTCTTCCAAGCATCCAAGCAGTCATAAGATGGTGATGATGCTAATCAGAAACAAATTAACAAATAATATTTTAGAAGAAAGTTAGATGTCATAAAACACAAGGAAACTGATGCACTACCATATATATGTTACTGTTAACTTAGGAGAGAGTAGTCCACAAAATATTCTGAATAATGTTGAAACATTCTTAAAAGCAGCATTATAGCAAAAGATGACCCCTATTATTCTAGAGTTATGAATTCTAAGAATGCTTTCCTCTCTTCTTTTAATTCATTACTCTATGAAATACAGACATATTTAAGAGATTTTGAATTGTGACGTCTTTAGGAACATAACCCTTGCATGGAAAGAACTTCTGAGTGTTAAAGTTTCAATGCAGTTTATGGATATTAAGCAAATTGTTTGAAAATAAATATCAGGAGGGTCACCTGAGTGGCCCAGTCGGTTAAGTATCTAACTTCGGCTCGGGTCATGATCTCACGGTTCATGGGTTCGAGCCCCGCGTCAGGCTCTGTGCTGACAGCTCAGAGTCCGGAGCCTGCTTCAGATTCTGTGTCTCCCTCTCTCTCTTCCCCTCCCCTGCCTTCTCTCTCTCTCTCTCTCTCTCTCTCTCTCTCTCTCTCTCTCTCTCAAAAATAAATAAAACATTTTTAAAAATTAAAAAAAAATAAGTATAGGGAGCTCAGCTGAATACTGTTTGTTAATCTAGCCAAAAGTTTTCCAGAGACAAAATTAAGAACATTATGTTCATATTTTGGACATTTTGACATTTTCTTCGTCAAAATGACATTTTGACATGTTCTCGTGTGGACATTTTATGCGTATACTGTTTCATTTCTTTAAAAAGTCTTCCATGAGAACCTCAACCCATATAAATCTCTATATTCTTGGAACTTCT
This sequence comes from Felis catus, assembly GCF_018350175.1. Taxonomy (NCBI): domain Eukaryota; kingdom Metazoa; phylum Chordata; class Mammalia; order Carnivora; family Felidae; genus Felis; species Felis catus. The sequence goes on from NC_058385.1 coordinate 57,245,151, forward strand.
CTCAGAGCCTCTCACTTTGGCCCTAGCTTTTTGGTTTATATCTCATCTAACACTCATGTTATAAGGGGGCACCTGGGTGACTCATTCCTTTAAGCACCCAATTCCGCTCATGTCATAAACTCGCAGTTCCTGAATTTGAGCTCCGCGTAGGGCCGTGTGCTGACAGCTCAGAGCCTGGAGCCTGCTTTCCATCCATGTCTCCCTGTCTCTCTGTTTCTCTTCCGCTTGTGTTCTGTCTCTCTCTCTCTCGAGAGTAAAGATTTAAAAAATTATAAAAAATAAAATAACATTCATGTTATAAACTCATCAAAGGTAAGGGCTGTGGCAGATTTTGCCTTTCTCTAGATGCTTTATATGTTGAAAATATAACAGATTTTTAGAATTTCTGCACCTTCTCTCTGGAAATTTTATTTTGTTTATCAATCTTTGATTCCCAAAGCTATTACCTTTGATCTAGTTCTCTGTATCCAGCCCCAAATTTGTATATCCTGCCATACCTCCACACAATGAGCAGCTCAAACTTCCAAGCAGAAGGCATTTACCCCATCTTCCCAAGCCACAGCCTTCTCCGCCCTCTTTGTACCCTAACTCCGTGAACATCAGCCAAATGGCCTGTCGATATATATACCACCACAAACGTATCCCGCTTTTTCTTAAGAATGGTCTTTTGCACGAGCCATTACCCCTAAATAGAACATTTCTCTCCCATTCACACACATCCCCCCACATACATGTAGCTAATGCTCCCTCATCCATTAGTCTCAATTGTACATCAACTTCTCTGAGAAGCTTCTGTTTTACAGCACTTCTCAGGCTCTGTTAAAATTGCCTATGTAACTGTTTATATCTTCCTCAGACTCTTAGCTTTTAGAAATCAAGTAACTTATCACTGTCCTGGGACAATGATACCCCAATTGCCTAACACAGAGGTTGGCCCAGAGTGGATAATATTGAGTGCATACTCAGTAAATTTGTATTAGTTAAAAAAGTATTTTAGAGTAGTAATCTTAAATTAGGTTCCACATTTTTCACAAAGTAGGCACAAAATTAAAAAAAAATACATAGTTAATAAGACCAATGCTTAATTTCTAATCCCAGGAAACACAAAAAGAGGTAGATGTTTCCCTCTTGACCCTTGTAATTATTCCAGTCTCAAATAGTTAAGATTGGTAAATGAATTAAATTGACAATTCTAATTTTTATGATGAACAATGAGAGTAATAGTGGAATATTCTGAACACTTAGACATAACCATATAAAAATGAATTAACAGTGATGTGGAAAAGGTACCATTTGTCTACTAAATTGGTTCTTAAGAGGTTTTGAAGCATTGAAATTTCAGTCCTGGTGATAGGCACCTAAAAGGCTTCCAAGGAATGAAATTCAAACTAAATATAATTTTAATTTCTAACTGTGTATACCTTTTGGTAAACAGAGTATTTTAGAAGGAAATGGTTAACTCTAAGTCTAAAAGGAAATTTTTTAAAAAAAAAGAAGAAGAATTTAGCTGTCCATGGAACAGATACAGAGGACCTTTGTAACAGAAGTTAGGTCACCAGGAAGTTGTTTGTAACTGTATGCATGCATGTACGTTGGGAGGAGGAGGTTGGGTAGGGGCCATTGGAAGTTCCATCATGGCCTAGAAAAAATATCTTTCAAGACAGTCAATGTTATTTTACTCTGACTCTTAGATCACAAAGACACGTTCCAATTATTGATTTGGCATGCCTGGTAACCTGATGTCAGGAAGACATGCTAATGACTATGAATACTGTGGTCATTGGAATACAATGTATCCTTCTCCTACTAAATCAATCCATTTATTTAACCAATTCTGTCTGGCAAGTGTAAATTCACCTAATGGGCGTCGTAAAGTTGAGTTCATACCCTGCAATCTGGTTCTGAATTAGGGGACTTCACCAGGATACTGTCACCCTTTGAGGCCTCAACATAGTGGCCAACTGAACTGTTCCTTCATTTCACAGCACTGTACATAAAGAGAGTGGGTTTTAGAGTCAGACTCAAAATCCAGCTTTGTCACTTATGAGCCAAGCCAAGTGACTTTTGCCAAGTTATTTAACCTTGTGCATTTCTTTCTCTCTTTTTCTTTCTTTCTTTTTTTTAGAGAGAGAGAGAGAGCACAAGTTGGAGTGGGGGTGAGAGAGAGAGAGAGAGAGAGAGAGAGAGAGAGAGAGAGAGAATGAATCTTAAGCAAGCTCCACGCTTGGCAGAGAGGCTGATATGGGGCTCCATCCCACGACCCCGGGATCCTGACCTGAGCCAAAATCAAGAGTCAGACACTCAATCAACTGAGCCACCCACGCACATTTCTCACACTTAATCAGTGCATTTCATTTCCATTTTCTTATCAGTAATAGTAGTAGTCGTCATTGTGGTCATGGTAGTAATTTAGTAGTAACAGTGTCTTTCTCTAATTGCAATACTGGGTTTTTCTAAATATTGCTAATGGTGCATTTTGTAATCAGAATTATTAAAGACAAACACATTCCACTCATCGACAGGCCCAAATTACAATGCAAATTAGACTGTATGAAAATGATTAATTGGAATTTAGGATAAAATTGAATATAGCCCTTTAGAGCCTAATAATATATTTAATTAATCTGCTAATGGGCATTTATACCATATATACAGTCATTATTAAATTGATAAGCATAGAGCAGAAAAAATAAATTTACATATACCATGTTATATTTTTTAACAATTAAAGATTTTTTAATTTATGTGGAAGATTACTTAATATCTTAAAATTCTTTAAAATAATCATAAATTAAGGAAGTGATTTTAAACTAAAATGATGTGACATAGGAGCACCTGGGTGGTTCAGTTGGTTAAGAGTCCAGCTTTGGCTCAGGTCATGATCTCAAGGTTCGTGAGTTCAAGCCCTGCATTCAGCCGTGTGCTGACACCTAAGAGCCTGGAGCCTGTGTCACATTCTATATCTCCTTCTCTCTCTGCTCCTCCCCTGCTCGTGCTCTGTCTCTCTCAAAATATAAATAAACATTAAAAAAGATAAATAAATAAAATGATGTGACATAAATATTTGTTAGATTTTTATGCTGTCATTTGAGAACTGAAAGGTTATGATTTGAAGAGGCCTGTTTAACTTTTTTAGAGCATAGCATTTATATAAGACCTCAGAAGCATCCTATTCTATAAAATACACTCCAGATATACTATTTACTGGTAATTTGGATAACTATAATTTTTACAACTTTAAAGTTCTCTTGAATTATATAATTTGACTTATTATAAAAATAATTCCAGGGGTACCTGAATGGCTCAGTTGGTTAAGCATCCAACTCTTGGTTTCAGCTCAGGTCATGATCTCAAAGTTGGTGGGATTGAGCCCTGAGTCAGGCTCTAAACTAAAAGCATGGAGTCCACTTGGGATTCTCTCTCTCCTTCTCTCTCTGCCCCCTCCCCTGCTTGTGCTTTCTCTCTCTCATCCTCTCAAAATAAAGAATAAACTTTAAAGCCACTTTTTGTGTATTTTATAATAACCTAAAACAAATTAATTTTTTTAATATTTATTTATTTTTGAGACATAGGGAGACAGAGTGCGAGTGGGGGAGGGGCAGAGAGAGAGGGAGACAGAGAATCTGAAACAGGCTCCAGGCTCTGAGCTGTCAGTACAGAGCCCCATGCAGGGCTAGAACCCATGAACCGTGAGATCATGACCTGAGCCAAAGTCGGACACTTAACCGACTGAGCCACCCAGGCGGCCTTACACAAATTAATTTTTTAATGTCGTATTTCCTGAACAAATTTTGAGCTGATATTTGAAAGTAAAACATTTTTGATCACATAAAATATAGCACACCAAATTCTACCATAAAACACATGAACTTGAACTGTCAGAACCCATAATAGATGAGATTAATTTAGTAACTCTGAACCATGACAGTAGAGTGTTTCACAAAAGTTGCACAAATACAGGCTTATATTCTCAAGAGTTAACCTACCAATAAAACCTAAACACATTCCTGAAATGCCTTTTTAAATGCCCATAGAAATAGTCATGAAATTACTGAACCTGCAAATTTTAATTGAGAATTTGTTGATCTTTCCAGATAGTTAAGATAGCACAGTAATTGGAACCTAGAAGCATGAAGAAAACTAACTTAACCTGAAGCAAAAAGGTTCAAATAAAATATTTTTACAGCCACTCTCGACAAGTTATAGAATATGTATATGTTATAAAATTTAACCAATAACCTAACTACTAATTGCAAAATCTATAATAGACTCGCAAAATATGGCTCTTAAAGAAAGACAAAATTGTAACCTATATATTCTAAGCTCTTTGAGAAAGCGTACTGGTATTCTAGGGCTGTTGTGGTGGACATATATCTATGTCCGTCTGGATATTGGAGCTACTATAAACAAAATACAAAAAAAAAATAGTACCATTCTGCTATATAAATTCTATCTGTACAAGAAAATAAAATTTTGTGAGCTAAGTATCAGTCTTGTTCTTGCCAGAAGGCACTAGGAATTTGTTTTCTCTGGAATTAAGGAAAGAAAATTCCATTCCCTATTTTATTTAATTTTAGAAGCAGATATTTCCATGAAGCATGACCACGAAGCTTCTTTGAACTACCATTGAAGTGGTAATGTTTTGGAACTTCACATTCATTAATTAGAGCCACAGTATAATACGGTAATTCAAAGTGAGTCTAGAGTTAGAATACCTGGGCTCCACCTATGTAACCTCAAGCAAGTTACTTAATCTCATATGTCTTCATACACAAAATAAGGGTAATTGTAGTATTAAGTTTATGGTTGTGGTGAGGGATTAAGTAATTTATAACATGCACCCAACAAACGGTATCTACTGTTGTGTCATTTTACCCTCATGTATGATATAGGTATTTCTTAGTATTGTTATTTTAAACATATGGAAATATATGACATAACATACATAGTTTGGAAGTGCCTGTGTTCCCTACATTACTACGACAGAGCGCTCCTATCCTATAAGGTAAACTATTGATATTTATTAAATGGATGAATTCAGAGCATTCCTTTCATGAGTTATGACACTGTCGAGGTCAAGCAGTCCCTCAACAACAGTGCGATAGCTAGTAAAGCTACAAGGGTCATTTCCGCAGCTAATAGGTTGGTCTGCCATTCTTCCATAGATTGGACTGTTAAGGAGACAGCTAGCCAAAATGCATCCAGTTCATTACTTACACAGACAGGAAGTACAGGATTAACATAATGCCATCTTATTGTATGCCTTGTCCCCGAGTATGATATCAAACCAAAGAGGCCAGATGACAGACGGCATGGGTTTGAGGTCACTGTGCCATTGATGAGCTAACTCTACATTAGAGCCAGACAGTTTTAAAGGCTTATACAGAAGCTTGAAAAAGGCGAGCAGCGAAAAGTCCCGGCCAACTCAAACTAAGGAGATGCAGGAAAAACGGCCTGGTGGCAACTCCTCACAAGGCTGCCTATTTCCCCTTATTCCTGAAAGAACCCTAGGACATTCTGCCAAGAGTCAACTCAGACTGCAGAGAAGCCTCACCCTCGCGACCCATGTGGAAATGCGCAAGGTGATCAGGGCACTCACTATACGGTGGCACTGTTTTCCTTGCAGGCTGATTTTCCTTAAAAATATGATAGTAATACATCTGCACAATAAAATCATCTATATAGTAGGTGTAGTTGGATAAGTAGTAGATTAACAATAACATATGAAACCTTGATCTTTCATGTTCCAGCACAAGGAGGAAATATTGATTTAGAAGTGTTTTTTTTTTCTCATTTAGGCAAAACAGTGACACCCTTGCTATAGAAGTCAGATGATGTTATTTTTCCACATTAAAAAGAAATGACCACTTTTCTAAACATGCATACTTCTGGCCTAGGCCAGATTTAAGACAAAGGAAGAACATGAATTGGTGTTTAAAGCACAAGTAAAGTCTTTGCCATCTTGGGGTAGATTATGTGTGAATATTCCAAGGAGAAAACAACCTGCAACAGCTAAAAATATTCAGGCTCATTAGTACAGCACGCAGCAGTTTCAAATCTGTAATTATCTCACTGAATAAAGAGTCTTTTTTGTTGTTGTTGTTGTTTAAAAGGACACACTCCACATTGATCCTTGAAGGTTGAAAACTAAAACCGTCACATTATGTTAAAAGACAAATTCCATGGCCAGGGAACATGTAGGTAATCTATCCTGTCTCTGGCTTTTTTTTTTTTTTTTTTTTTTTTTTTGAGTCACATCCTGGCACCATTACATTGACCAGTTGATTTCAATTATTGTGATTTTTACCATATCCCAATGTAAACCGGGATTTCTTTCTACTCCAAATCTTCAGAATAAATAAATGATGTGTAGAATGGGGATTCATTTAACAACAACAACAACAACAACAAACCAGCAAGAACAAAAGAATAAAAACAAACAAACAAATAAAAAAACCCTTAAATACTGTGTATGTTTCCACCAGGCCATTTCTGGGTCTTTGACTCTGCCAGTACAGATGATAGGGAGAGCCTTCACTTTTCCCTTCCTCCAACATACATGTCTGCTGCTGCCACTGGGATTGAGCACAACCACTCCTTTGTGCACCTGTTTTGCACCCATGTGTTTATATGACAGCAGAGGACATTTGTGGGAGAGAAGGTCATGAAAGCTGATATCAGCTCTCTATTCCAACTCTACCTCTGAGGCTGACACACATAAAAATGCCTGATAAACTCGAGTTTATCTAGCTAAGGCCACATTTCACGAGGGGCCGACATCTGAACAAGAACTCAACATGAGGCAAGGAGGAGATGGGACCGGTGAACTAGAAGCCTGAGGGGAGTACAGAATTGGGGCACTCTGCTTCCTGCAGCCGGTGAAACCCGTCTGGCCTCAGTTACCTCGGAGCGATGAATTCATCTTCGATAAAGTAGTTACTTGCAAACATGGAGTGACTTCTGACAAAGAGTTCTAACCCTTAGGGTTCAGCCAGATTATCTGTGAAATACTCTGGCTGAGATTTACACAAAAGTAATCATTGCCTTCCCTCTCAAGGAAGAGGGTTTCGCTGTAATGACATTTCAGCTTGGTTTTTGAAGACTTTAGCTTTAACTTTGGCTTTTATTCCCCACTTCCCCAAAAGGTTTAACAGAGCAGCAGATCTGGGGGAACTTTAATTACATGAAAAATTTTCAAAGTCCCCTATACAAAAATAATTAGCATACATTATATATAATATATAATGTTTTTACAATAAATTATTATTTATTTTAAATTATTTATCTTACAACATGCTTTCTAATAACACACTATTTTCTCACAATGACTTTATCTCCATTTCAAGGACAAGTTATCTAGGCCAGCATACTCAGTGACTTGTTCACGACATCATAGCTGGTGAGTAGTAAATCGAGACTTAAATTCAAATTCTGAAGACTTGAAATTTTAAGTCTTTACACAATACCAATTATTTATAATCAGGATCATGGGGGTGATTAAATAGTAGTAACCAGGAAAGTAGGGAAGGAAGGTAGCCAATGTATGGCTTACAGGTGATAAGAAAAGGAAGAAAGACCTCCTAACAAAAGAAAATTAAGACTACTGAAGAGAATACTCTGGATGAAGGTAGAAGAGTCCCCTGGGTTAAAAACAAACAAACAGCATAGGGATACTTTTTTCTTCCTAAAATTATGGCCTACAATAAGATTCAGACTATGAAAGAATGGCTGTTGAGAGAGGAGGACTTTAATACGGTAAAGGAATTACCCGGTGACTTCCATTTCTTATAGCTCTCAAGTTAACACGAATTGAGAAGTAGCAGTTAGGAACAGAAGTAGAACAAGAAACAGAAACATGATTATTAAGCCCTAGTCAAGACAGAGGCTTATATTTTAAGGATTGGTGTCATGTCTTTGAAAAGGAGAAACTGCAGCTTTCCTATAATCAGAATACTGGCAGGAATCATCCCAAGCCAGATTTAGCAATGGTGCTTAAATTTCAGGACCCTTTATGGGGACAGGTTCCTTCCAAGGCTCTGTGCCTTGTACCTGCATTAGTACAAGTAACTGCATCATCCTTACATTAGTAAGTGAATTACTTTTACATTAGTAACTGCATTATACTTCTTAGAAAGGGCTCCCCAATTTTTTTTAACTCTCCCTGAAGGCTAGATCTACTTTCAAAAGCAGCTAATCTATCTGGGCCATCACGGAGTAGAGACATAGATGATATGCACCGGCAGCAGAGCAAGGACCATAAAAAAAGATGGAGGCCCGAACCTGAATGAAGAAGGCATTAACTAAAGTTCCTCCTGGACATAGGTTTTGCCAATATCCTAGAGAGCAGGGTCAATGCAGAGCCGCTGTGTAATTATGCCAGCATATATTACAAGATATATTCGTGCTTAAGTTAATGCTGGCAACCAGTTCTTCTAGGGCTCAGTTCATTTCAAATAATTCTATTATTTGTATCTCTATTTGGCTCAGCTAATCTGTATATAAAAAGAAAGCAGAATCAAAGTGATTCACAGGCCCTGAAATCAGATTGAGAGCTATGATTTCCGATTCCTTATCGACTGCATGACATCTTATTGAACCTGCCTGTGCCTCAGCTGCTGAATCTACAAAGCGAGGATTATAATAGTGCCTACATAGCGTTGCTGAGAGAATGACATACATGTAAAATCTTAGATCAGTGCCTGGTGTGTTATTAAATGCTCAACAGCTGATACTCATTCCATTGCCTTCTCTGCAGTTGCCTCAAGTGGTGGCTGTCTTCCCTCTGGTGCTCCAGTGCCTGGAGAGGGCATAGGATTGCTTGATTCTCATCATTGCTTATTCCTTCCCTCATTCTAGGCTTTGAATCATGTATTATCAGAACACAGGTCCTTACTGTAGTCATCCAGTACCCTTTTCATTCCTGGACTGGATTTAAGCTCCTGCTTATGTTCCATTTCTTGGTGCTTTCAATATTTTCTAATTCGTTCACTCCCCCGCCCTCTTATGACTATTTCATACCTTCATTTCTCTTCCCAAAGACGCAGTGTCTTCCTCCTCCGTCCTCCTCTCAGCTAATGATCTTGCCTCCTACTTCACAGAGAAAATTAAAGTAATCCAAAGATGATTTCTTACAAGTTTCTACCAACACAGCACCACATGACCCTTCCTACTTGTGTCTGTGCCCACATTTGCTACTTTTCTCCTGTGATCGGTCACTTGGGGTGATCACTTGTGTTCCGAAGGTTTGTATATTTACAGCCCCAGTCCTGAAACATTATTCTTGTGGTGCTAGAACAGCTCTTTGCTAATTTGCCATTAATTTCTACTCCTCATTGGATCATTTTCATTAGCTTATAAACATGTAGTATTTTTCTCTTATGAAAAACAAACCAGAAGCACCTGGGTGGCTCAGTGAAGCATCTGACTCTTGATGTCAGCTCAGGTCATGATCTCACAATTCGTGAGTTCAAGCCCTGTGTTGGGCTCTGCTCTGACAGCATAGAGCCTGCTTGGGATTCTCTCTCTCCCTCTCTCTTTCTCTGCCCCTCCCCTTTTTGTGCTCTCTCTCAAAACTAAAGAAATAAACTTAAAAAAATAAAAATAAAAAACAAACCAAGACAGACCTTCAATCATGGGATCAAGCATCATCCATAATAGTGAAACATCTAGATTTTATGTAACACCTAAATATATGAAATGCTATACAAACATCTCCCATGAAGGACTTTGGTGGAAAGAGAGAGAAAGAGAGAGAGAGAGAGAGGAGAGAAAGGGAGAAATTTAACCAGCAACTAATAGTCTTTGGACATGACTTGCTATTTGCATGAGAAACAGCAAGAGGGGCAGGTGGCAGTGGGAGAGTGGTATAACTGAAAAAGTTAAATGACACAAGAAAACAATTGAAAAAATCCAGAACATGGAATACTTTACATGACAACTGGCCCAGTCTCTTCAAAAAAGTCATCTTACAGAAAAAATAAATAAATAAATAAATAAATAAATAAATAAATAAATAAATAAATAAATGACTAAAAGAATCATAACATATAAGTGTGAAGCTGAATTTGGATTTTAATTTTGGAAAATAAATAGCTATAAAAGACATGTGGGGGAAACCTGGGAGAAATTTGAAGATAGACTGGATATTAAATGATTCCAGCCATAGTAATGATATTATGATTATCCAGGGGGACGACCTTATTTATAGAACTGCCTATGAAAATATTCTGGAGAGAAATATCTGATGTCTGCAATGTACTTTAAAATATTGCAGAAAGAAAAATATAAAAATACATATCGCAAAATCATAATCATTGTGAAACTTTGATGGTACCTATATGGATGTTTTTGGGGCATATGTGAAAATGTCTATCATAAAAAGTTGGAGGAGAAAAATTCTTGACTTAACCTTTTCCCCCATCTACCGCTTCACTCTACAGATCTTCTTAGTGAAAATTCTCACAAGAGTTGTCTAAATTCACTCTGCAATTCCCCTCCCATTTTCTTGAACTTACACCCCTGCAGTTCACTAAGACTGCATTTGTCAGGTTCATCAGTGATTTTCAGATCGTTACATATATTTGATCCCTTCATCTTACTTAACCCGTGGAGGCAACATTAAGGGAAGGTTTACTCCTTTCTCCTTGAAATTTTTATTCCCTTAGCCTCTAGGACGTCAGCCTCTTAACCCATCAGTTAACCTTACCCCATGTTACAGATTTCTCTTTCTCAATTCCGTTGCTGGTTCTTATCTCCCAGATTTCTAAACATTGGTGAGGCCCAGGGCTTGGCTTTTTTTTTTTTTTTTTTCAGTCTTCACTTCCTCCCTTGCTTATCTCATCCAAACTCATGGCTTGCAGTCGCATCTATATGCTGAAAACCTGTAAATTTTTTCTCAGCCTGGACCTCTCCCATAATTTCCAGATTGTGTATGCAGTTGGAATCTTCTTCTGGCTGGAGCCTGGAGACCATGCCACAGAAGGGGTGGGTATTTCTCCTTATTCTCTCTCTGCGGTATACTCAAGAGGAGTATACACGAAACCTAACACCTAAGTATATAAAATGGCATAGTGTGTTCTGGAATAGTCCATTCTCTTGGAATAGTCTGTGGTCGGGATATGAGATAAAAGCAGTGGAAGAGAATATAAAAGAGGAGTTCTGTGAATTCTGACCAGGAAGCCAAGAATCTGCCTCTGAATTGGAGATGTTATACTAAATTGATTCCAGGCCTTGGGATCTTACTAGGCAATAACTGCTGTTGCATGTAACGTGAACACATTAAGGGGGAGTTTATAATCAAACATCCTGAAGATCTCTAACACAAATAATCTTTGGTACTTAAAAGTGCCTCCTCCTCTCCCATTTTACTACTTTGTCCCATGAGCTTACGTAAAAGGTACTAAAACGCTTCCCTGATGGATTTCCTTAATTTCAGCAGAGCAAACTCAAGCTAAGGAAACTCAGATCTGTCATCCATACATGGAAATATTGGAAAGATCTCGTAAATTGTAAATCTGACTATATTTTTTCTTTGCTTAAGACATCTTCATGGGTCTCAATTGCTCCTTAAAATACCATAGAAGATTCTCCATCGTCCAAATGCTGTCTGCCTCTCATTTTGTCCAGCCCCATTCTGTTGCACAAGCAATGATGAATGCTATATTCAGTGTGAGCTTTCCTGAAGACAGGGTAGGCCTTCTAATTTGGTCTGTATGCAAAAGAATGAATTTAAGCTCCTTCGTATTGAATTCATAGGGCCTCTTTCTAACAATGTAAAAGTCAGGCAATGAGCATTGTGTTATCTTGGGCACACAGCTATCTAAGTGAAATAACTACTCTGTATTTCATTGGTCTTATCTGTAAAAGGGAGATGATAATAATGCTTTTTGTGCATGATACTTGTTGAGAAGATTGAATGGGTTAATATATATAAATCACTTGGCAGAGTGCCTGGCCATAGTAAAAACTCAGTAAATCTAAATATTTTTAAAAAATTACTTCTCTATTTTACAAATGAGACAGTTGGTTAAATATCTTATCCAGCTTGCAACAGATGGGGGTCAGAGGGGTTAAATATCTTGTCCAACTCACCACAACCACTAAATTGTGAAGCCATGATTTGACCCTAGGGGGTATTTTTTCCCAAGTCCAGACTGTGTACCATATGGAATATTACAGGGCTGCTGCTTATTAATATATCAATTCTAATAAAACACATAGTCAGGTTTCTGAACAACACAGAAAAATGTGTGAAATAAGAACTATCTATCATCGTAGGAAATGTGGCCTTCACGAATTGATTAAAAAGCAGAAAGAAGAAAGTGTTAGCTACATATTGACTACAGCTATAATTGAACTGGGACTCAGAAAAGAGCTACGAAAAAGCCAAAACAGATTTGTGGACAAATTAATTTTACCTGTTTGACTTATGTTATATCCTTTGCCTAGGGGGCTATCTCCACCTTTTCTACTTGGTAAAATCCACCTCATTTCCACAAATATATCATTTTTTGAGAAGCTATTGTCTATCCTTCCTGGGGAAAAAAAAGTTACTCCACTCTGCTATATTATGGGGTTTATTTCCCATTCTCATATCATGATGTCATAATTAGTCTAAAGTGTTTATTTCCCATTACAATAGAGGAGACCCCTGATGAGAAAGCATTTGTTATATATTTTTACCTTTGACAACCAAACTCAAGGCTCACTAAATATCTGTTGCACTGGATTAATTTTTTAAGTTTTTTTTTTTGTTTTTTTTTGTTTTGTTTTGTTTTTTAGAGAGAGAGACAGAAATTGATTTTTTGTTAAGCAATAGAATAGATAGCATACTAAGTCCATCAATGTGTTCTAGTAAAATAATTGTTGATATCATCTTTGTTATGTCACCATTACCTAGAACATCATGCCAACCATTATTGTCAAACTAAGTTTGACAAACTTATGAATATATAGATGAGAATGAATGAATGAATGAATAGAGAATAAATTTCAAAGAGCTGAGTTTTAGAGATGCCCAGAGCTAAGATATCAGAGAGATTAATGACAGAAGAACCCTGATCCATTAATATGAACAACACTTATTTTAGGGAGTGGTGGAAACATATTCCTAAAGAAGAAAAAAATCATGTGCTATAGACATTAAGGTTTTTGGAAGTTTCCCATGTTACATCATTACCTATGTACAAAGAAAAGAATAATTCTAACCCTAGCTGGATAATATCACAGCATTTATTGAAATTTGATTCTTGTTATTTTTAACATTTCTATGGTCAATGTATGTAACTTGCATAACATGTCTTTTAATGGCCTTCAAAATTTGAGAGTGAATTAAATATATCATAGAAATACTTATCCAGAAAGTTAAGTAGACAAATTCAAGGAAAACTTCTTTGGCAAATTCCATAATTTTAAATTTAGCCCCCAAACCATTCTTTTTATTCCCCCTGAAGAAAATAAAAACAAGTGATTTTCACAGAATGACAATACTATTCTCTGTCATTAATGCAACTGTGGAAAAATTCAAATAAACAAAGAATGAAGAATTTGGACTACAAGATCTGGAAGATAGATGAATCTGTGTTTACTTGCTGTGACACTTGATGGGAACCACTTTGCCTTTCTGAGCATTGCATTCTCAATACGGGAAGTAGAAATAGGAATATGTACCTAATATGATTACCATAAGAAGTTAATAAGAGAAAAACCTCATAGTACCAGGCATGCCGCCATGTACATGATAAGCACTCAACAACATTATTTCTCTTCTCTCTCCATTATAGCTTTTGGCAGACTACTAAAAGGCTGAAATTTTTTTAAAGATATGATTTCCATTTTGAGGGTATTTGGCTTTGACTAACCAACAACTCACAAATCCCTTCATGTTCACTAAGCCTCAGAAATTTGCATGCTGTCTTTATTCCAATTTATTCTTTTTAGGTTTTCTTTGTGTGTTTATTTTTTTTCAACTTCTGTGAGAAAGATTGTGAGATCAATAAATGACATATAATCAAATGAAGCTGTAACAGGAGAAGGGATCAGAAAAAAAGAAAAAAAATAACAAAACATCATAGAGTCAATGATGATATTCTTGAAATTGCGCCTGAGAAAAAAACCTGTAATGGCATGTTAATGTTTTTCCAAGGTCACAAGAAAATGTGGACTGAAATGAACCTCACTACATTATTCTCTTTATCAGTGCATCTCAACCTTTTGTTTTAACTCCACACACCTGAGGGTAATACATACCATCATAGTGATCATGGTTGATTATTGTAGTCATCTTACTTCATGGGCAAGAGTGGTGGGGCTGGAAGTGGGTAGAAGAGAGGCTCTTACCAGTAGAGTGGAGCGCTTTTCAGTTTTACAAAACTCACCAGATAGTTTTTATTAGCCCTCACATAGTAGGAAGAGGGCAGGGTGCCTTTTAAACCACCATGGAGCAACATCAAATGAATATGTATTAGATGAATAAATGAATTTGGGATTAGGTAGCATACACAGCCTAGATCATAATCTGAGTTTTTCTACTAAGTTTCCAAGTAGAAAAAGATATAACTTGGTTTTCTTTCTACAGAAGGGGCAACCATATGGTGGTGAACACCTTGTATGGTGTTTCACCCAGGCAAATGACAAAAAGTGGTTTAGAATACCATGACTGGACATGGGGGAAATTATTTTACATTATTAGAAAAACAAAACAATATCTTTAAAAAAATCTAAACTTTTCAAAAATACACAAAACTCAGGATTTCTTTCAGAAAGTAGTGATCGGATTCAGTTGAGATTCCAAGTTTAAAGGATTGGAAAAGGTTAATATTTTCTATCTGCAGAACTCTATAGCCAAGCATAATAAAATATCAATGAGTGCAAATTCAGAAAGGTACAGTAAAATGCATGAAATAAAAACTATCCATCACCTTTTGAAACACAGTCTTTGTAGACTGATTAAAACACATGAAGAAAGAAATGTTACCTATGCACTGATCATACCAATAATTGAACTGGGATTCAAAGGGAGCTACCAAGAGTACTAGAGTACAATGCAGAGTAGAAAAACGGCTTATAGCTAGAAATTTAGTTTGTAGGAGGGTTAGTAATCCCTTAACTCCTTTTCTCTAAAACACCTGCTTGAAGGGCAATATTTAAAATCTGCAAAAAAAATCCAAAAGCCCGAAGTTCATTTTTCTCTGTTTTCTCAGTAATTCACCTTGACATTTTTTAATGATTGCCAAGCCACTGTTTATTTAAATAAGCACACTCTTTCAAACCTGACTTATACGTCCCTTCTTGATTCTGGATTTAACTTATGATGCTTATTTTATAACATTATATTATTTCCATGGCAACTGTCTTGGTGTAATAAACAAAGGAAGATGACTTCAGCTGCTTTGTCCTGTGAAGGAGCTGGATTTGAGATCGGAAAGCTTGAGCTGAAGAGAAAACAGCTAAACAACAGAAATAATGGTGAAAACGATGACATTTATTTTATTCCACACCCTTGATGAGGGGGTGAATGCATTTACTATGCAAAATAATCACAGTCTTACTCTCCTGGACTCACGCTAAACCTACCCCAATTAGTGCCACTGAACTTAAGGCTGATTGGTTCTTTTGTACAATGCACCGCTCTTAATTGATAGCCCTGGTCTGTTCCAATGTTCTTTTGTCTGTTTTCAAAGCTCTACGTACATCTGAACATATCTTAGCTAAGTGCATTACCAGACGACAAATAATAAAACCATTTATTAGGAATCAACCTCTGTACTAATGGCATGCATAGTTTTTGCTATTCTTTTCATTAGGAGGTTGAAATGGGGAGAAGAAATTTATACACCATATACGCAAAATGAATAGACATGATGACTTTATAAAAACATAGAATTAGAAGTAATTTTAAAATCTATTTGCCTAATGTGACAATGACCTTTCCTCCTGGTTTCAAAAGGCTTTTAGGTACTGTTGGTCTATTGCAACTTCAATTAAATCCTACCCTCTCCTGAGACATGGCATCAAAATCTAATTCAGTTACAAGTAGCAATAACATTTAATTATCTCCTCCAGTTATCTACACTGCCAAATGATAGTATTTCCTGAGAGCCACAGATGTCATTGTTGTAAGCAAGAACCGGTTTGGGGACACGTACAGAATATGATCACACTGGCTTACTTAATGCTTTTATTCTTTACGGTTCATATTTACATATAGCAAAAAGTCTGCTCCCAATCTAACCTGCTTCACATGAAATATCGTCTGGATATACTCCTCCGGAAAATTACTTCACCTCCCTGTGCCTCGGGATCTTCATTGAAACCCCATAAGACCATGCTAGGTGTATGGTAAACACACAGCAAATATTAGCTTTTATTATTACGTCAGGTAAAATATTTCTTATCTGGCACTAATATGAACCATAGGCCAGTCACCTTCGAATTAAGTAAAAATATATTAGGCTAAAAACTAAAATTAGTTTGTCTTATAACAAAGTTGATGAATTTCATACTTTTGGGTTAATATTAGCATTTATTTTTCTTTAACACACTCTTCAGAGCTCTAACCATATCCCTTTTTTAAAAATCATATGTCCTATTATGTCTAGGTTAAGTTTATTAGATACAGACGATAGAAGAATATGCTTGACGTATTTCTTAACTTGGACACATTCTCCAGAAAATCAGGAGATCACTTAGAGGTTGCACAGAAAGCAAGTTCCCTTGGTACTTTGGTGATTCTTGCTGGTATGAGACCCTCAATTTTGCAACTGCCTTACGGACATGTCCCTAGAATTTAGGT
Organism: Felis catus; assembly: GCF_018350175.1. Lineage (NCBI taxonomy): Eukaryota > Metazoa > Chordata > Mammalia > Carnivora > Felidae > Felis > Felis catus. The sequence goes on from NC_058385.1 coordinate 57,261,943, forward strand.
CCAGTAAATACTTCACTTTTTGCCCCTCTTCTGTAACTCATCTTTCTCTAAAGAAGTGTGTGTGTCCTCTATTTAAAACCAAAACTAACTTATCTTCTAATTTTCTAATTAGCAGGCAGATTTTGGCTTACAAATATATAGTCAGAGCATGAGGACATATAAGGGAAATAAAGTGTTTTTAGGAGTCTGATATTTTAAGTCCTCATAAAATTAAAAAAAAAAATGTCCAAAGAATTTGAGACTCTAATAACACAGAAGATCATTTCAATGTGAGTCACCAATATGGATAGGTCATAGTCTACTTTGATTTAGTTGGTTCATGATGATCATGTGGTGTATTAACTTTATACTCTCTTACAATATTTTTAAAGATTCTTTCTAGGCTTATTTGAGAGAGAGAGACAGAGAGTGTGTAGGAATGGGGCAGAGAGAATTCTAAGCAGGCTCCATGCTGTCAGGGCAGGGCCTGCCGCAGGGCTCAAGCTCACAAACCCTGAGATAATGACCTGAGCTGAGATCAAGAGTTGGACGCTTGGGGCGCCTGGGTGGCGCAGTCGGTTAAGCTTCCGACTTCAGCCAGGTCACGATCTCGCGGTCTGTGAGTTCGAGCCCCGCGTCAGGCTCTGGGCTGATGGCTCAGAGCCTGGAGCCTGTTTCCGATTCTGTGTCTCCCTCTCTCTCTGCCCCTCCCCCGTTCATGCTCTGTCTCTCTCTGTCCCAAAAATAAATAAACGTTGAAAAAAAAATTTAAAAAAAAAGAGTTGGACGCTTAACCAACTGAGGCACCCAGACACCCCAACTTTATACTCTCTTATAAATTTTGTTTAATGTTTATTTATTTTTGAGAGAGAGAGAGATTGAGGCAGAGAGAGAGAGAGAGAGAGAGAGGGAGACACAGAATCTGAAGCAGCTCCAATCTCTGAACTGTCAGCACAGAGCCTGACACGGGGCTCGAACTCACGAACCACAAGATCATGACCTGAGCCAAAGTCAGACACCCAACCAACTGAGACATCCAGGCACCCCTCTACTCTCTTATAAAGAATGAATGAGCACCTATAGTATGTCCGTTTATGGTAGACACACAGAGGTACAAAGATAACTAAGATACAGACTCCATCTTCAAGGGGCTCACAGTCATGAGATGAAACAGTATGCATTCACTTGCCGAACTCAGTATAATCGAGTAAGCTTAGATGTGTATCTGCTAACAAGTCAGTTAGATTATAAAAGGCTCTCTGTAAATCTATTTGTTTATAAATCCCAATGAATTATAAAAGTTTAAGTTCACAGTCCTCTATGCAGCTCTGTTAAACAGGACATGTGCATTGCTTCTTTTCATTCTTGTGGATACTGAGTTTTTCTAACAGGTACATTTTTCTTTCTCCCTTTTCATTTTGTTGAAAATAATTGCCAGCTATTCCTTTCTTGAGCTCCGAATTTCACTACATATTGCGGAAGGATTTATTACATCCACATGTAAAAGACTCAACAGTTCCTCACCATTTTCAATTTTTATAAATTTATCTTTTTTGTTTCTATCATAATTATAAGCTTTCCCTTAGTAGTCTTTTGGGGCGTCATCATTGTTGGTTGGTTAGTTGATTTACTTATTAAACTTGAGAGGTTGTGTGTTAATATCTGCACAGCAAATGAATTATAGACTAGGAAGCAGTGTGATGGTCCAGGCTGAAATGGCAATTAGAGTCCCTTATTTGTGTTAGGCTGAATACAGTACCTCTGAAGTAGAGCTTTGTTGATATAAATTAAAGTTAGTGAGTTTAAAATGCAAAAAAATAAAGGAGCTTTGGCTATAATATATTCATTTCTTTATCAACTCAACAAATTTACTGAAAGCTTTCTATATGCTAAACACTGCTGTAGATAAAAAGGTAATTCAATACAGCATTATGAAACCTAGAAAGGGGAAATACAAAAATAAAGCTCATGAAACCTGTAGTAAGGACATCTCACACATACTTTGAAGGTCAGGAAGGCTTCATATCAGGATGGATAAATAAAGTATGCCTGAAGAACAAATTGGTTAGGCCAAATTATGGAATGAGGACACGAGTAAGAGGATAACATTCAGAATTAATTTTAGGGGCAATGGAGAACAGTGGAGGTGGAGAACAGTAGAAGAATTTTAAATGAGAGAGTGACATCATTGAATTTGTATCATAGGAAGTTCATTCTACATCTACTATTTGGGGAAGAGAGAAAAGAATGGAGACTAGAGTCTGTTACAATAATACAGGTAAGTAATGATAGACAATGGTGTCTTGATCTATGGTCGGATGATAGGAATGGAAGTTCAATAGATTAAAAAGCAAAGCCTTCTCCAGCTACTAAAGAACACTTTCAGTGCTTTCTCACTATACCTTTGCATGCACCGTCTTAGAGGTAAATTATTTATTTGCTTGTGCCAATACAGGTGAAAGTTTGATCATTTGCATGCATTAGAACCTCAACATGTTCTTAACATCTTAATGTATAGAAACTGCTTGGCATGTTTGGTAATGGCCTGTAGCATTGTGTGGCTGTATTCCAGAATGCATATGGAAGAATGACTCTAGAAGACACTAAGGCCCACCCAAGAAAGGACTTAAGGGATTTCAACCTTTTCCAAAAGGCAATGGGAAATCAGTGATTTATGTAGGGAACGGATCTGATCTGATCTTTCTTCTTATTTTTTTAATGTTTTTATTTATTTTTGAGACAGAGAGAGACAGAGCATGAGCAGGGGAGGGGCAGAGAGAGAGGGAGACACAGAATCCGAAGCAGGCTCCAGGCTCTGAGCTGTCAGCACAGAGCCCGACATGGGGCTCGAACTCACAGACTGTGAGATCATGACCTGAGCTGAAGTCGGACGCTCAACTGACTGAGCCACCCAGGCGCCCCTATAATCTCATCTAAGGATAACTGGTGAGAACAGACTTTAGGGTGAACTTCCAATAATACCCATCTCCTGGCATTTATTTATGTGCAATCCTTCCCCTTGAGTTGAGTGGGACCTGTAACTTGCTTCTCATTACTCCTGTGACTATATTTCATTATATAAAACTGAATCTTGCTAGTAACTCACTACAGGGACTCTCCCTGTTAGCTTGATGAAGTAAATGGTCACATTGGAGAAGTCCACATGACAAGGAACTGTAGACAGCCTCTAGGAACTGAGCAAAGAACTGAATTTCTCAGTCCTATAACTACAAGGAACCGATTACATCCAGCAACATTGTACGCTTGGAAAAGAATCCTGAACCTCAGGTCGGAACTCAGTCAACACCTTGATTGGAGATTGTAAGACCCAAAGAAGAGGACTCAGTTCAGCTGTGCGAAGACTCCCCACCCACAGAAACCATGAGGAAGTACATGTGTTGTTTTAAGCTCCTAAATTTGTGGTAATTTGTTACTTGTCAATAAAAACAAATATAACTAACAGGGTTACTGAAGATAAATTAGATGAAATTTGGAAACAGAAAATCCAATTAGAAGAGATAATACAATGGGATTATATATATAATTGCTATGATGTGAGCATTGGAATCAGAAAGAGCTCATGTTAAGCTCTTTATAAAGTTAGGCAATTAATCTAGCTACTTTATAAAGTGGGAAAATAATATTCTCTCAAATGGTTTTTACAAGGAATATGTACAAGAAAAAACTATATATAGTCTAACACAATGCCTAGCACACATTCTAACTGTGCTATTATGTTATTCTTTACGAGGACCAATGAATGAGAGCTGGTCTGGAATAATGAGAGCGAAAACAGAAATGGTGGTAAGTTTGAGCAACAGCTTTAGGTGGTAGGTCTTAGTGATGATTCCAATATGGATTGAGAGAAAGAGAGGGGGGTGGTGAAAGATGACACAATTTCTAGGTTGGATGCCTGGCTGAGAATGATGCCATAACTGAAATAAAGAGTGCAGAAGGAAGAACTGATTTGGCTGAGGAGATAATGAGTTCTGTTTGGCATGTGAAGTCAATGTGCCCGTGGGAGGACATCCATATGGAGAGGTCCAGTGTACAGCTGGGAATGCAGACTTGGTACTCAGATCTGGGTATATAGGAGGTTTTGGAGACAGTTTTATGTTATCCACAAATTACATCAGTGTTCACACACACACACACACACACACACACACACACACACCCCATCCTAATCTTTCTGGAGAAACATGAGACATCTTTTCTCTTAGAAATAAGTAAATTACGTGCTAGTTTAATAAGCAGAACCCATAATTAAAAAATAGAGAATAGGGAAATATTTTTTTTTAATTTCCTTAGAGATGAATGATGAGTAGTAAATTCCCAAATGCCAGAGGGATATTTAAGTTGACTCAGCTTGGCCCATCTGTTGCAGAGGTTAGCAAACTATGGCCCTAGGGCCACATCCAGCTTACCGCCTGCTTTTGTAAGTAAATTTCTATTAGAACACAGGCACACCTATTCATTTATATATTGTCTATTGCTGCTTTTAGGACACGCAGGCAAAGTTTAGTTGTTGTGACCACAAGCTGTAAAGCCCAATATATTTTCTACCTGGTACTTTACAGAAAAAATGTTTGCTCACCCCTGGTCTGCTCCATTAAAAAAAAAAAAAGTAGTATTCCCAAATAGTACATCAGTACATAATACTAAAAAAATGCCATCTGGAATATCACAGCACTGGTCTAAAAAGTTTAAGACTTGGTTTCTGGCATAATCTTCCACTCATTACTTATAATTTTTCCAGGTACCATTTTCTCAGCTGTTAAATATCAATAGTACCTCCTTGACTTGCTTTGTAAGGTCACAAGCAAGTAACTCAAAAACAAACAAACAAACAAAAAAACCAAAGTGTAAAGCACTGAACAAGTGTAAATCAATGTTACGTATTTTTACATTGTCAAGAAATCAATGCACCCAGTCATAACTATACCAGAAAATATAAATATACATTTGGGTATATAATTTATCAAGAAACTTTCTATCTAATATTTTCTGCTATCTTTACCAGAAATATTTGGGTTGAGTAGAACTCATATTGGTACCATTCTTTGTCGAAGAGAGAAGCATAGACAATTAAGGCATTTGCTTAAAGTCAGTCAGCTAATTAATAGTAGCATCTGAAAGCCAGGGAGATCTCTTAATACTAGTTTGCTTTCTACATGGCTATATATCTACAGCACTGACTAACTTGAGTGATTATATATATATATATATATATATATATATATATATATATATAGGCTTCTTTTAGAGAGAGACAGAGAGCAGAGAGCATCTGCAAATGGGGGAGAGGGGCAGAGGGAGGGGGAGAGAACTCAAAGCAGGCTCCATACTTAGCACAGAGTCCGATGTGGGGCTCGATCCCACAACCCCGGAAACATGACCTGAGCTGAAATCAAGAGTCAGATGCTCAACTGACTGAGCCACCCAAACTTCCCTAATTTTTAGAATTTTTTTAATGTTAAAATAGTTCTAGATTTACAGAGATGTTACAGTGATAATAGAGTTCCCATATATGCTGTACCCTGTTTCCACTGTTAACATTCATTTTTAAACTAAATAACAAATAACAAGCAGAATATATGACCTAAAAAGTCAGAAAAGTGAGAAAAATGAGTAGATATGTAATACAGAGTTATCATTTTTCTCATTTGACATATGATTAAAGAAAGATGTTGTTACTTGTCCAAGGTCAAATAAAAAAAATCAATGACACGTAAAATTAGAAATAGAAGTAGATGTGTTAAATGGGGGGACTCTGAGGATGAATGAATTAATGTTTTTAAAATGATTTCAAAATGCGTGGGCTTCTTAAAATGTGTGGACTCCTGCTTAAAGACAAGTCATTACTAACACTGAACTTGCTAATCTACTTTCCAAAACAATCTGTTCTTTCATTAACTCCTTGTTTATTTGCAACATGACCTGGCATGATTTCTGGTATATTTGGAGGCTGAATAAGAATATGCAAGTTTTTTCTTGATTTAGGAAGATGATAATGGAAATTCCAGTGTTCTTTGTCATGTGAACTTTAGAAAAGGAAATCTGGTACTCATTTCTTGACCGGAAACAGGGCAGTGTTTCTTATTTCAAAGTAATAAATTCTCTTAATACTGTTTATTTTTATTTTTACTTTTTTGCTTTTGGACATTTTGTTGCCACTTAAAAAGATGACCAGATTACCCATTTCAATAGAGACACGGTTCTCCAGGATAATCACTTAAATATAAAATATGTTCACTGAAATATCATTTTACCTGCTGATTATTTTTATCTCTTCCAAAATGTAAACGTAGTTATGGGTATACATTTTTTTTAAGATAAAAGTTTCATCTTGATCATTCAATAGGAAATAAGATTGTATGTGTGAAATACCTAGCTTCTGATAGCACATTAAACTTTTTCATCTCCTTTTCTTCTCTTTTCTCTCCTGCTGGTTCGTAAAAATCAAGAGTTGCAGGTGCAAGAAGAAGAAACAGGTTGGTTGAGCAAGGGTCATGTGTTGAAGTGTTAGGTTACTTACATGTCTTTTATTGCTTACAGCTATATGCTATCTAGCACCATAGATGTGATTCTCCACATTTTACATCTGAGAAAACTTGGCAGGAAAGAGATCTGAACAGCTTCCCAAAGGTCACACAGCTTAGGAAAGGCTGGAGTGTAAATATTAACTATGTGCTAGTAATGGGGACCACTTCTTAGGGAGAAAAATCCCTGCTTCTGCACTTTAATGCTCTCAATTTCTATGAAGATTCTTCTCTTGCCTCTACAAATTCCCCTGCACATAAGTAATCCCTGATAAATGGGTCGTGGTCAAAGAAGTTTCCTCTGATTAAAATAGAAGACAACGTAACGAGTTCTCCAAAGCCATGTATCCACTATAATTAAGAGCAGATTTCCTCCCAACTTTATTGAAACCTCCAGTCAAAGACAGCAGTGTGCTACTCTGAACTGAGTGCAAGCCTGGGACTCAGAACATTCTGACAGCCATGGCTCGGACTGTAAGTTTGTGTTTTTTATACACATTGTATCTTCATGATAAAACAGTTACATTAAATCTACTTTCACAGCATTGATGGATTTTTGGAATGAGACACTACATGATATAATCCTTTATAGATTGTGAAGACCATATTATGGTGTTATTATATTTTAGTGGTTACAATATCACCTTAAAACATAGATACAGAGGTTACTCAGAAAAACTAGTTAAGTGAAAATGTTATTTGTTACTTGTCTAACATCCACAACTAAGGTAATTTTTACCAAACCCTACCAATAGAAACTGAAAGACACCAAGCAATTAATACACTAAACAAAGAATAAAAAATAAACATATACAAAGTTTCTGTAATTAGTTTTGAATATCAGTTGCTTTACTGTCCAAAGAGTCAGACCCCTTCTTACATAACTTATGTAAGAAATATATATACATACATATATATATATATATATATATATATATATATATAATTTTAGTAAATGTTAGTATTAACTTTCCATTTGATGTAACATTTGAAACCTTATCTATGGTTTGTTCTGGGAATGTATCCATCATTTGCAACCTTGTGCCAGGGAAAGACCATTTAGATTCCAAAAAACTGAAACAGAAGCAAAGTTTTGGAATACAATCTATTTATAATTTGGCCACTATCTATAACATAGGCTTTCTATGAGGTTGATAATGCTAAGGACTAAACAACAGTTTTTAAGCAAGTATGGACTAGAGAATTGGCATGAGAGATAAAATGAAAGTACAAAAAAATCTAAAAAGAAACAAAAACTGTCCAAATAAATGAGAATTGGTAAAATTGGGTCTGTTCATATGAATACTTACAAATAATTTGCATTTTATGTGACGAAAGACTGTGAACTTTGAAAAGATAACAAAATACGAAATATATACATATGCATACACGGAACCAGAAATACAAAAAGGAACACATTTCTTTTAAAGCACAGGCAGAGTAGTGAAGAAAAGTTAAAAGAAAACTGGAGAAGTAAAGTTTTTAAAAGTCATTTAATTTGAAGGAATATTTCTCCCCATCTTGTAACTTAAATGTATACCTACAGTGGAATTTATTAAAGTCAATAGGCTTAACTGTAAATTTCAATAAGCTTAAAAGCAAGCACAGCTTATTTGAAAGTGGGGGGAAAATTCCCATGGCAATAATTTGCTTTCTAAATTTGTCCACAGGTTGATTTTATTCATCCTTCCCATTAAAGATTTAGGCGCAAATAAACCTAGTCTCAAAGAAATACTTTAATAAAACAAAAACTAACTTAAAGTTATTTTTTTGCAAAGTCAGATTTTCATAACTCCATTTATTAAAGTTTATTGTAAATATGAACTAAACCTTAAAAATATACACACAAACAATGTCTTAACCTGTGTAACAGCCTGCCTGGTATGTATTTGATACTTTGAGAGAAAATATTAACTCTGCCTTAGAGTCCTTAAGGAGTCCTTCAAGATTCACCTTTGCCTGGACCCTTTTGAGATAAAACCACCTAGTGAGAAAAAGCTGGATTTTAGAATATGAAAAACTTCATACAAATCCTTACATCTGCCACTTACAAACTTGAGGATCTTGGGCAAGTTATTTAAAATCTCTAAGGCTAAGATTACTCTGATGAAAAATGACGGTGGGAGGGAGGACAATAATAGCAGGATTTGGGTAAGGATTAAATGAGATAACTATATATGAAAGAGCCTAATAGACCCTCATAAATGTTAGCGTTTTATAAAATGGGATTTCTTCCCTACTATAATCGGTTTTATAAACTAGATTGATGGGCTGGATAGATAGCAGAGTATACGCAATATAGTAAGTGTTATAATAACATCTAAATTCTGAATCCTTCCTATTTTCCTGGGATTATATTAGGTGTCTGACTGGCATGGCTAATCCCTTAATCCTCATAACTAACTCATAACAATGAACTAGGTACCACTGTTGTAACCATTTTACAGATGAAAAAAAAATGAAGTTTAGAGGAGTGAATTAACCCAGAAGAAATCTTTTACCTTTTATAAAAAAAAAAAAAGAAGAATTAATCCAATATCAAATGACCGCCATCTAAACCCACACACTCAATAGACCTCACTTGAACTATTCCCAAGGTTGTCATTAAGTGCCCTTTGAAAATATGCACACCAGCCAAAAATTAAAATGGGGGAAATTCAGGTAAAGAGGGGAATTCCAAATCTGGAAATAGCAGGAAAAAAAAAATAACAACAAAACAAACGAAACCAGAAAGATTGCAAGGTACATAGCTTTCTGAAAAGATTCTCTGAGAATGTGCTCATCGCCTCCCAACTTCAAGCCTCTGTGGTTGTTTGTGCTATTTCTATAAAAGCCTAGGATTTAAAAAATTTTTTCATCTGTTATATATCATCTTGTCCGTTATATAACCCACAGAGGCTGTGAAAACAATCTCATCACTATAAAAGCCTTCAGACCCACATTAACCTGGAAGATCATATTTTTCTTACTCGATTTGGGGACCCACAGGAACTCCCACATTTCGTGTACTCGATAATATATTGAGTAACTCATAGAGGGCATCTTGTTCATTCTCTTTTTCATCTTTGGGGTGTTTTGCTTGCATAGAAAAGACAAGGTCTTGAACCATAGATCAAAACTCTAATACTTTGCCTGAAGTGGTAGCACATTCTACCTTATACCGATCTGCGAACCACAATTACATTTACAATTAAAGTAAATTCAAATTAAATGCTTTTGAGAGTTTTAACAGCTTTATAAAATAATTATGAAATGACCATTTGTATCTAGTTCTGTCATCAAAGCAAATACTGACAACCAGAGAACGGCTAATGACCCGAAGAAATTTTTGCCTCCTTCTTTCCTACTTTAAATAGGAAATGACTTAAGTCTTAGTCAAAAGTCCTTCAGGGGCGCCCAGGTGGCTCAGTTTGTTAAGCATCCAAGTTCAGCTCAGGTCATGATCTCACGGTTTGTGGGTTCCAGCCCCTCATTGGGCTCTGTGCTGACAGCTCAGAGCCTGGAGCCTGTTCTGGATTCTCTGTCTCTCTCTGCCCCTCCCCCACTCATGTTGTGTCTCTGTCTCAAAAATAAACAAAACATTAAAAAAAAGAAGTCCTTCATTTTACCTATGGAAAAATCTTTTTTTTTCTTTTCATCAGTTAAAATATTAATTTTCAAAGGTTGGTGTGGGTGGTGGCTCCAAACTGCAATACTGTAACTATTGTTATGCTTTATTTCACAATATAAAATGAATTGCCAGTTTAATTCATTGATCATAATAGAGTAATTATATAGATTGTACATATTGAGTCAATACATGCCTTGATAGCCCTCAAATTATCTATTATTTATTTGCCATATTTTCTTTCACGATCATCTTTCATGAATGTGAATCCTAAATTACAAAATATCGCCACAACTTCAGTTGTAAGCCATGGGAAATCATCTCTCAATAGAATATAAGAATGAACTGTTCTGTAAGTTCTCAAAATACGATTATCTTTCTCTCACCTATCTTCTTTCTCTCTTCTATCTTTCTATCTATCTATCTATCTATCTATCTATCTATCTATCTATCTATCTTTCTCTTTTCTATCAGCTATCTATCAATCATCTATTTATATATCTATTGATTCCTTTCCCCTTCATCTGAAAACAAATTTAGAAGCATGGTCGCTTAAATGGAGCAGTTGAGAAGTTAACTGAGGTACACCAGATTGCCAAGTGGAAAAACAAATAGAAATAACCGATATGAAATAAATGAAGAAATTCAGCAGATCATAAAAGAACAAAGGGTGTATAACCATGCAACTCCATGGACAGTGACTCACATACAAGCAAATGAAAGCAGCTGACCACGTACCCACACACCTTGGCAGAGGTGCACTCCACACCCGTCGGCCACCACCAAGACAGATGATCTCTGACGTCCCTTCCAGGCGGTAACCTGATGAGCATGAGAAGGTCAAAGTGTCACCAACCCCAAAGCTGAACCCGATTCGGTTACCATATTGAGGAATTCCAGGATCTTCACAAGGTTCGAGGTTATATTCTGTAAATTAGATGGAGAGAAGGACGAAGAAAATGATAGTATTCACTTTTAAGGATATATTGCTGTTGTTTGCAAACTGGATGCTCCCGGGCTTAGTCAGACATTTAATAAGTGAAGCATGCTAATGACACACATACTTTTCTTCTTTTGTGAAAGATCTAATAGCTTAATAAATACTTTTATGTGTGAAATTCAATATAAATGAGAAAATGTCACCTTCCGAGTGATAAATTGAAAATGTAGCTATTTATCTCCTATTCTTTTCTCTGCGTTAGAAACATTTCCATTTCACTGATTTTGACTTATAATAATAGCACAAGAGATGCATATTTTCAAACACAAAATAACATTTTGGATGAGATCATTTGCACTTTTGAAATGCATTTTACTTAATGGTTTTAATCTAAATGACAAAGGCTCTTCGCCTCTCCTCTACAAAGAGTTCTATTAATCCATATTCTGAAAAACACAGGGGTTCAAGAGGCAATGGTTTATGTAAGACTGAAATGCCCACATGCTGAAAATTGTTACATTATAGATTTATATAAGACAATTTCCGCCAGCAATGAATGAACATCATGAAAATGAACAGCTGAACACTCTTCAAGGTATAACAGAGTAGAGTTGATTAAACAACAATATTATAATGTATATACCATTCTAAGAAGAAGTAGCTTATCTAAAAATATTCCCAGGGCATGCACTTACCTTGTAATTTCAATGGAGAACAAAAGGGATTATTCCATGTTGATATACTATTCTATTGTTTAAAAAATGTATTTGGATATACTTTTAACATTCTAGGTTAAAACTGATTATGCTCATATACTATTCATTACAGAATACCTTAATTATTTTAGAAGTATTTCCATGCAAATACTAGAGTAAGAACTGAAAACAAGGTTAGCATTTGTGTGATTTTATGTATATACATTATATAATAAATATATATAATTATAATATTACAATTTTAATTTTAGCAAGTGGACATAAGATTTACTTATTAATATCTCTGTATTCAGAAATAACTACTTGCCTCATTATTCCATTCACTAGAAAGTGGAACTCTAACTGATACAAAACTTTTTATTCACTTTGGTTGTACAAATTTTTTTCCTGGATTCCAAATTATAATGTTGTCTCTAGATGAGGTTATTCTAGAATAGAGGGATAACCACATTAATTTTTTCTAGATCATCTGTTTCCAAATCATTAAATTGAGTTTACCTTAATCTTGGCCTCTAAACCATGCCTTTTCTAAGACACATAAAAAATAGAATATCACTGGTTTAATTCATATTCATTTGAGTCTAACTAAGATATATATATTTGAATTTCCATTTTAAGTTCACTAAGCATTTTAGCTACTTTTGCCCTCTGTTAGAATTTTGTAGGAATGCAAGTTAAAGAAATGTAATTAATCTACTTAGAGTTTCTAGCAATTCATTCATTTATTTATTTAGCTTTTGCTTAAAGGTTCTCTTAAATGTACTACTATAGACGATCTTCAAAATATTTCAAACTTCCCTTACAATTTATTGATAGAGATTTGTTTCCCCCTGCTCCATCTTGTCTGTCATTTTTTTCCCTGTCTCGCCATACCTAAACTATGCTCATACTTTAAAAAAACTGCCTTTGTTACAAAAGCTTTTTTAATTGGTCTATTTTCTTACCAGAGAATGTAATATTGAATCCTTCATATGATATTGAAAAATCTGAAATGAAGCGCAACTGAGCTCTGAAATTTCCATAGAGACCAGCATTGATTGTTGAAGGAAGTTCTGAACCAGTAAGTCGTGCCAGTGGTTGGGTAAAACTACCATTCTCTGTGATCAGTAAATAGTCGTGATGGTCTTCCAAATGGAAGGTGTGAAAATTGAACTGCACACCTATTAAGAAACAGAGGAAAATTAGACTCACAAAGTATACCGGTAAAACACAGAAAGTTACCAAACTAACTAAAACCAGGACTTGCCTGGTAATTAAATTCTCTGAAAATGAAAAGCACTGCTATAAAATATTCCAAGTGTATCATCTAATAAAATCTTTTTTTTTTCCTTTTAGCTTTCTTATAAGACATGTAGTGAGTCATGTTTTGGAAACTGCTTGGAAATAAAATTTAAAAATCAATGCCTGAAAAGAAATCACCTGAGTTTTCTGAAAATATCAAGGAAAATTCATATGCTTTATTTATATGGAAGTGCAGCTTTCTGGCAAATACTTTACATGTCTCCTTCAATTCCTCCTTCAATCTCCTCAAACACAAAAACAGTGCTTAGTGATACAACACACAACTTCCAAAGATGCTTAACTCTAGAAGAGAAATATATAGCAGGCATAGGGAGAAACTGTTGAATGAATATAATGACTATTTTTCACACACTTTAACCTGTGTGTATAACATACTGAAAATTACACATATAATTGTTCAGATCCCTGAAATTCACAAACTAAACTCATTTTTTGCAAATACAACTAGATCAATAGACACAACATTACCACCAGCAGAGCCTCTTTTGTGAAACTTTTCTATCACTTCACTTTGCCAAAAGTAACCACTCACTCAACTTCTAGTAGCATAGGCTAATTTTGCTGCCTTATATAAATGTTTTGTAGTTTATATAATGGATTCATATAACATATACTCTTCTGGGTCTGAGTTTTACTCAACATGAGGTATGTGAGATCCATCTCTATTTTTGCATGTGGTTGTGAGTTATTTATTTTCAGTAATATATAGTATAGCATTTAATTTTGTGAAGACACCATATTCATTTATCTGTTCAACATTTGATGGTCATTTAGGTACTTTGTGTTTTAGCATGAATGCAGATGGTGTTGTGAATATTCAAGTATGTCTTCTGAAGAAGATCTATTTCTGTTGGGGACATAGCTAGGAGTGGAAATAAATACTGGGTCATGCCCCATTACTGGGTCATCAACAGTAGCTCTAATAGATACTGCTTTAAAAAGTGGCTGTGTCAATTTACATTTCCATTGCCAAATCTGGCTGCTTTGTATCTTTGTCAATAGTTCATTTTTTTTTCATTCGTTCCATTCTGATGAGTATGGTGTGGCATTGCCTTGTGGTCTTACGTGAGTTTTTAATGATATTGTCTAAAATAGATGTTAAAGACTAACAGTTATACACACACCCACACAAAACCCTCCTATTGTGGGTAAGGTACTATGTGAAATAAAGGATGACTAACACATTCATCTTTCCCTTGAAGTATTTTTTTTAAGTTAACCAAAAAAAAATCATTAAAATATGTATTAAAAAATCCCAAAACCCAGAGTATGATAAGTAACATTCTTTAATATTATTCATTGACATTGTAGCTCAAAATGCTGAATATGCTTCCACTCTTCATTGCTTTAAAAAAAAAGGATATAAAATGAGACCAAATACACTGAAAACATAAGCAATTATAAGACAAGGTTATTATTGCATAATGGGCCAGTGATTTGGATTTGGAAAAGATTTGAAATATACAACAATATTATTTTTCAAACTCTTTTTAAATATGTAAGTTGTTTTGTTTTCCTCTCCACAATGAGCAGGAATCTAAGAGCCCTCATAGAAGGAGTCCAGAAATTGAGTCAGTCGTTGAAATGTTCTTCAGTATAAAAGTGGTAATTGGCCCTAGCTAGATGCAAATAAAAATGTTGCATGTAGGTATGACAAGGAGACAATGCTTTGCCATCTAGAGTCATTGTTATCTATATTTATAAAACAACATAAAAGTTGAAATTTAGATAAGTCAATTTGACATTTACTATGGAATAAAACTAAGAAAAACTAGAGTAGGAAAGTAGATGGACAAATGACAAGAAAAATGTTTTTTCGCACATAACATATATTTTTAGAAAAATGCATTTACTCTCATATGCACTAAGTTAATATGTGGGAAAATTAAACATTTTGTTAGATGATGGTATTAAGAAGCCCATTGTTGAGTGTAACCTTGCCTTTCTAAGACTTACTTTTTTCATTTGTAAAATGGTGTTCTAGGGTTGACTTTAAGTGTAAATGAGCCGATATATGGGGATGGCTTGACACAGTGCTTTGCACAGAAGAAGGGCTCAGCAGATGTTAGCTATTGTTATTATTCAACATGAGAGCTGATTGTTGTTTTTTTTTTGTCACTCCATCCTAGCCAGCCACTTTATAAAAGGAAACTTCTATTTGTCAGATTATGATTTAAACAATAAAATCTATTACATCACAACAAGGTAAGACCTTCAAAATTCTGCTAAAGGTCAATGAATCCAAGTAAGAAAATTGTACTAAGAGACTCCTATACCATAGGCATTACAGAATATAAAGATTTAGAAGACCGTGAATAACTCCTGGTCTATCTGAGGGAAAGTTCAAACATTCTGCTAAGTACTATAAAGGTGATTAATATAAGTCAGGACAGGAGGATAGAAACAGAAGTAACCCACTTGTCAGAAGGGTCAGCAAAGGCTTCCGAAGGCAAGGAATCTCAGAAATGAGCAGAATTTTGTAGAGGAGCAGCTCGAGGATAGATATTACAGGAAGAAGGGGCAGATAGGTAAGGACACATGATCTTAATAGAGCAGTGGGTATTTGAGGAGCGCTGAGGACAAGCCAGTGGTTTCAACATCATAGTATCTTCTCAGAAAAGTGATCATTAAAGAAGGTTTATGAAGGCAATTACTGTTACAGACATAATGGGAAAGATTTGGGCTTAAAATAAAAATATCATGAATATCTAGATTTCAGTTATAGTTATGTCACCAACCATGACATTGACGGTATCATTTAGACTCATGTGTGTCTTTTTTCTGATCCTTAAGTTTTTAAGATTGGATTAGACTGTGCTTTACCTAGTGACAAATCTACCTTTAAAAGCTCAAAGTTTTTTTTGTTTTGTTTTGTTTGTTTTGTTTGTTTTGTTTTGAATATAGTCCTCTACCATCCCCGCCTCAGATCTCTAGTGGACTAGAACACATAATTAATATTTATTTATTTATTTATTTGAGAGAGACAGACAGACAGACAGACAGAATGCGAGCAGGGGAGGGACGGAGAGAGGGGAACACAGAATGTGAAGCAGGCTCCAGGCTCCGAGCTGTCAGAACAGAGCCCAATGTGGGGTTCGAACCCATGAGCCGTGAGATCATGACCTGAGCTGAAGTTGGAGGCTTAACCAACTAAGTCACCCAGGCGCCCCTAGAACACATAATTAGCATCTTGATTTCTGAAATATGTCTAAGAAAAATCTCTTATGGTATCATTGTAAATAAGGAGCAATATAGGCTGGATGATACCATGGTTAACTGAATTTGAAACAACTGTTTGTATTTGAACACCTTGACTTAGTGTTAAGTGGTGAAGGGGTTACTGATGGTATGTTTGAAGTATCTTATATCTTAAATATTTAGATACTTAGATCTGTTCTAGTCAAGATCGTATAAACCCCTAAAGTCCTGATGATCATGACTATTTAAGAAAATTCTGGCAATAGATATAAATATAAACAAAATGTAAGTTGTTTCAAAACGATCTCACAAAAACTCTGGATAAAGACTAATATGGTAAAATATAAGTGGGGTAAACATAAAAGCCTCAACTGCCCTCCACTAGGGCTATTGAATCAGGATAAAGGTTAAGGAGTCATTTCAAGGTTAAGCAAATGGAAGAGATATAAGCAAAACAAACAAAAACAAACAAACAAAAAACAGGATTATGGGGAGTGGTGATGAAGACATATAAATGACAATGAAATATATAAATATAGGTAGGGAGGTAATGTGCTTTCAGAAAAAAGAGCACTTAATGTGGAGTCATAGGATGTATATTCAAGTTCTTTGTCCAATCTTCACAGGCACCTTGGCTTTGAGTGTATAATAAATAACCTAGTCTAGTGAGTTCAGATTCCTGTCTATAAAATACAAATAACACCTACATGACTTCACAAGGTGTTTGCAAGATTCTACTGATCCTTGATAAAATCAATTCTTAAAAAAAGGGCTTGCACTGAAGATCGAAAAAAAATCAACTGTACAAATATACAATTTTAGGATTTGGGCTTTAAATGAGTATTATGATATAACAGCAAAAAAATTAACAAACATGGACGGGCTTCATTAATGGAAAATATTTCTGGAGTTAAATAATGCCATATTGTGTTTTCTTCTGGAAAAACACATTTTGGAAGGATGTTGATATCTCTGGATATCAATAAACTGGAAGACATCCAGAGAATGGTGATTAGAATGGCAACGGCAATGAAAATATCTTGCGATAAAAAATTGAAGGAAATGAGGTCTGGGAAGAAGACCCTGGGATAAAGGTTTTCTTGATCATGATCGCATGATCATGGGGGCAGCAGACATGAAAACATCATGGGCAGAGTCAAGTGACTTGGTGTGTTGCAGAGTTAGGGTGGAGAAAGGATGAGGTTGTTGTTTGGGTTGATTTGTCTAACTCCAGAGGGCAGAACAGGAATAACAGTTGCAGAATAATTTTCAAACATTTAGAATTGTACAAAAATTGAGCAAATTTTCCCAAGAAAGAAGTTTCCTGTTGACACAAGTGTCAATATCAGGCCAGTTCATCATCTTTCTGGAACGCTATAGAAAGTGGTATACTAGGTGACAGGTTACACTGTATTACCTTGACAATTCTTCCCAACTTTAAGAGATTATCCTTCATATAACTTTGGTTACCCTTTGGAGTAGTTGTACTTCCAACAAATTTTGTTGGCTCTTAAAGGAAAGCATCTAAATCTGCATTTCTTGCCATGTAAATACAGATTTAATTAACACTTGCAACCTGTGAAGACGCAAAACCTTAAGTGTTAATTAAACCTCTATTTACATAGCAAGCAGTATGTAGCCTTCCATTTTCTTGTATAATACAAGGAAGCTTATTTTAAACTCCATTAATCCACTGCACACTGGAATAATAGGATGCTCCAGTTAACTTCCAGCAAAGAGTCTCATATTATGGAGAACAACAAAAACCACAGTTTACAAAGTCTTCTACTTCGTTCCTGCTGTTCAGTACCAGAATACTCATTTTAACTTTTTTTCTCAATAATTTTTAATTTCATTATAATAATAATTCCAATATAATCCTCACCCGCAATAAAATGATGTATAATTTTAATAAAGGCAAACTTCATTCGTGAAAACACAGTGAATTCAAATGTATTAAACATAAGCTTTAATTTTAAAAATTGTAATAGCATCTTTCCATTGCTGAGATTGTTTTTTTAAGATTTTCTTTAGTAAAATCAGTAAGTACAGAATAATAGTAAAAATCAATAGGAACAATTTAACAACAGAGCTAAAAGGAAAACTACTTCTCCAAAGCAGTTTTTAAAATGAATAAATGTACCCTTTTTTAAAAGATTAGCACATAGAGATCTTTAGGGAAATAATCTTAATCCATTTTTGTTTCGATACACTAGGATCGCTATTTTCCCACTAAGGTGTTGCCTTAATTACTTCTGCAAGCTTAGAAGTTTGGCTGTATTGCCTGAATGAACCGTATTTAGTTCTACAGAACCTTTCATTTATTTGTTCAAAAGACATTTATTAACAACGATCATACGAACAGTGCAATTTTAGACTCCCATTCAGTTATGTGAGATATATCTGCAGTTCTAACAGAAAAATGATATACAAGTATTTCTGGAATGGTTGTAAATTCATATGACGAATATAATTATCATAAACAATCATAAACATGTTAAAAACAATGTATATAAAGATGTCATGTTTGCTTTACAATTGGCTCAGCTCTTCAGATCATCTTCCTATTGCCTTTAGAACTTTTAAATCAACCTCTTAATACCGTGAGAGAGACAAAAGCCATCATGTTGGAGATTTTGTTGACATGAAAATTCCCAATAACATTAGTTTAATATACCAGAAGAAAATAAATATCTCTTACATTACCCTTCTGGTAAAAACATAAGTGTATTTAATACTATGGAAAAGTAAATATAATCCTCTGCTCTGGTTACTCAGATTGAATTTTGTGTTAGCATATTTTAGTACTGATCTGTTTTTGCTCATGCAAAATGACATTGTAAAGGACAATGAAATAAAAATAGATGCAATGAGAATTCAGAAGATAGTCCAATTATCATTGCATGAGGCAAATTACCTTTTCCATGAGTTACATCAACAGTCCACGTACAATTCAGAGAATTTGGATAAAATTCCGGGTAACCAGGTGATAATATTGTTCCACTAGGCCCTCTAACATCTCCTCCACATAATGCTGAAAATACAAAGAAATACAGTCATATGATCAGTCATAGTTAGAGAGGCAGAGGCTGAACAAATCTCTCCTCGCTTGAAATAGAATGAATCTGATTTTCTTTGCTTAAGCTACTTCTTGGTAATAACAGGAGTGTGTAAAAAACCTCTTCCAATGCTAGGAAATAGTTTCATCCACACAGCCCTGGAGAAGAAAAAGGTATGTAATAGCCTCTGGGAATTAGCCTCAAGATAACGTAGCTCATCTTCCCCCATTTGAATTTGAAGTACATACTTATCTTATACATTTCTAATTACAAGTAACATTTGCATAAATTGGTCATAAATTAAACATGAGTAATTAATTGTTTAGCAGCCCCTCTTTTATTAAGCTTTAAGAAAATGAATTGTTAATTATGCAAAATCATTTATTTTAGATTCCTAAAGGGGTATGTGTCATTCTTCATATAATTCTTTTTAAAACAATGAGCAAAGCTGCAGAAATTTTGAAGGCTGCTTCTGCACTTCTGCCTTTCTCCAGGAAGTGTCATGAAGAAACTGGAATTTTTGAGAAGCTATAGCTTTTAAGCAAATACTTTAAGGTATTAAAAATAAATACATGTTTATGAGCTAAGGTCGAATACATTCAAATGTGATTCATTTTTTTAGAAGAAATTGTAGTTTAGAATGCCTTCTACCACATTCAACAACCATCAGTGGTTATGGTATACCAGATAGTTTTATCAGTATTAAAAATTCCAGGTGGAGATGCCAGCTCTCCTGGACGTGGCCAAGGAAATAAGAGCTGTGAATGCAACATATGGCCTTGTCTGCTCTGATCCTTAACTTCCCTGGAACACAGAAAGGGGAGTTTGGCCTTATGGTTTTCCATGATTTCCTCCAAGTAATGATGCTCAGAAGAGTTGAGGCAACGTTGGCTACTATTCTACACTGACCTGACTAGAAATAAGTTGTCTGCAGTTCCTATAAGTGTTTAAGCATGCAGGCTTCAATATAGGTGTGTTTGTGTGTGTGTGTGTGTGTGTGTGTGTGTACACACATATATATATATATATAAACATTTACATATGTATACAAACTAATATCCATTTCCACTTCTCCTTTATTATTTCTTTTACTCCACCCAGGAGTAAACGAAGATCTTTTCAAGTGCCTCTCGTGAAGTTGTCCTATAGATTGCCTCCCTGAAACCAAAATAAACCCATGCTTTCAATTCCATTTATTATCAATACATTGCAATACTATGCACAGTTTGCTACCTTAGGCTCCTGTTTAGAGCCTGCATAGGACTTCATTGGCAACTATTATTATTGAACCTCTCAAACTTCCTTTCAATTTTTAAAACAGGCCCATTGCGTTTTTGTGATCAATTTAAGAGCTAAGTATACAATTTCCACTGTATCCTGCTGATAATGGTGGTGCTAAGTTGACCTGCTTTTACTTTCCTTGTAATGCATATGCTTTCTACTTCTTGACAGAGGACTGTTTACTTTTTTTCCCTAGATTATTTTTACATATGTCAATTTATTCTTAATACACTATATTTCCTTTTTTCACTATTGTGAGAGCTGGAATGAATGAATGAATGAATGAATGAATGCAACATGGTATGAATTTGTTGAGTGAAATGTGACGAATGAAGGTGCTCTATCATGTGAAAGGACTACCTTTCATACAGCTAGAGTAACAGTGAACAGAGAATCAAAATTAAGAGAGTTAAATTAATTTGTAAATTAAACACAAAAAAAAGAGATGTGAAATTTTTATTCAGTACATCAGACATGTGCTCCTGTGCATGTCTGTGTAACCAGCATGTGTACAAGTTGTAGACAGAAAGCCCTCTATACATCAGCATTCTTTGGAATAATGCGACTTTGTCAAATCTCCTTTCTGTACTTGGAGTATTTCTTGACAATTTTCTGTCAGTTACACCTACCACATCTGTGTTGAAGACAGACCATTAAAGGGACTTTCTGCAGATAAGTGAATAAAGTTAGAGAAACATAAACACATGAATATATTTAGGAAGAATGGTGCATAACTAATATACTACTAATGACCATTTATATTATTACTTTGATTATAACCAGATGATAAACATAGAGTGCATTTTTATGACACAGGGGAGATTTCTGTTATTTGAAAATATTAGTAGTAGATAAAGACCTCGAAAGGAACAGACTTAAAAATAGAATTTCATGGTATATTATGGACAAAGAGTGTGATTTAGGTCTTTTTTTCTGAAAGATGAAACTAAAAATATGAAAACTATGAAAATGTATACTTTATTTTATATTGTAAAACTTAGGATAAAATTCCAACTGCTCACTAGTTTTTAACAAGAGAAAAACGGCCACTCACATTGAACTTCCAATGGACAGGTACTATTCTGAAGACTTTTATTTTTATTAACTCCATTAACCCCCATATCAACCCAATGAGAAAAGTGCTGTAATTATTCACAATTTACAGATGAAAAGGCAAGTACGGAGGAACTCCAGCAATCTAGTTCCAGAGTCTGTGATCTTAAGCCAACTCTTTTTTTTTTTAACTTTTGCATTTCGCAGACCAATACATTTTCTTTCTTTCTTTTTTAAGTGTTTCTTTATTTTGAGAGACAGTAAGCAAGAAAGCAGGGGAGGGGCAGACAGAGCAAACCCCAAGCAGGCTCCATGCTGCCAGAGCAGAGCCCCATGCAGGGCTTGAACACATGAACAAGGAGATCATGACCTGAGAAGAACCAAGAGTGGGATGCTTAACTGACTGAGCCACCTAGGCACCACTTAAGCAGACTCTTGAATCAAGTATTGATTTGCTTTCACAAGTTATTTTTTCTACCAAAAAAATAATAATTATTATAGCAAGCTATGATGTCCTTCACCTATGTTTAATTTGTAAATCTATATAATCTATATAAAAAATCTATCAATCTATATAAAAACTATTCAAGTATATTTTTCATTTTCTCAGATTCATTTCAATCCTTTCATATTCAAATCACTCTCTTTTGAAAGCT
The DNA here is from genome assembly GCF_018350175.1 of Felis catus. Classification (NCBI taxonomy): domain Eukaryota; kingdom Metazoa; phylum Chordata; class Mammalia; order Carnivora; family Felidae; genus Felis; species Felis catus. Next base: position 57,284,276 of record NC_058385.1, read on the forward strand.
CCTAAAACCTAAGTGTGTCAGTATTCTTGTCTTTAATTGATTTATATCTTATGAATTCTCATTTGTCAATGGTTTTTATCTGTAATTGAAACAGTCTTCCATCAGCAGCAGCCACAGCATCATTTTCATCAACCTAATGAAATCCTTCATCTTTCTAAATGAGATTATTTTACATTGCAAATATTTGGAATTGTATTTGCTTTGTATTATTGGTTTTTTGAACAATCACAAGAAATTAACGACACATGCATTGATATAATGCATAGTGATACATGCTAATGCAGGTTGAGTTGGATTAATTTTATAAGTGGTTAATTTATTACAGAATATCCTGTCAATCTGATGATGTTTGCTTCTCTAAAAAGTCCCCTTCCTATTAGAATGCTAAGAAAGTATAAGAGGAAATCAGCCCATTAGAATCGCTCATGACAAGACTAAAATTGTAAGATGAATGAAAGAAGGTAAATCTTACATGTGATTTTATTTTACTTTGAGATAGAAAATGGAACTCAAATATATTATAAAAAGATACAGTGATACACAGAGCATTAAGAAAGTTGCTCCAATAGTATTTTTTAAATTCAGTTTGAGAGAACACATGGCGATTTGTAAGGTAAACTTCATTAGAATTAGAGTGTCCAAAAAGGATGTCATGGATCTCTTATCTGTTTTTGTAGGTCACCTCTTTTAAAGAAATTCTAGTTTATCCCATCAACCTTGCTGATGGATGCCATATGTCTTTAGGGATGCAAACACTTTTGTAAAAGACATAATAGGTTTCTATGTTCTTGTGAATGGGAGATAGACAAATTGTATATCAAGTGAAACATGGCAGAGAAATTAGGGAATGATAAAATGTACATGGGTACATAATACCCAGTTACTTTATATTAGAGCAAACAGCTGGCAAGGAGAAGCATATAAAAGGACAGAGATTAGTAGCACAGCAAGGTCACAATGATAGCCCAAAATATGAGTTGAGGGCAATTAGCCAGACATACAATGATCTTGGCTAGTAGTTGTTTCCTTTTTCCCTCTCTGATTTTTGCCACATATGATTACTACTTTTGTCACATGATAAGTATCAGAGTTTTGAAATAGTAAAGTCTCCTCAAAAGCCAAGCCCTTGGATGTTATTGCCCAGACCTGTAAAATTACACCTTGCTCTTTGTTGTGATATATACCCGGCAAGCATTCAATTGTCTAACTCAAGCAGACAATTTCTGGACTGAGATCCATTAAAACATTTTGAATATTACAATGGAGCACAGAAATAACCACCTAATACATATCCCATTATGATTTTTTTGTTTGTTTCTTTTTAACCTGGAATTTGTTTTCTTCTATTTCCAGGTTTCCCCAATTTGAACTGTAAACCCATATCAGAAATTCTTTTTACTTAAGTACCATGCATATTTGCTTATCTTGAACTCTTGGATACTAAACATCAATCCATATACTCTTTTGCTAGTTTAGCCTATATACTCAAACCTTTTAATTATATGGAACATTTAAATTTAATATTTTAATAATATGGAAGAAATAAGGGAGATTATGAGTTTAAGTACACTCAGTTCAATTGTGTGTTCTGCCTCTATGCCCTGGGTGATCCTGAGCTAATTGTATAATCTCTCTAGTATCTAACCACCACCTCCCCACCCAATAAGATAGCTATAGTGTTTGTAAAACAAAATGGGATAATATGAGGGTGAAATTGCAGTGCCAAGACAAAAGGTGAAAATAAGTCTTGTGTTAAGCAATTCAGAACATATGGCCCACCCAACTATTTATCAGATAGGTAGCTATCTTAATTAACAATGCTTAGTTCCTAAAGGATTGAGTCATACTAGGCATATGACCTCAAATTTACCCCTAATACTCCTGACAATCTTCTGTCCCAACTACATAGAAAATACCACCTGGCTGTGACTTTTGACATACACACTACTTTTGACACTTTGGTCAAAGTAGAATGCTATCCTCGCTTTTCTTGTCTGACCTTCTCCAGAGCCATTCAAATCACAGTTCTATGAAAAACACTGTAGAGATATTCAAGAGTGAGATCCAATAATGTAGCTAGTAAAAACTGTGTGAATGTGTGTGTGTGTGTGTGTGTGAATAGAATTTGTTATGTCAGAAGATGTCTTTTAAAAATATATGTTAAAGTGGGGCGCCTGGGTGGCGCGGTTGGTTAAGCCTCCGACTTCAGCCAGGTCACGATCTCGCGGTCCGTGAGTTCGAGCCCCGCGTCAGGCTCTGGGCTGATGGCTCAGAGCCTGGAGCCTGTTTCCGATTCTGTGTCTCCCTCTCTCTCTGCCCCTCCCCCGTTCATGCTCTGTCTCTCTCTGTCCCAAAAATAAATAAACGTTGAAAAAAAATAAATAAAAAAATATATATATGTTAAAGAAACAAGAAGAATGTATGGTTCTTGATCTCAAGAATATAATAAGGAAAATAAGAAAATGAGTATAACTGTTATCTCCTCCAGTAGCTCAAGAATATAGACAGTGTTTTTCCATGAACAACAATATTTCTTTAGTGCCTACACAGTAAAATTAATGAATATTGATTTAGTGAATCAAAAAGTGGTTATAAGTTAACAACAAAAAAAAATGCCATAGCAAATAAAGAACTACAGGGTCCAAGAAAAGTTGAGTTTTGCCCAGATGCCTTATCCACAGAAAGCATAAGTCAATAACCTTTAAAAACTTACTAAGATTTTGACACAAGTTAGGAGAAGTCTAGGACTTTCCAGTGTAAGGGGGGAAAATATGGATGGAGGAACAGGGTGGAAAATATATATGCAAAATCAAAACATAGTTAAGTATTCCTCAAAGGTTAGGAAGTATATTTCATTCATTTTTTTCATTCAACATGAATTAATGGAGTCTCAACTGTGTGACAGGAGCTGCTCTTGGCACTGAGGGCATAGTAGTAAACTTAACAAAGTTCCTGCTATATAAAACTGCCATTCTGGTAGAAAAGTGAATGGCAAATACATAAAGGTATTAGAGAATAAATAGTACTATAGAGAAAAGTATAAATGGCAATACAGGTGCTACTCTGGTGAAAGATAAGGTATCAAATTGTCAAAACAGCACAGAATCTAATTGAGCCATTTCTGACTTGAGGTTTAAGTTTCCTTGGTCAACAATGAAACAAGATAAATTTAAAAAGGATCAGTTTTTAGTCAGAAACCTATGTATACAGAAAAGAGACCTGAATTCAAAGTACTCTTTCCATTTGAAAAGAATTGATAGTAAAAAGGATAATGTATCATTTTCTAGTCACATATTCCAAGTAGTGCACTATTTAAATAGCTATACACAATTCTTAAAATAAATATGTGGCATCACGGAGGAAAGAATGCCAAATGTATAATTGTGCTTCCATTTTAAAGAATTTTACTACTTTACTATTATGGAGAATGTGGGCAGGGGGCAGTATAATAGCGGACTTACGTATAGGATCTGAATCTAGGCTACCTGAGTTTCAGTCCTGACTCTGCCTGACACAGGGCAAAATACTTCATCTTTGTTTGCCTTAATTTTCTCACCTGTGAGGTGGTGACCATAATATCATTCAGTTTATAGTTATTTTGAAGATAAAATGAGTTAATATATATAGTATTAGTATTAGTATCAGTATTAGTATTAGTATTATTTATAATGTAGCAGTACCAGCACATAGTGAACCGTCAATAAATGTTAGCTGTCATCATTATTACAACCAATCATAATTGTCTAGTTTGCTTTGTGAATCAGTTAACTACGGACTGTGAAAGAGCCCATCATCACAAGAGATGATCTGTGTGAGAGTGAAGCATTCTGTACCTTGAGTATCCAGGTAATCAAGGCCAATCAAGGTCACATTCTTGGATGAGGGAAGGGAATTCTATTTATTCACATTTCCTCCCTTTATCCTAGGAAATTTGGATTAGTTTCTTCTGGGGAAAATGTTTAGGTTGGAGGTAAGAAATAATCAGGTCAGTATACTAGGTAATAGGGTATTGAGTTCAGTTCCAGTTAATGAAAAATTAACTAGTTGCTTTATACAAAACTCAGACATTAATAAAAAGGAATAAATTGAGCCCATGTCAAATTATGCTCAGTATTAAATAGGAATATAACATAGGACAGATCTAGATGGAGGTTCAAAGGGACAAGATCTGATCTTTCAAAAAGTTGATGCCTTGTAAGGATGCAGGAAGGAGACAGAAACTGAAAAGGACAGAGTCCACATGGTTAAGGATCATAAATTCCATTATTAGTAACTTGAACTTTAATCCATAAGCAACAGAAAGCCATTAAGTATTTTTGACATGGGTATAATATAAAATAATCCCAGTGTGAAGGATGGAAGTTAGATTGACAAAAATGCTCTGATGTAAGGTTGATTGTAGTTGCACTGGCAAGAGATGATGAGGGTCTGTGTTACTCTAGATCTATTCACTTTTATTATTAATAAAACTTCAGCATGTTGGTATACTGGGGCGTTATTTTTATACTCCTGCTTCTTCTGACATTACCTCCATACCTTTTTATCATGGTGAACTTACTCATGTCAACCATATGGCTTTATCAGGGCGTGGCAAACAGTACCTTTACACCACTATCTTTTGTCAACCATAGAAACAGATGGATAAATGTCCTGGACAAGGCCAATGATAATGGGCCCTTTTCCTTTACTGTAGTAACTGGTCCAGGTATGGACTGATCAGAGATATTCCCTTGGATTTTTCCAATTGGAACAAGGAAGAACTTTCATTCTTGTCTGATACTGGAAATATGTGACTATAAGTTTCTATGCTTGTAAGAGTGTATTTTCCACCACTAAACCCTCATGTAGATAAGACTGGCTATAATTAAAGAGTATTATGTCAAGGCACAGAGAAAAGCCCAGGTAGAAAATGGATAGAGCCTTGCAAAGGTTTGAATTCACACTTATAATTATCTTTAAGAGGTACACCAATCCTGTCTTTTCTAAGATTTGAATAAACAACAAATTCTGCTTTTATTTTTTAACATCAGTTTCTGTTGGTATCTGTCACTTACAATCAGAAGAATGCTGACTATAATAAATAGTATTGTGCCAAACACAAGGAAGATGTGCTGAGGATTCCTTTAAATCTTGTTATAAAAACAAATTGGCTTAAAGCTGTTACTAAAAAATGATGGTACTGAAAGTACTTGAAAAATTCATCATAAAATGACAAATGTGATCTTCCACCTTGAACAAGAATAAGTACAGAACTGGGAAATAGTGTTACAAATAAAATTAAAGCCCAGGACCAAATAATGCATAGATTTACATTGTGTGTGCTTTTTGAGAAAGAAGGTATGAAAATACTTCTCAATCGTAGGGAAGCAGTTTCCTCCACTGTATTTTCACATACATTTTCTGAAAAATAAAGCATTTCTGACTTATTCTACATGGAAACAAAGAAGAGGTAAAGACACTGGAAAAACACTCATCATAACCAGAAATTTGTCACCACAGGAGAGTCAGGGTACATTGTCATAGTGCTAACTAGATAGAATTTGAACTAGCCCATGTTGCTTTCCAAGGTGGAAGGTAATGTTCTCTCCCTTCAGTGCATTCATTAATACCAATCTGACATTTTCAAAGCTCTTTGTCGAAGGTTGATGAACACAATATGCACTTAAACTGGTTATCTCAGCATATTTTGAACATATATATGTCATCATTAGGCATAGGGTTAGTTTGGCTGGTTATCAATATTTATTGTTTTTTTTTTCTTTTTGAAGTATAGTTGACATATAATGCATTCTTTATTTTCTGTATTAATGGTCTGGTAACATATGATTACCAAAATTCAAGATGATCTTTTTAAAATATGAAATATTTGTAGTTGTATTAAGTCTCACATTTTATAAATACTATACTGATTTCTTTTTTGTTTATAAGTTAGCTTATTTTGCATACTGAATTAATTCTTACCATCACAGGTTGGGAGTGGATGACTCCACCAGTGGTTTTTTTCACATAGAAGAGGCTCTTCATGGCTCAGCCTATATCCTGGATCACAACTAAATGAAACAGTAGAACCGATGGAGAAATCATGACCATAGCGACGGCCATGTACAGGAATGCCGGGGTCCAGGCAAGAATAAGTGTTCACTGTAACACCTAGGAGACAAAGGGAATATGACAAAGAGTAAGTTTGATGGATTTGGATTTGCCAAAATTGATTCTTATTTCTCAAACAATTGTGAGTTACGATTTTCACAAATTAAATGAATGTGCCCATTACTTTATTTAAACAATCAGCAATTTGTTTAGCAAATTTCTTCTGACATTTTCTGTCCACAAAGTCCACATTCAGATCATTTGGTTCTATGAGAACCTGATGAAACTGTACAGTTACCTATCAAAATTTATAATGTCATAAATTCTATAGATATAAATCTATAGTGATAAATGAAAGTGTGAACACAAGTACCTTTGTAATAAAGCAGTACAACTGCTCTGGTGGCTCCTTGTCAGGGTTTCAACAGCCTGTAGTGCACTTGGTGTCTCCAAACGATAATCTCCCTTGTGACTTATAATGCCTAACTGACATCCTACCATGACAATGCCTTTCCCTTAATAAGACATGGTTTCCCAACGTTGGCCCTGTTAAGTTTTTAGATTGAATGACTTTGCTGTGGGGTTGTCCTGTGCTCTGCAGTATGTTTAGCAGCATTCCTGGCCTCTACCTCCTCCAGTCATGAAAACCAAAAATGTCTCCAGGTATTGCCAAATGTTCCCTGGGATGCAAAAATGCCCAGAGTTGAAAACTGAGGTATAAGGTAAAATAAATAATTACCTTTTTGTTCCTAAATGAAAGACTTAGACAATGAATAACTGTTGTTTTGATATTCCAATAATACAATAATTAGCATTTTCAAATTGTGTCTGATTAAATCACATTCACAAGAGAAACGGTTTACTTGTATTAGCTACCCAACTTTAAAATGAAGTATTTAAAATAGATACAAAAAACATAGGAGTTCACTTTTTAAAGAGATCGATTATATATTTTAAATATATTTATCAAACATACTCATTTCATTTAAATGCTATTGTTTTTAATGAGAAATTTTAAAATAACGAAAATTTTATCTTTAACACAATTACTTTAACCTGCTATGTTCCTCTTCTCCATGTGACCATTTGTCTTCTAGGCACCCAAGGCTTTGAAACCCTCATTCACCTTTGACTCCTTCTCACAGTTTTGTTTTTCCTCCACAAAATGTATCTGAAATCCATCCTCGTTGAAAAGCATAATGTCATTTATTACTTCTCTTACCCTACCCCAGGCCTACATCACTTCAATTATGTAGGACAAACCATAATCCCTGGCCTCTCTTTCAGTATCCTTCATCTCCAGTCCATTTGGGATATAATTTTGGACATATGTACCCTTAAAATATGCTATTTCTTTGCTTTTGTACCATATGTTTATGACACCAAGTTCAGTCATCACCCTGACATTCAAGACTTCCGAACTGAACTCTACTATTTGCAATTTTCATTATCTCCAGTAGTCATCTTTCCTCCCAGTCAGGTTAAGTTTCCTCACTAGTTTTCTATTTTATTTTAATACCACAAACACCCTCAGTCATCCCCTTCATTTATAAAATCTTCTCAATTTTTACCAGACAAGCTCAGATGCCCTCTCCTTCAAGTCATGATCTTCTAATGCTCTGGCTCATTCTGTAACTTTCCTTTATCCAAAACTCCTATGTTGTAGTGAAGTCTTAAGAAATCAGGGAAATGTGTGCTTGAAGAAGTCACATACAATGTAAATCATAGTAAAAGCAAAAAACAAGCAAATGTAATTATCCCAAAGTGATTTTAATGGTTTCAGATTATTTGGAGTAGAGGTCAGTGAAGGTTAATCATTTAATTTGTCCTTCTTGTCTCTCCAATTGATGGATACGGTAAGATCTTGCATTTCTTTTATGTCCCTTACCGTACTGTATATATCTAGCACCCAAAGGATAAGTCTAAAGAGATGTTTCATAATTGATTGACAAGAAAATAGATCAAAGCAGTGGAAATGTTTCGATTTCTCTACCTTTCTCATACGTATTGACTTTAAATGTAACAACTGTTCTTTAAACAGTATATTCTCTTAGATGTCTTCCATTCTCCACAGTTGAAAAAAAATATGTATACATGCATATAAAAATACGTCTTTGGAGATGGGTATCTGTGTCTATAAATTTGTTCTATATCCATTTATAATTGTACTGTTTTATATATTATTTACACATCCAAGAAGACTCAATTATATCTGTATTTAAAGAAATACAACATAATAAGCAGAAGTGTTTATTGGGAGGCAGGGGGGAAAACTACCAAAAAACAAAATGGGTTATGTTCCTAAATTCTATTCCATGTTGTTATTATTCTAATTTTTAATGTGTTCTGAAAACTATAAATCTTATTTTTCTGTACAGTTTTTGCAATCTCCTTGTTTTGAAAGAAAGTAGAGTAAATAGTGCCCCAGCAGAGGGAGTAAAATGAAAATCTGGAGTGCAAGCAATTTTAATACTGCAAATAATACATCGAATTTTGATCTCCTGGGAAAATCAAGTTTTCCTTTATAATGGATATAGTTTAAAAAAAGAAATTCACCAAACACCAAATATGTTCTTATAGTTTTAATTAGTGTAATAATCAAATTTCATTCTACTGATTTTGGAGGTTTTGAATGGTTCATTAAAAAAAAAAAATAGCTGGTTACCTGCAGCTGGGAAACTTATTAAGTAACAACAACAAAAATAGATCTTTGGTTGTTTGTGTTCCTGAAACAAAAGGGCTTGTGATGTTAGAGATTATTTCATAGTAGTAATTAAACCACAACACTAAATAGAAAAAAAATGAGAGGAAGTGATTTTTTGTAAACCAATTTAAATTGAATATTACTGCCTGCTGCCAAACAGCATCCAGTAGGTCTTTTATCAATCTCAGCCTCTCTAGGTCTCAGCCTCCACTCTGTCTTTTTAGTCACTAGCCTCCAATAGTAACTTTGATTATGTTACCAAGAGCTTATGGGTGACAGATTTTTTGACTGACAAAGATGCTCTGCCTTGACCAAACTTTAGTCCAGCTCCACTGAACCCTTTTGACTAGGTCTCACCAGTGGCCCATTTAGTCCAGTTTTAGCAGAAATCCTGCTGGGTCAGTTTATTGAAAATCCTCCTCCAAGATAAGGCTATCTGATCAAATTCCTTATTCCCCACTCTCAATATCTTTTCACTCTGGCTTGCCTTTAGCAAAAACCCTGTCTAATGTGTTTAGCCAGATTTCCCCTAACTCTAATGGTTCCTCTTAGCAATTCCGATCCACTGGTCCCCACTTTGCTCCATGACTAGAAATTCCCACTTGTAGTCAGAGCTGAGCTCAATCTCTCTCCCTTAATATGAAACCCCATTGTAATAAAAGTCTGCTCTACTGTCTTTAACAAGTGTTGGCGAATAATTTCTTTTATAGCAAAGGAATACGCTTGAGCTTGACATCTCATTTTAATTCCTCATCGGATTAGTTTTCAAAGAAAAAATATAAGAGCTACCATTCACTGAGGACTAATTGCATACTAGCTATTATAATCACACTTTGCATGTGTAATTTTATTTAATGTTAAAAATTTTCCTGTATTTGACATGTGATAAAGACCACACATCTGGGTTGCGGTGGGATTGAATGTGATTTGTTAGGTATAGAATATAGCAACAGATTAACGGAAAAGGTGCCTGCCCATTTGTAACATATTGATAAAAATGAATTGCTAGTAAGAATTTTGAAATAGATTGCAAAAAACGACTCCAACTCAATTTTAACACATATATGTTAAACTAAAAATCTCAATTAAGGTCCTTCAGTTCATTTTAATTTATAAGTATGTGTTAACCCTCTTATTACATTTTATAACAATATCTAAGAAATATAACTCCATGCCATAAAACTCTAAATAAAGAGAAGTTAATATAATTAAAAAATATTATGGAAAATATAATATTTTAAAAAGCAATGAACATATATTGGTTATGGTTTTAAATGCCCACGAGTCAATTAACCAGATCTATCAAAAAGACACCCAATATAGAAAACAAAGATATAAATTTCAAATGCAGGCATTTTTCTTGAGAGGGAAGGGGGTTTTGGAGGCTTGAATATAAAAAGAAGTGAAATAATACCTATCTGCACTTGATATAAAGATATCTTGCAATAACCCTTTAAATGTGCTATTAGAACTATTTCACCAAAACTGCTTTTCATATGCAGATACACAGTGATGTACCCTGAGATGAAAATGCATGCATAGATGAGTTTACATGTATACATCATATGCAATACACCCACATATGTATAAATATGCCACATGTTTGTAAATTAAAAAAAAGTTTGTTTCTATGTATATACCAGGATCAAATTATTTTTAAATATCAGATGTATTTTAGATGTTTTAAATAAGACTGCACGTGGGATTATTACAAGCTTATTTCAACACTGTGACTTACAGCTTGTTTTAATATGCGGTCTTTGAGCGGTTACGTTAGCCATATTTGAATATATGTGTATGTACTGGACTTTTTGATGTTAATATACTTTTCAATATTTTATACAAAATAATAAAGTTGAATATTTTAAATGGAAAATGTGTGCAATTAATGTAGGTAAAATTAAAAGAATGATATGAAGCACATGCTAAAAAATTTGTCAATGTTCATATACATCCTAGATTGATATTTACTACTATTGTGCACTACTAAAATTGTGCACAAATTACTAGTACAGAAACTCATTTTTCAAAATTTGTTATTTGATACTTCTGACAATCTGTTAGTATTTCCTTTCATAATAATGTTAGGTAGATATTGTTGAAAAATCTCCTGTAAAATTTATGAAAACACATTATTATCTTGTAAACCATTAGCATTCTCTTCAAAGAAAGCCTTAATTGTATTTTCTTAATAAATCTTGTAGCTCTTTTAGTAATACAATGGTAATACCAATGTAGGGAAAACAGAATAGGGAAATCAAAATATATTTTGGCATTACTTACTTTCATAATGAATCTTGAAACCGTTGTTAGAACGGCTGTTGTCTGTTGTAAATAGAAGGTATATGAAATTACTGCTACTGAATAGAAACTGGGGCACCTGTGTGCCATTATAAGATCCAAGTAAGGGTGACAGCAGATTTGGCCCATCATGAACTTCCAGAACATCATAATTCAGTTCAGTCTGAAACCTGAGATTAAGAGACACATGTAGAAATATTTTTATTAGAATACCACTATAAGGAAAACAATAATTTAGATTGCTATTTAAATGACTATTTAAACTTTTTACCATTTTTGTGTTATATTTTTTCTTTAGCTTATCTAATATCATATATCACTTAAGACCTCATCTGAAGCTCTTCATCTTATGGGAAATTATCCTGAAAGAGGTATGTGCATACATTTGTTGTTCATAAGTAAGATTTCTTTCAAATATTGTGGAACATCCTCAGTAAATAAATGACCTTTTCATTGACCACACGTATTTCGGGAGTTGCTTTTCTTTTATCTTCCTCATTTCGTGGGAAACTATGTGATTTATATTTATCTTCAATCAAATAATCATATTCTTATAGCAATTGTATATAGATTTCAAATCCGACTTCTGCTTTATTAGAGTGGTCCTTTTTTTTGACAAGTCTATTTTGTCCATTAAAAATAGGGTTTTTTAAATTTCAAAATAGTGGTTCTAATTATAAGTAAGTAATGACAATAATGATGATGTAGTTGATGTTCACTAAGTGCTTGAGGCTCTTGCTAAATATTTTATCTACATTCATCTATCCAAGCCTCAAACTAACCCAGTAAGTGAGCCCTTATTATACTCATTTTGCAGGTAACAAAACTGAGGCCTGCAGAACTTAAATGGTTCAAACCCAAGTCTCTCTCTCCCTAATTACTATACTAAGCCATGAAAAGCTGGTCAGTTGTATTTTTAGATTTCTGGTGGTTGTTACTGTTATCATTTTCAATTCTTTTAGAAGACATAATTTTTATAAATTGCAATCAACACAGATCAACAATATTTTAACATGCATAAATACTATCAACAAAATAACATTTTGTGTTCATTCCCACACTTCAAGATTGTACAACATTCTGAATTGAAATCAGAAATCTTAGCCGTGGAAAAACTTTACTTGGAATCATGGAAAATTGAGCAACTTATTGCCTTGTCCCTGATGATCCTGCAGCCCAGGAAATTCCTTTTCTACCAATGTATTCCTACATATCCTCCAGTTTTCAGCTTAAATATGTCCAGAAGCAGCCTTTCCCTGATATCAGTGTAGGTTAGTTTCCCTACTGTATTGCTTCATTTTATTGCACCTTTTGTGATACCAATCATGGTTGTGTTTGCTTGTTTGATAGGTGTCTCCTTTAAGAGTCTATATGTTCCACAAGGTCAAACGGTGTCTGTATTTGCCAATGCTTTGCATATGGCAGACACTCAAATATTTATTGGATAAATGAAAGAATTAATATATTTTAAAGACAAAAATATCTTTCTTTACTCTATGGTTGTTACCAATTTTATACAAAGCATTCAATATACTTAGATACTTTAGTGTTTACCATGAACCTTGGGTGGCTCAGTGGCACCTGGGTGGCTCTTGGTTTTGGCTCGGGTCATTGCCTCACAGTTCATGAGTTCGAGCCATGCATCTGGCTCTGTGATGTTAGCATGGAGCCTGCTTGGGATTCTCTCTCTCTGCCCCTCCCCTGTTTGCACACTTGCTCTCTCTCTCTCTCTCTCTCTCTCTCTCTCAAAAATAAATAAATAAACTTAAAAAAATTAAAATGTATCTTCCAATGCATTTTTGGTAACTAGTTGTCTCCAGTACACTCTTAAAAATAATTTTTAGTTACAATGTCCATCAACTTTCAAAAGATTACTTTACTATACACTTGTCAGCCTTTTCCAGTATTACAAAATTAAACTACATTATTCTTCAAATAACAAAACAAAAGAAAACTCAAACCCTGGTCCAAACAACTGAATGGAAAATCCAAAAACCAGAAACTTTATTTCATTATAAAATACAATTACAAATACAGCATATAAGTAGTAAAAATTAAGTGCACAATTCAATACTATTTAAGAAGTGCAATTGAAATATTTTTCCATCTGTACCACTTTTATATCCTGTTAAGCAATATACTTAGTAAAATGAATGAATTTCATAAGCTTATCTTAGTCTTTATTTTGCAATATGGAATATATTGCATTTGTCTAAAAATAACTTTTCCAATAATACAATTTAGAATAGGAAATATATAGGAACACACTACGTCCTTTAAGTAAATGATCAGACAATGGTACATTGTGAATCCATTACTTGGTTGTTTTGTAGTCAGTCTATTGCAGTATTAAAACTGGAGTTTCATTTTGATAGCTAGTCAGCTGATGATAACCAAATTAAAATGCACAGAAGAGTCAGAGATTACTCTGAATTGAAACCTAAAGAGACAAGTCTTAATAGAATAGCAGCATTAACTGGTGATATAGAGAACAATGTTCAGTAGGAATGAATCCTTAAAAAGAAAATCATCACAGATTCGCCTCAAGGAATTATAAAAATACATTACAATAATAAGGGAAATGAATTAGGGTTACGCAATAATCTGGATTTCTTTCATTTTGTGTTTCAAGATAGTTGTACACATTCCTCATAAATTGTCTCAATCTAGTGTTCATTTGTTTATGACATTAAAGTTAGTGTTATTCATAAACAAATGTTATGGAACCACTAGATGATATTCAAAATGAAATCAACCTTATCTTACTCAATTTTTGTTGTCTTTTAAAAACATGCTTGATGTAATCCAAACCCATTCTCACCAAATTGAAATAGTCCTCATTAATTTAAAAATAATAATAAAAAAAAAAAACAGTTGCTGTCTGGAAGACTGATACTGATGGCTGTGGTCTAGAAGTTGAAGACAAGAAAAGGGATAGAAAGACAGACTTAGGATGATTAATAAACAGGAAATGAGTTCATTTAGAAGCTGGCAAATATTGAGAAAATTTACAAACTGTTGGAAGAAACAAAGCAAAATTCCTCTGCAGATCTGAAAATGAGACTTGCAAACTGTTTGGGTATGTTAAGAAGAGATAAACACTTAGAAAACCACATGTGTTACTTGGCATTACTGTTTTGTTTTGTACTTGATAGACAATTTGATTTCTTAAGATTTCATTGACTTAAGGTACTTGAGATAATTTCAAGAAGCCAACTGACGGCTAATAGATTTATAATATTTTAGTTCTTTCTTTTTTTCCTGTAAATTAAATCTAAACAATTGCTACATTTGAGAATGTAGGGAAATAGCCATGCCACCGTCTTCATCATAGTATTTGGTTAAATTTTCATTCGAACCAAATGAACTTAAGTTATTCCTAGGTATTAGAAAGCAAATGACATAACTCAGTAATAAATACATTTCTTTCTTTGGAACCAAATTCTATAAAAAGTATTCTCAGAATGACAAAAACTATTAAAGAGTTTGCAACCAGTGTTCTCTTTTTTCAAATTTGTTTTTAACATTTTTTTATTATTGAGAGACAGAGAGAGACAGAGCATGAGCATGAGAGGGGCAGAGAAAGGAGGAGAGAAACAGAATCCGAAGCAGGCTCCAGGCTCTGAGCTGTCAGCACGGAGCCTGACGTGGGGCTCGAACCCACGAACTGTGAGATCATGACCTGAGCCGAAGTTGGACGCCCAACTGACTGCGCCACCCATGCACACCGCAACCAATGTTCTTACAATAGCTTGGTTGGAAATCAGAAGGGAATTCGGTTTTTCAAGAATGTAATTCTTGTTTGCTACCTCAGAGATGATATCTTGTTTCTCAAAACAATCTTACGGGGAAGATGAAGCACCAAGATATTCTAGGGTCAGTAAACAAGGAAGTGATAGATGTACATATTTCTGATTTCAAGGTGACTATTTTATGCCTCTCACTTAATGAATAAACTTCTCACTTATTTTTTAACTCGATGAAGTCACTTGCTCACTGCTTCACTACTGACCCACTCCTTACCATCTGACAGCTACTTAAGATGTGGATTTTTTTTAGTTTTTTTTTTTTTTTTATTTTAATGTTTACTTATTTTTGAAGGAGACAGAGACAGAGCGTGAGCAGGGGAGGGGCAGAAGAGAGGGAGACACAGAATCCAAAACAGGCTCCAGGCTGTGAGCTGTCAGCACAGAGCCCCACACAGGGCTCGAACCCATGAGCCGTGAGATCATGACCCAAGTGGAAGTCAGACGCTTAACCGATTGAGCCACCCAGGCACCCCAAGATGTGGATTATTTTAAAGAAACCAGTTTTATGACCAAGCAGAATGACTACGGATAACCCTAGAGCAAAATCTTATACCATTAAAGGAGCTTCAGAGAGAAAGAAATGGAGGAAGCTATTTAAATAATTTTCCTTTCAAATAAATACAACTCAAGAATCTAATGAGCTTGTGTGTGTGTATATGTGTGTGTGCAGGAAGGAAGGGTAGATAGAGGACTCAAGCTGCCAAATGAATATTTCAGTTTTATATAACTTTATATAACTTTACACAACTATAAAGTAAAATTCTTTTAAAAAAGTAAAATTCAAAAGCAATATACTGATACAGCTACACCCTGTCTATTCTAAAATAGTGAAAATAACATCAATAAATTCTTAAAGCATTTCTAACTCTTAATTCATTCAGTGTTTGAGCTAATTAACAAGGAATTACATACATGCATATATATACATATATTTGTATATGTGTGTGTATGTGTATTATATTACATACAGACATTGATATCAAGGAGGTGAAGGAGCTAGGAGGTTTAAAATTTACTTCAGAGTGTGATTTAGGGACCAAGAAAAGAGGCACAGTTGATAAGACTTGCTCAGGGGTGCTCAAGGGAAGATTTTTGGGCTCTAGGAATCATTTCTCACCAAGGCCTGTTCTGTTTCCCCTACAGAATTGTCCATTGTTGCTGTGCACAAATCCTAGCAATGACAATCACTTTTCAGGCTAATGCCTGCTTACAGCCTAACTTAAAGGATTTGTGTCTCAGTAAGCAGATAATTGAATAAGAAAGAGGCAGAGTAAAAAGTGTTAAGTAACTATATTTACCAAAATTAAATTGGGTTTTTGTCTATTTAACTGGTATTACAGCTTATAAAAATGGCTGAAAAGAGTTTTTTTTACCAGGAAGTTAAGTCTGGGATAGTCTAATTTAGAATATAGGCTGTGGGTGGCTCAGTCGATTAAGCATCCGACTTTGGCTCAGGTCATGATCTCACAGTCTGTGAGTTCGAGCCCCACTTGAAGCTCCGTGCCGGCAGCTCAGAGCCTGGAGCCTGCTTCAGATTCTGTGTCTCCCTCTGTCTCTGCCTCTGCCCCACTCACACTCTGTCTCTCTCTCTCAAAAGTAAATAAACATTAAAAAAAATAGAATATAGGCTGTGATATACATGAGTTCACTTTAGATAATTCTGAAGATATCTACACAAGATAGGCAAGCAGCTAAGAGGCCCATGTAACTGCCTATTGGGAGGGATACAACATACATGTTAAAAACTTTGAACAGAGAAAATGTGTCTTCAAACAAAAGTACAAAATCAAAAGTCACAAGTGTGGTGCTCTGAATTATAAGCATCACTTTGCAGTCTGCTTCTCCAGTTGGCAACTCAGCCTACTTAGGGCTGAAAGATATCAGATGTTATTTATTTATTTAATGATGGTTAATGACTCACACTAGTAAACCAGGGGATGCTTTTCACTGGAATAATGCACTTTGTGTTAATAAAACCTAAACGAATTTTCTAGTGATAGTATTATGCTTATATAGTGTTTAAGACTTGAATATAAAATAATGAATATAAGCTATTTTTAAAGTCATCTGTAATTTGAGTCAGCTGGGAGGTAGAGAAAGTGAATTCTTAGGAACAAATCAATATAATTTTTTAAATTATTCAATGATATGATCAATATTATTATGTCATATTGTATATTCCAAACAGAATAAAAATCTGTGTAATAAAGTAAATTTGGTTAATTTGGGTCCCACATTCATGGAACACTGTTATTTGATAAAGACTTGATTCTGAATAAATAGTATGATTTTCACTAAAATTGCTATGGCAATGCAAGCTGTATCTCTGAATGCAACCTATCTCTGAAAGGATATGGTTTCAACATCACCACAAAAAGCTCTGCCAAAGTATTCTAAATATAAACTTTTTCTTTTGAGAGAGAGAGAGAGAGAGAGAGAGAGAGAGAGAGAGCGCGCGCTAGTGAACAGGAGAGGGGCCAAGAAAAGGAGGAGGAGAGAGAATCCCATGCAGGTTCCAGGCCCAGTACAGAGCCTGACTCAGGACTTCATCGCAGGACCGTGAGATCATGACCTGAGCTGAAATCAAGAGTCAGATGCTTAACCGACCAAGCCGCCCAGGTGCCCCTCTAAATATAAACTTTTTTTTTTAGTGTGTAAGTCATTGTTATGAGCTGATTTGTGTCCCCCTAAAATTCATATGTGAAGTCCTAATCCCTAGTACCTCAGAATGTGCCTATCTTTGGAAAAAGTTCCTCTAAAGAGATAATTAAGGTAAAATGAGATCATATGGGTGGTCCAATATGAACACTATCGTTGTAAGAAGAGAAAATTAGGAAACAGACACACTGAGGAAAGACTATGTGAAGACACAGGGAGAAGATGGCCATTCACAAACCAAGGACAAAGGACTTCAGAAGAAACAATCCTGCTGACACCTTGATCTCAGACTCCCAGCCTCCACAGCTGTGAGGAGATTCATTTCTGTTGTTTAAACTACTTAGTCTGTGGTATCTTGTTATGACAGCCCTAGCAAATTAATACAGTTGTAAGAAAGTTTGTGGGCTATAGTCAGGTAGGATGGTCTCATGTGAAATGTTTAATACTAACATCTGTCAAACAGAATTTGTTTTCTTCTCAACTTTTAACAGGATAGATTGTGGATAGATTAATTCACTCTTGAATTAGGGAAGGATCATGTTGTTTGTAAAATTCAATCATCAGCATAATTCTGCTATATTTATATATTTGTATGATTTCCGTGTGACTACAAAGCTTACAAAGGTAACTTTTTCAAAATTATTATTATTATTATTATTTTTTTTTATTGAGACAGAGAGAGAGAGAAAGTGTAAGGGCTAGTCAGGGAGGGGCAGAGGGAGAGAGAATCTTAGCAGGGCTCTAGCCCAAGACCCTGTGATCATGACCTGAGGCAAAATCAAGAGTCATTTAACCATGTGAGTCACCAAGGTGCCCTGGTCCCTTATTCTGTTAAATAAAGGGGTTGGAAGATGAGGGGAGTCAATAATAAAATTAGGAAATTTTATAAATGTGTCCATTTCCATTTGTGAATACTGATCCAAGCAAAGACCTGAAGTTTCATTCTTTAACTTTGTAATAGTTAATATGGTCTTTCATAGTATAGATTATTTGATCAGTAAGATTAGTTTTCTTAGGAAAAAATATCCTTAACTGGCCAACCATTAGTACACATGAATTTGACACAGTCATGTTTTTCAAGGAATTGTAGGTGTAGGGATGTGGGTAGTGTGCTTAAGTGCCTGAGGCTGTAATACAGTATAAATTCAAATGTGTTTACAACAATTTTGCCTTTTGAAATACAGCATAAAACACAGGCCCTTTAAAATACAGGACAAATATGGGGCACCTGGGTGGCTCAGTTGGTTAAGTGTCCAACTTTGACTCAGGTCATGATGTCGTAGTCTGTGGGTTTGAGCCCCATGTCAGGCTCTGTGCTGACAGCTCAGGGCCCAGAGCCTGTTTCAGATTCTGTGTCTCCTTCTCTCTCAGCCCTCCCCTGCTTGCACTCTCTCTCAGTCTCTCTCTCAAAAGTAAAGATTAAACAATTTTTTTAATTAAAAAAATATATAGGACAGCTAAACACATTAAGTTAAGGGCCCCATGTTCATATTTAGATAGTGTGCCATATTTGGCCCACCTTTCATATCTCAATAGTACTGATAGAACATTGAACAAATAGAAAATCAACTTGACAACAGGCTGAAAGGTTAAAGGGGACAAATGTCTGAAGCATTCAAGGCACAGAAACTATTACAATAAAACTATACATTGATTTAGTAAATAAAATGGATAATGCCGACTATTGTTTTAGATAACATGTACTTTTTTAAAGGTAGAAAAATATTGGTAGAGACCTTTCAAATGTAATTTTGATAGAGTGTCCGGGTTCAGCTTCAATCACCCACTCACAGTTCAAAGAGTCTTTATAGTATCCTGGCCATCCTGGTGAGAGAATCAATCCACTGGGTGCAGAAAAATGGCCACCACATGGAGCTGAAAAATGAAATCAGAGAATAAGTAAGAATAGAACTTTTATAACAAGTTGTAGAAAGTATTATTAGTAGCAACTATAATTTTTATTTTTTTTATTATTTTTTTTTTTTAATTTTTTTTTTCAACGTTTCTTTATTTTTGGGACAGAGAGAGACAGAGCATGAACGGGGGAGGGGCAGAGAGAGACGGAGACACAGAATCAGAAACAGGCTCCAGGCTCCGAGCCATCAGCCCAGAGCCTGACGCGGGGCTCGAACTCACGGACCGCGAGATCGTGACCTGGCTGAAGTCGGACGCTTAACCGACTGCGCCACCCAGGCGCCCCGCAACTATAATTTTTAAAATAAATTTCTGCATGTACTTTGTAAATGCTATTTAATAACTTTTTGAAGGTAAAACTACATCTGGTCCTTCTATTGCTGAATGATTATTTTTCTTAGAAAAATTAGTTTACTTTTTGAAATATGGCATAGTTATGCACTCAGCATGTCAGATAAACTCAATATCCTCAAGTGTCCTAACAATATCCTTTAAATACAGGCTTGTGTCTCCATCGTTTTCATGTTCAAAGCTTGAAAACAATGTAAATTGTTAGTTTTAGTTTGTCTCCCTTTCATTTTCTGACTTACATTATCAAATACTGCTAATTAATGCTACACACTGCCTAAAACTCTAATCTTGCTTATTCCAGAGTTCCTACTACAATTTGGGCCTTCATTGATTCTGCCTCTTCCCTGATTTCCCATCCACTGATGTCTCTCTTGCTTCAGTCCAGCTGTCAGAATAATATCCTTCAAATTACAGTTTCATTATACCATCCCCTTCCCTAGACGTCTATTTTCATCCATTTTCCTTTAACACCAGATTCAAATCCTCAGTTTACAATTTCAAGTATATAATTTTCTGCTTTTCTGTAAATTTATACACAATTGAAATCACAATGATAACATTGTAATTCCAGTAGGTACTGATTGGGTCTTTTGGGGTAAATACCTCATTTTGGAGACGAATAAACCCGGTCCAGAGAAAAGCAACTCCTCAAAGTACACTAGGCTTATTAAATCTTATTAATAAGTACTTACTAAAAGTACTTTCAAGTTATTTTTTTTTTTACAAAACAGGACCTCAAAATTGGTCCTCTCCCATTATCTCCCAGTACTGGTAAATGAAATCACCAGCCACAGAGTTGCATAAACCAGGAAGCTAGAAGTAAGCATTTTCATTTTTCCTTAATCCTTACCATTTATTCTCATATCCAACCTATCCTCAATCTCTTGTTTTTTTTATCTGTATAGCTGCCATTTGAGTGTCAATTATCATAACAGGGTGCCTGGGTGGCTTAGTCGGCTGGGTGACTGTTGATTTCGGCTGAGGTTATGGTCTCAGGGTTTGTGACATTGAGCCCCACATTGAACTCTGTGCTGACAACAAGGTTTCTCTCTCCCTCTCTCTCTGACCCTCCCCTGCTTGTGGTTTCTCTGTCTCAAAATAAATAAATATTAAAAAAATTATCATATCATAATCTCATCTCTGCAGTACACTCTCATAACTAACCCTTCTAACTGGCCTTTTCATCTACATTAACTATCCTCTATGCTATAATCTCTATGCTATAACCAGAGTGGTATTTTTAAACCTCAAATCTGACCACACCCTTCAATGGCTTCCATCACTGTTGACACATAAGGCCCTGCCCATCTAGCTGTTCTTTATGCTCTCTAGCCTACACTCAACTTCTCTACTTTACTCTGCATCCCAGCTACCTTAACCTACTCCATACCTTCAGGACATACACACAGAAAACAAAAAATGGAGCAAAGAGTATTTGAATTACTAAAAATTATTCAGAAAGAAAAAAGATCAAATATCTACTATTAGCTTTTCAACATATTAGAGAGCATTCCCAAAGACTTACTAGGTTATATTTTTATTTTCTCTTAAATAGTTCCACTTAAACTTTATCCCATTTGTTTATATTTTTGTTGTTTACTTATTTCTTTTTGTTTTACCTTACAAAATTTCTAAAATCTATTGCTCCAGACACTATTTTTACTAGTTTTCATTTTTGAAATAATTTGATACAACCCAAAGAAAATAGGAAATATTTATAAATTGGCCTAGGAATGCAGCATTACTATAAACATCCATTTAAGAAAAGTATTTTTAGGGGTGCCTGGGTGGCGCAGTCGGTTAAGCGTCCAACTTCAGCCAGGTCACGATCTCGCGGTCCGGGAGTTCGAGCCCCGCGTCAGGCTCTGGGCTGATGGCTCAGAGCCTGGAGCCTGTTTCCGATTCTGTGTCTCCCTCTCTCTCTGCCCCTCTGTCTCTCTCTGTCCCAAAAATAAATAAACGTTGAAAAAAAAATAAAAAAAAAAGAAAAGTATTTTTATGTGAAATTGCCAAAATTTGTTATTTGTATGCAAAAGAAAATCTTTCAGATAAAATTAGATTTTCTTCTGGGGTGCCTGGGTGGCTCAGTCGGTTAAGTGTCCAACTTGGCTCAGGTCATGATCTCGTGGTCTGTGGTTCGAGTCCTTCATCGAGCTCTGTGCTGACAGCTCACAGCCTGGAGCCTGCTTCGGTTCTGTGTGTGTGTGTGTCTGTCTGTCTGTCTGTCTCTCTCTCTCTCTCTCTCTCTCTCTGCCTTTTTTCCCACTTGTGCTCTGTCTCTCTCAAAAATAAACATTAAAAAAGATAGATTTTCTTCCTTAGTAGAATTTAATTTTGTTTCCTAAAAAGCTTTCAAAGGAGACCATTTCCATGAGGATTATTTACTCCTCTTTGTTACAATGACTCATAATTAGGTTTCCTGTAGGGTTATTATGTATTTCAAAAATAAAATTATGTGCATAATAGCCACTTAAATTACCATATTTTAAAAGACAGAGTAAAGTATCTTAGTGAGAGAAGGTCCTAGAATTATGGAGAATTTCTGACAGAAATCCTAAATATGTCATGGACTCATATTGTTTTAGGCAAGGATTTGTGCACTTCAGTATAATCATCGTTAAAAGAGGCAATCAGTCATAAAATTAACAATTGAGTAATGGGCCATAAAGGATTAAAAAGTAAAATACTCAGAAGCATTTTAGCTGGTCCCTCTCTCCAAAGTATGAGGGAGGCAGTTAGGAGAGGGCTTTAAAGCAAAGGAGTAACATAAAAATGTGGTTACTGTCAGCTCCCTGAAAGGAATTTTCTGAATGATGACCCTGTTAAAAGGTATGTCTTCTAGTTAACTTATGACATGTTCCGAAGCAGCCTGTCTCTCTTACACACAGGGTTGAAACTCCCCAAAATTATTATTCCAAAAGTATGGGAACAGACTCCCCGAGAAGGTGTGAAACGCGAGAGAGAGACAGGTGCTCAGTGCAGATCAGTCAGGACCAGCCTCATGATCATAGTGACTAGCAGGCAGGTGGCAGGGGGATGTGCACAAGGAGAAGCCACAGTGTAGCCAGAGCAGCAGAGTATGGAGATGACAAAATGCAGGGAAAAATAAGGGAGATCAAGTATAGAGAAAAGAGATGTAGAAATCTACCTGAAACAGACAGAAGTATAGGATATAGGGAAAAAAGAGAGAGAGCATATGCGTGCATGTGAGGGAGTGGGAGCTTTGGAGCAAAGAGCTACTAATAATATTAGTAACAAAGATTTGAACTTGTAAACAGAAACTTAACTGTAAAGGGGGATGACCATACAGACCCAAAGGTAATAAGACAATGGCCTACACCTCGTAATTTTGCAATATCCATGCATAGCTTATATTAAATGAATGACTTTCTTCATATAGATTCACTTATATTTTAACTTAAATGACATTTTTAGACTTGCCCTGAACAAAAATATCCATGAAATCAGTTTTTAAGTGAAGCTTATAATTTTTTCCCCAAATATTTCCCAAAATATTATTCTGAAAATAAATATGTAGCTATTGATATGTACTAAATGCTTACACATTTAACAACTAAGATCAGATTATGTACCTCTGGGTATAAAGACAACACAATCTGAGACAGATTTCTGTAAAAAACAGTAACTAATCCTTGTCTGAATACGGGAAACTGGAATATACACAAAGCAGGGAGATCAAGACCACACAAAGTATTTTGAAAGTCCCCTTCATTTATTCACTCATTCGTCATTTATGCATTCATATTTTAGTCATGCCAACAATTGTGTGCCAGGTATGTGTTTGTGTGGTATTCGTATTACTTGTACTAATTAAAATTTATTGAATAAACATCTGACTAACATAACATAAACATACCGAATAGCAATTTATTGGGTGTGCCAGGAACTGCATGAAAAGTTTTTGAATTATTTTATATGAGGCTCAGAAAAATCTAGCCATATGTACTATTATTATAGGGGAAAAAAAGAAAGCTAGATGTGTATTTAAATAATTTGCATATGTGGGGTCAAGGCAGACCACCCCGAGATGAGTCTCTTTGGCATAATGCTTATTTTGAATAAATGTTACTTAATAGACTGTGTGTTCAAGGACACTCAGACTCCTCTCTGTCCCCCTGAAAGCAAGAAATAAGTCTCCCACATGAAGAGTACCTTCTCTGTACCAGGAGGTAGAGAGACATCCTTATCACCAGAGATGGTAAATTTACAGCCAAGGAGGCTGTATAAATAACGCTTGTTAATTTACTACCCCGGTCTAAATTCTGTTTAGAATTTCCTACCAACTGAAGCTCCCAAAGTTTTCTTTGTCCTGCCAAATCCTCAGAGATTCATTGTCTCTTTGTAGAAAAAGTATATAAACTACCTGCCTTGATCATTTCTTTAGGTTTCAATTTCATTACTGGGCCTCCTTGCACATGTAATAAAACTTTTTTTTTCCTCCTGTTAATCTGTCTCATGTAAGTGTAATTCTTAGTCCAGTTGGGAAATTAATGGGTAGAGAAGAATTTTCTTTCCCTTTACATCTCAGCCAGCAAGGATTTGAACAGAGGCAATTTGCCTTCCTCACACTTCTCACATGCAAAACACAGAAACATAAAGTAAGCATGTCATAAACTCTATAAAACAAGATATGTTCATGGGGCAGGGGTCTGGAAAAGGGGATGAATTAAGTCCTCAAAGAAGAGAATCTGCTTAATTTGAGCCTTCAAGGATGAGTCAGGTTCATCAGGAGGAAAGAGAGAGATAGGCATAACAATGTTTCCAAAAGAGTAGAAAGTTAGGTTAGCACAATATTTAGCAATGCCAGTATCTTTCTTAGGGAACCAAGAAGTGATGGGACATTAAAGGGAAAAAAAAAAGGGAAGCTATATTATGGAAAGTCAACCACAGGCAATTGAAAAATTATAGACAAAGGATATATATATATATATATATATATATATATATATATATATACACACAAAGAAAAAGATTTTCGTTTAAGTGGCAATTGCATGTAAAGTGGACTAAGGGCAATACATATGGAGTTGATGAGATCATACACTGTTATACAGAGAAGGTATCATCAGACGCTGAGATATGATGGTAATAGAAAGTACTGACTGCAAGAGATATTTAGGAGGTAGACTCAAAAGCATTTATTAATTACATGCAATGAGTGAGCAAGATGAAATCTCAACTGGTCATTGGACCCCTGGCTTGTAATGGATGGATGGTGATTCCACTCCCATAATGGGAAGCACAAAACAGGATGGAATCTTACATAGAAAGATAATAAGATTTGATGCTGAGGCTAAAAGGTTTGTGGAATATCACAAGAAAAAATAGAAAATAGAATCTGGAGATCTTGTCTATATTGGGCATCATTTTCAACACAGACTAATGCTAAAGCTTTAATGCAGGTAGAAGATAAAGGTGAACGGGTAGAGGGAAGAAAATTAAAAGGCGGTTTAAGATGCAACCTTTTGAAAAAAAATAGTTTGATTTAATCAAATCAAGTAGGTATTGACCGATACTCATTATTATATCACTGCATTTTGGCAAAGGCTGGGATGGACTATTTCTGCTTGGGTCATTCTCTCCTTTAACTGTTTAGATTAAGATATCTGTAGCTGGTAAAATAAATAAACACCTAGATTTTAATAGCTTAACAAAATAGTTTATTTCTCACCTGACCAAAATGGCCTTCAAATTGACAAAACTTTAGACAGACTTAAGACTCCAGACGACTCACCTAACTTCCTTCAGTACTTTTCCACTAGCCCACCTCAGCCCTTAAACCATCCCTCAGTGCAACGGAGTTCAATTTCTATTGCAATAGTCTTGAATAAAGTCATACATCCTCCTTGCCTCTAACTCTGGTGAAATATTTCTTTGACACAATCATGTGGCAGTATAATGAGATCACTCTACTAGCAAGATAGTCTTCCCCCCCGACCAAACTCTCATGACACAGGACGAGAAAGGGTTGGCCACTTTCAATGTGTGACTTCCTAGACTGCCTTGCAGGTTATTTCCATTTCAGTTGGCCGGAAAGGAAACAGAGTGTAGAAGACCATTCTGTGTATGCTTTTTATGAACCATGGCCTACACGTTATTTATATTACTTCTGCTTACTCACACGGTCATATCTAACTGCAAAGGAAGCTGTGAGAAGTCCTTCAGCTGGGTAACTGTTTCCCCATCTACAATTCTATATAACGAACAGGGTAACACAGCTTAAAGATGAACAGCTACATATTTCTGCCATACCAACTAAGAGAGACATGTGTTCCAGTTTGGAGTATGTTTTTATATACGTTACTTAATTTGATTCTTTAATAATCTTGTAGCATAAAAATGCTGGTTTCTTTCCTTTGCCAGTTTTGCAGATGAGGAAAAAAGCATGAAACACAACTTCACAAGAAACACAGACCTGGGTAGTGGCAGAGGTGAGATTCGAATTTGAATCTTAAAATTCCAAATAAGGCACTATTTCCAAGATAGATGTATTGGATTCCTTTTTATAAGAGACATTTAATTAAACATATCTTATTCTCTTTAAGGTAGATTTGATGAAGACAAAGATGGATGGTTAGGGGGAAAGAATATTCAACCCAAAGATTTTTTAATACAAATGTGAAATGCTAGCAACACCATTTAAAAAAATGTTTATTTATTTACATTGAGAGAGAGAGAAAGAGGCAGAGAGAGAGGGAGAGAGAGAATCCCAACCAGGCTTTACCTTGTCAGCTCAGAGCCTGATTTGTTTAGTTTCTGCTATATACAAGATATTGTGCCAGGTGCTAAAATTAAAAAACATATTCATGTGATATTTCCTCTACCCTCAAGAGACACACATTCTATAAAGAAGACAGACACAGCTAACATGCAGTACCAAGTACATGCTTAAGCTGGGTAGACAGTCTAGCAACACAGGCAGGGTCAGATAACATCCTAAGGACATTAAATGGAAAGAGTTCTTAAAGGCAATTTTGTCAGAAGTGAATTTAGATTGAAGGAGAAGGAGAAGGAGAAGGAGAAGGAGAAGGAGAAGGAGAAGGAGAAGGAGAAGGAGAAGACGGAGGAAGAGGAGGAGGAGGAAGAGAGGGAGGAGGAGGAGGAGGAGGAGGAGGAGGAGGAGGAGGAGGAGGAGGAGGAGGAGGAGAACAAGAAGAACAAGAAAAAGAAGAAGAACAAGAATAGAAGGTAGGGACAGTTGGACAGAAAGAGCAGAGTTAGGAAGTGAGAAATACTAACGTGTATGAGGGAGAGTCCAATAGTTCTGTGTGTCTGAAGCTTACACTTTTTGGAGGAAGAAGGAGAAGACGTCATGGTTTTATGCAGTGGTTACTCCTTTTGAAGCCTTTCCAAACTTAGTAGTCACCTCGGGAACTTGGTAAATGCATATTTCCAGAATACACTTCTAGTAATTATAGGGTGGGATCCAGAAAGCTCCATTGTGAACGAGATCCTCCCCCCACCCTGTCTTCACAGGCCATTTTGCTGCTGTTAGCCCATAGACCACTGACCAAATCTAAGATATGACTGGTCTGTAGCATCAAGATTCTCCTGGATAATGTCTCTGGTTCCTGAGATAAAGAGGTGTTTTGCATCTGTTAGTGAAATACAGATTGTTGCCTCTAAGCCCCCTTGTCTTTGGCAATAAAAACAGGGCATGCATGACCAATATAAAGTAGGCATAGTTCATTTATCTACTTTTATTTCTCTGAGGTCTGAAGAAAGTCTGTTATAAATAATTTGCGTTGGAGTGCTGACTCATTTCTGTGTTGCTTTAAGTAGAACGGACAAATTCAAAATAGCCAGTATGTTTTAAGACCTGTATGAAAGAGTCAAAAGTGCCTCAGCCTACATTCAGATAAAATTCAGATAATGTTTAGTGTTCCACAGCAGGAGACGCTCTTTCATCTGAGAAGCGGCAGTTAGGTGCTCACAAGGGATTTGTGGATGGCAAGAGATGGCTTTGATCTCAGGGGTTTGGCTATAAGTGAAATTACAAAGTGAGTATTCTAACATTTGGTCTGAGAGATAGCCTTTCTGTGGAGCTGTGCATGATAAAATCTAGATACCACATCCAGGTTATCAAACACTGATGTTTCCATCCTTCTCCCCACCCTACCTGGCTTTAGGGATATAGGTATGGGAAGTAATCACTGACTCTCTTCAACCTCAGAGAGGTTGGGTATTGTTTCAAAGAAAATAATGAGAAACATGTTGGGTCTGAATTTAGGATAAAAAGAGAAACCAGAAACACACAAATTAAAGGGCCAGGGTTACAGAGAAACAGGCACAGCTCTGCACCTTCTTCCATTGCCCCTTTATCCCTTCTCTCAGACTCATCCCCCTCTCCCCCGCCCCAACAGTGGGAGCAAAACCTTGCAGATTGTTAGTACTTCCATTTCCCTAGGGTAGCTCTCCAGGAGGATGGAATTTAATACTACATAAACATGTAATTAAAAGTGGGGTTTATTTTTAGATGTACACACATTCTCTCAATGAGAACCACAAATAAATTCTGATCTATGCCTTGGATTGTCACTCTCATTGCTCCCTCAAAAGAAGTCCCTCCAAAGAGAATGCGATATCTGTGAATGAGAAGGGTTTCCTTTCATTTGAAGCTAATTGAGTTCAAGAGAAAAAACTCTTATACTCAAAGGGAAAGTTCATCAGGCATGTGGATTCAGCCTTTTCTCCCAAAAGTTCTTCAAGGACTTCCATCCCATCCTATTCACTGAAAGAATTCTCTCAGATAACCCATTAGAGAGTAAGAATGAGAATAAGCCATAGTGATGCAGAAAGTTCTCCTCTGAGGGCAAGGAAGTTCTTGCTTGAGCAAACATTTTATGGTGCATTCTGAAATTGATGGAACAAAAACAGAAATGGTCTCTTTCCTTTTTTCCTTTCCTTTCCTTTCTTCTCCTTTCTTCTTTCTTCTCCTTTCCTTTCCTTTCCTTTCCTTTCCTTTCCTTTCCTTTCCCTTCCTTTCCTTTCCCTTCCTTTCCTTTCCCTTCCTTTCCTCCTTCCTTCCTTCCTTCCTTCCTTCCTTCCTTCCTTCCTTCCTTCCTTCCTTCCTTCTTTCCTTCCTTCCTTCCTTCTGCTGCTTTCAAGCATGCACTGGCAAATCTCCATCTCCTTAAAAAAATGTTGGACAGATCCTCTAATATTCTCATCACTTTCTGTATTAAAAAACTTGGTCTAGCCCAATGGAAAATTCTTATCTTATTCTCTCCACCCATCCATCCAAAGTCCATCCTTAAGCAGTGGCCATAGAGGCTTGGAAGATGGGGAGAAGGGTGCTGATGGAGAATCAGAACTTGCTGATTCATTCCTCCATTCACTTCAGCACTTGTAATAGTCTCCCCCCTTGTCTTGACTCCTTCCTCTTCCTTTTAGGTTCTTTTCCTTGTGATGTGTCAGGGCTAGGACAGGACAGATTGTGCTGTCAGTCTTTCCTGGCTATGGCTGTTTTCCTCATTACCCCTGACTGTTCCCTGATGCCTTTATTTGTCAGATGTGGAAAATATTTGTTCTCCATGAGAATAAATGAGTCCTTTGGAAAGACCAAGAGTGGGGAAGGTGGCTTCTCACTGTATAACTGCCTGATATAGGAGGAGCTCAACCTTTTCCAGTAACTTCCTTGCTCCTACCCCTGGCAGTATACCCTATGGTTTCAGGCTGTTGAGTTTCCTACAGTTGGTGGCCAAGCTTGGGTACCTTCTTTAGTATTCATTTAATGCATAGGAAATGCATATCACTGACTTGCCAAATTGTTTGAACTAGACAGCTTTACTTGTCTTCAGTCTGTCAGCTTTCACCAGTTTTCCTCCTCTTATTCAATCAGCACAGAAGACAGATCAGCAAGTACTACATTGTATAATCAGATATCCACCTGGGGATTCTTGTTTCTCATTCTCCCAAGCAACTCCATTCTCTATGAGGGATTCTTCTAAAGCCTTTCCCTTCAACTTGGATTGAGAAGAAAAAGACTAGCATCCTCCTTCCTATAGGGAGATAAATGAAAAACTGAACAACTTTGACTTCAACAGTTTCAGATAGATTGACAGATAGATGGATAGATCTAGATCTTGATCTGCCTTACTTTCTTTTTGCTGCTTATATAAATTGGGAGTGGGGGGCCTGAAGTTATGATTAAGAGAGATGAGTTAGTTAGAACACACTTAATTAGCCATGAAGGGGGTATCTGGACTTCAATTTATTATTATCTTTATGATTTTTTTTTATAGAATGGGTATTGAAACTTTTTTCTCCTTGGTTGAGCATCTAGGTGGCCAATTCCAAAGCTATAGAAAAATTTGCTTCTATACCTTGTTTGCCATACATTTTGCTCCTAATGTTTTTTCTTGTCAGGGAGGCTACAATGGCAATAATATTAAATATTATGAATCTTCACAAGGAAGAGGTGACTTCTCTTTCACTTAGTCTTAACTTGGTGTCTTAATTAAATCAGCAGCTTTGAGCCAATAGCAACTCATCTGACTCTTCCAATGTATTTCATTAAATGTAATCCTCTTTATCTATAAAGCAGTCCAATGAATGTATTACATCCTAATTATATTCAAGAACATGACCATGTAATCCAGAAGGCCAATATTCTATTTCCATTTTTGTTGAGGGGATTGCTTTAGATCAAAGAAGCTATTGTTAGCTAGCTACAGCTCAGAGAGCAAGGGAGACATAATCCAGGTAAAAATGAGGAGAAATGCAGATAGTGTGTATGCATCAGAACCCTTCTGAGTCTCAGTGGAGAAATGACTATGAAGAAATTAATCAGTGAGCATAGGTGAATTGGGCAACAAATCATTTCTACAGAACTGAATAGGAACAAGGGAAGAAGCCCAGTTAGGGACTTATTGTAGCAATTTGGACCAGAGATGATGGTGGCTGGGACCAGGATGTCAGCAGTGGAATAAGAACTAGATGAGTTTTGAATATATTTCAAAGGTACAGCTAACAGATTTTTCTGATGGATTATGTATGGCTGTAATAGAAAGAAAGGAGTCAGAAATTACTCCAAGAAGTTTGGCTTAAATTACTGGAAGAATGGAGTGCTATTAATGATGATGGGGAAAGTCTGTGACAGTAGCAGGTTTGGAGTGACAGGGGGAGATCAGATCAGTTTTGGACAGGTTAAGTTTGAGATGCCTATTAAACATCTACATGGAGATGTTGAGTAGGAAGTTGAATATATGAGTCTGGACTTCAGGGCAAAGAACTAGGCTGGTGATGTAAATTTGAGAGACATCAGCACATAGATATTATTTAAAGTTAGAGACTGGTTGACAGTTACCCATAGAGAGAATGGAAATAGAGAGGGGAAAATATTTAAGACCTAGCTCTGGAACAAACAGAGATCATCAGGATGAGGAGAAACCAGGAAGAGAGACTAAAATGAGCCTGAGTAGTATATTTAATAAAATGAAACTCAAAAAATATATAAATTTTAGATTGTCTAACTTATTTTACCATGAACAGTTAAAAATTATAACTCTAAAATATTAAGAAACATCTGATTTTAAAAAGTAAATGGTTATGTACTTCAGATTTTATAACAAAATAATGAATACATTTTAACCCAACTCTCATTTTTGGTCTGTAAATAAATCCTTCTCATCTTTCAGTCTACCTGAGTTGAGTTCAGTAGCTTTAAAAAATGACATTCACCAATGAATAATAAATCCTCATACTCAGGAACAGTTTCCTTCTATGACTGCAACAAAGATAGGAGACTTAATTTATGTCCAACTGTCTTGATTTTTAAAACAGGAAACTCTAGATGACATAGTGTTCACTGCTTGACACCTAGAAAGAGAACTTTCTTGTTTTATTCTGTCTTATGGCATGGTATCTTTTTCAAGTTCTTTTGGGATTTGTTGGCTGGTTTATTACTGGCAAATACAGAAGCAGGCATTCATAAAGTAGAAATGCGACCCAGAGAATAGCTTGAAAAGATATGCCAAAAACTTGATCGTTCTCCTCTTTTATTTTTTTAAACTCATGCATAATTTCTTATAATTAGATATAATGCATTTACCAACCTTCCAAGGAGATAGAATCTCAACTGAAACTATTAGAACAGGCTGAACTTTCTTGGGGACACAGTAGAGTGGAATGAGTAGGTCTCGTGTTAGTCTAAGGGTTGAATGTGGAGGAGAGGGACTAAATACATGGAAGCAAGGGCATGGGGCTGAGACAGGGAAAATAGGAAGGGAGAGAACTGCTTAGTGATGATAGGACTGTATGTAAGCATGAGACAGAGAGAGATAGGATGATGATGGTGATGATGATTATGAATACAATGACAATGATGATTATGAAGATGATTTTTACATGTAACAGTTACCTTGAATGGGAGGATGGGGGAAGAGACAGCTCAAGAAGGTATTTGGGAAGCTTTCTATTTACTGTACTGCATAAAACTTTCATATCTTAACTCTTAAAGAAAAACAAAGCAAACATGTCTGTTTTTTATTAATGCTTCCTGAATAACTAGGACAGTTCCTGAGTCTCCTTGAATCAAATCATACCACATAATTGAGCCATACCAACAGCTAAACTACTAGAAAAAATATATATAGTGCCAAATGATGAAAGATAATCGTGCTGAGCAGAATATCAATGCAAAGTCAGAAGGAGATTATAGAGACTACTCTAGATTGAAATGACAATCCAGGAGAGACTGCTTAGTTCAGAATAGGGTGTTCCAGCCTAGACTCTGGTTGAGGATCACATTTGAGCAGTGTTACACAAATTCACAAAAAGGAGGTACTCAAAAGACTTTTTCATGATATCACTATCTGGAAAATGGTTCTTAGGTAAGTCCAAAGGACACCCAATTTTTTGAGAAACCAGAGTGCTTTCTCAAAATGGAGAGGTTGGTATATGTCTCCTGACCTGCTCCATTGACCTTGCATCCTCCCAAAGGATTGATTGCTACTGCTGGATCTCAAATTAAAGTGACCTTGGTAATCACTAGTTCAAGCCATTTCCCTCTTGGAAAATGCCTTTTTCTAATGTGCATGAAGGAACTGTCAGGACTAATGGGAACACTGTCATCAGTTGTCAATGATATCATTCTTGTATTATTCATTATTGTTATTATTGATATTAAAAAGAGAAATGCTTATTTGTAACCATGTCTCTATAAAAAATGAGAAATCACACCTCCCTCTTAGGAGGGCAGCATGTTCTATTTAGCCCATCTAATCTGTTTCTGTTATTGCCTTGCTCCTGTAAGCATTTGAGGTTATGATTCCTGATCTATAGCACTGGGTATTAGGTACTATTTGTGAACTCAGATCCATCAAAACCTCCATCTAATGGCAGTCAGCCTCACCACCCTAGAGGACATGAACATCCAAATGAATTTGAGCCGCGTTCAAATGCTGGAACGTCATATGCTGGGTATGTGGTAACCTCATATAAACAGTTAAAAGTAAGACTTCCACTAGGAAAAGGTATGAACAGATGGGAGGATCAGAAGCACCTGTAACAAGTACATGTCAGAGTTGATTTATAGCCAGTTTACCAAGTGAGCATACATTTAAACCCCACTACAAAGAGACTTATGAACCTGGTGAAGCAAATCAAAGCTAAGAAAAAAATAAGTTAATTATGGCTATACTTTAGAAGGATGAACTCAGACTAATAGAGTTTAACCTAAAAATGGTAAAGATAGACAATGAGGAAAGAAGGCCAAATAATGATGCTCAGATCATTTAAGGTATGGAAAATATATGTCTTAGCCTTTTATTTTTTTTTTAATTTTTTTTCAACGTTTATTTATTTTTGGGACAGAGAGAGACAGAGCATGAACGGGGAGGGGCAGAGAGAGAGGGAGACACAGAATCGGAAACAGGCTCCAGGCTCTGAGCCATCAGCCCAGAGCCTGACCGCAGGGCTCGAACTCACGGACCGCGAGATCGTGACCTGAGCCCAAGTCGGATGCCCAACCGACTGCACCACCCAGGCGCCCCTGTCTTAGCCTTTTAGAGCTGGCATTTGGACAGGCAGATTATGGTGGTCAGACTAGTGAGTTTCCCAAAGCCCAACAAAGGAAACCTCTCTGAGTCAAATATTATACCTTGAATTTTGTCTTCTGTATAGCAGTATTCATTATAAGGAACATTCCAGAAACTAGTAATGTGATTTTACTGAGAAAAAGACTCTCCTGCTTGGTATTATGAAGGAAATCTAGTTGCATATTATTCCCTTGAGAAAAACAATTAAGTGAAAGCAACATCTTACCCATACTTCAGAAGATACATTCATACGCACAGGTGAAGAGAGAAATAAACCCAAATACAGTAATAGAGTGCTCCTTTCCCCCATTTGCCAAATTTCCAAGCACCTAGGCTTGTAGAAGAGACTTTGAAGTAAATGTGGTGAGTCTCACAATGCCCTCAGAGGCCCCTGAGAAAAATTCTGATCATATTAGGAGAAAGAAAAAGGGTGTGGAAAGAAGAAAACCCAAGGGAAAAATATTCTAAAGAGAAAACTGAACTTCCTGAGGGCTGAATTTTAGTTAGGAGGCTCACAGGTGCCCAACAGGGGTTTGGGCTGTGCAGAAAAAAAAATGAATATGAGGGCAGAGGGGTCTTGAGGGGACCACAGGGCAAAAAGAGGGAGGGTGTTTATGTAGCTGCTCTGAGGGGAAACTTTGGTGAAGACAGAAGAGGAGGATTTTTAGGAAGCTTTCATGGCATATCGTGAAAATCCCTATGGCAGCCCATTAAAGTAGACCTATGATAATCGTCTACACTATTCATGGGCTGTAGGTAGATCTTTGAAGGAGACACCATGCAGAGACTGGCCCTAGATACAGCCAGTTATATTCAGGCTACAGTCTTAACGTATAAGTGAAGAAGTCATTGATCGTCACTAAACTGAGTTAGGCGAACAGTTTGTAGAATTCAAAGTGATTTTGAACCAATGCTGATTACAATAATTAATGTGTTTTGTTTTCCATTAGCAAAACTGAAAGATCATAAAGCTTTAGAATGTCTGTAATCTCTCCTTCTCATGAGGGAATTTCGTCAACCCATTCTAGAGAAAAGGGTTCAAATTTTCACAAAGATAGCCTAAATCTATCCTTAGTTAATGCATCAGTGGTGAACTTCGGGTCAGTGAATAAAATGTATAACCCAATTCTGTTCCACAATTGTATTTAAGCTCCCTGAAATGAATCCAAGTTCAGCTATGGGATCATAGAACTGCAACAAATTATGATCTCATGTCTCTCTTTCCTCTCACTAATCCCTATTCAAGGACTAGGACTGATAAAACATTTCCTTTCACTTTTTTCAACAATTTTCCAGTTTTAGAGTTGAAGACTGGTTGTCATGGATTACTAATTTGCCAAATGCCTAAACTTCTAGATAATTGCAATAGACGGTGTTGGGGGGCGGGGGGGCGGCAGCGGTAGTGGAGGGAGAGGGCAATCTTTAAAGAGGTTGAAACTCTGGGTTTTATTATCAAAACATTTTATACTGACTTCCTTTGCTCTATAAATTCTGATTGAAACAAGCAACTTCCTTCTTCCTAATTTTAACACATAGCAATCCAAACATTTTAAGCAACTTTCAACAATGCATTTAATTTTGGAATGTTCTGAGAGAATAAAATGTAAAGAATTATTTGCATTTATCAAAACATACACAAGTATGTATTTCACCTATATAAAATATTTAATATGATGACAAAAAAGTTTCAGCTAAAATAGCAAGCATATATAGAAGGCTGCGATCACGCCCCAAAAGATGAATTGCAATAAATAATAAGCAAAACTTCTCTGTCAAAATACAGGTCTAAAGGACAAAGAAGTTGGGCAGAGAGGGCTCCCTGACATAGTTTTTTGCATCAGTGGGAGCGGCTGAGTGGTAGAACCACCACCACGATGAAAACACATTAGGAGAGAAAAAGAATGAGCTTTCCTCGGCTAGTCTCAGGCTTTGGTTGTTCACAGCTAAGTGGAATTGAGGCAAAACTAAAACTAAAGGAAATATTTACAAACCTTAGAGTCTCAGAAATTACACCCACCAGAGTTAGTTATACAGGAGTTGACAGCAGTCTGCTTTATTGGGTGGAAACTGCCTCCCAACATGGCCTGGGATATGGCAGGTAACCTGGCCCAGTGCCAGGGTAAGATCGCTTTCAGCCCACTCTGACTCTACCTCCCCTGTCTCCAACTTGAGTGTTAGTCATGTTCCCACTGTGGGATAAAATCCAGAAACTGGCAAAGTGAGCCAAGTGTCTGTAATTTCACTCATACACACAGAAAAAAAATACTCTCCTTCGGGAATTCCACAAAGCTCTTTTTAGGATGTCACAAGTGCCTCCTGGCCCGTGCCAAATTAGAGTTCAGAATATTTGTTTCACTCGTGTTTAAAGGTTAAATACCATTCATTTTTCACAGTGAAAAATCTCGCTAAAATTGTTCTCTCAAATGAAACAGTGATTCATAAAAAGATTTGTTGGTGTCAAGCTCATTATTTTTACTCCCCGTTCAGCTAGGAAACAAGTAGCTTCTCAACCAACACCCAAGTGAGGCAGATGAGGCTCTAACCAGACTCAACAGTTACCCAGAGGTGGTCTCTGTTTCTGTCCACGGGCCTGTATACAACTCCTAGGGCAGAGAAGGGAGAGGCTCTGATCATATCACCTCTGAACTAAAGTGGCTTCCCTCTGGCCACAGGATAATTTTAATCCATCCAGGATTGTTTGCAAAGCCTGGCATGCTTGGCACCCCTCTTATTATCATCAAACCCTGAGCCTCTATCCTCCACTCCAGTACATGCCACTCAGTGGCATTCCTTCGGCCTGAACCCATTTTTTTCTTCCATCTCCTACTTTTCCTTCAAATACTAGTGTAGGCTTTTCTGACCGATTCCTCAAGTTTGGATCAGCAACTGTTCAAGAATGAATGTGCTCAAGGGCAAAGTATAATGGGAAAAAATGAACATTACTTTCTGTTTTTCTTTTTTTATTTCAGCCTTTTATTGGGCAATCCTGTCATGTTGTTTGAAAACACAATAGCACAATCATAACCATCGCGAAGGTAGCCCCGACTAAACTCATAACCTTTGAGGTTTGGAAAAGAACCATGAAGTCATCTAGTTCAGTCCCTAATATTACAAATGAGAAAGTGATTAGAAGAGGAAGGCGGTGCTAATTGAAGGGGCTAAGAGGAAAGCATAATTGCGTGGTCTGGAGTAGTTCATCACGAGACATTATGAAAATGTTCAACTCAATGAATGGCAGCATTTGTAGGTAATGGCTGTATTAGTCAATGAAGTCTGTTATACTTCTGGAAATTATACATTAAATATTCTCAATTTAACAGCCAGAAATTGAAAAAGAAAAAAATAAAGTTTCATTGTCAGTTTGGACACACGTAAGAAGAAAAATTGGGAGAGCAAGAAAACGAAGTAATTATTTAAAAATCATCACCTAATCATTACATGGTGATCTGCAAAAAAGTGTTTCCTGACTCTAGTTTATCTGTTCCTTAGTAAAAGTTCTTCTATATCGTTTTTTAAAAATATTTATTTATTTCTGAGAGTGTGAGCGGGGGAGGGGGAGGGGGAGGGGGAGAGAGAGAGAGAGAGAGAGAGAGAGAGAGAGAGAGAGAGAATTCCAAGCAGACTGCACTCTCAGCACAGAACTGGACACGGGGCTTGATCTCACAACTGTGAGATCATGATCTGAGCTGACATCAAGAGTCGGACACTCAATGGACTGAGCCACCCAGGTGTCCCCTTCTACATCTTTTTAAATAAAACAGATATGTAACCTTTGGTACTGGAGTGGAAGGAGAAAAGAAGAATGTTAATCCCAATGTGACAATTCTAAATGAAGCTCCACACCTCATATACACAACCTATAGATTCTAAATCGACACACTATAGGGGTGCCTAGATGGCTCAGTCAGTTAAGCATCCGACTTTGGCCTAGGTCATGATCTTGTGGTTTGTGAGTTCCAGCGCCGTGACGGGCTCTGTGCTGACAGCTGGGAGCCTGGAGCCTGCTTCAGATTCTGTGTCTTCTTCTCTCTCTGCTCCTCCCCTGCTCATGCTCTGTCTCTCTGTCTCTCAAAAATATATAAATGTAAAAAAAAAAATTTTTAAGAAATAATTTGACACACTATACTTGGTATATTTTATTTTTAAGTAGGATCATCCTTCCTTCTCGTCAATATAATTAGTGACTTTAGATAAGTGTATATATTCAAAGATGTTAACTTTCAAACGTTGCATACACACACGCATACATTACGCACATACATTCCTCTGAATTTTCTTGACTATATGTTATTGAGTAAATCAAAATTGAAAAAAAAATGTTTAGTGAACTATGCTGACAAAAAGTACACATTTTAAATAATGGCTGCTTTAGCATAAATTTATTTATTGCAAATAATAATTGTTAACACATTTTTGAAGATTCAATATCAATACCATAAATAGTTAAAATACCAAGAAAAAAGATGACTAGAAACTAGAAAGTGTACTAAACTGTAACTCTGAAGTACACTAAAGAGAATTTGCACATGCAACCAATATTTACCATTTATTAATGTATACCTTTTATTAAGAGTTCTTTTTAAAGGGGACTTTTTAAAAGGTTTCTAAGCAATTATTTTAACATGAAAAACTAGAAGTGTAATTTGTTTAACACATATACCTAATGTATATATGCACATATGGTTAAATACAGTTTCCAGTTCACAATGATGATGGTATAATAGAAGAAGATAGGATTCAGTAGGAAGAGAGGGAAAGATTAGGGCCTGAGGTCCCTGGTTGGGGAAAAACACCTATTTTGTAACAATGTTGGGAGTATCTGACCACAGCAAACCCCCCCCCAGGCCTAAGGTTCTTCTTAAGAACATAACAGACCCCACCTACTTCCTCTCGGGTTTCTCTCAGGAATTTGACAAAAGACCAAAGTATGGCCATAGACCACCCCTCATACAATGGAAACGAGCCAATCAGCAATGGACAACCCAGCACCTAGAGCTATCAAGTCAATAAGGTAGAACCTGAGGAGGAACAAGGGGGAAGGAGGGAGTGGGTGCTGACCAGAACCTTCTACAACAGGGACTCTTGCCTATAGTCACAGGCATTCACTTTCTAATGTTCTCTCTCTATAAAGAGAGCTTTTCTACTCTTCTTCCTTTCTGATCTTACATTCTAAGGAATTTTGGCCTGCTGCTCATTTTGTGTTCACCTCTTCATTCTTCAAAGTGGCGAGACAACGAGTCCCGGGTATTGTGGTAAAAAATCCTTCAACAATGGGGTTATAATTTTCACTGACCATTGCACTTACCTCCACATCTTGGAATTGGTCCACTCCACATTACTTTTCCATCCATAAGAATACACGTAATTGTCTCTGTTCCCTGGGTTTTAATAAATCCTTCTTCACAAATAACTGAAATTGAACTTCCTAATTGAAAGTTGTCCCCAAACCGCCGTGCGTTGATTGGTATTCCAGGATCAGGACATTCATTATGCCCAAATGCTGGAGAAGAGGAAACAAACAAAAACACACAAACAAGCAGTATGAGAGGGACCCTTGTGTATGTGGAGTGAGAAAAACTGACTTTTGAAAAGATTATGTTTATTTCTAGATAAGCCTTTATTTTTTAAAAAAAGAAAAAAAAAATGAGAGCCTCTCCTTTGACCCTGTTTGCCTGTGATGTATATCCATGATGTAAATAGGTATGATTGTTTTAAAATATGAATTATAATCTAAGATTACATTTCAAAACAGAATTGTTTCTGCTTACTTCTGGAGATCACTGGGGTTTACGGTATGTAAAATTTTCTGTATAAACTGGTCAGAATTCCAATTATTGTGAATACAAAGCACATTGACCACATCTCACTGTAAACTTTCGTGATGTTACTCCTTGGAATGGAGAAATAGTCTTGTGAGGCTATAGTGAAATGTTCCAATCTGGTATGAAAGTCTTAAAATTTCTTTCTAATTTTCCATTTGTCATCTATTTTCTGCCATCTAGGAAAAGGGAAGGGAGCTAACTCTTATAATTACTATGTTGTAGCCACTCTTATAAGGATCTTTGGAAATGTCATTATGTCATTTAACATTTAGAACTTTAAAGAGTAATGTGAGATTCAGCAACAGATAAGTATTTGCCTCAGGTCAGAGAGATAGGATTGAAATATATCTCTTTGTACGGCTTCTAATTTTTTTCTCAACAACATATTGTATCTTGGGTTATTTGTTTCATGTCGGAAGAGAATGTGAGTTCTTTAAATTTTTTTTTTAATCTTTATTTATTTTTGAGAGAGAGAGAGAGAGACAGAGTGCAAGTGGGGGAGGAACAGAGAGAGGGAGACACAGAATCTGAAGCAGGCTCCAGGCTCTGAGCTGTCAGCACAGAGCCCAACACGGGGCTGGAACTCACAAACTGTGAGATCATGACCTGAGCTGACGTCCGATGCTTAACCTACTGAGCCACCCAGGCGCCCCAAGAGAATGTGAGTTCTTGCATTCAGGGCCACTTTATTTTATTTTGTGTCTCCCAGGATATATTTAGGCAAGTCTTAGCAAGTCAGCAGCAGTGTAGGGACAATATGCTTACATATTAATATGCTTGAATTTCTGAACATTATAGATTAAATGAGCCCTCCAAATTTCTCATTTCATTCATCTGTATGACTAAACATGCACCATAAATGTTTAAATTAGCACAATACAAATGGAAGAACATTTAAAACAGCAAAATCTAAATGTGTAAAAAATAGTTTGTGAGGTATTTACATTATTATATTCATGCTACATAAGTACATGCAGTTATTTCAAATTTTCTCATTAATCATTGCTTTGATATTGTTCATAAATTATATAATTTTGATTTACCATTCTCCTCATTTTTAAGTTAAATGGTATGGAAGAATATTAAGGTAAATTCTAAAATATAGACAATATATTTTTGTAGATGCATTTATTTCTAATTATTGGTTTTTGCTGTGATTCTAAAAAACCCAAAAACCATAAAAAGAGGTTAGAGTGGAAGAGAGCCAAAGCATAAGAGACTGTTAAAAACTGAGAACAAACTGAGGGTTGATGGAGGGTGGGAGGGAGGGGAGGGTAGGTGATGGGTATTGAGGAGGGTACCTTTTGGGATGAGCACTGGGTGTTGTATGGAAACCAATTTGACAATAAACTTCATATATTGAAAAATAAATAAATAAGTAAAATAGAAAAACTAAAAAAACAAAAAACAAAACAAAACAAAACAAAAAACCCGCAATTGATTAAGCCTCGTTGTTCCTATATATAATGCCTGATAAGTTTTTTTTCAGAAAAAAAATAACTTCAGTAGAAAACATTAAATATAATAATTTTCATATGATCAATTAAATTATTTACTAGAGACACAGAACAAGAAACAAGGAGGCATATTTCCATAATTCCCTGAAGGTATCATAAACATTAAAGTTAAAAATAATGTGCCTTGAAGACAAAATAAAAATTATAAATAGATAGATAAGCATGTGTGTGTGTGTGTATACACACACACACACACACACACACACACACACACACATATATATATACATATGAAATATTTTTAAAAGGACTTTCAGATAAAGCAACTCTTTTATACAGCAGTCTGTATGACACATGTCACAGCTAATTTAACTTTAATGATATACAATTACATGTTGACAATTTCACCACTAGTGACACTTGGAAAAGGCAATAACTGCTTTCTGTTACTAATTGCCAAAACTCAGCACTGATTGTCAGGGTTAGGGATGTGATTCTTTTTTTTTTTTTTTTGAATGTTTATTTATTTTTGAGAGAGAGACAGAGGAAAAGAGTGAAACAGGGAAGGGCAGAGAGAGAGGGAGACACAGAATCCAAAGCAGGCTCCAGGCTCTG
Source organism: Felis catus (assembly GCF_018350175.1). Classification (NCBI taxonomy): domain Eukaryota; kingdom Metazoa; phylum Chordata; class Mammalia; order Carnivora; family Felidae; genus Felis; species Felis catus. The sequence continues at coordinate 57,326,057 of NC_058385.1, forward strand.
AGCTGTCAGCACAGAGCCTGACGCGGCCTGAACTCATGAACAGTGAGATCATGACCTGAGCCAAAGTTGGAGGTTTAACCGACTGAGCCACCCAGGCACCCCTGGATGCAATTCTTTTTTATAGAACAGGAAACTAGATCCTATTGTCATATGTCACAAATATTAACAAATATTAACTCATCAAGTTGGTCAATATGTGCCAGAGTGTGGTACCTTCAAGGGAGGGGGAAGAAAAAAAAAAAAACAAGAAAAATCAGTAGTGTTCTATTCTTTAGGAAAACATTTGCAAACAGAAGCAAAGTATGTGAGTATATTAACCTACTATGATATATTCTCCTTCATGTGATTCATCTTTTTGCTATATTTTTGGCATTTTTTTTCCAAAAAAAATACAAAGAATGTGAGTGACAGACAATAGGTAAATAACCTCAAAGAAATATCAAAATATAGCAACATAGTAAACACAATTAAATAAGATGTTAAGGTAGTAGTTCAAAAGGCAAGTAAGCAATGACAGCTAATGTTTATTGAGCATTTACTATGCGTCATCTACTCCCTGCCAAATTATTTGTCTGCATCACCTAATTTATTCCTTATAGAAACCAAAGATGGTTTACTGATGAGGACACTGAGGCTCAATTTTAAACCTAAAAATGGGGCAAAGCCAACATGTGAAGTTGTGTAGTTTCACTGTAGAGAGGATGCTCTTAATCTCTAAGGTATTTCTTCCCCATGGTGGCAGGTCAGTGGTCTACTGCTCCTATGTTAATGATTTTCTCTTCTGTAATGTTTCTTGTGAATTTCAGCCTTGTGAATTTCATCTTTAGAATTGTAACTCTGTGTTGTCATTATTGGTTTAAGGTTCCCTATTGGTTTATGAATATTTTGAAAGAAAGATTTATTTCCCTTATATGTTTGCACACCAATAATGGAGCAAAGTATATGATACACTTTAGGTTTGATCTTATGCTTATAAGATTTAATAGAATAAACTAATATATTGGCTGACATCATAATATTTGAAACATATTTCCTTAATATCAGGCTTCTCACAAACCAAGAGAAATGACACAACAGGGAGTAAAATATGGTTGGAAATGAAGAATTATTCCTGGTACATTATATATATATATAGAGAGAGAGAGAGGGAGAACTTGTTCAAGTTTATATATATATATATACACACACACACACACACACACACACATACACACACACACACACACACACACACACACACACACAACATTGTTTAAGTTTCCTTGTCTATGGAACCAGAGAGCTGGTTTACATGATTCCTTTCTAGCTCTACTTGGTAGAAATACATTATATGGAAAAGATAAACTTACTGTTATAAGTGATGTTGAAGCCACGTCCTGACATTGAGTGGTCAGCTTGAAATTCCAATCGCAGTATATGACTATTACTAGTCAGATGGGAGGGCACCTCGGCCCCAGTAAAGGTTCCAAGAATCGGGGAGTCTGGAGAGTCACCATCTTTAACCGCAAGGAAGTCAAACTGAGATTCCAGATCAAAGTCATTAAAAGAAAGATGTATCCGACTCCCTGGATCAGAGATTATGGTCCAGATGCAGTTTAAATTATTTCCATACCCTTCTGGGTAATCAGGAGAAAGCACTGTTCCCATTGGTGCAGTAAAGTTAGACAGGCAAGGAACTGTTAAAATTATAAAATACAATAAATGTTCAAAAGTAATATTTCACCTTATTTTGCCACATTGTACAACTATGATAACCAATTAGTAGCTTGAAAAAAATAAGATTAAACAATGTAAATCATCTTATAAAACAGAGAAAAAAAGGTTACTATTTTCACATATTAGAAAAGGCAACTATTACTTTGGATAACCGTGTGCTTAAATATGCACAAAAATATCATAGGAGTAATAAAGGCAATTTATTTAGACATCTATCATATTTATGTTAGAATGCTGTTCAAGGTTTTTGTTTCTTTGCATACGAAAGAAGACTGGTGAGGCACCTGGGTAGCTCAGTCGGTTAAGCAAGGGACTCTGGATTGATTTCTGCTTCAGGTCATGATCTCACCCTGGGGGGATTGAGCCCCACGCAGCCTCTGTGCTGAGGTGCTGATTGTAGAGCCTTCTTGAGATTCTCTCCCTCTTCCTCTGCCTTGTCTTTCTCCTTCCCTCTCTCTCTCTCTTTCTCAATTAAAAAAAATGGTGAAATATATACAGATTTCCATACAAAGCAATAATGCTCATCAAATGATTGAAGACAAAAAATATTATGCGGATATTAACAGAACTGGGATGTTGTAGCACAGACAAAACGTGGACGAGGGTGGTGACTAGGTGAGTTTCAATCCTACCATTGCCATGGGAAGCTCTAAGAGTTTACAACACAGACAAGGAGACAAAGGAGACAAACTAACTTTTATAAACATCCACCACTAGTGGCTAATGCTGGAAAAACAACTAAACTCACACCTTTCTAAGATGAAGTCTCTCACTGCCCCTGCTCCATCCCTCTCCAGTTTTCTTTTAACTTTTCAAAACATCTAAGCTAAAGTATCACACAGAACATTTAGAAAGTTGAAAAAAGATAAAAAACAGAAAAGTAAATGGTCTTAGTGCATAGCGGAAATCATAAAGGAATGATGTATTGTCTTCGGGTGCTTTTTATTACATAATTTAAACAAAATCAAACTCATCTAATTTTGCACCAAATTTTATTTACAAAGAGTATGAACCTTAGGCCTGAAAATAGTTTGATAAATTTCTGTCTAGAAAAGTTGTATTAACTTTTACTGAAATATAACTCATACTGAAATATAATTAATACGTTAGAGAGTACAAAACCTCCACCAGCATAAAATATTATGACTATTTGACCTTTCTTAATTGATAGGGACAATGATATCTCATATTATGAATTTGCCCTTCTTTGCCTACTAGTAAATATGAAGATTCCTCCATTTTCTCTTTTTTGGGAATTATAGGCTCATGAAATCTGATATTTAAGACTATGAACTCTTAGTTTATAATATTCATTCAATATTACAATTCATATAGTATTCCTACATTATTCTCTTAATAATTTTAGCATAATTTGTTTTAATTTGAGTTAAAAATAATAATTTCTTTATATTGCATTTAAGTTCAGATCTTTTATTAACATTCAGAAATTAGACCAATATCTACCTATCTACAGAAATATAAAGACAAAAATATACCTATACCTACATATATGTATAAAATATGTAAAATAACAATAGGGATTATATATATGTGTGTGTGTATATATATATGTGTATATATGTGTGTATATATATGTATATAAATATATATATATATATAATCAGTTACTTATTATACATGTATAATTATTTATCATTTTAAATAAATACTTTCTAACCTAAGCTTGCCTCGTCTGTACGGGACCGATGTTAAAACCAGGTCTTGGAAACTGATAGCCACTGGGCTGGATCCAGACTGCAAATGTGTTTGATACAATTTTTTCTTATGCCTGTACAAAAATTTGAAGTCACATTTTAAAATCAATCTATTTCACGTTGAGGCTGAAAAATGTGGAGTTCTAGCTTCTTTGAAAAAGTGAACGCACTACAGTTGCCTACCACTTCCATAATGGGGACACATGTACCTAGTCCTGTGCCCTTTTCAAACTTTTACCTGCCTGCATCCAGGAATCTTCTGATTCTATAACCCTTGATCTAAATGTAGGCTCAGCAAACGTGTTCTGTAAAGGGACAGATAGTAAATCCTTTGGCTTTATAAGCCACATGGTCTATTTTGCAACTACTTAAGTCTGCCACTATAGCAGGAGTCAACTCTTAACTCTTCCTATAGCAAGGAAAGCAGCCATGTGCAACAGGTAAACCAAAGTACACAGTTACGTTCCAGTAAAACTTTGTTTCCAAACGAGGCTTCAGGCTAGATTTGTCACACAGTCCTTAGTTTGCTAGTCTCTGATCTAAATGATGCCCATTTGGGACAAGGGATGACCAAAATCTGTCATGCTGATCTCCTTTGTCAGATAAATAGGCCAATGCCAATATAATACTCTAAACCCTTAATTGTATTAGATGCAGTTGTTACTGTAATTTCCTTTGACTCAGTGTTATATTTCTGTGAGTACCATATTAATTTTACGGTAGTAACTTAATATTGTTAGATGTATCTTTATGTACTTTAGTACATAGGCACTTTTTCTTTTAAAAAAGTCTCATGTCTATTCTATTGTTGCCTGTTTTTTTACCTAGCTGTGTATCAGCACATTACATCAGTTCTCAAAGAAATTATGTTAGGATTTTTACTGAAATTTCAAGGCAACTTCTATATAATTCACATATTTAATATAATGCCCTCTCATTCTGTAACATGCATCTATCTCTTTTTTTTTCCATAAACTCTCCTTTTCTGAATAAGCTTGTAATTTTCTGTGAGTTATTTGGAATTATGTAAGAATTATTTCTACATATTTTATAATTTTATTTTTCTGACTAAATTAACTTTCAATTACATTTTCAAATTAGATATTGTTGGTATACAGGAAACTATTCATTATTACATATTTATCATATATCAAGTTTTAGGACTTTATTCTTTTTAAAAATAGTAAAAAATGTCTTCTCTAGAATTTCAAGAGTTTAATTTGTTTTAGTCAGCATTATTTTAAATATTTTATTGACTGTATTTTAGCATCTCTTAAATGACTTAAAATAGTTTTATTTTTTATTTTCTTTTAAATTTTTTAATGTTTATTTTTTAGAGAGAGAGAGAGAGAGCATGAGCAGGGGAGGAGCAGAGACAGAGGGAGACACAGAATTTAAAGCAAGCTCCTGGCTCTGAGCTATCAGCACAGAGCCAGACACAGGGCTCAAACCCATGAATCGTGAGATCATGACCCAAGCCGAAGTCGGATGCTTAACCAACTGAGCCACCCAGATGCCCCAAATAGTTTTATTTTTGGTGTGATACACTACATTACTAGATTCTCCATATTACACAAACATTGTCTCCAGGGAAGAATACCTAGAACTAAAGGTCTTTAAGTGAAATCTTTTGAAGAATTGCTAAGTTTTCCATAATGCTAACGAAATCCAATCAAATTCTCCTAATATATTGTCTTCTTTCACAGAAGGAACTTCGCAAGGTGATCTTGGTTAGGGATGAACACTGACATTAAAGGAGAGGGATCTATTGAGGAGGTCTATGCTCTCTTCCTCTCCTACATTCCCTAACGAGCAAGCAAAACATATTTTAATTAGGGAAATTTCTGGAACATTCAAAAAATACCCACTTTGCTAAAACATCAGATTAGGTATCATTGCAATATGTATCCAGACACTATACTGAGAGATAGTATTGCTTGCTTATTTTCTATTTTCTTTTTCTTTTCTTTCTTTTTACTTGTTTGTTTTGTTTTGTTTTTGTTTTTGAAGAGAGAGAGAGAGAGAGAGAGAGAGAGAGAGAGAGCGCTTGCATGAGTAGGGCAGAGGTGCAGAGGGGAAGAGAGAGAGAATCTTAAGTAGGCTCCACATTCAGTGCAGAGCCCAACACGGGGGTCAAGACCTGAGCCGAAATCCAGAGCCAGACACTCAACCAAATGAACTACCCAGGCACCCCTATTATTTTTAACTATGCAAAATATATATTAGATGACCTGTAGTCTCTTTAAAAGTTCCGTTACTTCTTTAAAAATGTTAAATAACTTCAGAATGCTACATAAGAAACATTTTTTTTTATTTTCATGAGTATTGGCTTTCTACGTTACCATTGAATAGTGAATAGTCAAAACCAAAAAGCAAAATTTTCCATATTGCACCCATATCTGGGAAGTTGCATTTGTTGGTATTTAACTGAAACTAAAAGTATATCAATAGATAATACAAATTATATTTTTGTTGTAGTTACATTGGAATGTTTTCATGTATTTAAACAAATACATTCTTTTAATCCAACCATACTGTATATCATAAACATTAATGGAGTTTTTTTCTGTGCAATATAAATAAACAGCACATAAGTATGCGTTAGTGTGAGCATCTACAAGTAAAAATAAGTTCATGCATTATACATAGAATATAAGCTTTAAATATTTTAAGTGTTTCTGATTGAAAATAAGCATATACTATCTTGTTAAAATAAATAAATGAATCTACTAGAATTAGCTCAGATGTATAATTTCCATAAGAGGTATCCTATCTATAAAGTATAAAGTGCCATCAATAAAATTCTATAAGAACAGATGTAATATATATTTTGCAATTACCAAGTGAACTATGTTAACTTTATTTAAATCTTTAATGAAATTTATAATTTGGCATAAGCACACTTGTTAAAGATAGTATCACAAAGTGCTACTCATTCAAAAATAATTACACGGTTCCAGCTCTTTGCAATTAATTACAAAAGCAATTATATGCAAGGACAGGGTAACATATGCTATCAGAAAGCAAAGCATTTGGTACTCACAGATACAGATGGGTATGTTTGCAGACCATTGGTTATTCTCTTGACAAACAATGGATTTCTCTCCAATTAATTCAAACCCAAACTGGCACTCGAACCTTAAAACATCACGATTAGAAAATCCATCTCCTTCTCTAATTCCATATAAGGGTGTACCAGGATCACCACAACTTTCTTTTTCAATTTCTGCAAAAATAGAAGATTAAAGTTTTAGGCATATGATATCCGCATAACCAGTTTAGTAGATGTACACTCTCTATATCTGAGATATTTCAGGAAAAAAAAGATTAATACATTTTCCAAATTTAATTTTTTTCTTTTGCTACTCTTCTTTTAAATTTTTTAAATGTTTATTACTTTTGAGAATGAGAGAGAGAGAGAGAGAGAGAGTGCACAAGCAGGGGAAGGGCAGAGAGAGAGGGGGAGACACAGAATCTGAAGCAAGCTTAGGCTCTGAGATGCCAGCACAGAGACTGATGTGAGGTTTGAACCCACAGACCATGAGATCATGACCGGATCCAAAGTCAGACACAATCAACTGAGCCTCCCAGGTGCCCCTCTTTTGCTATTCCTGTGAACACAATTTGATGACATGACCTTTAGGGAACAATTAACGTAGTTCTCTCATTTTGTAGATGGGAAAACTGAGGTCATCAGAGCACAGGCCAGTGTTTGTGCCCAACAGCACAATTATGACAAGATTTAAATTTTTGTCTGCACTACATATATGCACACACATATATACACATGTATGTATTTCCCCCAAATACTGAAAATATTTCTTATCTGTACATGATGCAGTGAATCCTTACATCATGACCAGGATGTGAGGTAATGTCTGCCTCAGTGCTCCTACAGCTCTCAGTGAATGCCTTTCCCCTAGGAGCAGCCATTTTCCCTGACACTTGTTGGTTTAATTATTTCCCCTACTAGACCCCCCGAAAAAAACTCCTTAGGACAGGTATCAATTTTGTATTCCAAATTACCCAGATACGTTCCTCCAGAAATGTTTTTTATATGCATGAAAATGAAGAAGGTTGGTTAAAATTCTCTTGAAAGCACATGAAAGCACTCTCTTAACTTGTATTCAAAGAGGCTCCAAATGTCTGGGGTCTTCACGTGAAGCTATGAATGTCAGTGGTAAATTACTGTGATGGTTGTTTAGGTTTTTAACTCACATGAAATCACATTAATACAGTTCTCAAAACTACAGCAAAAAAATTAAAATTACACTTAAAAGGTAAAAGTTGGAGATAAAGTTATGGCCTCTATTCTGATATTCCACCAAGCATACATTGTTGGTTCTGCAATTTACCAGCACCAATTTAGTGTGTATCTTTCCGATTCTTTCCCCATGTATGTATGTTATAATTATACATAGAAACACATAATATGGAATATTATAAACATCTATATTTATATGAATATAAAAATCTTACCTACAACTCTATAGTATTGTTTACGTATATATGATACTTTATGTGGTAGTATGCTGTCAAAGGTATTCTATAACTTGCTCTTACTTTAACCAAACAATAATTTTGGATTAACTTTTGAACACCCTTATATTTTTAGCAGAAACCACATATGGGTACAATGATTCCTTTAATACACTGGATTTGATATTTTCTTTTTACTTATGCCGTAGTGACTTTAGTCTAGATTTTTGTATAATTCTATCCCTATCCAGGTGTAATATCAGAGAAAGAGGTTTGTAATTTTGCAACTTTCACTGGTCTTTAGGCTAGTTTGTGGAACAGGAAAAGTTAGATCCCTGGGTGTTAGAATGTGTTAAGAGAAAATGTTGGCTGAGTGTGGGCTAATTTTGAAGTAGGTATCTATCAGTTTAATCTCTCCAAAAATTTTTTTTCTACTCAAAGCATTTTTGGGGGGGTGGCAGAGGAAGGGGCAATATTGGCAACTTACATATTTTAGAAAAATGACATTTTCCAGGATTTGGAAAATGTTAAGTGGGAGTAAACAGGCTTAAGTGCTAGGTTATGGTGGGATGACATTGTCAACAGGCTCACAAAATTGCATTTCTCTCATGCCTTGAAATTGAAATTGTTTCTGTTATCGAAAAAATGGATTCTTCTTCATCTGAAAATGTCTTTATTTTGCCCTCACTATTGAATGATAGTTGATAAGCCACAGATTTTAATTCAAAGTTATGTTCCATCACCATTTTGAAGGTGTTTTTCCCTGGCCTTGTATCCATCCAGTAATTCTGATGAGAAATATGATACCAAAGGGATTCTAATTTTCTTATAATTAATCTGTCCTATGCATCATTCTTCTCCCTTACCATAAATAGTGGCATTCCTTTTTAGACTTGCTGGGGGTTTTATTTTGTTTTATTTTATTTTATTTTTTTTATTTTATTTTATTTATTTTATTTTATCTTATCTATTATTTTATTTTATTTTGTTTTATTTTTAGTTTAAAGAGAGAGAGAGAACATGGGTGGGGGAGAGGGGCAGAAGGAGAAAGAGAGAGAATCTCAAGCAGGTTCCATGCTCAGTGTGGAGCCTGATGCAGGGCTCAATCTCACAACCCTGGAATCATGACCTGAGCTGAAATCAAGAATCGTATGCTCAAATCAACTGAGCCATCCAATCAACCCTAGACTTGCTGTTTTTAATGTCACTATCATTTACCTAGGTATTGGTTTATATTTTTTTTTTACACTTGGCGCTTGATAGATTTTATCTGTCAAATAACTTGCAAGGTTTTTTTTAAGTTTTAAGAAATTTTTAGCAGTCTTTCCTTTAAAATATTGTTTCTTATATACTCTCATCTCTCTAAAACTCATTTACATTGAATATTGGAATTTGAGGTCTAGCCTTCCTGTTGCTCAATCTTTCAAATTCTCATTTTTCAAATTCTCTATTCTGCATTGTTGAAGAAATATATATGTAAATATATATGTATATATTGATTACATATAATTAGTAAGTTATATACAATTTACTAATTACATATATTCCAACTTATATATACATATATATGCATATATATATATATATGTTTATCTAATTCCATGTTTATCTAACCTCAATTCAACCTATAGACTGAAAAATTATGTTGTCATTTCTTGAATATTTAATGATTATTACTTTTTATTGTTTCATAAACTTCTATTATTTGTTCATGAATACAGTTTCTGCCTTTATTTTTGTGAGGATATCTATATAATGATTTACAATGTTTCCTTGGGTATAAGTAGAAGCGTATGAAGAGAGCAGCAGAGAAAATGTTCTTCTAAAGCAGCATGTTGGAAGATAATGTGGTAAATCAGACTGGTTGTCAAGCCTGTGATGAAGGGGCAGGAGGAAGTACTTGAGAACAAGATTGTTGGCTTTGAGCATCTGTCAAATAAACATTCGTATTTGCTTGCTTCTCTGTAACACTGCAGGTCCTAAAATCCCCATCGTCACCTTCAACACCTGCCACCTTCAAGCTTATTTCTTCTAATGTCAGAATCACCTTGTATTTCTAGGTATTAACTTTTCCATTAATCTGTGCTACAGTCCACTCTTGTGGTCTTCATTTTGAGTTAGAACACTCTTTTTTTGAAAAGATTGTTTATTTATTTTGGGAGATGGAGAGAGCATGAGTGAAGGAGAGGCAGAGAGAGAGGGAGAGAGAGAGAATCCAGAGCAGTCTCCATGCTCAGCATGGAGTTCCCATGTGGGGCTTGATCTCATGACTATGAGATCATGACCTAAGCCAATATCAAGAGTCTGATGCTTAACCAGCTGAACCACGCAGGCACCCTGGGTGCTTCCTGCACTGGACTCTCTTCCATATCTGGGCATTTGGCTCCATAGCTGAAAAATTTTCCTCTGTGGTAATCACTGTGGTTTCTCAGCATTGTTAGGGGACCCCTCCCTGGAGGCTTCTAGCCCCAGTGCCCAGTAGCCTCTTATGCATAAACTGCATAAAATGCAGTCTCCCATGATGGCAGTGGTTTATGAGATTCTCAGCTTACCTCTGTATTTCACATATGTATATTTACAAGTTTATTTATATATATTTTTCTTAGGAATCTTCTACAGCCTCATGGCAACTGAGATTTCCTCTTCCCATTTTTAAGCATCAATGAATTTTTAAAATATATTTTCTAACACCTTTGGTTTAGGACTGAGAGTAAGTGCTTACTCTACTATTTTGAAACCATATGTTTCTTTCTTTGCTCCTTGATTTTTAAAAGTCAAACATACACTTTCAAACAAAGATGTAATTTCAAAGCTGCAGTACTCTCAGACTGAAAAACAACATGCAGTAAGTATAATAAATAGATACCTATCATGCATCACTGCCTTTGAAATTTTTTTTTACCTGAGGTGAAACTAATATCTGAACAAATAATCAATATGCAACAGATGGTTGTCACAGTAGAAATAGTCCCAAAGGAAAATTAATAATAATGACTATCATTTTTTGAGTATCGAGACTATACTGGCACAATGAAAACCTTTATTTAAAAGATTAATTATGTAATTTAATCCCCATAACAACCCCATGAAGAAATCATTGTCATCTCCATTTACAGATGAGAAAGCTGAGGGTCAGAAAAGGTGACTAAAGCTCTAGACTGAATATTTGTGGCCCCCTCATCCCAATTCATATGCTGAAACCTAATCCCCAGTGTGATGGCATTTGAAGGTAGAGTTTTTAGGAGTTTTAGAGTTTTAGGTCATGAAGGTAGGACCCTGATTAATGCGATTAGTGCCCTTATGAAAGAAGCCTTATAAAGCTCCTTTGCCTCTTCTGCCATGTGAGGACACAGGGAGAAGACGGCCCTCTAGGAACTAGAGGACTCTCATCAGGCACCGAATCTGCCAGTACCTTGATCTTGGATTTTCTAGTCTCCAGACTAGATAGATAGTTGTTGTTATAAGCCACTGAGTCTATGATATTTTTGTTTCAACAGCCCAAACAAAGACTATAACTTGGACAATTTCACAAAGCTTGTGTATTGCAGAGTTCAGGTATATAGCAGTCTTAATCACGAAACCATATCAGAGGAATTTTTATTCTTTACCCACTTAGAAACACATATTTTGTTTCTAATGTGTACCAAAATAATACTAAGCATAAGGAATATAAAGACAAATAAGATGTTTCCCTTTTGTTCTTAAATGAGGGCACAAAGGAGGTATAGCTAAGTCCCCTTGGAGCTGGAGACTGGCAAACAGGTAAAGGCTTCATTGAAGCTTGAGCCTTCGTAGGGTTACTTCACTGAATGAAATGGAGAAGAGCAAGGAAGGAAAGGTGGAAGAAAAGCACTATCAGAAAAGATACGTAGTCTTTTTTCTTCTTTTTCCTTCTGTAGGTGGTGACTTGGTTGGGGTTAAGAAGATGAGTCCATTGGGGATACTTTAAAAGAATACCATAGACTGGGTGGTTTATAAACAACAGAAATCTGTTTCTCTCAGCTTTAAGGGTTGGGAAGTTTAAGATCAAATGCCAGCAGATTTGGTGTCTGGAGACAGCCTATTTCCTGGTTAATAGGCAGCCTTCTTTTTGCTGTGATGGGGTCCAGGGTAGGCCATACCAGAGTGGCCACTTTGATGTGTGGATTGTTTTCAGCTGAAGACAATCAGGACCCAAGGGACCCAGGAGGAGCTTTTGCCTCCCTCTCAACTGCCTGAAAGCATTCAGATAGAGATCCTGGCCTGAAAGACAGCTATCACCGAAAATAACAAAGAGTATGAGGTGTGTATGATAAGCTGGAAGGAACCCATCAAGACCTGTTGATTTAGATTCCTCTCCATGTTCCATTGTCTCTGCAGGGCAGGGCAAACATTTGTTTAAAAACATAAGTTCTCCCCTTCTTCCTGTAAATTGTCTTCCTCCTCTTTGAAATCCCAGACCCCTATCTCCTTCTCCCTAGCTCAGTATGGTATATAAACCTCAATTGTTTGACTCTCAAGGAGCTGAATATCATTGGGGTTCATGTAAATATGAAATCAACATCTGTTTTTCTCCTGTTAGTCTGTCTTATGTCAACTTAATTAGAACCTAGAAGGGAAAACTTTCTTCTCCTATAGTTGTGTCCTCAGGTGGTGGAAGAGGTGAGGGAGTTCTTTGGGGGCACTAATCCCCATTCATTGGGATTCCACTCTGGTGACCTAATCACCTCCCAAAGGCCCCACCTCCAAATCCATCACATTGGGCATTGGATTTCAACATATAAATTACAGGGGAATACAAATATTCAGCCAATAGCAGAGGCAGTGATGGTGGCACTAAGGGTTGAGGAGGTGGTGAGGTCAAGTAGGTGATAAGGTGGTTGGGGGCCAAACAACAAGAAACAAGACCAAGCAGACAGGCAGGAATGTTGGAAGATTAAGTATATATAAGGGGATTGTGAAAAGCATAAATTTGACAATAAGGGTAACCAGACTTCTCATTATCAACAAGAAGATGTAGAAAAAGGAAAGGTTTCAAAGAACCCTGAGGGAAAACAAAACTGGGGAATGGGTGTGCACTTGTGTTTAAAATGTAGATAAACACAGATTGGATAGACATAGATTAAATGTATTTACATATATACATATATATGTCAAACGTAACGGCATACACATATATACATATATATGTGTATGTGTGTGTGTGTTCATGTGTGTGTATATGCACACATATTTTAGAGTTCCATTCACTATGAGTACAAAGAGCAATAAATCTCTATGGCAAAAGGCACATTAAGTGCCCAGATCTTGGTTTCTAAATGTCATTATTTACTAAAAGGTACCAGGAAGGCTAATTCCAGGGTTGGACAAGGAAAAGAACAATATAACTCTAGAACACCCTGATGAGTCAAAAAAAAATTGCTTAAAGAACAGTGGAGACATATCAAAAGCACATAAAGACCAGCTTAAGGGGGTCCCACTGGCCATTCTGGGACAGTTTCACCATCAAAACAACACCAATAATGATAGATTACAACTGATTGAATGCAATTTAAATGCATAAATCTGTACTGATATAAACATGAGTGAGGAAAGAAAACTGCGTGTAGAATGACAGTTCAAAAAAATGTAGAATTAATAAAAATAAAACATCAACATTTTGTAGGCATCATAGCGATTTTGGGTTCTGGGTGAATTTTTGATAAAAAACAAAATAATAGTGTAGTCTTGGATTACCTGTCTGTAAAACAAGTATCAATCACAAAGCTGAAAATGGTGATGTTACCATGGAAAAACCCAGAAAGCACTAATTTTGCTGGGTGATCAAGGATCACATAACCAGTGTGGGATATACTGACATTGTTTGCCCCTGATGTGATGCAGTAAGACACTGAGAATAATTTCTGTCGTATTCCTGTCAAAAATGCTTAGCCTAAGTCTGGATAGGAGGAAAGACTGTATGGACTCAGACGGAGGGACATATTGCAAAGAGACATGACGAATTACTGCAATCACTTTGTGAGTTGAATCCTGGACAAGGTAGGCAAAAGAGACATTTTATTTTTAGTGTCTATTTATATTTCAAAGAGAGAAAGAGACTGTGCAAATGGGGGAGGGGAAGAGACAGAGGCAGACACAGAATCTGAAGCAGGCTCTAGGATCTGAGCTGTCAGCACAGAGCCTGACGTGGGGCTCAAACTCATCAGCTGTGAGATCATGACCTGAGCTGAAGGTAGACTCCCAACACACTGAGCCACCCAGGCACCATTAGAGACATTTTTGAATAGTGAAATTTGAATGGGGTTGTGAATTATTTGATAATGTTGTATCAATGCTGATTTTCTAATCTGGATGGTTATGTTGTGGTTATGTGAGAGAGAATCTCTATTTTGGTGAAACTCAAAATCTGCAAATTATTTTTGCTCCTCCTACCCAAAGGTAGAATCAAATTCTCCTCTCTTTGAGTGTTGGGCAGCATTAGTGATAGCTTCTACAAATGGAATATGGCAAAAGAGACATGACCACTTCTCTTAGCTTCTTTTCTAACACTACCAGTTGTCTCAAGCCTCTACAGGTTTGGGGCAGGGAGAAACAATCAGCACATTCTACTTTAGCTTGTCCATTGCAGCAAAAACTATAGACACTCCAGTGCCCATATTTGACCCAACAGGATTGCCAGAAGCTTGATCTTCCCCAAACTCCCATAAGGGGTTTTCATGCCACCTGGGACTGTGGAGAACTTAATGCCTGAGGGATGAATTTTGACCACCAAGGGGCAGGAAATGGGAAGGAGACCAGTGGATTAATTGCTTACCTCCCTCTTCACAAAATGGTGGCTTCAAAACACAAATGACCCACATAACCAAAGACATAGATGTATTTCTTGTGAGGTTGTGGCCGACTCAGAAACACTCAGTAACATATCACATCATTCTTGATTCTTCCATTTCCCTGCTATAGCCCTTTTCCCCCTTATCTTTGTTGTTTTGGAATTGCACTCCTTCTCTCCTCCCATAAAGTATTTAGTTTATAAGCTATGCCTCAGCATCTGTTTTCTAGGGAATCAAAGCTAGGACAAGTGACTTATCACTGGCAAACAATTAATGGTAAGGGGCTGGGCTATCTAATGGTTGTGTAAACACAGATGTGATTTCCAGGAAGATAGGATATTAGCTCTCATTATTGAGTGACCATTATTTGATAGGAGATTTGCTAAATACTGTAACTGTTTTAAATCATGTATTTCTTACTGCAACACTGAGAAGTACTGCAGTATTATTCCAGCTTAATAGATGAAAAAAAATGAGGTTCTGAGAAGCTGACCAACCTCATCTACACAGAAACAGCTAAAATGAGATTCTATTAAACATTTCTATGACTCCAATAATCACAATCTTTCCCACTGTTCCATGCTGCTTGAGAGAAAAGGATGGAGAGAAAAATGTGAGCCAGTACTGAAATAATTAAGGAAAAAGAGATGAATTAACTTGATTCCAATACTGGAAGGAAAAAGACAGCAACATTAATTTTAAAAGAGGTTGTTATCTCAAATGCGTCAACACACTAATCCCACCTGCGTGTGGTACCAGGGTGATTTTAAAACTACTCAACTTGTCTTCAAATCCTTTCCATGGAAGGCCCTCACAATCTAAATCTTTCCTGGCTTCCCAGTCCTGTCTTCCATTATTTTCCTAGAAGCTACCTAAGTGTCAGGCATGTTAAGACACCTGCTGTTCCTTTCCACATCCACATGACTTTAGGTATGCCATCTTCTCTGCCTGGAAATAAGACATTCTCCTAATACGCAAAACCTTCAGAAATTGCTGTGCATTTCTCAATGTCAGACTATACTTCTTCCCTAAAGACTACCCTGCAATTAGTTGTTCCCATTTTTCCTCTTCTCTAGGCCTTGGGACATACTTATATATTGGCCCATATATTTTACTGTAATAATTTGTTTACTTATCTGTCACCTCCCATGAGCTTTTATTCATCTTTGCATTTCAAGAGACTACACACGTGAGAGTAAGAAAAATTTATATATCATTTATGCGTCAGGCAAAGTTCCAAGCACTTGTTACATTTAATCCTGACACAGCCCTATGAGGACTCAAAGAGGTAAGTAATTTGCCTAAAGTCACACATATTTTAAGTGATAGAGCTGGGGTTTGAACCCAGTTGGTGCAATTACAGAATATGCATTCTTCAGCCCTATGTCCTCTCTCAGCCTAATTTTCAAGAAAGAGTTGTGGAATATGTAAAGAAGGAAGAAAGGCAATACAAAGCATACCAAATCATGTAGTTCTAGTAGTAAACAATATAAGCAATTGTAAATCCCTATAGTTACAGAAAACTACGTATATAGGAAATTATGGAATGGCATGTTCCATTTATGTCTTTTGAATGATTTAAATTGTATAGTTGTCTTATAATTGTAGAATATGAGTGCTGAATATATACCGATTACCTCTCAAGAACCATTCTCCATTCTTTTTGTCCTGCTTTTTACTCTGAGGGGCAGGAGTAAAGGCTAACTCACATGGGCCTTTAATAGATACTCTTATGCTACTCAACTTTCTCTGTGTGCAACAAATGGTCAGGGAACTGACCAATTAGGTGGTACTGGAAGGAGATGGGATGAAGAGGTTAGGAAGAAAATGTAATAGGACATTTTTCTCCCAAATCCTCTGCCTGATTACCATGGGATGGCTGCGACCTTTGACAGAAAGCCAAGATTATGTCAGGGTGCCCTCTCCATATAGCTGTCCTTTGAGAGCTGTGGTTATCATTCCTGAAGGTGATCATGGCTCCCTATTGTCACTAGCCAGGGATACTATATAACCTCTTATTAGTTTCCTTAAGCTCTACCTACATATACTAAATGTGAAGGTGCTATGTGTTTCCTGCAGTATTTCTGACTGATAGAGTATAGTTTACAATATTTTGTTTCCTAGAATATAAAAAAATGGAGTTGGGATCTCTTTAACAAATGCTGCCTCCATTGAGAGTCAGCTCAATACTGTGCATTGTTCACAACTCAAATTGGAAGGAAAAAATTGAGCATCCATTTGCAGAGTCAGAGATTGGCATCCAGGGAGGAGCACCAGGTTCTGCTCTTTCTCTTCCTGTTGTGGAGGCAAAGAAATCAGAGGCTGGGGGAGAGGTGCCCAAATAAATGAAGATAGGAGG
Source organism: Felis catus (assembly GCF_018350175.1). Classification (NCBI taxonomy): domain Eukaryota; kingdom Metazoa; phylum Chordata; class Mammalia; order Carnivora; family Felidae; genus Felis; species Felis catus. The sequence goes on from NC_058385.1 coordinate 57,343,135, forward strand.
TCAGAGGAAATACAATCAGAGCACTATGGAAGCCTCTCTGGCAGTGAGTTGAGAACAAAATTGGAAATGGTTTAAATGGCAGCGGCCGGAATTTGTAGAACAGGACTCTTTCAACACCTTTTCTTCAGTGACCAACTAACTTTGATCCTTGATGCCTAAAGTAATAAACTCTAATTTTAAATTCAATCAGATTTCCAGCCAAAGACTAACATCTGGCCTCAAAGTGACACAGAAATTCTCATTGATCAATCTCTGAGTTGACAACAGTTGACACTGTAATTCAAATACTTCACAGAGAAACTGCGTAGGTTAAAAGAAAGTGATGTGTTAAACTTGCAGTTTTGCTGATTCTTAATGTTAAGAAGCCTCTTGGGAATCTCATTACCTTAGCAACGGGCTTACAAAGGTTGTGAAATATAGAATCATGCAGCTAGAAAAGACCTTGCGAGTTAAATTCGGTCTCACCTTCAAGCATCTCAGACAAATGAGACTGTAGTCAACAGTTAAGAGATTGTGAGAATAAAACCTACAACTTCCCAGGCAAAGTAATAAAGGATGTATTTGCAATAATAAAGGTGGATTTTACAGTCATGATGAAAACACTGGCATTTAAAAAAAAATTAGATTGGATAAAACCATTTAATAAAGAAATATGCAAGATTCAGAATGCTGGTAAATATACCCTGAGACAAAGTTTACGTTTTCCAACAGAGCTGGTACAAAAGAACATCTGTAGCCAGCAGTCAAATCACACACTCTTGATATATAGCAAATAGAGGAACTAAAAACAAAACAAAACAAAACAAGAACAGAACAAAAAAATAAAAACAAAAACTCAATTCTTAATCATACATCACCTTAAAAAGTTAGTGAATACTTTAATATGTTTAATAGAATTAAGAGCTCGTTATCAGTGATAAAAACAATGTGCTTTTTTTTGCTTCTACATATGATGTTATTTGACATATCGCTAATGTAGACTGGTTTTTATGGTTATATTGATATATTTATAGAGAAACCATTTATATTGTGTCATCTCAGTGCCCAGGTTTCTAATTGAGAGGATATTCGAGGAACTTCAGTTAATATATGTGTATGTAACCAGAGAGTTTGCTAGACTTCATAGGTGCCATGGTCCGAATGTGTCTCCTCAAAATTCAAAGATGATAGTATTAGAAGGTGGACCTTTGGAGGGTGATGAGGTCATGAGGGCTGAGACCTCATGAGTGAGATTAGTACTCTTATAAAAGAAACTCCAGAGAGATCCCTTGTTTCTTCTACCATGTGAGGACACAGAGAGAAGGTGCCAGCAGTAAACCAGGAAGAAAACTGAGCAAAAGGTCACCATGCTAAAACAAACAAACAAACAAACAAACAAACAAAAACAAAGTCCCCACACTAGTACCTTGGTCTTGGACTTCTAGTTTTTAGAACTGTGAGAAATAAATTTCTCTTGTTTATAAGCTACCCAGTCTGTGGTGTCTTGTTGTAGCAGCCCAAATGGATGAAGACAACAAGCATGAAATCTATGAACTTGGATTATGTAGCATTTTCCTCTAACCCAGTGACATATAAGGCTTTCTTCTGACTATGGGTTTCCTGCGGTTTTATGAAAGACATTACATTACTCAAGGGACTGAGGTTATTTTTAGAGACAAGACTAAGTATCCTCTAATTTAATTAAAAAGAAATAATGTACAGGGGCGCCTGGGTGGCGCAGTCGGTTAAGCGTCTGACTTCAGCCAGGTCACGATCTCGCAGTCCGTGAGTTCGAGCCCCGCGTCGGGCTCTGGGCTGATGGCTCAGAGCCTGGAGCCTGTTTCCGATTCTGTGTCTCCCTCTCTCTCTGCCCCTCCCCCGTTCATGCTCTGTTTCTCTCTGTCCCAAAAATAAAAAAAATAAAACGTTGAAAAAAAAATTTAAAAAGAAATAATGTACAAAAGTAGGTCTTTAAGTATTAACATATTTCTTGAAATGTCATAGCAGTTCAAAATATACTACAATGTAATGACTCCGAAATTGAGTACCAACGTTAACTGAATAGTTTCTTAGTCTATAAGTTTTATTGTCCATAGCATTCTAATAGTTAAAGGTGAGAATCAGTTACGTGCGTGCGCGCGCGCACACACACACACACACACACACACACACACACACACACACCCTGATGATGATATAGTCTCTTAGTTCAGAAAATCTAAAGGCTAGTCTTACCAACTTCAAAGTGTAGCAAATTCATTTCAGTTCAGTATTTACTAAGCATACACTGTGTACCAAGAACTGTGCTAGGAACTATGGCCACAAAAATGTGTGTATCATAATCCTGACCCTCTTTAAGAGCTGTCATAGATGTATTCAGCATATATATATATATATATATATTTTTTTTTTTTTTTCAATGAAACCAATATGTTTTTATTGTGCCAGACACCAGCTAAACATGCAGGTTCTTGAGATAAAAGTCTAAATTTAGCAACACTTCTCAAAATGTAAATGTTTTAAAACTCCGAGATGATTTGAGAAGATAAGTGCATTCCCTATGTATTCTGCCTTAAGTGCTATCCTAAAGGTGAAAACTTAAAGTGACAAGTGATTGCTCTTCCCTGACTTGCCCTGAGGTAGTATTCTTAAACTTGACCCATTCTTCATATTCTTAATTTCCTCTAAAGGACCTCCTTAGCATCTGCCTTTAGTCTGGGACTAGGTACAGTGTCTGTGATAAAAGGAAAATGGGGTAAGTTGATTGAGATTAGAAAACCCAGGGACATGCTCAAGGTCATCCGTACTGTAAAAATTTCAAATCAGTTGATGTTATCAACCAGGAAACAGTGACCTTCTCATTCATATTTCATTCATTTATTCATCTGTGCATTCAATTGTCCATTCGTATGTTCATTCAAAAAGTGTGTCTTGAAATTGTACTTTTTTCTAAACGTCTGGAATGTAGAGATGAATAAAACTTAATCTATTACTGCCTACCTGGAAAAGACAAGTATGCCGATACATAAAAGTGTGACCGATAATGTATTTTTACAATAAGATACATGGAAGGCATGGGAGGAAAATGAACAGTTATGCTTAGAAGTAGAAACATTCTAAAAACTAAACCATGAGGGGCACCTGGCTGGCTCAGTCATTAGAACATACAACTCTTGGTCTCGGGGTTCTGAGTTGGAGCCCCATGTTGGGTGCAAAGATTACTTAAAAATAAAATATTTAAAACAAACAAACAAATTAAAAACAAACATGAACTAAGTTTGATGGTTTGCAAGGATGTGTGTGGCTGGGGGAGGTATAACAGGGTGTGTGGTGGTTTGTGACATTTCAGGTAGGGGGAATAGTTTGACCAGAGGGTAATAGTGTGAAACAACACATTTGGAAAAATTCAAGTTGCTTGGTATGACTGAAATTAAAGTATAAGGAGGGTGAGATAAGACATGAGTCTGGGAGATGTGGGATAGCCTGTGTACAATAAGAAGGGTCTCTGACTTTATTCTAAGCACAGCGAAGCCATTGATAAAGTATTCCCATGATGCACACCCAACAAATACTTCACACACAGCAGTCATGCTAATCTCCCATGAAATAAGCTAAACATGATATAGAGTCAATTAAAGAGAACTGACCCTACTCCCTCAGGAAATTATTCTAATAATGGAATACTTAAATGAAAGTATAAGGAAGCATTCCTTTTTATAAGGACTCAACATAGCATTCATTGTTCACTTCAACCTCACTTAACCTGTCTATTCTTTAAATATTTTCCTTTAAAGTACCTTGAATGAAAGAACAAAGTGAAATATAGATTTTTGTCTAAATCTCTGTAGCTACCTGTTTAAAAGAGTTTGCAAGCAGGGATCGATCAATATTTTTTGAACTGTAATAGCAATCAAAGTAAATGGATTTTTCTTTTGAAAGAACCGTAACTGCTAGCAGCTTAGCAGCAGCCATCAAAAACTTCTAAACATTATTCCTCTTACTATATGTACTGGATGGTGAAAGGACTTATAATTATCGGAGTTATATTTATAAAGCAAGTAGGAAGAATCAGCCACCCTTGTTGTTACAAAAGAAAAAAGACATTGAGACAATCCAGAGTGCAACAAATGAGAGGACTAGGTCTTTTGTTTTAAAAATAATGTTTTCTCCTAATTACTACTATTTCCACTCACCCAGAAGGGACCATTACCCTTTTATAAAAACCATTTTAGTGCTTTTCTTTATTAGGAGAAGGCAAGGTGGAGAGTCTCTGGAATGCTGTCAATATTTTCTTTCATGTTCAAGGTGTTCATTTTGTCATAGTTGTGCATTATACATTCACGTTATGTGCCCTCTTGCAAGTTTCTATACATTATTTTTTAAGTTTTTTTTAAGTAAGCAGGAACCTGATAAGAGTACCTATAATAAAACTTTTTCTTTCCTTACAAAAAGAGATGGACATTGCATGTTGCATCCATTCCTGACCTTTTTCTCCCTTAAATACAGGAGTGATAGCTCAAACTACTACCGCCATATTGCAACCATCAAGGAAAGGCCAAGAGATTTGCAAAGAAATTATCCCCGACTTGTTGAGCTGCAATTGCCTGCCTCTGAACTTCTTGTTATGTGATAAAAATAGACCATCATTTTTTTTTAAGAAGAAAAAGGTTGGAAACAGGGTAGTGTGATAGAATGTAGTTGCCTTTGATAATATGTCTAAATTTCTAAATATGTCAGTTTTTTTTTCACAAGAGTAAATCAAGGGTAATAATAAATGATTTATATGGTCATTATAAGGATTAAAGTATAAGAATAAGAAATGTAAGTAAAACACATAGCATAGTCTCAAATAGATTATAGGTATAAGAAAACATTAATTTTTTATTACCAAAAACATTTATATTGAAGACAGGGCCTTATAATGTCTTGCATGCTTCTGAGTTTTTGTTTAATATACTTTTGCTTTAAACTTTATTTTGTTTTGGTTTTGGTATCCTTCATGTTGGTGACTGGCTGTTTGTGTGTGTGTCTGTGTGATGGAGATACATTTTATGTCATATACTTCATATCAAGGATGTAGGCTATGAGCCTTATTTTGTGCTGTATTGTGATAGAGAAAAAGTCAAACATTAAAAATAAATGCACCCCAAAAAGATAATAATGTTGATACAGTATTAACACTTCACGGAATTAAGTTCTGAAACTAGCCACACAACCTTTTTCAATCCAAGAAAAAGGAATCAAGCTCCCATATGTGCTGAGCTAGTCAGTTGGAGAATTCTTAATGATGTGGACAGGGCATTTGCTCAAGGAAATAAACAGAACATTGAATCAGGTATTTTGGAGCACTGGTGATAAATATGGAAACAACAAATAAATACAATATTACTGGAGCTGGTTTCTTCATATATTTTTGTCTCTGAGGCTCCTCTAACAACCACTTCTCCGTTGTCTTTGTCTGCCTTTCAGGATAGACAAAGTTTCCGGTACTTTCAGGAGAAAACCCTAAAACAATCATCTATATCTAAGTTTAAATTTGAGTCATCATGCAATTTATTGCAAGTTTTTGCATTTTAACTATTCACAAACAGTAAAATAGATGACTTTGCAATTTTAAAAAGATATTAAATTGTATTTGGGATATATAGCAGGCTCCCACTAGCCACAGGGAGACATTCCATCATCCCCAGTGGATGCTTGAAACTACAGATAGTACAAGACCCTATGTACATTATGCTCTTTTTCATATATATATATATATATATATATATATATGTACAATTTAATTTATAAATTAGGCACAGTAAGATTTTAATAATAATAAATAATAAAATAGGACATTTATAACACACTGCAATAACGGTTATGTGAATGCGATCTCGCTCCCTCACAAGATCTTATTGTATTGCACTCACCCTTCTTCTTGTGATGATGTGAGATGATCAAATGCCTACATGATGAAATGATATGAAGTGAATGATGCAGGCATTATGAAGCAGCATGTGGCTAGTGCACCTTCTGACAATAGGTCAGAAGGAAAATCATCTGCTTCAGAAACAAGGTTGACTGCAGATAACTGGAATTGCAGAAAGCAAAAACTGCAGATAAGGGAGAGTTAATTGTGATGTTTGGAGACTGGAGATTAGAAAAAAGCCAGGTGTTTAGTTTATTCATTCAACCACATAGTATGTGTAAGACACAATATTTTGGGCTATAAAGTTTTAAAATATTGAATAATGAATCGATTTTGTGTATAAGGGCAAAAAACGATTAGTTACATAAATGGATACAAATAATTTTGATGCAAGGCAATATATGAAATATGTGGTGTTGTTTTATTCAAGGTGTTTTAGAAATTCAGAGGAGGAAAAGCCAGAGGAAGGGATTCAGAAATTAGAATTTAGTATTTCAAAACAAGGAAATAGTCTTCTATGTTTCCTACATGGAAAGAAGGAAAGAGTAGGGATGAATATGGGAGACTGCTTCAAAGAAGTTGAATCTTATACGGTCCTTAATGAATGCAAAGGACTTTTATAGGTGGAAATCAGAAAATACATTACAGAAGGACTGGGGGCATAAATTTGAACAAGAAAAAAAATTGTAAGATATGAGTGGAAAAGCAAATTATAGCCAAACAGTGTCCAACTTCTTGTATCTGGTCAGAGTGGAATTGATTATGTGAGAATGCAGAAGAGTCTATAAAGATTTTGGAGAAAAGTAGCAGAGTTAAAGCTAACCCGGAATCTATGAGAAGAGCCAATTGAAGAATGAAACCTGGAATTAGCTATTGGAATAATTGAAGGAAAGTAAATTAAAAAGTATTAGAGAACTGTGACCAAGACAAAGGTGACAAGTACTGGTAAAAGATAAATGATAAAACTTGCAACTTATTTGAAGGGGGAAGTAAGAAGGAAAACTAAAGTTGAAACGTTAAAAAAAAAAAAAACTACCCAAAGTAACATAAGCTCCATGCATTAAGAAGGATTATGGAATAAACGGGCTGGATGGTCGAAATAATTTATGATATGCATATTCTCTAAAGAATGTTAAATTGATGTATGTAGCAATTTTAATCCTTTAATGTATTAGTTTCCATTATGAAAGTTTAAGAGGGCTATATAGTGCACGGCTATGGGTTTAAAACTTTTATTATTTTTATTTGATGGACCAAATATACACATGGAAAATGGCCATTCCATTTATGACAACAGCTCTGACTCACATGAGAAGTCCAGGAAGCCAGACTACAACTTCTCCAGCAACCTGTTAAGAATAATCAGTCTTGGTCAAGGATAGCCAATTTCCCTAATCTTATTCCCACTTCCAATTCAGGGTCAATCAGAGAAAGCCAAATATATTGCCCAGACTAATCAGATAAGATGTTCTGCTTTTAGCTAGCCCACGTCCAGCTTCCCCATGACAATAATTTCCATCAGAGTGTAACTGGAAGTCCTCTCTCCTTCCCGCCTTCCTTCTTCTTTTTTCACTGTAAGGATTTTCCACTCTGCTGAATGTCTTTGAGTTTCTATTAAAGCAAGTGATGGTGGCTGATCCCCTTGCTATGGCAAGCTCTGAACAGTCTCTGTTTGCTTTCATTTCCATAGTCTTCATTTATTTATTTTCAAAACACCAGCACGCCATTTATATTTATATATACACATCAACAGCACTCATGAAAATAAATAGCTGCCAAAGCATAGAACAAAGCATAATCCCATAAATGTGCTGTAAGCAATGCCTTCTGACATTTTCTGTTCCATTCCATTCTTTTCATAAAAAAAAGAAGAGACAAAAAGTTGGTCCCAACTCATTAAAATTATTAAATTGCCAGAATCAATATAACTTTTGTTTCAAATCAATTGTGTACTAATTTTCTAAAGTTTATTTGCCTCCGGAGTCATGGGTTCATGGAGCATCTCCTGGATCTTGTTTCTATAGATTACGCTTAGGAAAGGTTGCATACATTTTGAGTAGGGATCAGCGGAAGAGTGGGGATATGATTAGCAAATAAGGAAATCAGAATAAAGACAGTTTTTAATGACAGCCATTTAGTTCAAATTAAAGCATATTGATTTAGAAATTCCAGCTCAGAAAACAGAAAGAAAAATTACTGAATCAAGAAAGGAAAGAGTTTCATAACATTCTAGTCTTCTTTCCTGAAGCTTCTTTAACATTTAGCCTTCCTCTTAAAGGAAGAATTTTGTTTCTCTGTCCTATTACCTACTATTAAAGCAGGGATATGCATTGGGCAGAATGAGTTGTAATAAAGAGAAAGCCTTGTCTATTAGACATTGAAGGGACAGTGTAAATGTAAATACAAATAACGAGAGGCTTGGTTCTCTCTGCTGAAAACAGAAGACACTTTCCCACACTTCCCTTTGTCTTAAAACTTACACTTTGCAAGACTTGTAATGGTCAGTTCTTTCTTTCTCAAATGTATATACACATTTTCAACTGCTCAATAAACCTTTTGTCATACTCAAAACTTAGGAAGGTTGTCCCAAGAACCTGTACACCATCTCTTTGAAATGTAATCATCAGGAAGGTAGTGCTCCCAGCTCCCCTTCTGTAGAAAAGATAGGAACCTAATTCTAGGGGACACCTCACTCTGAGTTACAAAACTACTTCCTGTCACAAAGATAGGAGAAACTTATCTTTCCTTTGGATAAAGGCAATTAGCTAACACAGATAGTCACCCCAATTACAGATGAATTTAAGATGAATTATGTGTGGCAATAGTGACGGCTAGTCCTCTTACCTGAGAACGATCAGTCATTTATCTTTAGTACATGTATGTAATGGGTTGTATCTCCTTGACTATATAAAAGAGTACACTGTCTTTCTGTCTTTGCAATCTCTTTAGTGAATTGCCCACGATGCACACCACATCCTGGTTTAATGCTTATTCGATAATAAAATAGCTTTCTTTATCTACTGCTTTTATGAACATATTTTCTAGGTTAGCAGGAGATTCTGTTTTTAATTTGATTTCCCCAAACAACAGCCATATACAGAAATTCTATGTATTTTTTTTAGTAGAAAGAATTTCTATTTTTAAAAGTTTCTGTTTCGTTTTTGTATTATGGTTTGGAGTTGAAAGAATTGGGTGTGGGGAAATACAAGAAAAGTGTGAGAGACAGACAGTGGGCTAATCATGAAGGATGAAAAGCCTAAAAAATCCCTTATTTCATGAGTATTTTTATTTTTTTATTTTTTTAAGTTTATTTATTTTGAGAAAGAGAGAGAATGAGCAGGGGAGGGGCAGAGAGAGAACCCCAAGCAGGCCCTCCACTGGCAGTGCAGAGCCAGATGTGGGGCTCGATCCTGTGAACTATGAGATCATGACCTGACCCAAAATCAAGAGTGAGACACTTGACCAACCAAGCCACCCAGGTGCCCCTCATGAGTATTTTTATTAAGCGTTTAAAAAATTTATTATTTCTTGCTTGGAGTGGCTAAAAGTCTCTATGCTATGATGTAGGCTAGAAGATAAGCCATCAGCTCCCTTCTAGTCAGATGATTCTACTTGTTCATACACTATCTATAAAGAAGAAGAAATTCCATACAAATAGTCCCTTGATTTTTTTCCAAATGGTCTATCAATCACCACATCATTGAGTAAAAAACATAGTTTGTTGGAAAAATAGAGGAGTTTTATGCAAGTTTAAATTATTCCTACTTTTAGAATTTAGATTCTCTTCTGAAATCATCATTTTTGCCATCTCATAAACTAATCAAGAAAATAGTTTTAAACATATTTACATAAATGACAAATATTTAAACTTTAAAAGAAATAATATAAACTTCACTTTTAGTTGTAAGTGTTCTTAAAAATCTAACATGATTTATACACTTCTCAGTCACATACCTATCTACTATGTAAATCAATGTACACTGCATAACTATTATTTGTTTTATGAATTTTCATGTGCATGTGGAAAGTCATAAATCAACACTAAGATAAATATAGACACCCACATTGCCCCAGGTTTTCAATAACAGGTGTTTCATACTTATTTTATAGCAGTATGTTAAAAATAAGACAACATGCCCCAAATGGAATTGCTTATGCTAAGCCCCACATCACCAAACTGAGACTTACAGTTTCTGCTCTCCCAGAAATGGAATCTTAAACCAGCCAATCAGGAATAACCTGGTCTGCACTAGGTAGGTAATGTGCCTGATAAATCCCTACTATCCTCTAAAGGAAAGTGACCTTGTCTTAAACAACTCACTCTTTTGCCTAGTATAACTTCTTATAAGTTCCTGCTTTCTATGGCCTATAAATTCTTTCATTTGTACAGCTTCTTGAAGTTCCTTTCTATCTGCTAGATCAGCTGCTACCCAATTCATGAATCACTGAATAAAACCAACACAGCCTTTAAAATTTACTCAGTTGATAGAAGAATAGGTAAAGAAGATATTATATGCACAATGAAATATTATTCACCCATAAAAAGGAATGAAATCTTGCCATTTGCAACAATATGGATGGAGTTAGAGAATATAATGCTAAGCAAAATAAATTAGAGAAAGACAAATACCATATGATTTCACTCATATGTGGAATTTAACAAACAAACACACATCAGACTCAAACATCAGATTCAATTAAATTATAGTATGAATAGCGTGCTCGTTAAAAAAAAAATCAACTCGGTATTTTTTTTTTTAATTAATTCCAGTGTAGTTAACATAGTGTTATATTAGTTTCAGGTGTACAATATAGTGATTCAGCAATTGTATACAGTATTCAGTGCCCATCATGGTAAGTGTACTCTTTAGTCCCCATCATTCATTTTACTGATCCCCTCACCCACCTCCTCTCCGGTAACCAACCACCAGTTTGTTCTCTATAGTTAAGAGTCTGTTTCTTGGTTTGACTCTCTCTTTTTTCCCTTTGCTCAAACAAAAGTTTTTGTTAAAAACTTTTACTTTGTAAGAGCCATTGCATGTTTCTGCTTCCCCTTCTGCTACTGATTGCTCCAAGGATGAGAAGACACCCAAAGAGCAGATCTAAACTGGATCTACGTTCTGAAGCCAAAGTCCAGGCAACCCACAGACTGAGGCAAAGCCCCAGAGACCAGCTCACTTAGTAACTTTTTTGATCTGTAGAAAGATGAGCAAAAAATGAATTAATACTTCCTGTTTTACACTAAAGTGGATGTGTGTTACCAGCATTACTGGAGCACTGGTAACTGATGTAAGTGCTTATAAATGAAAATAGCCTGGCAATAGATACACATTAATTAGGTCAAAGATAAAGGGTTTTATGATACTGTGAAAATGAGGAAGGAAACCTTATTTAAAAAGTCAGGAAGCCCTAAAGGGGGCGCTCTCACACGCATACCACTAATTGCAGCCTACATAACCAGCAGGAAGAAGAAAGATAAAAATTAAAAATAAAAAATAAAATTAAAAAAAAAATTATCTTGACAAGGGAGTGAATGTTTCACATAGGATTTTTTACCTCCTGCTTTGAAGAAAAAGAAGAATCCTCCTTGCCCCAGCAACATCCTAACCACCACTTGCAGACAATGAGAAACTGCCCCACCTCAAAGTCTTATTCTTGACCAATAAAATTTTGTTCAAAACAACCCTCCCCAATTTCCTCCTAAAACCTAATAAAAACTGACTCTCTCTTTGTCTCTTCAGACCTGCCTACAGTTTGCCATAACTTTGCTTGTCCCAGATGGCAATTCCTTTACTATTCCTAAACAAACTTATTTGCTGGTACAATAATTGACTTTTATTTTTGCAGTTGATAATATTATAGTGTCTATTTCTATAAGAAATAAATACTGTTACTGGGATAATTTCAATCTTCATGAGGATATTTTCCTTAAAATGCCCTAAAATAGGCCAGAAGGACCAAAGTGGAAGCCAAGCCAATCACTGAGAGTACAGTATATCTCCAAAGATTTACACAAAACCAAAGCTATGTGAAAGTAGATGACATAGAAAAACAAATAATATGAGAGGGAAAAAAATATGAACAGCTGAACTAGTTCAATGGATTGTGAACTCCTAGAACAGTGAACATAGCTACATTATCTCCACATATCTAGCACCCAATACAATGGGAAGCAACCAATATGTTATTTTTCTCTTATTTTCATGAATCATAAAGGAAATCAGATGTTGGAAAACTGAATGTGAAACTGGACCTCATTAGAAACCCTAGTCTACACTAATCAGTTAGTTATAACTTGACTAATCCCCAAAAAACTGTCATGTGAATTTGTGAATTGCGGCCATATTTGATTTAAGGAACCATTCTAAACAGCAGTATGATTTATATATCATCGCCACTATCTTTTCTAAAAATATATATCTACATTTATATCTATCTATTGATATACTACTCATTTATTACAGTATTCTAGATGAATCCTAGTTAGGACATAACGTCTGTCTACTATGTGACTGGTGGTTTGTGAGACTCTGGATTTGATATACAAGAGGACAGGGATGAAAGAGAAAAATCATGTGCAGAGGGCTGAGGGGAGAGATAGGAGAGACAGTTCTGAGCAACTTTCATTCTTAATCCTTTGTCGGCCTATGGGAGAGAGCTCAGATAAAGAAGTGGGAATGAGAAGCTAAAATTTGTGACTCTGGGTACAGGTCAGTGATGCTATAGGCCTCAGATGAAAAACTGAGAAACAATTGGAAGACAATCCCATGCCAGTCATATCCACTACCACAGTTAGCCTCAAGGTCTCAACTGTGAGCTTAAGGTGACCACAAATGAAAGGCAGCTTTGTCTGAAAAGCAGGATTCTCAGTGAAATGCTTTTTTATTTTAATTTTTGATAAATAAACAACAATAGAAATGCCTTATCGAATTGTTGGGTAAAACCAATTATACTTCAATTCGGTAAATTTAGTCTAATCCAATAATTCAATCAATCACTTAGGTAATTCAGCTACTTTCCATTAAACATATTTCCTTATAGTTTAAATGCTTGATTCGTGTTAATCTTTAATCTTCTCCTGCTCTTCTTCAGAATGACTGCATAATGGCCATATAATGGGGTAAGTTAATGTGACATCAAAATGACTGACAGGACAAGGGAGGCTAGTAACTATCCGATATCCTTTGATATTTCTGGTATTGGCAGTGTAGGGTAGCTGGCTTAATATTTTACTTGGACTGATGAGTCTTCAGGTAAAATTATTCTGGTCTGGACTTTTGTAGTAATTTGGGCATCCAAGGAACCTGGTCATTTGCTCTTGAGGTATTTGTGCTTTGCAGTGTTTTAATCTTGGCACCTCTGTCCATTAGTCTTATAAGGAAAGTATTACACAACAACAAAACTCTTCACTAGGGCGGCAGGTAGAAGTTACTGCATTTCCACCCGTGTCCGCACCGTATGGAACCAAGGACAGGGCCTGAGTTTTTTCCCATGCCATATTAAATAGCAAAATGGATTGATTTATAGCCTGCGTACTTCCCCACCCAACTCAACACTTAGGAAGCTGATTATTATGTGTCCTTGAGCAATAGGTCTAGTGTCTTGCTTCTTTCCATAATTTTTCAAGCTGGTACTGGTGTTTGTTATAGGTTTTTTAAATTAATTTTCTTTTTAATTTAGAGAGAGGAAGAGCACGAGTTGGGGAGAGGAGCAGAAGGGGAGGGAAGAGAGAGAGAATCTTAAGCAGTCTCCATGCTCAGCACAAGCCCAACACAAGGGCTCAATCCCACAACCCTGGGATCATGACCTGAGCTGAAATTAAAATTTGGACACTCAACCGACTCAGCCACCCAGGTGCTCCTGTAGGCTTTTTATCTCCTCTTCTTCACATTTGTCTTCCCCTCTATCATAGTGAGCTTGAAGATGGAACTTGCACATTTAGAAAAGGATGTCTCCTCTATATAATACAGAGTAAATTCTATGGTAATACATTTTATGAGATGTAAAGAATTTAGAGAATTCATTTTTCTCTATGACAAAACCTGGCTTTCAATACTGTCTGCTCAACTGAACTCAAACTCACACATGGGTAGTCAATAGCTGAACTATTTCCTTTTCTTTGAATTGTTACCTTAACAATTCTTGTCTCAGTGCCTTTGAAGTATGTGGGTGTGGTGACCTAGAGTAACAGTTATATACACAGCATTGCAAGAGAAAAGTATTACACAACATAACTTAATTTCAGTTTTTATATTATAATTCATACTTTTTACCTTCACCGTGAAAATTTCTATTCATCTTTAAGATTTGTCTTAGGTGTCATTTCCTCAGGCAGCCTTTATGTACCCCCATTTTTAGCAAATCCTGTTTGCTTTAAATGCTAAGAGCACATATTGAATGGTCTATTTATATGTACTTGTCCCCACTTTTCCAAAAATCTGTACATAAAGGAACCTTGTCTATTTCACCTTTTTAGCCCTATTACCTACCTAGCCCTGGGACAAAATAGGCAATTACAAAAAGTTCTTAAAGGTAAATATGTTTATAAGATTAGCATTAGTGTCATTTTCTGTTCAAAAGAGATTTATAATTGAATTCCTTTCAATGAAGTAGAAAGCATTTCTATCTAATTTTACTCTCAATTGGATAAAGACATTATTCAGATATCAAAATAAAAGAAATAAATTAAATAATAAGATTTATAATTATAGTAATTATATAAAACTTCATGTGAAGGAAAATCATTTTATTCAATATCTTGAAATACATATAAATAATATATGTACCTACCATGGGGAAGAGAATTGGAAGTATGATTAGAAGACCAGGTAGAAGTTATATATATTTTCCAGCAAGAGACTAAAATTTCAGGTAGAAAGGTCAGTAATATAATAAGGCACTGGAGTATGCAATGGAAGTGGGTAAAAACAGTGAAAGACTAAAAGGAAGTAATAAGATGAACAAAGTATTTAGAGAGCATCCTGATTGCACTCAATAGGTGAGGTAGGTATGGGGGACTAGTACTCACCATCTATTCCCACCTTCATATGATATACCTGACAGGACTAAAAAGTTAAAAGAACAAATGAACCAAAGAAATAGCTTAATTTATCTTCAACTCTTTTGCAGCCAGTATTCTAGATGTGTATTAGATGTAGTCAATTAGGTACATTTAGGTGAGATTTGAAAAGTGGGAAAGACATAGAAGCCATCTTGTTCGTGCTTCTGTTTATGAAGGTAAGCATGGTCATTGGGTTTTTCTCAAGTGGAATGCCATTATCTAGTCATAACTTCAAGAGTACTAATCCTTGAATGGAAAACTTTGGTCAATGCTGACACCAACTTCTTGATTTCCCAGCCTCCTGATTGTGACAGAGATAGCACTCATTTATTTGGCAGTTTGTGTGTCTTGTCCTTGTTCTTATGATCTCCTTGGAGACACAATCTAGAACCTGCCCTTTTGATCATGCCAGCAAATTCATAAACAACAACACTAGATCACTTTCTGTTTAAAATATCTAGAGAGCTTTCTTCTGCAACCAATTGAAACATAACTAACAAAACAATTTAGGAAAATGTGATATCAACCTATTTTTTTTGCACCAATGTTGGTATTCTGTGGTAGTCTCTAAATTCTGCTTTATAACCTATTATCTACAGTAAAAGTATTACACAGCTTACCTTAAAGTAACCAATTTTCAAAAATTTGTACTATAAAGAGTTCTAGACCTAAACATAAGGAATTATATCCGTTTACATACACAGCAAGTTCTGAACTGAGATGCTGGCAATTCACAATGCAGTTTAGTCGCTACCCACAATGTGGTTAATTTATTCAACAAGCATCACTAAAACTTTCTGTGTGCCAAGCACAGAGATTCTTACGAGGAAAAAAAAAAGAAGGAAGGAAGGAAGGAAGGAAGGAAGGAAGGAAGGAAGGAAGGAAGGAAGGAAGGAAGGGAGAAAACAGAAGGAGGGAGGAAGGGGCAGGGAGAGAGCAAGGAAGGGAGGAGAAGGGGAGGGAAGGAAGAAGCAGCAAAAAAAAAGTTGGGGAGCTTACAGTCTAAGTTTCACACAGATAATATTTAGAATATAATTATATTCTAATAGAAATTATTCATATTTTAATTTATACATATTTATCTATACTTCTATTAAATAATATGAAAGGAAAGAGAAACTAATCTTCCAGAGAAGTTTAGATACTTTACTATTTTGAAATTTTAGAATGTATGTTCATCCCTTACTTTGATTGTCTGTATTGTTATACTGTCTACAAAATCTACTTCAAGTCCCAGTTCAACTGTGATCCGTTCATCACAGGACTTTACCGTTAGAACGGTCTACCATAAAGTCAGTCTCCATACGGTTAAATGCCTACACTAGGCTATACTTCCTCAGCTCCACAGAACAATACCTTATAGCAGGTATTACCTTCGCAATTACATGATGTTTGCTACTTGATTTGTTAATTATCTGAGGTATTCTAAAAGCTCTGATATGTGGAAAACTGCAAAAGTCACTAGGAAAACTGGAATCAGTGTGGCTTCTTTGACCTTGGTAACAACCGCATTAAAAATACTAATATGCCGAAAATGCGGTAGAATAGATTCTGTTGGAGTTGGATTCTGTAGGAAGAACAAATGAAAGAAAAGAAGAGCAAATGTTTATCAATGATAATAATTTCACACGTTTTGTCCTTGATATAACAAAACTACCTTGTCTAGGGTTTTACTAATGATTATTCCTTGATGCATTCTTGCTTTGTCAGCTTTGGCACTATTTGATAATAAAGGAGAAAAAAACCCATCTAGTGAAGCCCTAGAACTTTCTGTCTTAATGTTCCTGCCCTTTGGCTGCCAGTTATTAGCCTTCTAAATGCCACCAGTATTTTTGAAGGGATGATTTCACTATATATAGTGTGTAAGATGAAATGCACATGAAAATTTCTCAATATTAGACAACAAATAAATCAAAACTACAAACAGACCAAAACTCATTGCCTGACCAAAGTTTGGTCATGTTCCTGAACTTTCTCCTAGGCTCATCTGTGCATTTTCTTGTAAAATCTAGTTTTAGTAAGAACTCTGCTACATCATTTTTTAAAAATATTTTTGTTAATGTTTGAGAGAGAGAGCCAGACAGAGTACGAGTGAGGAGGGGCTGACAGAGAGGGGGACACAGAATCCGAAGCAGGCTCCAGGCTCTGAACTGTCAGCACAGAGCCCGATGGGGGCTGAAACTCACGGAGTGGACCAAGAGATCATGACCTGAGCTGAAGTCGTATGCTTAACTAACTGAAACGCCCAGGTAATCCTCTGCTATATCATTTTAGCAAGAATCCCCAGCTTCAATATCTGATTACCCTTGATATCTGATTGGATTCTGCATGCCCCGCTATTCCCCCAGTGATAACTGATCACCCGAGCCTGCCTTCCTATTAGTTGGTTTAGCCAGAATCCTCCTTACCCCTGAAGTTTTCCCTAAGTATTTTTCTCTCCATTGATTCCCACTCTGCTTCTTGGTTATAAATCTCTCTTTGCTCATGCTGTACTTAGAATTCAGTCCAGTCTCTCCCTCACTACAAAACTCTATTGCAGTGTTCCCTACTACACCTATTGCCATGGCCCCCCACCTCCCTGGAATAAAGTCTGTCTCACTGTCTTCAACAATTGTCATGAGTATTTAAAAAGAAACACAACAAAATATTGGAATATAGTTTGCTCAAGATGCAGGGATCTTGCATTACGCATGTATATATAGTTAGAAATCTGACTTTACAATTTGCCAAATATATCAATTTGGAAATTTAGTTGACCTAAGACTTGATTTCATTGTAGGAAAAAAAGGGAAAATATCTAATAGGGCTGCTTCGGGAGTTTTATTAGATAACTCATATAATAATAACTGGTCAATACAGGTTATTATAGTATAGGCCATGAGGGAACTGGCCTTGACTCTGCATAATTTCAGAATCATGAAAAACAAGAAAAACAAGGGAACTGTACTAGAGTACAAGAGACAAAAGAGACATAACCACCAAATACAATGAGTGAAATTTAATTGGATCCTAGGTTAAAAAAGAAATGTATAAAAGACCATATGGTCCAACTGGGGACATTGGAAGTGGATGTATGTAGATGACATTAGTTAATGAATATTTCTTTTCGTAGTGTGATAATAATATGTGGCTAAATAGTTGAAGTTTATAATCATTAGAAGATGCTTATGTATTTAGGAATGAAATTTGTGGAGTGATATTTGTATCTTCCTTTCCAATAGTTCAGCAAAGTAAACAAACAAACAAGCACATAAAGTCTGTGTGTGTGTATGTGTGCAGGTATGTGTGTGTGTATATGTGTGTGGGGGGAAGAAAGAATGTGTGTCAATATGGCAAAACCTTAAAATTTGATAAATCTAGATGGACAGTATATGTCTTTTTTATCATTCTTTCAAATTTTCTGATTAAATCATTCATCTAAAATAAATCATTATTCATAAGCTATAAAAACAATACTAGCATAAGTAATAATAGTGATGATAATTATAATAAAACAGATCGTGTGTCATAACTGAAATAAGAGTATTAAAATGAGTCATTTCTTAAGTAAATACTGAAAAAATAATAAAGTATGTTGGATTTTTGTTTTGTATTTTTCTAAACATATAAAATGTAATAGGGCTAAAACAGAAACCCAAGTTAGTACTTAGAAACATTCAGATGACATATTTTTGTGAGTAACATTAACCATTTGTTGATGGGTAAAAAAACATATCTGTAAATGCATCTATAAAATGTAGTTATTAGTTCAAAATCTGAAAATCTAGTAATGCACTAATCATTAATTAAGCCTATAGAACGCCTTGTCCAGCCAGATTGGAGGAAATATTAACAGAGAGGATACGAAAAACAAACACTAATATTACATATTTCTTAATTAAGAATGGCAATTACTCATCTTCTCATGAATTCCCTCACCAAAAGTGACATAATATCTGCTATGCCCATTTCCTAAGAAACTATTTTATCACTGTGCCACCAATGGGTCAAAATAGTTCAGTACATTTCTCTCAAGCATTTCAATCCATATTTGCTACTTATTGTGGTGAGTATATTAGGTCTGACATGTCACATCTCAAACTCATGAAGGCAGCAAATGCTTAGTTGATATATTTCATTAGAGTGTAAGATAAATTCTACACATCAAATGTCCACAACAATGACTTTTCATTCTTGTCAAAAAGTAGGGCTATTATTCTCCCTGAGTATCACAGGAACCTTGTTTTCAGAGTACAACGTACTTCGGTATACAGCTTTTACATACAATGATGAGCTACTGCTAAAGATGGGAGGGAGGCGAGATTAGAAACACAGGATTTGGAGTAAAATAAGTTGGGTTTAAATCTAATCTTTGCTACTGCTGTGTAACTTTGGATACATTACCTAAATTCACAGATGCAGTTTTATCATCCGTACCAGAAGGAACATAATAATAACCACCTTGCGGAATTATTGGAAAAATTAAATCCAGTAATCAACACAGAATATTGCCAAGCACGTACTAAGAACATTAACTCTGTTATTCAATAAATATGAACTGTACTCCAATCCACTCTGTGCCAGGTAGTGCTCTAAGTATTGCTCACATAGCAGTGAACAAAAAAGAGCCTCCCAACCTTTCTCCACACCACCACCGCCCCCACACACACACCAAATAGAGAAAGAAAAAAATTCCAGTATGTTTGGATCTTATATTCTAGTGAAGGGAGGCAGAACATGTAGCATAAACACGATGATATTTTATAGTGTATTAGAAGGTAGTAAGTATTATGCATGAAAAAACAGAGAATGGGGAAATTGTGGAAGAGTAAATGGGTTACCATTTTTAATACAGTGGGTAAAGCAGGTCTGTTTGAAAAATGACATTTGAGCTAATACTTGAAAAAGATGTGGTGGTTAGTATACACATAATAGGGAAAGGCCCTAAGGAAAGAGTATGTCTGAGTGTTTGAAGAAGGGTAAAAAGGCTGCAGTATGACTTCAGTTTTGAAAGGATTGGTTTGGCTGTGTATTGAGGAGGGCAGAGGATGGAAGCAGTGAAATCAATTAAAAAATGATTGGGGCAATGTAGGTGATTGATGACAATGGGTTGACCAGAGTGTTCACGGTGAAGGTGGTGATAAGTGATTGAATTGTGAACATATTTTCAAAGTGGAACTGACAGTATTTGCTGATAGATGAAATAAGAGAAAGATGAGAGAAACAGGTTAATCAAAGGTGTCACCAATAATTTTGGTTTGAGCAACTGAAGGTTGGAATTTCCATCGACCAAGATGGAGAAAACTGTAGGTTAAACAGTTTGCTAAGAAATCAACTCAGGCGAGTTTGAGAAGTCTGTTAAGTGTCCAAGTGGAAGTATCTAGAAGGCAGCTGAGTGTCTGGAGCTCTAGCAGAACATGCCAACATGAATACAAGTTTGACACATGGATGATATTTAAAACATACAACCAGATGAAATCACTGAGGTAGTGAGTTAAAGAAGAGAAGAGGACAAAGGACCACTAACATTAAATGATCACATGGAGGCTGAGAAAATAGTTTGGTAGGAGGAAAACCCAGAGAGTGTAATGTTCTGGAAGCCAGTGGAATAAAGAGAAAAAGTGGACATTTAACACTGAGTTACATATGGCTGATTTGTCAAGTAAGATGTGCACAGAGAATCTTCTATTAGACATAACAGTGTGGAGGATATTTTTGACCTTGACAAGAGAAATCTTAGTACCATAGTGGTAGTGACAATGTTTGACACAATAGGTTTTAAGGGACTATGGGAAATAGAGATCAGAGATAAGCCAAATTGACCAACTTTGTTGACAAATTTTGCAGCAGAGAGAAGCAAAGATATGGGGCAATAGCTGTGCAGGGGAAACAGGGTCAAATAACATTTTTCCCCCTTTTTTTATGAAGGGAAAATAAATCCATGTTTGTACAGTCATGAGAGTTATCCCTAAGAGAAAATTTGATTGCACCTGAGAAGGAGGAAAGACTGGTTGGATCAAACTAGAAGACGTGGGATTTAATGTACTGGGTAGAAGGACTGGCTTACACAGAAGCATTGCTATTTCACTTACAGTAACAGTAAGACATTGCAAATAGGTAAAGATTTTGATACATGCATAGATCTGGAGGTAGATATACAATATAATTAATACTATCTAAAATAACGTTAACTCTTAAAAGGAAACATGGATGTTAATTAGTTCCTTAATTCATCCCATAGTAATTCAGATGGAAGCTGATTAAACCCAAACCCATGAAATCAAAATTATTTTTGCATAAAATACTAATACAGAATAGTTCTAACACAACCAAAATATATTACTTTCTTTTGTATACATTAAAAGGAAAACTGACCAGTAGCTACTTTTATTTGCTTTTGCAACATCAAGATACAGTACCTCCAAATTTCATACGTAACTTAGAACAAAGACAAAATGTTCCCAAGCATTTCTTTCCAATTAACTGGTATGTCAGTTATAAAGTTTGAGTTAATTTGGATTTCAATTCATAAAACGTTTCCTTCTTATTAAGTTTGAACTTGTGAAATGAGACTTAGGCATCAAAGGACAAGAAATAGGAAACTATAACCTGTGTATGATTGTTCCGAGGATGCAGGCTGCTACTTCCTGTTGAGAGATGTTAATAATGGTTATATAAGTATTGTTTACATGGGCTAGGCCACTGATATTAACTGGCACATCATTTCCACATCCTCCTAGGCTTAAAATGCATTCTTAGTATTTAGCAAACAGCTATAATATGGGCTAACAATCAAGATAATTTTAGGAAGAGCAGGAAAGCAATAGCAAAGCAGGGAGGGGTACTATAGTTTGAATGTTTGTGTCTCCCCCTCCCCAAATTCATATGTTGAAATTCTAATCCCCAAAGTGGTGGCCTCAGGAGGAAGGGCCTTTGGAAGGTCACGAGGTTGGTCTCCGAATAAAAGACACTCCTAAGAGCTTCCTTGCCCCTTCGTCCACATGAGAGCACACCAAGACATTGACCATCTACAACTTGGAAGAGTGCTTTCACTAGATATTAAACTTACCAGTGACTTGATTTTGGATTTCGCGGCCTGCAGAGTGGTGAGAAATAGATTTCTGTTGTTTATAAGCTCCCTATTCCATGCTATTTTTGTTATAACAGCCAGAATGGACTGAGACAGGGAGGTAAGTGAAGAAGGTATAGATATAAAGAAAGGGTGACATATCTTTGTAAGCCTAATACTGAGCAGAGTGCCTGCTGCATGGGTATACAGACAGCAGTGTTTGTTGTTTTGATGTGGAATTTATGTTCAATTTGCATTTTAGAAGAAGCATTGCTCATACAACCAACATAATTTTAGTCTTTACTATTTTGAAATTCTTCTTTTTCCTATACCTTTATTTGTACAGTTAAGGCAATAAAGTGGCTGAAGATAATCCAAATATTATAAATCCCTCATTAAATTAGAGCAAAGCTGTAGAGAAAAAAATCATGTGATGATAATTGATGCATGACATTAAATTTAATGCAAAATAATACTGGACAGAAAATGATGCTACATGGCAAGGATAAAGACAAGAACCGAAGACGATGGGATTCAAGGAAATTGGTTGAGTAAAGCTCACTTTACTCCCCATTTTAGGTTATACCCAAACCAGGAAATTAAAAATTAGAAACAAAATGACTGTGCTACTTAAATTAATTTGTTTACCATCATTCTTCAGGTATTTTTAAATTAAAAAAAATGTAGAGTATAAGAAGTCTCATATGCACGCCACATAGGGCTCTGTGCTGACAGCTTAGAGCCTGGAGCCTGCTTCGGATCCTGTGTCTCTGTCTCTCTCTGCTCCTCCTCTGTTCATGCTCTGTTTCTCTCTCTCTCTCTCTCTCTCAAAAATAAACATTTAAAAAAATTTAAAGTCTCATATTCTATTAAATGAGACTTTACTAAATGAGTCTCTATTAAATGAGACTTTTTAAAAGTCTCATATGCTATTAAATCTGAATTTTTTCTTACTTTAAAATATATATCGAGTCCAAACTAAAACTGTATATAAAATATATATATAATTATTTTGACTAATCATCTCATTTCAGTGAGATTTCCATATACAATATTAAGGCTGCATATGAAATACCCAGCAACAATTTGTCAAAGAGATAAATTGTGGACTGTATCTGATTTTTCAACAACTGACTATAATTAATGGGTTGCAGTGCTACAGATATAAAATTATGAACAGGGCAACATAAAGGATTTCTTTTATTGAGTAATCATAATTTTCTGTGGCTTGTTTCCAACTCTATTTAGCATGTGAACAAGATATTTTCTGTTGAATTAAACTAACAAAGGGGATGATTGAGCACTTAAACTCCAAGGACTATCCTTGGAGATAGTACATACTTCTTCAAGATACTTAATAATTGAGTAGAAATGGCATAATTTTCCTCCTACTTTGAAAATTGGCTTCTTAAAAAATGTTTACTATCAGCTTGTGTGTGTGTGTATGTATGTATGTATGTATGTATGTATGTATAATCTATATTAGCCTCTGTGCCTGTGTATGACACAGGCACAGAGGCTAATATAGATTATACATACATACATATACATGTGTATGTATATATATATATATATATATATATATATATATATATATATATAATTAAAAATGATAGTCAAAACCTGTTTTCATTTTTACACTACTACCATTGTATTATTTTACAACATATGATTTTTGAGATCTAGGATTGATTTCATAGCATTAGTCTATTTTATATTACTTTTCTGAAATAAGTACACTTCACTGAAATCTTATTCAAAGTGAAATGCAATAGTGAAACCCTGTCAGAATCTAAATGGTATTTTTAAATAGTTTAAAATGTGGGTTCCCTACACTAGAAGCCATTTCATTGGCCAGAAAAGTAATATTGAAAAAATCAGATAATTAAATCTCAATATTGAAAATTTGACTTGTATTTTCCAGACCATAAGCTCTTGTGTTGGCATCAATTTGAAACTATGTGGTATAGTGCTAATTTCCTTTTTGACAAGCAGTTTCTTGTTTATCATAAAAAACAAAAGGCATTAACACTATCGTTAATTGGGGGTAGTCATGTGATAGAAAATGCAGATTATTTAGAAGCATTAAGCCTTGTCAGCTAGAGCCCTAATTCCCCTCCATTAAGATTAGATAAAGTGCTCTCAAGACAATAAACTGATTATGACAACCTAACAGTACAAGTAAATTTATTAGATGAATGGTTTGTGAAATTAAACAATAAAAACAGATGTAATATAAAGTTCCAAAACAATGAACAAAGAATATAAGAATTACGAAGGGGGGCAATTCAAGATAGTGGTGTAGGAGGACTCAGAACTCACCTCCTCCCATGGTCATACCAAAAATATAGCTATATATAGAACAATTCCTCTAAAAAGACTTGAACAATTCTAAAACTAGTTGCACAGCTTCTCCACACAAAAGGATAAGAAGGTCATACTGAGATGGGTAGAAGAGGGAGAGATACGATCTTGCCGAAACCTCCCCTTTGTTCAACAACCCATAAGCGAGAGGTATCTCACAAAAACAAGTGTATCACTGAGGAGTGAGAAGTTCAAGTCCCACATCAGTCACCCCAGTCCTTGGGATCTTTAGACCAAGAATAATCTACCTGTCAAAGTTATTATTCAGAATTGAAGCAGAGATAGTTTCCCAGACAAACAAAAACTAAAAAAGTTCATCACCACTAAACTGGCCTTATAAGAAATATTAAAGAAGCCTTTTAAGCTGAAAAGAAATTAGTAACAAGGAAGGAAACATACAAAAGTAAAAATCACACTGGTAAAGGAAAATAAAGAATAAAGATAATGGACTAGGCACTTGTAAACCTAGAATGAAGGTTAATTAAAAAATAAAAGCAGCAAAAATAATTATAACTACAACAATTAGTTAAGGGATACACAAAATAAAAATATGTCAAATGTGATATCAAAAACATAAAATATGGGAGGGGGAAGTAAAAATGTAGGTTTTAGAATATGTTCAAACTTAACTTGCAATCAACTTACTATACATTGATGTGTAGTATATATACACATACACACACACAAACACACACATCATAAATATATAGTATGTATATACTATATATCATATATAGTATGTGCATATATGTGCATATAGCCTATATATACACACACATCATATATATATAGTATGTACATACTACATATGATATATAGTATACTATATATAGATATACTATACATATACTATATATACTATACTATATATACTATATATATACTATATATACTATATATGTATCATATGTGTATATATATATATCTTATACACACTATTTAATCATATATGTACATACACACACACACACATATATATATAGGCAATATGCACATATAGGCTGACAATATGTAAGCCTCATGGTAACCATAAAGCAAAAACTTATACTAGATATACAAAAGGTAATGAGAATAGAATCTAAACAAAGCACTAAAGAGAGACATCAAACCATAAGAGAAGATAGCAAGAAGAAAGGAACAGAGGGGAACTACAGAAAAGTAAGAAAACAATTAACAACAAGGTGATAAGTACATACCTATCTATAATTACTTTAAATGTAAATAGATTAACTCTTTAATCAAAAGATAGAGTGGCTAAATGGGAAAACAACAAAACAGACCTATTTATATTGTGCCTACAAGACTCACCCCAGCTAGAAAGATACATAGACAGAAATTGAAGGGACAGAAAAAGATGTTTCTTACAAATGGAAACCATTGGAAAGCAGGGTAATTACTATTATATCAGACAAAACAGACTTTAAAACAATGAGTGTAATAAGGGCAAGGATGGGCATTCCATAATCATAAGTAGTCAATCCAGCAAGAAGATATGACATTTGTAAATACTTATGCACTCAACATAGAGGCACCTAAATATAAAAGGTGAATATTTACAGACTGAAAGGGAGAGATCAACAGTAATATAAAAATAGTAGGGGACTTCATACCCACTTACATCAATGTATCATCCAGATGGAAAATCAATGGGAAAATATTGGCCCTAAATGACACGTTAAATCCTAGTGTATTGTATGTATATTTTACAGAATATATGTGTATATGTATATTATATACATATAATATATATACATACACACACACATACACACACGAATACATATATTGTATATATTTTATATATATTATGTATCTATGTATTTTATATATATTATGTATGTATATACAATATGTATATATATTATATATAATATATTATATTGCATATATATATACATATGCAAGTGCACATGAAACATTCTCTAGGATAGATCAAATGTTAGGATACAAACAAGTCTCCATAAATCTTAAAAAGATTGAAAGCATATCATGCATCTTTTCAAAACACAAAGGTATGAAACTGGAAATCATTCATGTAAAGAAAATTGGAAAAATAAAAAATATTTGACGATTAAACAGCATGCTACTAAACAACCAATGTGTCTGAGAAATAAAATATTACCCTGAAACAAATGAAAATGGACATACCATATACCAGAGTCTATGGGATAGGGCAAAAGCAGTTCTAAGAGGTAGCTTCATAGTGATACAGGCCTACCTCAAGAAACAAGAAAAATCTGAAACCAACTCTTTAACTTTATACCTAAACAGACTAGAAAAAGAAGAACAAAGCCCAAAATTAGTAGAAAAAAAGGAAGTAATAAAGATCAGAGTGAAAGTGGATGAAACAAATATGAAAAAGTAGAAAAGATCAACAAAACTAAGAACCTATTCTTTGAAAAGATAAACAAAATTAATGAACCTAAGCTAGATTCAATAAGAAAAAAGGAGAGGGCTCAAATAAATAAAATCAGAATTGAAAGGGGAAGTTACAATTGATAGAGAAATACAAAGGATCATAAGAGACTATGAACAATTATATGCCAACAAATTGGACAACCTACAAGAAATTAATAAATTCCTAGAAACATGCAAGCATCCAAGACTGAATCACAAAGAAAGAAAAAATCTGAATAGACAGATGCAAGGAGATTGAATCAGTAATCAAAAACCTCCCAACAAATAAAAGTTGAGGACCAGAAACAGCTTCACTAGTGAATTCTACCTAATGTTCAATGAAGATTTAATAGCTATCCTTTGCAAACCCCTCCAAAGTATTGAAGAAAAGAAAAAGCTTCTAAACTCATTTTATATAGATAGCATTACTCTGATTCTGAAGCCAGAAAAATAAACAACAAAAAAACAATTTAATCATTCAATAAGAAAATTACAGTCTAATAACCCTAATGAACATAAATGTAAAAATCTTCACAAAGTATTAACAAACCACATTCAACACATTAAAAAGATCATATATCATGATCTAATGGGATTTATTTCAGGGATGTAAAGATTGTTCAACGTCTGCAAATCAATCACTGTGATACACCACATTAACAAAATCAAAGGTAAAAATCATGTAATCATCCCAATAAATGTAGAAAAATCATTCAATATCCATTTATGATAAAAACCCTCAACAAAACTGGTAGTGAAGGAATGTATTCCCAACATAATAAAGGCCATTTATGGCAAGCCCATAGCTGACATTATACTCACATATCAGGAATAAGATAAGAATGACCACTCTCACATCTTTTGTTCAACATGGTATTGAGAGACCTAGCCAGAACAATTAGGTAAGAAACAAAAATAAAAATAAAAATAAAAGACATCTCAATTGGAAAGGAAGAAGTAAAACTATTAATATTTGTGGATGACATGACTCTATATACAGAAAATCCCTAAGACTCCACCAGAATTTGTTAGAACCAATAAACAAATTCAGTAAAGTTGTAGGATACAAAATCAATACTCAAAAATCTGTTGTGTTTTTATATGCTACCAACAAACTATCAATAACAACAAACTATCAAAAAGGAAAATTAAGAAAGCAATCCCCTTTACAATTGCATCCCCCAAAATAAAATACCTAGGAATAAATTTAACCAAGGAAGTAAAAGATCTGTATACTGCAAACTGTAAGACACTGATGAAAAAGTGAATAGTGTACCAATAAATGAAAAGATATTTCAAGCTCATGGATTAAAAGAATATTGTTAAAATGTTGACATTACCCAAAGCAAGGTATGGATATTTATCAAAATCTCAACGGCACTTTTCACAGAAATAGACAAAACAATTCTAAAAATTGTATGCACCCACAAAAAGATCCCAAATACCCAAAGCAATCTTGAGAAAGAAGAACAAAGCTTGAGGCATTATGTTCTCTGATTTCAAACTATATTATAAAGCTATAGTAATTAAAACAATAAAAATTAAAAATAATCCAGTTGAGGCAGTATTAACATTTTTTCCTTTGTGACATGAAATAGAAAGTACCCATTACAGAAACCTGATGCTACTATGCTAGGCTACCACATCAGTGCTTCTAGTAATCAAATTTTAACGGATCTCATTTAAAAAAAATATCCGACATCACTCTTCATCAGGGAAATGCAAATCAAAACTACAATAAGATGTCACCTCAAACCTGCCAAAATGGTTAAAATAAAAAACACAAGAAACAACTGTTCACGAGGATACGGAGAAAGGGGAAACCTCTTACACTGTTGATGGAAATGCAAACTGCTGCAGCCACTGTGGAAAACAGCATGGAAGTTCCTCAAAAAGTTAAAAACAGAACTACTTTATGATCCAGTAATGGCACTACTCGGTATCTATCCAAAACATATAAAAAAAACTAATTCAAAGGGATACATGCACCCCTATGTTTAAAGCAGCATTATTTACAATAGACAAACTATGGAAGCAGCCCAAGTATCCTCTGATAGATGTATATAGAAGGAAATACTTTCCAGCCATAAAAAAAAAAAAAAAGAAATCTTGCCATTTGCAACAACATGGATGCAGCTAGAGAGTATAATACTAAGTAAAATAACTCAGAGGAAGACAAATGCCATATGATTTCGAAAGCTCTTATGTGGAATTTAAGAAACAAAACAAATGAACATAGGAGAAAAAGGAGAGGGGTGGAGGGGCAGACCAAGAACCAGACCCTTAACTATAGAGGACAAACTGATGGTTACCAGTGAGGAGGAGGGTAGAATGATGGGTTAAATATGTGATTAAGAAGGGAACTGGTTGTAATGAACACCAGGTGTTGTATGGAAATGTTCAATCACTATATTGTACACTGAAGATAATAGAACACTGTATGTAAACCAACTGAAATTAAAATAAAAACTTAAAATTTAAAAATTAGGTAAGCCTGCTAATTAGGGTACACAGTATTTGTAA
The DNA here is from genome assembly GCF_018350175.1 of Felis catus. Classification (NCBI taxonomy): domain Eukaryota; kingdom Metazoa; phylum Chordata; class Mammalia; order Carnivora; family Felidae; genus Felis; species Felis catus. The sequence goes on from NC_058385.1 coordinate 57,372,421, forward strand.
ACGTAGACTGCACAATTAAAAATAAGGATAAAGCTCAATTATACAAAAATGGATTGAACAACGCTAATAAAGAAAACTGGAGAAATAAAAAGTAGGTAATTTGTAAATTATAAGGCAATGGTATTGAAGTAATAAACTCTAATAATACCTATACTTACAACTTTCATAAACATCATATTACGAAAACAGCTTTTAATATCATAATAATGAACTTATGTTAGTTTTGTTCAGAAAGAGAGAGAGAGAGAACACCACTGTGAGATATAGTAGCAAAAAACCAATATTGACTTTAAAGAATAATTAAATGTTAATCCCAGTAAGAAACTACACTTTCCTTTAACTTTGGGCAAAACGTTAGCGCCTGTGTTGAGATCTGCACGGGTAAAATGCAGATAATAATATCGCAGAAGGGTACTGTGAGGCTTAATTAATCTCTCCAGAGTGCTACGGACATGAGAAAATGTACATGTAGTCTGGGCATTTAATCACTATTACTCCTCCAGGAGTTTTCTTTTGATATTGCCTGAGGAAGTTTGATGGAAGACTGCCAAGTCGCTGCACACCCAGAAAGAGCTAGAACACCTTGTACTGAACAGTAAAACAAATGAATCAAAAGCTAGGCCTTTGGAGGAAATCTTAACAAAATAAAAAAGTTGACCACTTGGGAATGGCAGAGGGGATCAAGTAAATTAACGTTATAATTTACAGTTTAAAAAATAAAGAAAAAATAATGTATGTATGTGAGCTAAAGGTCCTGAAAGAGAAGAAGGAGGGAAGGAAAGAGGAAATAGAGAAATCAAGAGAAGGGGAGGGAGAAAAGAGATAGATAGATAGATAGATAGATAAATATCTATGCACACACAGAAATACACACACACATATATATACACACATACAAATATACAAATTTATAAATACAATATACATATAAGTATATATGTATAAATATACACAAATATGTATTATATATATGCATGCATATTTTATTTTATTTTTTTATTTTTATTTTTTTCAATATATGAAGTTTATTGTCAAATTGGTTTCCATACAACACCCAGTGCTCATCCCAAAAGGTGCCCTCCTCAATACCCATCACCCACTCTCCCCTCCCTCCCACCCCCTATCAACCCTCAGTTTGTTCTCAGTTTTTAAGAGTCTCTTATGCTTTGGCTCTCTCCCACTCTAACCTCTTTTTTTTTTCCTTTCCCCTAACCCATGGGTTTCTGTTAAGTTTCTCAGGATCCACATAAGAGTGAAAACATATGGTATCTGTCTTTCTCTGTATGCCTTATTTCACTTAGCATAACACTCTCCAGTTCCATCCACGTGGTATGCATGCATATTTTAGATGAAGAAATAAAAGCAAGGGGGGTAATATGTGGGAGAGAGCAGGTAGATGGAGTAGCTATGAGATAAGGCCATTGTTAAATACTAGTAAAGTGGAAACAAATAATCTAGAAGGTTATGAAATTTTTAAGTGTTTAGAGAGCTGTTATAACTCTTCAAAATTAAAAAGATAAGATTTCTGCAGAATTCAGATTAATATTCCAAAATCAAATGATTTAGTGAGTTATTTGATTCAGAGGAATGATAGACCATTCAAAAAAATAAACTGTTTTCTGAAACAAAAATATCCAACTCTGAAAGAAATAGCTGAGTGAAAAAATAAAACAATTTCCACCCAAACCTTCTCGTTATTCTATGAATCTAGCTCGTCCTATATACAATGAAATATGAGCTGAAGTTTGGTAGATAATGGTTATTTAAAGACTGCTGAGAATTAAAGCAAACATACAGAAAACCCTAAGAAAGTTAGTAAATCACAATGTGAGTGGAGAGAAAATTAGGTCTATGTTTGTCCTTCGTCTGCCCCAAACAACCCAGCAAACAAACAACTCAAGTATATTACATTTCAATGGGAGGTCCTAGATTGCCAATGATGAAAAAAAATCTGGGATCAGAGGTTTTCATCTAAGTATTAAGTGGAAGTATTCTGTACTCATATCCCAGATACCCATTTCTTAACTTTATTTGACTAAACTCTATAATTTGATGTTACATCACTGTTTTCTAGACTGAAGAAGAAGATAATGGAAGGTACAATTCTTGCTGACAAGTTGCTTATAGTCCAGGTGTAGGATAAAACCTTCAAACCAATACTTGCTGAAACCTGCAGGTTGCTAAAAGGTGATCATAACTTGCCATCAACTCTTTCCTTGAATGAGAAGTCTGGGTCTGTTGGATCAAAGTCATTTTAGGAAAATGAATGTTTCAGGCACAGCTGCTCTAATATTGATCACTGTCACGCCTTCACTCACCTTACAGAGAAATCTGCCAAGAACATCCTAACACATTTTACTGTTTTTATTGATTTATCATCCATCTTTGGCTTTTCGGACTGGAATTAGTTGTAGGCTAAGAGCTTAAAATAAATCCTCATCAATGCATTATCAAAATCTAAAAAGTTTAAAATTACATACCCCAAGAAACAAGGTAGGCAGGAAACAGAGTATATCTCAATTTTCAGTTTTATAAAAAGAGATTGTGTTCCAGTCCTCTATTGTTTAAATTATCCTTTGGTAGCCTACTTCTTGTTTGGATGCCCAGCAGCTAGCACAATATTTGGCATAGAAGTATACATGTAGAATAAATGAATAAATGGTCTCATTGCTTTTGGACAAGTTAAATACCAATGTCCTTGTCACAGATGGCCTTCCCCTGGGCCCTCAACATTTTTTCCCCATATTTTTACAAATGCTTTTTATACTACTAACAGAAAGCTTTATTCATAAATATCTTTGTTAGATCTTGGTAACTCTTGGTTAAAACTCCTTATCATGTTATCTAGGTCCACTCACACTCTGAACTGACTGCCTTACCAGGCACCACACCATGGGTTCTAGCAATTCTAGTCACATGTACCTCCCACAGCTTCCTGAATATCACATTTCACTCTATGCTCTCATGCCTCTATGTGAACTCAGCCCACAGTATCATTTCTCCATTTCTCTGCTTAATAATTGTACTCATGATTCAAGATTCCAGTGTTCTATGAACTCTGTGAAGATTTTCCAGAAGACTAAATCCTTTTTGGTGTTCTTCAGTGTTTTTATCTTTATTGCTCTATACAGTTTTGATTAACTCTATAATATTGTAATTCTATGTTTGTGTACTTATCTCCCCTGCTGGGCTATGAAATAGAAACGATGCTGTCTTCCATTTCGTATTTCTAGCGTAGCACTAGACTGTAGTCAACTCTGTTGAATAAATAGGTGAATGAATGAATGAATGAATGAATGAATGAATATATTTTTGTTGGTTAAGAATGGGGGGATATCCCTGGACCCATGCTAGCACCTAGTTCCCTGACAGAAATTAGAGCTTCTTCTTTTTTGTTTTTAATCTAATAGGATCATGAAAATAACTGAATCAGTTTTGTACAGTTTTGCTGATTTCAAATTGTAATTGTTTTCTATTTAGAATTTTTAAAGTACTTCAATATTGTTAACATTTACCTCTTATGATTACTTTTAGAAAAGTTAAGGGAGCCTCCAGTGGGGATAAAATCTAGCAGAGACATAAGACTTGATGTCAGGCAAAAATAATTGGATAAGCCATTGGGGAGTTTTCTATAGCTAGCAAAATTTACTTGAAGGGAAGGAGTGTGTAAATGTGGATATAAGAAAACAATGTATATAAAAGAGCACATTATTTCTGGAAACTTCTGAAAACTTGCAGGATACCAAATTTAGTAATAGGTAGGGAAGCAAACATTTAATTAGCACCATTTATGGCAAACTCCCTCTCTGGACAATTTTTGGAAATATGTAAATGGAGCTTTAGCTCTTTAAGGTTTTAGTCTTTTGTTAGAAATGCTTAAAAAAAATGCTAAAACTCTCTACTAAGATAATACTTAGGTCACTTTAAAATGATCAATAGCTGAAGGCAGATTTTCCTGAAAAGTAAAGGGTAGAGCTTGGCACGGAAGATTTAAAGGAGAATTACCACAAGTCCTGCCTTCCGCTGGACAGTTCTAGTTTATGCCTATTGTGTCTCTGTCATTATTAATAGTATCTCATATCATTCTCAGAATTGTCCTACTCTGAACAATAAATTATATTGTCACCTTAACAATGAGAAAAGAGAAAACTGGGAGTGATAAGATGCATAATAAGGCTGCTGGATGCGCTAAAACCAAATATAGACGTTCATAATGACTGAGCCCGATTCCTTAGGACTAATACCTACAATTCTGAAGGAAGCTTTACCTGCGTATCTCATTTACACAGTTTAGGAGTGTGGTAACAATGAAGAAAAACCTTTTCTTGACCTTTCTAAGTAACAAGTTTCTGAATCCATTACTGGAGCTTACATTTCCCCCATTAAGATCTCTACTGCAAATTAAAACGCTTAGCGTCTGAAGTAGACTATTTATTAATGTAAATCATTGTCTAAACTCATCTCCTATTCTTAGAATTATGATTGCATTCTGATGATAGTTTGATTGATATCTAGGTGAAAAATAGTCTTGATCAGTAATGAACATGTAATCGTGTGGTGATACGGCCTGACCTTGGTTTATACATGGTGGTGTATTCCTGCAGATGAAAGTAGAGGAAGGCTAGAGGGATTAGTGCTGGGATCCACAAGTGTGTTTGCTTATGTGTCAGTCTGGCATTTATGAAGTACAAAGTCAACTAATATTCAAAATGACTACCCATTTTATAAATTTCAAGTTTGCATCTCAAAGATTGATTACATAATCCTTCCAAAGGGTGGGAGAATGAAACATGCGGCTGTTTCATCTAATCACTCAGAAAGTCCTCGGTATGTTAAGTGTTCAGACAATCTCCACATAATGAAACAATATCGTCACGTGAAATTATTCACTAATGAACTGACCACTTATATAATTAATATTATGCAACATTTCACACTAGCAAATAGCTCCTTTAGTGCAAAAATTTTAGAAAGTAAAGTTTGCAAATGTTGCAAAACAATGGTGACATACTAGGTGCTCTAGAAGAGAAGTATTTGAATTGTAAAGATTTGAGAGGCCCTTGAGAAAAGTGGAGAAACCATTGACTACTTTTCTCACCATGTCTCTTATGATCATGTTATGCAAGTCAAATGTGAAACGAAGGATACTGTATTGAACTTAATATTTTGTACTTAATATTTTTTTAAATGGCCAAAAGAACAATTCAGCACTTGACTCATTCTTTGTATATTTTAAGTATTATACCATTGAAATTAAAGCCTAAATTTTAACAAATGCAATTTGATAATTTCCATTTATTTTCAGATAAAGACTTGTGCAATTCTTTTCACTCACCATGTACTAGAGAATTTTGGACAGTTTTTAGAATTATCCTAAGTGGATTTTTCCCAATGAAAATTATATTCACATAAGAAGACTTTTTATAATTTCCTAATTCACTCACTGAATACACTAACTGAATATCCATTTAAAAACAATTATGTACAATTTGCAAAGAGTTCATTAAAAAAAAATTTATAGGGGTGCCTGGGTGGCACAGTCCGTTAAGCGTCCGACTTCAGCCAGGTCACGATCTCGCGGTCCGTGAGTTTGAGCCCCGCGTCAGGCTCTGGGCTGATGGCTCAGAGCCTGGAGCCTGTTTCCGATTCTGTGTCTCCCTCTCTCTCTGCCCCTCCCCCGTTCATGCTCTGTCTCTCTCTGTCCCCCCAAAAAATAAATAAACGTTGAAAAAAAAATTTTAAAAAAAGTTATAAAAAATTACCTAAACAAACCCAAGTCAAATGCAAGTAGTATATACTAAAAGCATTCTGTATAAGGATAATTTAACTAAGAAATTCTTTTTTCACTATGAATATAAAGGAAATAAAGGATTTAAATGGAAAACCACTCTTCTTAAAATTTTATATTTATTTGAATAGATATACAGTTCCAATGTTTATATCTACTTCTTATGTACTCTCATCTTTTCCATATAAATTTCTGCACAAGTTTTTGTTCATCCATAATGTTTCATTCCCTGAATTTTTTTTTTGCCATGAGAACTGCAGTTGACTTCAAATATTCTTTATCTACATCCCATCATAGTCATTGATGAGTATCAACACCCTTATTAAAGCTATAAACCCGGAGAACGCTGCATTCTCCACTTTGTCTAGTCCACAAGTTATATTTCCCAGTACTTCTTTAATTTCTACATCTTGAAAGAATCTTAAATTATCAGAGAGGTTTTTGGTAGAATGGGGAAAATTTTAATTTTGTATTTTGAGACTAGTGCCCCTAAACTCTATGCGACCTTAAGAAAGTCCCTTAACCTTTTTGGATATAAACTTCCCACATGTAAGGTAGAGAGTTATTTATTCTTGCTGTAAGATTCTATGTAAACCATGACATTTATATCACATTTACAATAATAAAAGAAGAAAAAAGAAGAAAATCCAGTCATAGATAATACTACATATAGTAAGATAATATGCATAGCTTTTTTTCCTCTCATGTTATTTCTTTGGGATGTCTGAATGTTAATGTTAACCATCTAATTTTAAATGTGCTTTTATACTTCCTAACCCAATTTATAATATCTCTTATGATATGGATATCATACATATTACCACCAAACTCTCACATGATTACATATTATAGGGAAATGAGACAACCCAGCAACCTAATTAGCGAAAATGCAATCTGAATCTCATTTGGCATTCTTGCTAATGCTGTGGCAATGGCCACAGAGAATTCCTTGGAAGAAATTTTCATTGTTTACAGAAGTGTAGCAAAATGGGATATCTCCAAAATATCTGTACACAAATATTAGGATTTAAAACAACTACAGTCTTGGAACTCTTAGCACTACTTGCTTGTAGTATATAATCATGATACAAAAATTAAGAGACACTTTATATATGTCTCTATTCTTTTCAGTATGCACTGTCAAGCCTATCTCCTCCTATCCTGTTTCCATTTCTAATAAGTAGTTCTCCTTGCTAACACTTAGCCATGTTCTCATGAGGAACTAATAGTGATGAAAAAATTATTTATTATTCATGATATAAGGCTTTAATTTTTTCTACTTTGCTGTTTTCATTTAAATGCCATGTCCTGAAAACCATTTATCTGTTCTTATAGATCCTCCTTATTCTCTTTTATAGCTGAGTCACTGAAGATTCAAAGACAAGAGGAACATAGTTTCCTGAAGAAGTCTAGTGAGGATGATACATATATAAGCAAAAAAAATGAATAGCAAACCAGAAGCGGCATATTGAAAATATGCATTTTGTTATTTAAGTCCAGAGAAAGGATGGCTCACCTAGATTCCCTAAGGAGTCCGGTTGAGTCCGGTAGCAGGTGGTATTGGAACCGGATAGGAAAGTAGGGGTTAACCAAAAGGAAACGTTTGTGGAGGAGCACGTAGGCAGAGAGAGCAGCATGTACAAAAGGCCCAGACTAAATGTCCCAGCAGAGCAGGGTGTATAGCTATTCATCCTACACACAGTGGCTATTCAAGTCTGTCTGTTAAATTTAACTGAACAGAAGTAAGAAGTTTAGGTTTAGGAATGTCGAGTACTTCTGTATGTTTGACCACAAGAAGCCTGATGGGGAGAATCACAGGCATGTGGTTGGACAAATATATCTGGGAAAGTTTGAGAAAAAGAGTTTCATCTTTCCTTTTTTTACAATATAGATTTATGACAAGTTGGTTAAAGCCATTATTATAAATGAATTTCCCAGCAAGAAGAGAAGAACAAAATGACGAACTGTGGAGAATATATTTTAGAAGTCAGAAGGAAGATGAGGAGAGAGTAAAAGGGATGAGGTGAGTATATATGAAGGATGAAAAATCATGTCTCAGAAACCAAAGAATACGTTACTGCTAAGGAATTATCCATGTTTCAAATTCACAGGGGTCTCAAGTTAGCTGAAAACTCAAACAAAATAAAAAGTCGGTGTCATATCCAAGAAATCATCGTCCAGATCAAAGTAATGGAATTTTCTCCTACATTTTCCTTTTGGAACCTTATAGATCCAGGTCTTTATTTAAGTCTCTAATCCATTTTCAGTTGATTTTTGGGTATGCTATAAGATAAGGATCCATTTTCACTCTGTTGCTTGTGGATATCCAGTCTTCCCAATATCACTTATTGAAGATATAAGTCCTTTCCCCATTGTGTATTATTGACACCCTTGTTGAAAATCAGTTGATTATATAAATTTCGGTTTATTCCTGGGCTTTCTATTATGTTCTGTTGGTCTATATGTGTGTGTGTTTGCTGGCACCATACTATTTTAAAAAAGCAATAAAAGCAAAAATAGACAAGTAGAGCCATATCAGTCTAAAAAAAGCATCTTGGGGGCACCTGGGTGGTTCAGTCAGTTAAGCAGCTGACTTCAGCTCAGGTCATGATTTCCTGGCTTGTGGGTTCAAGCCCCATGTCAGGCTCTGTGCTGACAGCTCAAAGCCTGCAGCCAGCTTTAGATTCTGTCTCCCTCTCGCTCTCTGCCCCTCCCCAATTGTGTGCTCTCTCTTTCTCTCTCAAAAATAAATAAACATTAAAAAACTGAAAAATAAAAAAATACTCTCTTCTGCAAAGGAAACAACCAACAGTGTAAAACTAACTTATGGAATATCAGAAATATTTTTTAAACAACATAAATAAATGTTAAGAGGTTAATGTCTAAAACATATAAGGAGTTCCTCCAACTCAATAGCTAAAACCAAGTCATTTGGATTTAAAAAATGGGCAAAGGACATTGAATAGACCTTTGTTTCAAGAAAGACATACAAATGGCCAATCAGGTATATGCAAAGATGCACAATATCACCTGTCATCAGGGAAATGCAAACCAAACCACAAGGAAATATCAACTCATATCTGTTAGGATGGTCGCTATCCAATCGATCAATCAATCAATAAATATATAGGTATTGGTCAGGATGTAGAGTACATTATCAGTGGGAGTGTAAAATGGTGCAGCTACTGTGGAAAATAGTATGCAGGTTCTTTACAGCATTAAAAACAAATTACCATATAATCTATCAATCCAACTTCTGGGTATTTAGCTAAAAAATCATAATGAGGATGCTGAAGCGACATATGCACCCCCATGTTCACTGCAGCATTATTCACAATAGCTAATATATAAAAGCAACCTAAATGTCCATTGATGGATGAATGGACTAAAAAATGTGGTATATACATACAATGGAATATTATCCAGCCACAAAAAAAAGGAATTCCTGCCATATGCAACATCCTAGATCAATCTGAGAACATTTTGCTAAGTGAAATAAGCCAGGCACTGAAGGATAAATACAATTTCTAGAGATCTGCTGTAAAATATTTTATAGCTTATAGTCAACAATATTTCACCATACGCATAAGTTTTTGTTGAGAGTAGATCTTATGTTATCTGCTCACAATAAAAAAAAAAGGCAAGGAAAAAAAGATAATTTGAGTAGTTTAGGCAATTTAGGTAGAGTACTAATGGTCGATCCCAAGCTGGAGTGGGTTGAGGAATGAATAGAAATAAAATGAAAGAAGCCGGTGAAAAACTGTAAAGAGACTGTGAAATAAGAACTACCTCTGAAGGGTAGTTCCAGAAGAAATGAAAAACAATGGCATCAACAGGCTTGACAAAAATAGAAAACAAATTCCTCAGAGATAAAAAGAAAAGACTTTTCCGATGACCTATGCTCTTGTTGCTAAGAAGTCCAGGTACAAGACAGAATGTGTTACCATCTAATTTTCCACCTCCACCCCTTCCATGCCCATATAACACCAAAGTGATATACAGCTGATTGAGGAAGACTCGGATTTCTGTTAAAAATCTTTTGAAATTATAAAATTCTGTTATTAATTAACCTCCATATTGAAACTACTTTTACATAGGCTTATAATATAAAATTGCATATTAGTGCCTCCTTTCCATTGTCAACAGTGCCCAAACATTTTTGACAGGCCATTCTTGATACAGGTAGGATACACTCCAAAGAAATGTGTTTAGAAAATGAATACTTAGGTCACTAGATTGGAGTTTACTCCTTCCACGGGGCAGAAGTTCTTAGAAGATTTTCTTCCCATGAGAGCATAGTTTATACTATGTGTCAAATGTACGGTATGGAAATTGTGCTTGAAGAAATACATATTTTCTTGCCTATAAGCTATGCTATACTTCAGAGATTAAATAGGTAAGAAAAGTCACTTAAAAATTGGATACAAAGATATTGATTTTTTTAATAGAACATGATCCATGTTCTACTCTTGAGGATTAAAAATATATATATAATCATAAAGTACTATTAATAGCAGCAATTGGTATTTTATTATCATTTTTCCTCCCTACGTATTTTATTATCATTTTTCCTCCCTACGTATCACTGATGCAAGGAAAAGGAAGACACAACTTGCTAAGTTTGCACAATTTTCCTGTAGAAAATCTGAACAGCCCAGCCTGCTTTAGTGAATGTGTGGTTTATGCAAGCACACGGGGCCCCATTCTCAGAAAAGCCTAACTTTTAGTTTAATGCTTTTTTGTTGCCATCTTGAAATTTTTAATTATTTTGAAAAGGAAATCCAACATTTTCATTTTGCACTGAGACTTGCAAATTTTGCAGCTGGCGCTGGTGGACATAAAGATATATTTAGTATATATTCATACATGTGCATGTGTGTGTAGATGTGCATGTTCTTGTAGGTGGGTATGTGCTTATGTGTATACGTGGTTAAAATATTAAAATTATATTGAAAATAATGGTAAGACAGGGTGTCTGGGTGGCCCAGTTGGTTAAGCCTCTGACTTATGCTTATGTCATGATCTCATGGTTCCTGAGTTGCAGTTGGTGGTTCTGCACTGAGAGTGGGGAGCTTGCCTGGGATTCTCTGTTTCTCCCCCATTCACGGGAGCTCTTCCTCTCTCTCCCCTCCTCTTTCTCAAAATAAATAAATAAACTTAAAACAAAGAAAAGAATGGTAAGACAAACCTTATTAAACAAAAGCAATTAAGCTTGCAGTAGAAAATCATTTAAAATAATTTCTTCATATTGTAAAGGATACGGAAAACTCATTGAGGCTTAAATTCTCACAGAAAATAAAATATAATACACATTAATTTTCAAAGGAGGAACAATACTTTTCAAAGGAAGATTTCTCAATGACTAGTTTTAATTAATAGAAAGGACATAACTATAATGAAGAATCATTTTAATTTCTAAATACAACTGTGTATTGAGTCAATTTTCAATAAAGAAACAATGTAATAACATCTCAATCACTGGGAATTACTGTTTCTTTGTGATTGTGTATATTTATAGAAAACCTTCCAAGAACCTTTTCGGCAGTACTAGGACAGATACTTTAATTTTGAGTGAATATTTAGCAAAATTTCAGTGACATCTCTCTTGTATGCAATTTTAAATCAGTGTGATATAAATTGCATAGTGAATGTAGCTAAATAATTATTTTTAGAAGTAGGAATACCGGGAACCAGTCAATTTGGAACTATTCCCAAGAATTTACATTTAACAGGCAAAAACTTTTAGGATGACTGTAGTAACTAAAGTAGAAATCCATGAATGCAATTCAGTTGGAAAATTAAAAAAATGATATGTGTAAGAACAATATTTTTATAGTATCTCACAGTTCATATGATTCTTTCTCCTACACTGACTGATTCATTTAATTCTATCCAGTTTCTCTGTCCTTTCCATTTACAGAAAGGGAAACTGAAGAATGTTTCAGAGAGGGTACAGAAATTATCAATGTCACCAAAATTATAAATGGTAGAGTCAGAATGTTTATGCCATATAAGTAAAATAGCATTGCCATTATCATTGATAAGCTTATCCATACAGAGAATTTATTGTTGGTATACTTAAAGTTCAGGTTTAATATTCAATTAGATTGGATAATAATTTTATTTTAATGATAACTCACTTCACACAGAAAGTGTTTTATTTTTTAGATGTTTATTTATTTGACACACACACAGACAGCATGAGCCAGGGAGGGGCAGAGAGAGAGAGAGAGGGAGAGAGAGAATCTCAAGCAGGCTGTCAGTGCAGAGCCAAACACTGGGCTCAAACCCACAAACCATAGGATCATGACCTGAGCAGAAACCAAGAGTCGGATGCTTAACCTACTGAACCAGGCGACCCACACAGAAAGACTCAGAAGACTGTGAGACTATGTTATAAATATTTATTTAATTAACTGCTAATTACTTATATTTTAGAAGCCCTATAGAAGTGCACTGCTTACAACAAGAATATTAAGATGCTTACATTCATAGAGAGTTTACAAGACTGGAGAGAAGACAATTTAAAATAATTTATAGGTAGACGAAGAGGAAAGGAAAAAAGTTGAAATGAAGAATATCCCCTCTTGCCTCCCCCCCTTTTTGATAGATCATTTGTTTCTCTTTTTTATTTTGTGAAAGGATAAAATTGTGGAGGCTTTTTGCTAAGGTGAAACTTCATTTAACATTTAAAATGTAAATTGGACTTTTAAAAAATGCGTTTCTTTAAAAGGGAAAGTAAATAGTCTTTACCACATGCATTTTCTTCAAAATGCCTGCATCACATAAATAAAATCACCGTGACAAACACTTGGTTCAATTTTGGATACCTCCTGGAACATGGCAACTAAAACAATTGTCTGCCCCTTGTGCAGGGATATTTCATTAAAAACAAATGATTAAACAAGATAAGATAAATAGATACCCAAGCAAGCAAATTTGAAATAACTGCTAGGTTCTATTTCCTGAAGAGAATCTTAAATCTATGAAATGGTCTGTTAGGCAATGTTATTATATGCAGCAAACTAAACTTAATCTTTATAAAAAGATTGTCATCTTGAAGGAGAGAAGTAAACAGGAATGGGCACTTAAAAATTTTTGTCTCAGATGTACTTTTAGAAATTTCAGGGTGTGGAACATACTGCAACAACTTGTCCACCCCACCGAGAGCTGTCTCTGCTATGTGAAGGAATATCATTAACAGCTTAAACTGAATCTAAGAACTTTACAAATTTTTTCAGTTTATTTATTTATTTTGAGAGAGACAGAGAGAGGGCACAAGCAGGGGAGAGGCAGAGAGAACGGGGGACAGAGGATCCCAAGCAGGCTCTGTGCTGACAGACCTCCCAATGCTGAGATCAAACTCAGGAACCATGAGATCATGACCTGAGCCCAAGTCAGATGCTTAACCAACCGAGCCACCCAGGCGCCTGAGTCTAAGAACTTTTATTTGTTTTAATATGAAATTTATTGAAAATTGGTTTCCATACAACACCCAGTGCTCATCCCAACAGGTGCCCTCCTCAATACCCCTCACCCACCCTCCCCTGCTCCCACCCCCATCAACCCTCAGTTTGTTCTCAGTTTTCTAGAGTCTTATTTTTTGGCTCCCTCCCTCTTTTCTTTTCTTTTTTTTTTTTTTCCTTCTCCTCCCCCATGGTCTTCTGGTAAGTTTCTCAGGATCCACATAAGAGTGAAAACATATGGTATCTGTCTTTCTCTGTATGATGCATAGGGGCATTTGTACCCCAGTGTTTATAGCAGCACGTTCAAGCACTTTTAAATCAGAAGGAAGTTTATAAATATCATCAATCCATAAAGAATGATGCCTTACACTCAATACATAATGCCCATGTCATTTCTGTATGTAACAGATTAATGCATAGATATCATAAAAGTACAATTCAACCTAAGTAATTATTTCTCATTTTTAAATCATTTATTGGAGTGAAGAACATAGAAGGATCATTTCTTGCTCCTAAAATACAGTATTTATCTTTCAATAAATACATTCACAAATTCAAAATACCTTTTTAAGTTGATTAAATTATTGTAATTATTTATTAAAATTATGACTGCAAATCATAATTTCGAATGGAGAATTAAAAAGGAGAAAATAACTGTCCTTAGTACAGGAATGTGTTCTATTACTCTGACATACTCATTTAGTTGGTTATTTATTTCTAATTGCCAAATAAAATGAAGAGATGACCTTGGGCATAGATCATGAGATAAAACCTCACAGAACTGAGTGATTTAGAGAGGAAAGAGTAGCTGGCCAAATAAGAAAAAAGGGCTTTCCAAGAGCAAATAGCATTACAAATATGAAGACAGAGACAGGAATGGATAAGGCCTAGTGGAGGAAAGGTAAAAAGGCTAATCTAGCTAGAGAAAATGGCTCAGGCATCGACTAAGGAGCTTGGACTTATTCTGGGCACATTATGAAGCCATTCAAGATTTTTCAGCGGGGAAGTGATCTGGCCACATCTCTGATTTAGAAATACAACTCTGAAGATGGTGCTTACAGGGGCTGGTGGGGGGTGGGGCACCGGTAGGCATTGTGAAAGCCAGCACTGCTGTTACAGAGGTGAGTCTGGTCAGCTGCTGAACATACCGGAAACAAAGTGATGAAAAGTCACTTGATTTGATGTGGTAGCATGTCAGTGTTTCTTTAAAAGGAAAAAAAACAGGGCCACCTGGTTGTTCAGGCAGTTAAGCCTCTGACTTTGGCTCAGGGCATGATCTCACGATTTGTGAGTTCAAGCCCCATATTGCACTCTGTGCTGACAGCTCAGAGCTGGTGCCTGCTTCAGATTCTGGATTCTGTGTCTCCCTCTCTCTCTGTCTCAACTCCACTCATGCTCTCTCTGTCTCAAAAGTAAAGAAACATTAAAAAAAATCTTTAAAAAAAAGAAAATAGACTCAACCATATGCCATATATTCCAAATTATAGCAATATTACAAAACAATATATTCCATACATGTTCGTTTTCCAAAAGAGATAGGATTTGCATAATATTGATTTTGTGTGTTTTTTACACTGTATACCTTATCATGGTTGGATATAATTTCTCTCAAGTTATCCTGGATATTCAAGAATATTCAGGAAATTAAAAAAAATGAATTGATATATGCTTTCATAATAATAGAACTTTTTGAATATTAAGTTGAATAATTAATGAATTATTATAAATACGTCCGGTGAAGATATCCAAATAAATATCTATTAATTTCAATTACAAGTTTTATATTTTGTATTTTGGAATTGTTTTCATTTTATACAGTCTTCAAATATTTTCATATACCACTACAAAGTTTATAGCCCTTAGGAAATAAGCTTATAATGATTCATAAACAAAATTCCTCTAGATAATGTAGGACATTTATTTTATAACAGATGTTTGAAATGCCTTAGTATGACTTCTAAGAACATGTTTCATCCCAAAATCACAACAGGAAAATTAGGTAGGAGTAAGAACTACAGGAAACTTTTTAAAATTTTAATTTTTAATAATCATTTGCTCTCCCCAGGGAAAATATATCAATGTGTGACATGGTCAATTGGCTTTCAATGTTTATTCCCCAAAACTTTTTTTTTAACTTTAGTTATTTATCTTGAGAGAGACAGAGAGCAGTGGAGGGGCAGAGAGTGAGAGAGAAAGAGAGACAGTAAGAGAATTCCAAGCAGACTCTATGCTGACAGCGCAGAGCCCAAGGCAGGGTTGGATTGCACGAACCATGAGATCATGACCTGAGCCAAAACCAAGAGTCAGACACCTACCTGCCTGAGCCATCCAGGCATACCTCCCACAATCTTTTAATTCATCTTTGCATCACACAAGAAAACAGAAAGGTTAAAACTATAGTTGCCAGATTCCCTTGCAGCTATAATTTTGTATGCTAATTACATTATACCAATTAGATACATCTTCAAGATATTTGATTTCCTGATGCTTTGGGCTGATTCTTTTTTTCCGCTGGCAAGACTAAATGTTGTAGAAATGTAGGTTGCCTCATCAACCTCCCAGCATTATTACAGTAATCACTTTTCAGCTCCTGAAAGGAAGCTCCTTACAAGGAAGTAAGTTTCTTGGCCTTGGCTTCCTGGTCACTTGATCATAGATACAGTGGTATGTCTTTGCTTTTAGTGATTTCAGGGAGGTCATTATATCCTCTAACTTCTTGATTGTGTAGAGTTAGTAGCTACTATGTAGTGTTCTGGCATTCATCCCTGGAGGACAACATCCAGCTTACTCCTCCAACCTGTCTACATATTTTGAAAGCACTTAATTTACTGTATTAAAATCATCTCTCCTTAAAATATGTGGCTGTTTCTTACACTGAACTCTTCTGATATACTATGTATCTCCTTCATGGAAGTTTCATTAATATTCTAATAGAACAATATATTATTTATTTTTCAATTATCCCTATTACTTTTGTATATTTTATATTCTAGTGGCATAGTCTTTTGTGAGCAAGATTATAAATAAAAGCTGCTTAAAAGATAGCCCTTTGCCCCTGGCTTGTGTGTGTGAAAACATAAATCAACTGAAGAGCTATATTACACTGTCCTGGGATTGGCAGGAGGGAGGGAGGGGCATAGAGAGTAGAGATTCCTTTGCAGCATGTGACATATGTCCCCAAAAGCTACTTCTCTTCATTGTCACCAAGTTTCCAGTTACTCTTCTAGCTCTGTTTTTGTTTTTTTTTCTTTGTTTTTTTCATTTCCCCCACCACATCTCCAGTTATCCTTGTAAGTTATTTTAATATCCATATGGATATTCTACCCAAGAACATTTCCAAATCCTTTCAAAGCTCTGTCTTCCACTCCACCTTCATCATTCATTTCCATGGTCAAAATGCAAGTCAGTGTCATTACTAGACCTTCAATTTCATAATCCTACTCCCTGCGAGTCATTTTCAATCTTTCCAGACCATTCTTATCCATCATGTCTACAATATTCTTCTATTTCCTTTATTTCAGAATAATCGTTATGATCACTTTTTTGCACACTTACTCAATGTCTTTGTATCCTGCTTCACTGTTCTTTTGGGGGAAAATCTTAGCCCTGGTTAAATTCAAATTTCAATATGCTTCAAGAATGGACCTACATGGCACTACGTGGCTGGAGACCATATTATGCTAACTGCCTCATACTTGAACTTTATAACCAATGAACAGAAGAGGGCCCGTAGTGCTAGCAGGCAATTAGATACTTTCCTGGCCCATTTACTTTCTCATCCTCTTCAGTCACTCCTTCCTATCTTGCTCTTCCCTCTTCAGATTTTCTGTATCTTCTCTTTCTCACCCTTACATAATAAATATATTAATTTATTTTCTGAGTAAACAGCAATAACCAGGGAGCAGTGATACTACTATCAAGGTCCAAATTGTGAGAGGGAGTCTGTTCTTGTTGCAGACAATTGCTTAGAAGTTAGTAACTACAGCCCATGGGCCAAATCTAGCCTGCCACATGCTTTTAAGTTTTTATTTAAATTCCAGTTAACATCCAGTGTAAATTAGTTTCAGCTGTACGATATGATTCAATACTTCCATACCACGCCTAGTGTTCATCACAGCAAGTGCATTCCTTAATCGCCATCACCTATTTCACCCACCCCACTCCCATAACTATCTGTTTGTTCTATGTATGAAAGACTTTGTTTCTTGGTTTGCTTCTCTTTTTCCTTTGCTCATTTTTTATTCCTAAATTCCACATAAAAGTGAAATCATGTTATTTGTCTTTCTGTGACTGACTCATTTCACTCCACATAAAACTCTCTAGCTCCAACCATGTTGTTGCAAATGACAAGATTTCATTCTTTTTTATGGCTGAGTAATATTCCGTCACACACACACACACACACACACACACACACACACACACACACACCCCACTTCTTCTTTATTCATTCATCAGTCAATAGACACTTGGGCTGTTTCCATAATTTGGCTATTATAGATAATGCTGCTATAAACATAGGGGTTCATGTACCCTTTGAACTTGTATTTTGTATTCTTTGGGTAAATACCTAGCAGTGCAATTGCTGGATTGAAGGGTAGTTCTATTTTTAGCTTTTTGAGGAACCTCCATGCTGTTTTCACAGTGGCTGCACAAGTTTGCACCTCCACTAACAGTGCACAAGTGTTCCTTCTTCTCTACCTCCTCACCAACACCCATCATTTCTTGGGTTGCTGATTTTAGCCATTCTGACAGGTATGACGTGATATCTCATTGTAGTTTTGATTTCTATTTCTCAGATAATTTGTGATGTTGAGTATCTTTTCATATGTCCATTGGCCAGCTGTATATCTTCTTTGGAAAAATGTCTATTCAGGTCTTCTGTTTACAGAGTTAGAACAAACAATCCTAAAATTTGTACGGAACAACAAAATACCCCGAGTAGCCAAGTAGTCTTGAAAAAGAAAAGCAAAACTGGAGGCATTACAATTCCAAACTTCAACTTATATTACAAACTGTAGTGATCAAAACAGTATGGTACTAACACAAAAATAGATACATAGATCAATGGAAGCAAATAGAAAACCCAGAAATGAACCCACAACTATATGGTCAATTAATCTTCAACAACCAGAAATGCCCAAATGGGGAAAAGACAGTCTCTTCAACAAATAGTGTTGGGAAAACCGGACAGCAACATGCAAAGGAATGAAACTGACCACTTTCTGACACCATCTCATACCATCTTACACTGACATCCTACACTATCTTACAAAAACAAATTCAAAATGGATGAAAGACCTACACGTGAGACCTGAAACCATAAAAATCCTAGAACATAAGCAGCAACCTCTTTGACTTCAGCTGTAATAACTTCTTTCTAAATATGTCTCCTACTCTCTGCTTTTAAAAATAAAGTTTTATTGAGGTATAGTCATGCTAATTCATTAATGTGTTTTCTATGGTTTGTGAAGCCTGGAATACCTACTATCCGACTCTTTACAAAAAAAGGTTGAAACCTCTTATTTAAAACGTAGACAAAAGATCCTTTTTTTTCTAAGATTTTTTTTTCACTGACATTGTTTAAACTGCCAGCACTTGGTGTGTGTGTGGGGGGGGGGGCAGTGGGTAAGAGTTTAGTTGGATTTATTATTGTTTTTAGGTTGTTTTTTTTTTCAAGTGATGTCCATGCTACCATCACTCTCACTACTCTGCCCTTGGTATGCCACTGTTAGAGAGTAACTTCCATACGTCCATGGCACCAAATCCATCAACCTACTTGTTTCTGCCATATTTATGTTCCTTTCCTTCCTTTTGGATGAATTTCTCCTGCTTCTATCTGAGGCCAATCACTCAACCTACATATGGGATCACGTTCCTTGTCATTTACTTAAGAACACCACTCTAGGGATGTGAACCCTTTCTCCTACATCATCAACTTTTGCTGACGGATTACACATGCAGTGTGTAAAAAAAGAAGAGTCGGTGATCATTTCTAGAAATATCTGAGAAACAGGTGGAATGAGGCAAGTTTTGAATGGAACAATGATGGTTCAGTTTAGATTGTGATAATGAGACACAGATTTAATACCTTTAATTATACAGCATTGAAATAGATATTCACAGTAGGAAGTTGGAGTTTAGGGAAAAGAGTAGAGCTGGGGATAAATATTTGGGGTAACAATCAATACACAGTATCTAATATATAGAGAGAGAGAGTACAGAAAGAGGGAAGATCATTTAGAAGTTGAAAACTTAGAGGTTTCAGTGAAGTAAAACTGAAAAGGAGTATCAGTAAGGCTGCAAGAAAGATAGGGTAGGTTCTAGAAACAAAATGCAATTCAGCAATTTCAAAGCAAAATTTAAAAAAAAAAGTTTTTCAAAAAGGAACGATCAATGTGTCAAATGCTGCTGAGAGGCAAAGCAAGTTAAGAAGCAACAGATTGCAGTTGGATTTGTTTACATGATAATCAATGATGACTTTGAAGGAAACAGTTTCATTGAAGTAGTGAGAGAGAACCTACCTGGTATAGGAGGAGAGGATGTGGAGACATCAAATACACATAAACTGTTTTTAGTGAAAAGTTCTGCTGTAAAGGGGAACTGAAAAATAGTGCAATATAGTAGATTTTAACACCAAAAAAGGCAACTGGTCCTGAAGGAGAGAGAAAAAGTCAAAGATGTCTTCAGGACCATGTGGAGATAACTAGACTTCAAAGAAATCAGTACATGTCATACTTAGGATGCTTAACCTGAGCTCAGAAGGATTCTGCCTCAGCAAAGCTGTTTCTGTCCAAAGAATGACATTAAGACCATAATCCTGCTGCAAGTGAGCATGTTGCCTTATTTAACAAAGGCATATTCATGGTGACCAAAACATGTGTCCTCCAAAAATTATTCTATAATAAGGAAGCTTTCCAGTACCTTCACACAACCCTGAGAACACCGGAACAATGGAGAAGAGGGATACCTAATAATGACAAAGAGAATTTCTTGGCCATTTGGCAGGTGGAGATGTTGAAGAAGGTGCAATTTGGTTTTTTGAAAAGTAATGTAACATTTCCTGCACGGAAGTTTGTGGTGTAAAATTTCTAGTGGGTAAATAAAAGCTTGTTTGCATACTTAATAAATGTTGATCAACATCATAAAAATATGTATTTGAATGAGTGCCATTACATTAGCATGTCCAAGATACCAATATATTTTTGTGTAGTACAGAGAGTAAAGCTCCATTAGAGAAAAACAGAAAACAAAATGAAAAAACACTGGAGTCGTTGCTATGGAAATTTAAAAAAAATGAAAAAAATGTGAAACATTACAAAAGAGGAACAATAGTCACTGATTAGTATGAAAGAAAGGAATGGTCCAAAGGTTTCTGAAAGTTTAATCTTTGATTAAATGGGAAGAGTAAACAAAATAAATATCAAGATACGAGTCAGTTTACATTATACCATGACTCATGGATCTATCAAATGAACTACTCTGTTCAGTTCAAAAATTCTATATAGATTCATATAGATCTCATTTCAGGGTTTAATTTCTATTTGGAGGTATACATTTTTTTAATACACAATTTCATTTTCCTTGACTATGCCAGTAATTGTTTTATAATATAATATGACATAAGGATCTAATTTTTTTAACCTTCATCAGAAGCCAGAGAATAGTTACATCATTAAT
Source organism: Felis catus (assembly GCF_018350175.1). Taxonomy (NCBI): domain Eukaryota; kingdom Metazoa; phylum Chordata; class Mammalia; order Carnivora; family Felidae; genus Felis; species Felis catus. The sequence continues at coordinate 57,393,355 of NC_058385.1, forward strand.
AACTTGAATGATGATAAGTAGAAAAAAAGTCATCATTAAAATATTTTCTTTTCAAGGCTCTATAATTCGTATGCATACATGTTTCTATAAATCGTCTTCTCCTACGTCAGCTGCCTACAATTTTAATCAATTGTTCTCCTATCCTCTAAAACTCTTGTCTTAGCAACACAGCCTCCATTCCCAACTTATCAGCAAAGTCTATAATAAAATGGATAAATCCACAAGTGAATTTTGTGCAGCTCTTTTGACGTTATTTCACATAATGGAACCAAAAGTGCTCTTTGAGAATAGCCATGTTATTGATTATACATTTATCAATTAATAATATATAATAAGAGAAATAATAATATTTATATACTCATTTTTCCCAAGAATTGTGTTATGCATTGTACATGTATTAGCTCATCTTATTTTTATTGCAACCCTATGAAATAGATCATATATTTACCTAGTTTAAATGGTGAAAAAATTGAGGTTTACATTGATCTTTCCCAAGACTACACAGCTAGCAGAGGTGAATCAAGAATTAGAGTATGAGCCACTTAACTATTAGTCCATGCTCGGAAGCACTACTCCTGTCCTTGGATGTACTGCCTCTTAATGAGTGTGTTACATATCGCCACTCAAATTTCTGTTCTTCTGTAGGAACATTTTATAAATAAATAGGAATTGAGCAACACAAAATGTTCAATCTTCTTTGATCATAGTAAGTGTTGCAATTAAAATAAAACACATTAGCTTACAGGAGAATAGAAAAAGAACGTTGTCCCTTTAGGGGGAAAAATTTCCAATTGTTTACCATTTTAAGGAAAATAATTAAATATTCAATAGGCTGAGTGCTATTAAGTGAAAGATTGAATATTCCCTTGCAATCTAAATTCTGTGTGTGGCCAGCAGCACTGTGAACAGTTCAAAGAATAACACTTCTAGCCTGAGGAATCTTAACATGCTTTTTATAATTCAGAAGAAGCAAATAGATATCGGCAGTGATACTTTCACCGAATACAACATCATTAGGTCATGATGATGGAGAATGAAGAGCAACATAACTTTCAGGCTTCTGAATTTTTCTCTTAGAAAAATCTTATTCTCCCAGATAGACCTATGTTTTAGAATGCTAAATAAACAAAACAAAGCAAACAATAAAAATAAAAGCGCTTTGGTGTTTGCTGTCAGATAATATTTTAATTTATGGTCTACTAAATACACACAACTATTATGCAAATGTTTTTATAACTTTAAACTGAAAATATGAAAAAAAACACACATAGGTAAGCTTATTTTCAATGGTATTAAACTAATTTAATTATCTATACTTGATTATATAGATGCGCAGAGTTCTAAAAATTTACCTATCAATTATTAGGTCCGAGAATAGATTTTTAGACTATTTCTTATGATTTTATCAGACAAAATGTTGAAGGTTAATCTGGATATCCCCATTCAACTCTTCTTTTTCTTTAAAGAGGGAAATTAAAACACGGAGTATTGAGTTTTCCCAGAAAAATTTGCATTCAGTATTTATTTACTACCTATTACGGGTCAGACACTGTTGTATGTTAACAAGTTCCCAAGCTTGTTTGAACATGATTTCTAATGTATGACACCTGTTAAAATTAATGGCAGACCTGGTCAACTTCACATTTTTCTTTTAAAAGAAAGAAAGAAAGAAAGAAAGAAAGAAAGAAAGAAAGAAAGAAAGAAAGAGAAAGAAAGAAAGAAAGAAAGAAAGAAAGAAAGAAAGAAAGAAAGAAAGAAAGAAAGAAAGAAAGAAAAAGAAAAAGAAAGAAGGAAAGAAAGAAAAAGAAAGAAGGAAAGAAAGAAAAGAGAAAGAAAGAAAGAAAGAAAGAAAGAAAGAAAGAAAGAAAGAAAGAAAGAAAGAAAGAAAGAAAGAAAGAAAGAAAGATCCCTTTTAAATAGTTGGTAGTTTGATTTGAAAAAAGACAAAACTTTTAATTTTTTTTTTAATGTTTATTTTTGAGACAGAGAGAGAGCGTGAGCCAGCGCACGCACAAGTGGGGGGAGGGGCAGAGGGCGAGGGAGACATAGAATCCAAAACAGGCTCCAGGCTCTGAGCTGTCAGCACAGAGCCCTACAAGTGGCTCAAACCCAGTAACCTCAAGATCATGACCTGAGTTGAAGCTGGACGCTTAACTGACTGAGCCACCCAGGTGCCCCAAAGAAACTTTTAAGTTTAGTCTTTCAGAAAATCATGTTTACTGAATTGTGTAAAATATTTTATTAATAAAGTATACTGGGCTTGATATGGAAACCAAATAGTACATTCTGGATGGGCTTCTGATCAATAATGATTTATACCTATCACACCGTTGTTACAAAGTTTTAAAATGTTTTATTATACTTTAAACAAAAATTGCCTTTTTTCACCTCTAACTTCCCTCTAATTTTCCCTCTAAACAGAAATATATTTTAATAAAGAGCAATTCGAACAGTTAAATATATGTTAAAAGTTATGAAGTGAATGGACTATTTCCATCCTCAATCTTTGTAAGATGAGTAAATACTAGTTATATTACCATGCCATCTAAACTAAACATCAATATAAAGATAATGATGGCTATAGAAGAGGGGTATAAAATACACAACCTCTCTAAGGTTGATGTTTTAGGAATTTACTTCAAATAAAAAGAAGTAGAGAGAAAACAAGTAGCTTCAACCCAAACTCCACACTGGAGGCCTTCAACACTCCTCTCGTTCCTTTCCCTTGAATAGTAAGGGTCTCCAAGATTTTTGGAAGAGATAGTGAAAGGAACAAGAACAAGAACAACACAATACATTAAAAGACAGAATTCATTCTTGAATCCAATCCTTGATGAGGATGGATAGGTCTATTTGCAGCTCTGTTAAAAACTAGACCCCAACAGGAGTTTTCTTCCTACCAAAAGGAGACTAAAATGTTCCACAAGGAACCACAGAATGCTACACAAAGAAGACAGAGTACTCAGAGCAGAAGTTCAGGAAATAGGTTTCCATATATCAGAAACAGGAAGAAACAATCAGACCCAGTAATTACTATCCATAAGCAATTTGCAAGTATGGTGAGTGAAACAAACCTCTTGACAATACAATCTGTAAAGCAGATAAGATGTACATGGGCATATGCAGAGGACGGCATGTTACAAAACCAAAATGCAGTCCAATCGCAGACCATATGGCAAAAGAACAGCCATGTGATGTTAAAAAAGAAGTAGTAGTTGTTGAGTAAGTTTGCCAGAAATCATGATAAAAAAAAAGATAACTATCTTATAAGGACTTAAGTTTTTAATTGTTTTCAATTCTATAATTTTATTAAATCCTGTGTATGGGTAAGACATTATTCCTGGTGCTGGGAATATTACAACAAACCAGAAAGACTTCAAGCCCTGCCTTTATACATGTGCATGGTAGGAGAAAGTTAATATACAAATAAATTAATGATTTATTTCATTTTTTGATGGGGATAAAATTCTGTGAAATAAAAGAATGCATAGGTCCTTTATTTATGATAATAAAAAATTGGAAAGTGAGAGTATCTGACACATAAGTATATATACGGTTTGAGAGAAGTACAAATTCTGTTTTTTCCAAGTTTTTACTTAAATTCAAGTTAGCTAACATGTACCGCATTAGTAATTTCAGCTGTAGAATGTAGTGATTGATCACTTACATATAACACCTAGTGCTCATCACAGGTGCCCTCCTAAGTATAAACCCTTAAGCCATGGAGGTGCCTGCCATGTTCAGAGAATAGCAAGATGGCCAGAGTGGCTGGACCAGAATGATCCAGGGGTAGAATAGTAGGAGATAAGGACCATTGGCAGGGTTCAGATCATATTATGCAAAACAGTTCAATTCCTTCTATTGCAAAAGCAAGTCACAGAAACATATTCTATTGACAGAAGGCCAATACAAGTAGTAGCTTTGTAAAAATTAAAAATATATATATTCCTGGAGCACCTGGGTGGCTTAGTTGGTTAAGCGTTTGAGTCTGGATTTCTGCTCAGGTCATGATCTCATGGTTCGTGAGTTTGAGCCCTGTATGGGGCTCTGTGCTGACAGTATGGATTCTCTCTCTCTCTCTCTCTCTCTCTCTCTCTCTCTCTCTCTCTCTCAGCCCCTCCCCTGCTCACGTGTGCTCTCTCTCTCAAAATAAATAAACATTAAAAAATATTCTTATGTTCACTAAAAATGTTCTGTCTTTCTGAAAGCATACATGGATGTATGCCTACAACCTGTCTCCCTATTTTTTTTTAATATATAGTACTCTGTATAAAAAATTACTGGCAGTTGAGATATAGGCTTATTAATTAAGCCTCATAATCTGTATATGAGGTGTTAAGATGTTCACATGTCATTTCAAAGTTTCTTCTCTGTTTGCAAATATTCTTTGGCTTTTATTTTTAAATAGTAAACAGCTATTTAAAATACTAAATTCTGGGGCTCCTGGGTGGCTCAGTTGGTCAAGTGTCCAACTTCAGCTCAGGTCATGATCTCATGGTTCATGAGTTTGAGCACCAGGTCAGGCTCTGTGCTGACAGCTCCGAGCCTGGAGACTGCTTCAGATTCTGTGTCTCCCTCTCTCTCTGCCCCTTGCCTGCTCACACTCTGTCTCTGTCACTTAATAATAAACATTAAAAAGTTTTTAAAATATAGTACTATATTCTTCCAAACTGAGTAGTTTTTTTTTCCCTCCGCTTTCCTCTTCTCCTCCTCCTCCTCCTCCTCCTCCTCCTCCTCCTCCTCCTCCTCCTCCCTCTTCTTCTTCTGCTTTTTTTTTTTCAGTCAAAAAGAAATCCTACTTCAAATCAAGAGCACTGGTAATCTATGGGTGGTAGTGATGTGGATCTATATTCTCCTAGATGACAATTTTATATTCTCTCTCACCTGCCTTACAAAGTCATAAGTTGGTAGTCTTATTTCCTATGTCATTGAGAAATCCAAATTAATCATAAAGGCATTTTCACAGTCTCCCGTTATCTATTTATCCACCTACTAGCTCCTATCTAAAGACACGCTTTCCACTTGAACACTAGATCCTCTATGTTCTCTATGCATTAAGGACATCATTCCAGCTAGTCTCTTTTTCTCTTCTACCTCATAATTTTTTCACTTTCTATGTTCACATTCATCATGGTTCAGAAATGATTTTATTTCTTTAAACCTTAAAATGCTATTTCTCTTGATTGTGTTTTCCTCACCAGTTACTTCTCCATTTCTCAACCCTATTCTACAGCCAATCTTCCGAAATAAGTGGTCCACAATCCCTGTGTCCAATTCCTTACCTTCCATTCTCTCTTAAAACTGCTCTAAATATCTTCTCTCCCAAACTCCATGAAAACCACTGTTTGTATAAACACCAACGTATTTCATCTAATAAATTTGTAGGTTTTTGTCCTGCCTCACTTGTCTCTCCTTCTAAGTCTCCTTTTCTGATGTTAGTATCAGAGTGCCCAGCCTCATATACATGCGCAATAGCTCCCAGATGTATATCTTTATCTCAAATGTCTCTCCTAACACCACACTCATATATCCAATAGTTCGGCAATGAAAAAGTTAAATTATGACCAATAGAAAAACTGTATATGCCTCGGGGATAAAAGGTGGAAGAAAGCATTGGGTAAATAATATCATCCTATAGCAATATCATATTGGGGAGTCGTTAGATATCACAAATGTTGCAACCTTTATATGAGGTCTTAAATATGCATTCCAAAGGTATAAAGCTAACAACAGAATCTGTAAAGAATAAAAACACTATGAGAAGACAAAGTAAAGAAAGGGCAATGTAAGTGAATGGATTCTAGTGTTTTTTTTTTCCCCAAAGTATATGTATATATTTATTTATTTATTATCTAGGTATATATTTATTATCTAGAATTATTGAGGTAACAGCCCCAAAAGGACTGAAAAGAAAAATGGTTTAAAAATGTACCCTGTAGGGTAAGAAGGAGAGATTATTTCTTTTTAGCCTAAGTTCTTCAGCATTTATTCTTTGATCTTTTCCTTGATAAAAATAAGTTTAAAAATAAATATTTAAGTACTGTATATAATAATTAAAAAACTAAAAATATTGATACACTTACCTCAGCTGGAAAATGGAGTGGCTAGGATAGATAAGAATAATGTAAGTACACTAATTCCATAATTTGCATTGCTGGCATAAAAAGATAATGCCTAACTTTGACAAATAAATAATAAATAGAATAAGGCTGTAGGAGTAGGGTTATGGTGATAAGTGCCATGAAAAATAATAATGTTAAATGATAAAACCTGCTTCTTTTGGGCAAAGGACTGGGGATGAACAGGAGACACAGATATTTTTATTTAAATTTTTTTTTATTTTCAAGATGCAGCCTTTTATAATTAAAATAATTTATTACTACAAAGAAAGACTAAGTAAAGTTTCGTTAAGACGTTTTTATAGGAGGAATATATTTCCTCTTCAATTTCTGGGAAGGATGAACATAATTATATGCCAGGCCATGGTTGATACTTAGGAAATGCTATTAAATTAAATTAAGAAGAAGTCCTCTTTGTCAACATGTGGAAAAACCGGTGAGCAGGAAAAGCTCACGAACCTCTACATACCCAGGAATTCTTCCTGAATTAACATGTTATAAATGCTGTTCTAAATGCCTGGTTAGTAGAAAGAACATCAAGGAAGTATTAGAGGAGATCTATACAGGTTGAGCAAAAGTGTTAAATTGCAGTTAGGAGTTATTGTAGGAAATATCTGTACAAGACCTACACCTTGTCAACTTTATGTAGTCCCAGCAAAAGTTTCTTCACCAACTATATAGAGTTTTAAGGACACTGAGCCTCAGGGCTCCTTTCCCTACCCCAAGTTTCTTTGTGCTGACAATCATCTAGTTTTTAAATGACTGAATCGATTATGTTTTTGTGGTCTTTATGAAGAAAAGAAGTGAATATAAATTGCCAGAATTTATCTTGAAATATTAAAGGAGTTTTGGGGAAGAAGCATGAGTCTGTGTGGCTAGAGAACGGCTGAATAAGAGAAAAGTTTTATGAATAATGCATGGTGCACATGCAGGAAGTACAGAAACTTGATAGAAAGCTGTTGGAAAGTAGGACAGGACGATGGGAAGTGTACATACTGGTATTTGACAGATTATATGAGCACTGAGGATTCTTTGTTCACTCAGGATATACACAGTACAAAGTGGCTGTGGGACCTGATTCAAAAAGAAGAAAATACTGAACAGAACTACAAGTCAAGACATAATCAACTCTAGTCTCCCTTTCTCATGGTGAGACCTTTTATATTAATGGAGATAAAAGTCACGTTAGAGCTCCTTTCAAAACACAGGCATGCCTCAGAGATATTGTGGGCTTGGTCCCAGACCACTGCAACAAAGCAAATATCACAATAAAGCAAGTCAAATGAAGTTTTGTGCTTCCCAATGAATATAAAAGTTATGTTTATACTTTACTGTAATCTATTAAATTTGCAATAGCATAATGTATAAAAAAAACAAGGTATATACCTTAATTTGAAAAATTTTTACTGCTAGAAAATGCTAACCATCATCCAAATTTTTAGTGAGTTGTAATCTTCTTTGCTGGTGGAAGGTCTTGCTCCAATTTTAATGGTCGCTGACTGACCCAGGGTGATGACTGTTGAAGGCTGGTGTGGTTGTGGCAATTTCTTAAAAATAAGACCACAATGAGGTTTTCCACATAGATTGACTCTTCCTTTCACAAAAGATTTCTCTGGAGTATGTGATGAAGTTATAGCATTCTGCACACAGTAGACCTTCTTTCAAAATGGAGTTCATCTTCTTGAAGTCTGCAGCTGCTTTATCAACTGTATTTATGTAATTAAATGTTGCCTTTGTCGTCATTTCAACAATCATCACAGCATCTTCAGCAGAAGATTCCATCTCAAGAGACCGCTTTCTTTGCTCATCCATAAGAAGCAACCCCTGATCCATTAAAGTTCTGTCATGAGATTCCAGCAATTCAGTCTTATCTTCAGGCTCCATTTCTAACTCTGGTTGTCTTGCTATTTCCACCACATCTATAGTATTTCCTCCCTGGGTCTTCAAACCTTCAAAGTCATTCATGAGGCTTGGAATTAACTTCTTCAAAACTCCTATTAAAATGTCAAAATTCTGATGTCTTCCCATGAATCACAATGTTCTTAATGGCACCTAGAATAATGAATCCTTTCCAGAAGGTTTTCAATTTATGTATTCTGCCCAGATGCATCAGAGGAAATCACTATCTATATGGCAGCTATAGCCTTACAAAATATACTTCCTAAATAATAAACTTAAAAGTCAAAATTACTCCTTGATCCAGGGGCTGTAGAATGGATGTTGTATTAGCAGGCATGAAAACAATATTAATCTTTGTACCTTGCCATCAGAGCTCTTCAGTGACCAGGTGCATTGTCAATGAGCAGTAATATTTGAAAAGAATCTTTTTCTTTGTTTCTTTATTTTTTTTTTCTGAACAGTAGGTCTTAGCAGTAGGCTTAGAATATTCAGTAAATCATGTTGTACACAGATGTGCTGTCATCCAGGATTTGTTGTTCCATTTACAGAGGACAGGCAGAGTAGACTTAGCATAACTCTGAAGGGCCCTAGGATTTTTGGATCAGTAAATGATTATTGGCTTCAACTTAAAAGCATCAGCTGCATTAACCCCTAACGAGAAAGTCAGCCTGTCCTTTGGAGCTCTGAAGCCAGGCATTGACTTCTCTCTAGCTACTAAAGTCCTTGATGGTTTCTTCTTCCCATATAAGGCTGTTCTGTCTACATTGAAAATATGGTGTGGGGCACCTGGGTGGCTCAGCCAGTTAAGCTTTGGACTCTTGATTTTGGCTCAGATCATGATCTCAAGGTTGTAGGATCGAGTCTCACATTGGGCTCTGTGCTGACGGCACAGATCCCACTTGGGATTCTCTGTCTCCCTTTCTTTCTGCCCTCCCCTCCCCAACAGCATGCATGTGCATGCTCTCTTTCTCAAAAAAAAAAAAAAATAGAAAAAAGGAAAAAAAAGAAAAACGTTTAGTGTAGCCACCTCCATTAATTATCTCAGCTAGATCTTCTGGATAACTTGCTGAAGCTTCTACATCAGCACTTGCTGCTTCACCTTGCACTTTCATTCTGCGGCGATGGCTTCTTTCCTTACAACTCATGAACCAACCTTTCCTAGCTTCAACCTTTTTTCTACGACTTCTTCATCTCTCTCAGCCTTCATAAAACTGAAGAGAGTTAGAGCCTCATTCTCCATACGGCTTTGGATTAAGAGAATGTTGTGGCTGGTTTGACCTTTTATCCAGACCGCTAAAACCTTCTCTATATCAGCAATAAGGCTGGTTCACTTTCTTACCATTTGCTTGTTCCTGGAGTAGCTTTAAATTTCCTTCAAGCACTTGTCCTTTGAATGCACAATTTGCCTAACTGGTTGGTGCAAGAGGCCTACCTTTAGGCCTATTTTGGCTTTTGACATGCCTTCCTCACTAAGCTTAATCATTCCTGGTATTTTATTTAAAATGAGGGAGGTATGACTCCCTCTGAACACTTAGAGCCCATTGTAGAGTTATTAATTGGCCTAATTTCAATATTGTTGTCTGAGGGAGTAAGGAGGACTTGGAAGAGGGAGAGAGATAAGGTAATAGCCAGTGGGGGGAGGAGTCAGAACACATATATTGATTGATTAAGTTCACCACTTTACATGGGTGCAGTTTGTGCCCATGTTGTGCAGTTACAATCGTAACATCAAAGCTCACTATCACAGATCACCGTAACAAACATCGCAAAAATGAAAAACATTTGAAAATATTAGAAATATGGCGAGGATTAACAAAGTGTGGCTGAGAGACCTAACATGAACAAATGCTCTTGGGAAAACAGCACTCCCAGACTTGTTCTATGCAGGTTGTCAGAAAACCTTCAATTTATTAAAAAAAAAAACAACAGTATCTGCAAGTCACAATAAAGGAAAACAAAAGAAAACAAGGTATGTCTGTACACAAACCTGTGATTTTATCCTAAAGGTGGGAAGGAGCTGAGATTTTAGGGATAGGAAATATGTTGAGAAGAGACCCTTTCACAGTAATCAAGTATTTCTTAGGAGAAAATATAAGGAACTGCCAGAGTATCAGAAGGGTTCTAACAGGAAAACAGAAACTTTGTCATTTAGACAAGAAGGATTAACACAGGAAATTAAAAGTTTATAAAACCAGAGAAGAGCTGGTGGGGAGGGGGGAGTGACAATCAGGACAGGGAAATGGTGTCCAGCATCCAGAAATCAGGAAGTACACGAATCACAGGGAATTACTGCTGATAATCTTAGCTGCGTGTAACTTCAGAATAGGTAATCTGCAGGGAGAAGGCCATGAAACATCTGGAAAAACCACAAATCTACCATTTGATGGAACCCTCGAGCCCATGTGTTCAGCTGAGGACCGGCAGCTTTTTTCTTTTGCCTTAAAAATTTCACATGAGTGCCTCCCATTGGAGACAATAATACTGAACAGGGCAATCTGCTTTTGTACTGATGGAGGCGTGTTTACTCTCTCCTGGAGCACATTCTCAGCAATTACTGTTCGTTCCTCCTGTCACAATGTCTCTTGATAATCCCCCAACGTAAAGACTATGTATTACAAGACTAATCACCACTGACATGCCTTAAATAACAAAGGAATCGGAAAGAACACAAATCAGTGTGTGTGTGTGTGTGTGTGTGTGTGTGTGTGTGTGTGTGTGTGTAAATACATCCATAATAAGTTAAGAGAGAAAGTACTAGTAGATATTCCATTCTTTTATTGTGCAACCAGTCACAAAGCCATTTTTGGGAGTCCATCATTTCTTTCTTCACTAATCATTTTGTATTCTTTCACTATTTTAGCTGGTCATGGTGATGTGACCCAAACCTTCATTCCTGAAGTGTCTGAGCCATTTATGAATCCATTGGTACTAAAATGCTGTAATTCTGTGGGGTGACTGGGTGCCTCAGTTGGTTAAGCGACCAACTTTGGCTCAGGTCATGATCTCACGGTTGGTGAGGTTGGGCACCAGATACAGCTTTGTGTTGACAGCTCAGAACCTGGAGACTGCTTTCGATTCTGAGTCTCCCTCTCTCTCTGCCCCTCCTCTCTCTCTTGCATGCTCTCTCTCTCTGTCTGTCTCAAAAATAAACATTAAAAACAAATAAATAAAATTCTGTAATTCTCCATGAGTTCATTTCTGTACATGAAAGTGTTTACTGAAAGCCTGCAAAATTTACCAGTTTCCAAGTCACTCCTTCTTGATCCCAATGTATACCAGCAACTCTATTCCCTGTGGATAATCAGAATCAGTCACCCGAGCCAGTACAATAAATCCCTTATGTGCCTGTTGACAGAGTGGCTTGAGAAGTTCAATGTGGCCAGAGGATGTCAGCCTCAAAGAACATGAAACTGTTGTATCCTCTGGTGAAAACTCTGCCCTCATAGGAAGTAAGACCTCTATGCTACTAGAGCCCAGAATTGTGGAGATTAGAAATATTTTGTGAGTGATTTATTAGGTATAATAGAGAGGGGTGCCACTTCTCCTATCAGCACTTGTTTCCAGGACTGTGTTCTGGCTATGTGAAACAAGGGGTATAATACATCGGTCACTTGTTCCAAGTGCATCGAATGTGCAAGGGCTGGCTGCCAAAGGTGTCTGGATAAGCTGCAGAGCCTTCTCTTTCTCTGCTACCCCAATACAACTAATGCCAACTTAAAGCATGTTCAGGTGTCCCTAATAGGAGTATTTTAAAGATTAGATAGTTAGACAAAAGAATAAATTCGGACTAGCCTAATCTCACTGGTGATGCTGCAGAACAGGGAGGCATTTCTGTCTTAAGTGGCATGATATGAGGGCCTTTTCACTAAATTCATTTTAATTCTCCATGGAAGAGAACTCTCCAGAAGCTCTAAGAAAAATTCCCCAAAATATAACTTCTTTTACCATCTGCTTTTCTTAGGAAACAAGAAATTAATAACACAGTTTCCTTGGCATCATGTTCTGAATTGTACAAATGCTACACTGGGAAAAGATCAGGGTTTTGTTTTTGATTCTTTTTAATTGTAAAAGGGTGCCTTGACACTGCTTACTGTATTTTTTTTATTCTACATTTTGGAATAATCTTGTATTTTGGCCCCCGCCCCATTGATTTATTTCAACTTTAAAAATGTAGCAATATTTTGGTACATCAACAAAATGGATAATAATGCATCACACTAGTCTATGGGAGGTTTTTGATTAGAGTGTTTCAATGACTTTTTCACTTATTTTTTTCCCCTAGTAAAGTTTTATAAAAGATGTTTTACTCGAAGAGATTATTATAGGATATGACTTGTTAGTTCAAGTACACATGATTCTTGTGAATATCATCTATCTATCTATCTATCTATCATCTTGTTGATACATTTGTTTCATTAACAAGTTAGTAATAAAGGTCTAAATATACAACTGAAGGAATTAATAAACATCTCTGTTGGTTCTGATTTTCAGGAAGGAGGACAGAATCAATGAAATCAACTGCTGAGAGATAAAGAAGGGTTTGCCCATTGTATTAAATGGTACAAATGCCTCATGTCTTTGATGACCCATCTTTGAAGAAGCTCTCTGTCCTAGAGAAGGGCCAGTGATATCTTCAGCGCAATTAGCTAGGTCTTATAAGTTTTTCCAGTAGGATCAGAACTTAGGTTTTAGACTGATAAAGAGAGCCCCAATGGCAAATTTATAAAATTTACATTGCCTGAGTTACATAGAACTAAACTTACAAATTCTATTTGGTTTCTACTACATGATTAGATCTTTGTTGGCAATATCTAAAGATGAACTACTGGGGCGCCTGGGTGGCGCAGTCGGTTAAGCGTCCGACTTCAGCCAGGTCACGATCTCGTGGTCCGTGAGTTCGAGCCCCGCGTCAGGCTCTGGGCTGATGGCTCAGAGCCTGGAGCCTGTTTCCGATTCTGTGTCTCCCTCTCTCTCTGCCCCTCCCCCGTTCATGCTCTGTCTCTCTGTCCCAAAAAAAAAATAAAATAAAACGTTGAAAAAAAATTTAAAAAAAAAATAAAGATGAACTACTATACAACAATTGCATATGGTGATAGAATCTAATATTGTAATAGCAAATCCAGTCCACATTTAATATATACAGTGCCTGATTCTATTCAATTTGCAAACTATAAATTGATTTTATTTTCAAACCATTATTGTAAAAAGTGTTATTTGCTCAGTCTCTTAATGATGTTTCTTCTATTCACTGTTCCTTAGAATATATTTTTACTGAAAGAAATCCTATATTTGAGCAAAATTGTATCTTGTAGTAATAATTACCATTCTCAAAATAATAGCTATTATTTACTCAGTGTGATGCATATCATGCACTTGCCTAAGTACGCATGCTCCTTCCAACAATACTATGAGATATTAATAAGCACATATTACAAGTAAAGAACATGAGGCAAAATAAGTAAGTTGGGAAGGCCACACTGCAAATAAGTATTGGCATCCCAATTCAAATAAGGCCATCTGATTCCAATACTAAAGTCTTAACCACTGAACTCACTGCTTTTCCACAAATATCTCCTCTTTCCCCACCCCATAAGGCACCATTCTATCCTTAGCTTCGCTAAAATTTTTGAGGAAATGGCATGGCTACAAATAAAAACCAATATAACATACAGATTCTAGGTCAAATTTTCCAGAAGTAAAACTTTTTATCTAGCAGAGATCGATGAATGGATGTGTAAGCCTTCTATACACCTAAATGCTATATTGTAAATAATATAAAAGATTTAGTCCATAATGTCTATTAAAAGCTATTACATATACACGTAGATCATGCATTAATACAAAGGACTTTAAATATTTGCTAATGAAAACTGAAGCCCATTAAACAGTGCACAGTGCATTGTTTTGATGCTAAACAAGATATAATACAAATAAAAGAATTTGTGTTTTTGCATTTCTTTTTGAAAGTCAATGAGCTTTAAAAGCAACATGCATTTTAAGGCATTTTTGCATTTTTGTAGTCTTATTTCCTCCCAAACCCCCAGCATAAATTTCAAGCTTTAAGTAGGAATAGCCAGGCCAGTGCTGCGCTTTTAGGGGGAATGACTCAGTGGATCCCCCAAGAGTTCTAATTTCAGTGTGTTCTGATTGATTTAAAAGTCTTAAAAGGCATTTGTTGACAGCCCTGTTACTGGAAAAAAAAAACCTCTTCTTTTTAAAACCACAGTACTAGACAATATTCGCCTTTGTGAAGATGTGATTATTTAAACTTCTCCCCAGAGTTATGCCCTCTGCAAATGGGTTTTGCTAGTGCAAAAAAATGTCCATAAGGAAAAAAAAAAAGCAGTGGACTGATTAAAAGGTCACACATATCTCTTTTTAAAAAAGCAGATGCAATCTCTGTTTCAATTTACCGTGGACAACTTCAAATTACCTTGTCGATTTTTCTAATTTATTTACTAACATGGAGTCAACTCCAGATTTACTTACTGGTGGGACCATGCCATAGTTTCATTCATTTCTCATTAAGCATGCTGCTGAATAGAAATGCCTCAGTCACTCACAAAAAAGGACACCAGCGATGTAATTCTTAAACAAATTGAATATAGTATGGTTTGAAATACACTGAAACGTTGATACTACAAATATGCTATAAAACATATAAACAAATATATGCTTCTTAATATATGTAAAAATTTTCATATTGTTGGTTAATTTAGTCTTTTTACTTTTTGAGCATGCCTTAATATTTATTTATCCTTTGTGTACAGGTGCCACTGAATGAATACATCACGTTCCATGTGTTTATGTATACAGACAGCATATGGAAGTTATAATGAGTTTGATTCTATTCTACTGTCACTGTAACTCCCCTTGATTGCCACCAAATATCTCAAAGATGAATGTTTTAGTCATAGAATGAACTATGTGAACAATAGTGTATTTCTAATTGTTCACCTTTGATATCATCTAATAAGCCTGAAAAGTTATATCAACCCTGACCTTCTGGTTCACCTTCTATTAACAGTTACAGGTCATTTAATCCAGCTGCTTTACATAAATTACCACCAGATGGCATTCTCGTGTCTTTGATCTTGCACAATTATTTCTGAACTATGAACTATTTTATTACACGAGGTTCTTGGTAACAAATACCTATCTGCATCATCTTTTTAATTACGAGGAAGAGGCAACATGTATATCATCATGCTTAAAGAGACGTGAGTTCTAGTTCTGTTTATTTTATCTACTTTGGGCAAAGTCTTTTACTTCTGTGTGCATTTGCATTATCATAGGAAAATAAAGAATATTGGACTAGCTGGTTCAATCTAAACACATATTATCAAGCAGCTGTTCTGCCCATGGTACTGTGCTAAATATACTGGAGAATATAGAGGTAAATTGCCAATACCTTTAACTACTTGCAATTAGAATATAAATATTCAGTAGAGCTCTTGATCTGATTTTCATTTAACATAAGTTGCCATATTAACTGTTGTTTTCCATGCTGTTTGTAAGTAGCAGACAAATTATAAAGGGTCCAATACGGCATGCCAAGAAGTTTATGCTTTGTTATATATTATATAAAATTAATTTCCTAAATTGATTTTGTATGATATAATCCATGCAAATTTAACATTTTGTTGTTGTTGTTGTTGTTAATTGGCTGGTTGGCTTTTGGCTGATTAGTGTTAATGAAGCAGGGAATTACATGATCAAATTTATGCTTTATAAAGATAAATTTGGAATGAAGAAAGCATATACCAAGGATAGAGAGAGCAATAAAATGACTAGAGTAAGTCAAGAGAAAGAAATAATAAATGGCTGACGTGGGGATACATAACCCTCTTTCTAAGAGAAGGGGTCATTTTGAAACATAACTGAGAAAAAGCATGGATGGGAGGCAGAATGAAAAGTGGTTTTGAAGCACCTACTATCTACCTGTTAGTCATTATCAGAGGAGAAATAAAGGAAAATATGAAAACAAGGTTTCAGTGAAATGTAAAGGATTTGACGGACATATTGAGCATAAAAATTTGTGGTACAGCTGGCTGAAAATATTAACAATTTGATATGGATCTCAAGAAAGAGGTGAGGGCTATAGATCATAGGTAAAAAATCTTATTAAATATGTTTAGCAAAATTAGTGATAAACTTTTCTCCCTTTTTTCATCCCTCCAATATAGTTTATCAATACCACAAAGATTATTTGAAATTTAATAACACGATCATTTTAACCAAAAATAATGTGCCAACTGTTACAGCTTTCAGATCCAGATACTAAAATAATATACTCTAGATGAAAAATAAGGATCTTTACTTCTATTTTTCGTTCAAAGAAACTATGTATATGTTAATTATTTTGTTAAAAGTAAATGGAAATATTTTCTCTTATATTCAATTTCACATTATTTATTGGGCTTTGCTCTTAAGTGAACAGAAATAGGGGTGCCTGGGTGGCTCAGTCGGTGGAGTGTCCAGCTTTGGCTCAGGTCATGATCTCACTGTTCGTGAGTTTGAGCCCTGCATCGGGCCTGGAGCCTGCTTCAGATTCTGTGTCCCCCTCTCTCTCTGCCCCACCCCTGCTTGTGCTCTGCCTCTCTCTGTCTTTCAAAATTGAATAAACATAAAAAATTTTTTAAATGAACAGAGATATTGTTTTGGGTATAGGGAATAATACCCATGTGGGTATCTATATTATTTGCAAAGTGTTGCAATAATATATGTTGGGTTCTGGACAGAACTATGAGACATAGATGTTTCTGCTTTTCCCAGTAACACATGAAATTCTTTAGTTTTTTTTTTCTTGCTATCAGCCCTATATTTTAGAAAATTCCAATTAAGCCTTTTTCTTCTAATTTATAAGCAGATGGAAATACCGAATTTCCCTAAAGATTTAAACTTTTTTTCTATCCTCAGAATGCATTTATTAGTGGTTCAACATAGTATCTTACTTTTCTACATGATTTAAAATAAGAGCTAGTTCAAATAGAAGTAATACAAGTGACATTTCAGCAAGTTCTATGCTGTTGAAATGAACTAAGAAATGAGAATTTTAATGGAAAAAAAAATGTCCTTTAGAAATACACCCATGAGTTCCTTTTTTATATTTGCTTACTAGGAAAGATTTAAAGGATTGTTGAATGAATGTAGGGAGAAGAACATTTTCATTTATAAGAAAAAATTTAAAAAAATTCCTGTTCGTGATTTCATATAAAATCAATATACAGTTCTTTGAAGTTTAAATAAATATATCCAAATTACAAGACAAAGAAAATATTCCAAGAAGCAATTTCTAGATCAAGAAAAGTTACTTTTTCCCCAAACTTCACGAGCTTATACTTTGATTAAAAGAAATTGAACATATTTTTACTTTTCTCTCTGTCTCTGTTTTTATTTTCTTTTTTCTTTTTTTCCCCCTTTGACTCCATTAACATATTTCTCTTACATCCCAACCCTTACTTCTGGCAAACTACAATTTGTTCTCTGTATCTATGAGCTTGTTGGTTTGTTTAGATTCCACATATAAGAGAAATCATATGGTATGTGCCTTTCTCTGACTTACTTCACTTGCCATGTTGCCCTCAAAGTCCATTCATGTTGTTGCAAATGACAAGATTTCATTCTTTTTTAATGGCTAAATAATACTCCATTGCTGTGTGTGTGGGGGGGGCAATTTCTTTATCCATTCATCCCTCAAGGAACAACAATGTCCTTAACAACTTACATTGCCTTTGTGTCTTGGCTATTGTAAATAATGTTTCAATGAACATGGATGTGTAGGTATCTTTTTAAGTTGGCATTTCTGTTCCCTTCAGATGAACGCCAAGAAGTGGAATTGCTGGATCATACTAGAGTTCTATTTTTAATTTTTGGAGAAACCTCCATAGTGTTTTTTCCATAGTTTGTTGATGGTTTCATCTGCTGTGCAGAAGCACACTAGCTCTGCCTCCTTCTGCCTTTACTTCTGAGTCTATACTAAAGAATTCTATACATTTGATATATGTAATGGTAGTTGTCTGAGGTATTAAAGTGATTTTGAAGATTATACATCGCTGGATACTGTTGCTCAGCAGTGATTCTTTTGAAAACATGAATTGTTAAAGTATGTAACAATAGCAAACAAAAGAATAGCAAAAGAAGTGAAAAAACAATTTGTGAAATATAGCCAAATTAATTATTTTTAATTATTAGGGAGGAAAATCTGTGCTGCTATACTTTTTTTTAAATGTTTTTATTTTATTCTTGAGAGAGAGGGAGAGAGAGGGAGAGAGAGAGAGAGAGAATGAGCAGGGGAGGGGCAGAGAGAGAGGGAGACACAGAATCCAAAGCAGGCTCCAGGCTCTGAGCTGTCAGTACAGAGCCTGACTTGAACCAGGAGATCATGACCTGAGCCGAAGTCAGATGCTTAACCTACTGAGCCACCCAGGCGCCCCTGTGCTGCTGTACTTTTGAACATATTTCTTAATGTTTTATACGTTCAAAGCAATTAATTTAAATATATTTGCTGTGTATATTAGTAAGTCTGAAAATTAAAAGTCCTTTTCAAAAGAGTTAGCAAACAAATTTTCAGAAGAATATTTCAGACTCTGGGAAGCATAGTGGTTGGGGTTGGATCAAGAAGATAGCAGAAGAAACTCCCAAATAATATGTGAGGGAAAGACATTCTAGAACTCATTTATAAGATGAGCAAGGAAGAGAGATAGGAAATATCATGACTTTTTCAAGAAACAAAATATTGTTCATGCGTATAGCGAAGGTGGGGAATGGGGGGGATGAGGAAAGGAGGAAGACAGGGTTAAAAGGTGTCATCATGGAGAGTCTTTAATATTGGATTTTACTCAAAATATAAATGGTAAGCACTAAATGTAAGATGAAGGAAAGATAATAGGGCAGATTTACACTTCAGATATTTACCCCTCTGTCCCTTCCCTGCTCACACATGCACTTGTGTGTGTGTGTGTGTGTTCTCTCTCTCTCTCCCTCTCTCCCTCCCTCCCTCTAAAAAGATAAAAAGAATGAGATCTTGCCATTTGCAGCAACATAAATGGAGTATAGAGTATAATGCTAAGTGAAATACGTCAGTCAGAGAAGACAGATACGATGTGATTTCACTCATATTTGGAATTTAAGAAACAAAACAAATGAACAAGGAGAAAAAGAGACAAACCAAACAAGTCTCCTAACTACAGAGAACAGAGGGTTACCAGAGGAGAGGTGGGTGGGGGGATGGGTGAACTAGGTGAAGGAGATTAAGCAGTGCACTTATCTTGATGAGCACTGAGTAATATATGGGATTGTTGAATCACTATATTGCACACCTGAAAATAATAAGGTTAACTATATGTTAACCATACTGGAATTAAAAACAAAACAAAACACATTGTTCTCCAAAGATAAACACACACACACACACACACACACACACGCAAACACACACACATACAACAAAGGCTTTACTATGAGGAAGTACCTATTTGCTGGCTTTTTCTCCATGTTGTCTGTTCCCATTTTCTATTTCACATTTTCATTGGTAAACCTTTGTTAGTTCATGTCAGATCTTTTCTTTGTGTCTGGACCCTAACCTATTGTCCTTTATTTCTAATCAGACAGATTCCCCGGACATATTTTTCAGATGCTCACTGAACATCAGGAACTATTGCAAGCCTCAGCCAGTGCCACTAGTGAATAACTTTCGGATGGAAACTAGTGTAGAGTCTAGCATTCTCTATTGTCTACAGAGTGATTTGGATCACTAACTCTTCTTTAAAGTATTTTGGATTTTTTATGCCTGTGAGCCCTCCTCATACTGCTGTCATTTCCCTTACTCTTCCCCTCAGTTTTCTTTGATGGAAAAAATCTCTATGCGATCAATGATTGTACTGGAAAGGAGTTCTCATCTCTGTCTATCCTCTACCAGAGAAGGAGGATTCAGGAACACAGATTTACTCTGTGAGAAAAAAAATCACACACATTAAACAATGCAACACAAAAAATTGACTATGTGACTTTAATCCATGTTATTCCACACTGGGGAGCTTAATAGCAATTAAGTTGTCCAGAAGCAAAGTACTCTTGCAGTAAATACGTATATACATACATCCATATTTTGGTCAGAAATTAAAGTCAAATGAAACAATACTTGGAGGGGTAGAACAAAGGCCTTTCTCTAAGTCTTGGCTCAGAAATCAGTGTTCTACTGTGTATTTCTTTTCATATCTTCTAGGAACTTGAAGTGGGTAAGTTACGTATTTTGATAGTGAAATGTATATATTCATGAAATATCAACAAGTTGCTGCCACAAATAAAGATGTCTCTGCAACTCACATCACACCTGGGAAAATTTACAGATGAGGGCCATGCTGCCAATTTTTTAAAAAATCAGCATCTTTACTAGTGACATAACTATCATACAGTAGACATTAAGTGGTGAAAGCAAAACCCTGAGAAAGCATTTTTGCTGCTCTCCATGGCCCCAGGGGTAGAAAGGCTGATTTCCTTTGATAGCCGGCCACTTTACTATGGCCAAGGGACAATTTAATGCAAAAGGACAAGCAGCGCCAGAGAGACAGAACTTCTGTTCTAACTTGGGAGATCAGTCTTTCTAATGGCACAGCAAACTGCAGTCATTAAGAACTCTGGAATTAGAACTGGGGGGTTTAAATCCCAACTCAACCACTTACCAGATTTGTGACCTTGGGCAAGATAGTGAACCTTTAAAACAACTGCAAAATGTAAATAATGCCCTAGCTTGCAAACCTTTTGTAAAGACTAAGAGAGGTCAGGATTAATAGACAATTAATTAGGACCTACCTCATTGGAATATAAAATAAATGGTAGAATGGTCTTAGATAATCACTTGCCATAGGAAACTTTGGGATTCCAGAAGTATATATAAAATAAGGAGAAGAAAATGTGCAGCAAAAAATTGGAGCCGAGATTATCAAGCTGTATATGAATAAAGAATAGGAAATGAAAGTACAAAAGCAAATTAGGCTTATAAGAATTTACAGCAAAAGACAACAATGTCTTAGAAATGATACTATAATAATTTGACATTCAGCCTTTTGCAGAGGGAGGGTGGTTATTTATGGCAGCAGAAATGCATAAAAGCAGTATAAAGCAATATAAAAAAGGACAGTGAACCAAATAAAACAGAACTGAGATATGAGGGTGATACATCAATCTAGTCAGGCCAAAAAACGACCAACAAATCCTGAGAAAAGAATAGATGGGTGGTTAGAGACATGGACACTAAAACCACATGGCCCGTGTCCAAATTGTGACTTGGCTGTTTACTAGTTTTGTGGTCAGGTACAAGTTACTTAACCTCTCTGTGCCATGATTTCTTCATCTGTAAAAACTGATTAGTAACTACTTCCATCCTCTTAGAAGTGTATGAAGTTTAAATTACAATTAATATAAGTAAATCACTAGATTCATGCTTATATCCACTAATTGCATTATGAAAATGTCTATTATTTTTTAAAAATGCCCAATTGTACAGATATCTGAATCATTTGCATAGAATTACGCTTACGCATCTACTCATAATTTTATCAATATCAATTTAAATCTTTTTCATAAACTACCTTTCTATTTAATGTCCACTTAATGAAGCTATTTATTCTCCCTCTGCTAGATTATTAGATTTTGGGGTTCACTGAGCCAGGCTTTTGTATCTCTGAGTCCTTATTAAAGTAGTTCCCAAGCTTGACTGTACATTAGAATCCTTAGGGAAACTTAAGAAGGCTAATTTCTGCACCCACTTTAGATGAATAAACTCAGATTACCTGGAGGAAGAAATATATTATTACAGTAACCCAGGTGATTTTAATGTGCAGTCGTAAGAACCTAGTGTTTTGCAAAAGTATTGATATATATTTTTTTTATTTATGTCCTTTTATCTTTCAACCAAAACTTAAGTGATTTGCAAAGATCAACCTATCTCTCTCTCTCTCTCTCTCTCTCTCTCTCTCTCTCTCTCTCTCCATCCACCCAACCTCCCATCCATCCATCTATCTATCTACCTGACAGGAGAGTTTGATACCCAGGAAGCATTAATAAGTGCCTTTGATAAATACCATTCAAGATCCTGGAAAACAACCCATTTGATAAAACTAACAAACAGTGCAGTTCCTCTGGGCTAGCAACAGCAGGAATCTGCTACCATTTTCTATACATTTCCCTTTTCTCTATTGTATCAATATATATACTTTTTCCCTTTCCACTACTTGGTGGTAAAACTTGTCAAGTGTTTGCTACTAATCTGCTATAAAACAAAGACTTTTCCCAGAATGCATATCAATTATGTCCTTAAATATACTGTTTAATTCACCTAGCATTTTTTTTTCTCATAGTGAGTCTTTGTCAATGAAAGTAGTAATACATTGATTTCATTCTTGCATCAAGTCATTATCTCATGTTGGTCTTCTTAAACACGGTTTATGAACTAGTATTTGGAGCAGCACTGTACCAGATTCCTGATGTAAGGAATATCTCCCATGTAAAACAATATCTCCCATGTAAAAATGTAAGGAATATCTCCCATGTAAAAATGTAAGAAATATCTCCCATGTAAAAACAAAATACTCAGAAAACTCCCTTTGTCTTACATCTCCCTCCATCTATTATTCCTTTACAGAGTTGTCTATATTTGTTGCCTGTAATTCCTCTTTTACCAACCAGGCAAAGAGGCATTCCAATCATGTTTTGTCAAGGTCACTCATTCAAATCAATTTTCAGTCTTCATCTTTCTTGATTTCTCACTAGTGTCTGACAGGTAGGTCATCTGTGGCAACCTCTACTCTAAACTATTGATTCATATATCCCAGCAGCTACTCCATATGCCTATTTGGGTATGAGTAGGCGTCTCAAACCTACTATATAAAACAGAAGTTTATATATTCAAAACATAAATTTTGAATTTTGTTGAACTTGCTCTTTCTGTAGTTTTACTTCTTCTCACAGTTAAATTTCAAAATTTCCATCATCGATTAAAAACATGGTGCTAAATTGTAGATCTTATGAATACTACAGAAATATTAGGAAAGATCTGGATATCATTTTGTAGGCTCTTATTAGGTATCCTATATCTCTAATCTTCACCAGACATAATTGGCCAATGATATTTCTGATGAGTTGCATGTCAGACATTAAAATTTTAAATGAAATTTCACTTAATCAGATATTTTGCTTCATTTAATGAATTCTCATTTGAATTTTTCAGAGATAAAAAAAGACATTTTTTTTCTTTTGACTAGAATCCGAATTATATAAAAAGTTATTTTCTTGAAATTTTGGAAAAAGTATTTAACCAGATGAAGTTGTAAAGTGCTTATATATATATATATATATATATATATATATATATATATATACACACATATATATACACACATGCATATATACATATGTTTATATACATATAATTTTGTTTTGTTTACACATAATTGGCATTCTCAGCCTTCCGTAGCTGATAATCTCCTGACTAAAATAAAAATATGTAACACTGATAACCTAGAAACCAATGCATAATATTTTAAAACTATTATTCTCATGTGTAACTGAACACTACAATGAATCAAAATTAAATTAGATTTCTACCAGAAGAAAGTTCTATATTAAAGATAAATAGTGAAGTGAAGGAGACAGTTTTATTAATAATAACTTAGCATAGAAGCACAGTTGTAAGTTTTCAAATTATTGCAAATATTATTGAAATACGAAGCAATCTATCTTTCAATTTTCTACATATTTCAGGTGCACTAAAAAGAAAAGAAAGGAAAAGAAAATCTCAGCTCCTTCGAGTAAATCATATTTCAGGTTCAATGGGTGTTACC
The DNA here is from genome assembly GCF_018350175.1 of Felis catus. Taxonomy (NCBI): domain Eukaryota; kingdom Metazoa; phylum Chordata; class Mammalia; order Carnivora; family Felidae; genus Felis; species Felis catus. The sequence continues at coordinate 57,417,215 of NC_058385.1, forward strand.
TTGCTCATTGTAAAATGTACTGAAAATATGCACTTAACCAGTTCCAAAATATCCATCATTATTTTATTACTCAGTTATAATCTTGATCATTCATCATTTTAGGTATAAATATCAGAAGCCAAATTTATTGATTTGCATTTAATTTTTAGAAGGAACACAATTATTGAGAAATGACTGGAAACCCAGAATTCAGTTATTTCCTACCTGAAACAGCCATTTGGCTCTCAGCAGCTTACTTGTATTCTCTGTGGTCCTGTTTTGTCGTCTGTGAACTAGGGTTTTTAAACTGATGAATTAATTATAAAACTTATGTCACTCTAAATGTCAATGTTATATGATCATGTCTGAGAAAAATGGTGGCTGCCTCATTCTGAACCTCTCTTATAATACTCTTAAAAACTATAAAAATAACCGACGATGAAAACAAAACCATGCATGCCCTATATCTTCAGCATACTACACCCCCTGCTTGTTTCTAAGAAGAGAAAAACAAAACCCTACAGAGTCTACCTGCATGAGTGTGAATATAGAGCATAGGAGGGGAATGTGGAGGTGGACTGAGAAAGTCGAGTAGAAGGCATAGAGGACATAACAAAGCAAAGACAAAATCATCCCATAAAGTCAAATATTAAGTGCCAAAATTAAACATGGTACTGAGACTGACTGTTGTAGTTCACAACAATAAGTAAATGCAGGGGATTTAAAATATATGGAGCTAGAATTAGCAGTCTCAGAGAGCATTAATTCTGAAGCAGATAAACATATATTTTGAAAGGGTAGTACTTATGGGAAATGAGGCAGTGAAGGAAGATAATAGAAAATGGGGAAAAATGAGGAATGCCAAGGAAACAAGAGAAAAACAAGACATGTCAACACTTCTCTTACTCTCTTCAACATAACCTATTAAAAAAAAACTCTAAAGAGGAAAGAAGAGGGCATTCTCTTTTTTTTATTTTTTCAATATATGAAATTTATTGTCAAATTGGTTTCCATACAACACCCAGTGCTCATCCCAAAAGGTGAAGAGGGCATTCTCAAACAAGGAATGCTCTCCATAAAATGAATAGGAATAGGAAAAAGCCAACCATATTTATATGAAACTACTGTGATAAATAAGAAATGGGAGTCAACACGTTTCTGATGATAAAAATTTTCACCTGAAATACCATGGAGTTAAATAAAATTGTAATACAATACCCCAAGCTAAATTAAACATATTCCAACAAGCAACTAGGGATATAAAAATCTCCTTGAATCAGAAATATAAATTGGACTGTAAATGGACATAAAACAGGTTATAATGAAACAAAAGATTTCACTGAGGAATGAGAAAGAAGAAAATGATAAAATTATGATACAAGTGAAGATAGATTATAAAGTGCCAAAGGGAGAAACATTCAAATATAATTTTTTCAAATATATGAAATAAAATGGGAAAAAGAAAAACCCAAGAGAATGAATAATGAGATAAAGAAGAAATAAAAAGGATCAGAGAAAGCAGCTGAAATAGAAGACAGGTAAGTAACATAAGTTAATGTAGTAACCCCAAAGAAGAAAATAAAAACAGTACAATAAAACTAATATTCACATGTATAATTTAAGAAAATTTCCTAAGATAAAAGAAGCCTCACAGGACACAAAATCAGTGCACAGATCTTTATAAATCTGTTGCATTTATGTACACAAATAATGAAGCAGCAGAAAGAGAAATTAAGGACTCAATCCCATTTACAATTGCACCAAAAATAATAAGAAATCTAGGAATAAACCCAACCAAAGAATTGGAAGATCTGTACCTATAAAACACTAATGGAAGAAATTAAAGATGACAAAAGAAATGGAAAGATATTCCATGCCCATTGATGGGAAAAACAAATATTGTTAAAATGTCCATAATAAACAAAGCAATCTATACATTTAATGCAATTCTTAGCAAAATACCAACAACATTTTTCACAGAGCTAGCACAAACAATCCTAAAATTTGTATGGAACCACAAAAGACTCTGAATAGCCAAAACAATCTTGAAAAAGGAAAGCAAAGTTGCAGGTATTACAATTCCAGACTTCAAGTTATATTACAAACTATAGTGATCAAAACAATATGGGACTGCCCCTGAAATAGACACCTAGGTCAATAGAACAGAATAGAAAACCTAGAAATGAACCCACAGTCACATGGGTGACAAAACAGAAAAGAATATCCAATGGGAAAAAGTTTCTTTAACAAATGATTTTGGAAAAACTGGACAGCAACATACAAAGGAATGAAACTGGGCCAGTTTCCTACACCACACACAAACATAAATTCAAAATGGATTAAAGACCTAAATGTGAAACAGGAAGCCATAAAAATCCTAGAGGAGAACACAGCAGCAACTTCTTTGACGTTGGCCAGAACAATTTCTATCTTGATATGTCTCCTGAGGCAAGGGAAATAAAAGCAAAAATAAACCCCTGGGACTTCATCGAAATAAAAAGCTTATGCACATGAAGAAAACAATCAACAAAACTAAAAGGCAACTTACAGAATGGGAGATGTTTTCTAATGACATACCTGATGAAGAGTTAGTATCCAAAATATACAGAGAATTTATAAAACTCGACACCCAAAGAATGAATAATCCAATTCAAAATGGGCAGAAAGCATGAATAGACATTTTTACAAAGAAGAAATACAGATGGCCAACAGCCATATGAAAAGATGGTCAACGTCACTCATCATCAGGGAAATTCAAATCAAAACTACAATGAAATATCACCTCACACCTATCAGAATGGCCTAAAATCAATAACCTAAGAAACAACAGTTGTTGGCGAGGATGTGGAGAAAGGGGAACCCTCTGCATTGTTGGTGGGAATGCAAACTGATGCAGCCACTCTAGAAAACAGTATAGTTTCCTCAAAGTGTTAGAAATAGAACTATCCTACTATCCAGAAATTGTACTGCTAGGTATTTACCCAAAGGATACAAAAATACTAATTCAAAGGCATACATGCACTTCAATGTTTACAGCACCATTATCTACAACCATCAAATTATGGAAACAGTCCAAGTGTCCAAAACTGATGAATGTATAAATAAATGGTATATGTGTGTGTTTGTATGTGTGTATGCATGTATATACATACATACAATGGAATATTACTCAGCCATTAGGAAGAATGAAATCGTGCCATTTGCAATGACACGGGTGGAGCTAGAGAATATTATGCTAAGTGAAATAAGTCAGTCAGAGAAAGGCAAATACCATATGATTTCACTCATATATGGAACTTAAACAAAACAAGTGAGCAAAGGGAAAGCGAGAGAGAGAGAGAGAGAGAGAGAGAGAGAGAGAGAGAGAGGCAAAACAAGAAACAGACTCTTAACTCCTAACTATAGAGAATGAACCGATTGTTACCAAAGGGCAGATGGTGGGGGGATGGGTGAAAGAGGTGATGGTGATTAAGGAGTACGCTTGCTGTGCTGAGCACTGGGTATTGTATGGAAGTGTTGAATCATTATAGTGTACACCTGAAACTAATATTACATTGTATGTTAACTGGAATTTAAATCAACAACAACAACAACAACAGCAACAGAAGCTTCAAGTCTAGACTTGAATGGAAGTACTGGGTGCCAGAGAAAGCTGATCTGGTACAATCACCTCTGAGATAAATTCTAATGAATCTTTCAGTTAAACAAACAAGCAAAGTAAAACAAAATCCTTCAGGCTTCCAAGACAAAAGTTGGAATAATTCACAAAGGGACAGGAATTAGATTTGTATTGGACTTGTCCAAAACAACATGCAAAGTAAGGTAACAGTACTTTTAAGAAACTTATAGGAATAAAATGCACTCACAGGATATAATGTCCACCTCGGATGTCTTCTGAGTAAAACAGGTATAAAAAAAACAGTCTTGAACATGACAAACTGTTATAATATTGTACACACACGTCCTTCTAAAGAATTCACTAGGGTAGGATCTTTGTCTAACTGAGAGATAACAAGGAGAATTTTGGAAAATAAGTGATCATGAGAAATTCATATTTTAATTTTAGAGCTAATATTAAAATAATGGTGGGACCATGAATAGAACAATAATATATCGCATTTTCTACCAAAGTAGGGAGAACGCAACAACAACAACAACAAAGGGAGAAATTAGATTGAACTTCCCCAGAGAAGCAAGACAGTTTTTCTTGCTACCTTTGGACCTAAGGTGTTATGAGGCTACACCAATTACATCCATCTCCCTACCCTCCATAACTCCTAGTCTGCTTACCGTAAACATTCTAAGCACACCTTGTTTTCTATTTAAAAGAAAATTGGGATCATCAGCTATGAAAATGGATACTTTTTGATTCTTCCCTCCACTCCATACCTATAAACACATTTGCATTTACACCCATTATTGCACATTTACTGCTGATATATGTCAGCATGTCTCTCCCTGCTCATGACCAACCGTTCTCCATTTACGCATTTGACTTGATGTCTTATAATTTTCTCAGGGACATCTGGATGCATTGTTGAGTCTTCCAGTTACCTAACAGCCACCAAATCTACAAATATTTTTATTTCAGATATGTATCACATCTCTGAACTGTGGAGGTTATTCTATAGCTTACCACCATACCTTCCAATCACCACATTTTAGCTGGAAATAATGACTTGTTCTTCAAATCTTCCCACTAGAGCCCCCCCATACCATACAACAAGATTGCTAAATAAAAAGCTCAGATCTCCTTGTTGAATTCTAGTTGTATATTAACAGCTTCAATTTGATATCTTGCAATGAAATTAAATGGGTGAAGCCTAAATCTGTTTTACTTCCCTACTTTCACATCTGCTTTTCTTTCCCTACAAAATATTTCCTTAAAGTCACAGCTGTCCACTCCAACTCAAGCAGAAACCTGGACATTATCTTTGGCTGTCCCCTCTACTTCAACACTGCTCTCACAATATCTGTTTGGATTCTAGGGATGGTCAATTTTGTCTTTTAAGGGTGTCTTTTAAGTTGTCTTCTCAACTGCCCTTATGTTGGGTTTAGGCTGGATGATTAAAATAGTTTCTTAATTCACTTTTCCCCTCTGATTCCCATTCTATACAATTACCAAAGACAAGTCATAGAATATTACTGATGCCAAATTCTTTTTCTTTGGAACATAAATCATAAGCTTATAAACAGAAAACAAATTGTCTAAGACTTAGCTAATGAGAACTTAAACCATCCAGAAAGATATAATTGATTTGTTTTCATTGACTTTTGCTATGTTGTTGTCTAAATCCCATCATCTAGTCTAGGTCCAAATCTCATTATAGAAGGCATATTTTATAGGGTGTCTTGCAATATTCCATCTTGTTGGATCTTGAACTTCTATCTGCATATCTAAAGGTGATCTTTCCTCAGATGGGAAAATTGCTTTAAAACACATTGTGCGCAGATTTGAGATATGGGAGCTTGACCAAAAATCCTATTATATATTCTTGAATGTTAGTGAACATTTAAATTAATATTAAAAAATTATGCATCAGTCCTAAAGCAATGACTATTATATTGTTTCATTACATTTCCCTCAGAAGTCTTTGTCTGCTAATTCTACATGACTGTTTGAGAAATATGCCCTTGGGTAAGAATCTTTATTTGATTCACTGGTGTAAAGACTGATGATAAGAATGTAATTTAATTTATTTCAAATCTCATCCTACATTTTTATTGACCTTCCAACCTGTTATGTAAAAGGATCCTAAACATAACTGTGGCTTTGGGTCTGATAATTTAGCACGTGGACAGATTTTGCACATTTATTGGCATTTTATTTTTCCACTTTCATTTTCTTCTTTTAAGCTCAAAGAATCAGATTTTCAGAAGGTTATACATTTTTTTCTAATGAAATTTGGAAGACGCTATGCCCCAAAATATAAGACATGCAAATATCATGATCATGCAACATCTTTTTAAATATGTGCAAAAATTCAGAAAACTTTCCCAGGCTTTGTCAGGTTCTTTACTTAAGTAGAAGCAAGATGCAATTTCCCTTCCCACATAATTTCACAGCACACAAACCATGAAGAGGAAAAAAAATATGCCTGATGTAAACAGATATTGGCTGCCAGTGTAATTTTCTATTTTACACTTGATTTTACAGTATATGTGTTGTTTGAATTTGTATAAGTATATGAGTCATTTCATTCTGTTCAGGACATCCATTAAATATATCTTAAATTCATATACAGATTGGCACTTAATAAATATTTGTTGCTGATGATTTTTTATGAACCATAAAAATTGGCAGGAAATATAGACAACATGATTATTTTAAAAAGTATAAAGCAAGATATTTATAAAAAGATAATTTAATCCAAGTGTGTATTGTTTTTCAAAAAACATAAGAAAATAAATTTTCTTCCATCTGAGGAACTTCTTTGAAAATGCCCCAACTTGGTGACCACTATACTTGGCTTCACAATTGAGTTAAAAGAGAGAGAAAATATTCTATTTCCTTATTGCTACCAGAAATATATCAAGCAGAAAATGATAATACTTTTATTTTGAGTGGTTTTTGCAAGTCAGTTTGAGTCAAAGTTTTTCCTCTGAAATAAACTTAATGTAGTCTGAAATGCTGTGAAGGCACAATCAAGATGAATGACAGTTTGGGGTACTGGCCAGCCTATGTTGTTTACTGATGCTCTCAGAATGTTGGTGCTTTCCTTCTGTCCTTCCTGCCTTCCTTCCTTTATTTATTTTTTCTAGCCCGGAGAACAGCCATGGAAGTTGAGTAGTAGGCTAAACCAGAAAACCATATTAAATAGATCAGTGGGAGTAACCACTTGAAGCTTTCAAATATACTTCTATTAATATAAAACACTATAATTTAAAAAATACTTAGGTATCTTTGGGAGTACTATTAGGTTCTACTTTTAATTTTTAATTTTTTAATTAATAATTTTTCCTTTTTGGAGAAGTTTTTGGTTAACAGTAAATTTGAGCAGAAAATACAGAGAGTTCCCTTATATTCTCTCCACACACACACACACACACCCACACACACACACACCCACACACACACACCCACACACACACATACCTCCCTCATTTTTGGTTCCTACAACATAATGGTACATTTGTTGCGACTGAAGAATGACAGACACATCATCTTCCAAAGTTTTTAATATACATTAGGGTTCACTCTTGGTGTTGCACACTCTATGGGTCTTGACAAGGGTATAATAACACGTATTCACCATTGTAGCTCCATACAGAATAGATTTACTGCCCTAAAAATTCTCTGTATTATTCCTCTTCATCCCAACCTGTGCCCTAACTCCTGGCCACCACCGATCTTTTTACTGTCTCCATAGTCTGCCTCTTCCAGAATGTCATATAGTTGGAATCATACAATATCTTGCCTTTTTAGAGCCTTTTTCACTTGACTAATATGCATTTAAGTCTCCTCCATATTTTTTCATGGTTTGATAGCTCATTTATTCTGGATATATCACAGATTATTTATTTATTCATCTACTGAATGGCCATCTTGGTTACTGCAACTTTTGGTAATTACAAATAAAACTACTATAAATATACATGTGCAGTATTTATGTGGACATAGGTTTTCAATTCATTTAGTTGAATACTAAGGAGTATTATTGCTAGATTGTATAACAAGAGCATGTTCAGTTTTATAAGAAGCTGCCAGTTGTCTTCCATAGTTTTACCATTTTACACTCCCACCAGCAATTAAGAGTTCCTATAGTTCCACATCCTCACCATCATTTGGTGCTGTGATTGGGATTTTAGCCATTCTGATAGGGGATGTAGTGGATGTTTTAATTTGCAATTCCCTGATTACATATGATGTGAAGCATATTTTCATTTGCTTATTTTCACTCTATATATCTTTCCTGGTGATGCGTCTGTTCATATCTTTTACTATTTTTTTAAATTTTTTTCAACGTTTATTTATTTTTTGAACAGAGAGAGACAGAGCATGAACGGGGGAGGGGCAGAGAGAGAGGGAGACACAGAATCCGAAACAGGCTCCAGGCTCTGAGCCATCAGCCCAGAGCCTGACGCGGGGCTCGAACTCACGGACCGCGAGATCGTGACCTGGCTGAAGTCGGACGCTTAACCGACTGCGCCACCCAGGCGCCCCTCTTTTACTATTTTTAAATTAAGATGTTCATTACCTTATTGTTGAGTTTTAAGGACATTTTGTATATTTTGATTAACGGTCCTTTATCAGGTGTGTGTTTTTGGCAAACGTTTCCTACCATTCTTTAGTTCATCTTCTTATTCTCTCTACTTTGTCTTTTGCAGAGGACAAATTTTAATTTTAATAAAGTTCAGCTTATCAATTACTTCTTTCATGGATTATGCCTTTGGTGTTGTGTCCAAAAAGTCATTGCCATACTCAAAGTCATCTAGAACTTCTCCTGATGTTATCTTCCAGAAGTTCTACAGTGTTGCATTTTATGTTCAGATCTATGACTCACTTAGAGTTAATTTCTGTGAAATATGTAAAGTGTGTGCCTTGATTTGTTTATTTTTACATTATGGAGGTCCAATTGTTTCAGAACAATTTGTTGTAAAAACTATCTTTGGTCTATTGTATTACCTGTGCTGCTTTGCACAGATCAGTTGACTACCTACATGGGTCTATTTTCTGGGCTGTTTATTCCGTTGCATTGATCTATCTGTTTATTTTCAACAGTACCACACTGTCTTGATTATTGTGACTTTATAGTCAGGTAGTGTCAGTCCTCCTACTTTGTTCTTCTACAATACTTAGCTGGATATTTTGAGTTCTCTCACTCTCCATATAAACTTTTGAATCAGTTTGTTGATATCTACAATATAACTTGTTCAAATTTGGACTGGTATTGTGGTGAATCTATAGAACAAGTTGGGAAGACCTGACATCTTGAAAATATTGAGTCTCTGTATTCATGAACATGGGCTATCTCTCCATTTATTTAGTTCTTCTTTGATATCTTTCATCAGAGTTTTATAATTTTTCTCATATAGGTATTATATAGATTCTGTTAGACTTCTACAAAAGTATACAATTTTAGGGGGTGTTAATATAAGTGGTAATGTGTTTTTAATTTCAAATTCTACTTGTTCACATTAAAATGTTCTTCTACTGATTTATTTGAAGACAAAATAAGTTTGCATTTCCCAGAATATGATAGAGAAGTTTTTGAATAATTCACATATTGTGAAATGATAAAATCTTTATATAAAATTATATGTAGCTGCATAATAGGTATGTATTCTATGTACGAATAATAGTAAAAATATAAGGCTTATTAAGACTTTGAATGCATTCTTTCATTAATTCTCACAACATTCCAGTAAAGTAAAAACTATCGTTCTTCACATTTTCTAGATGATTACAGAGGTATCAAAAGCTTAAGATACTTGCCAAATATCTCCAATGAGCAAGCAACAGAGCTGAATACATAGGCCATGTTTGAGTCAAAGTCCATGTTCTTAACACCTGAATGATATCACCTTATTATTAAATGTGGGAAATGCCCTGATGATCAACTTTCATTTGGTATATTTTACCAAAATATTTCTATTGTTTCTTTCAATAGATAGCCTTGTTAAAAATTTTATACATGCTCCAATCCCTCTTATGTTATTGTTAAAACTCTATATGAAATGAATATACTGTAGGAGTTAAATATTTAAATTCTGTAAACATTCTTGATATTTACAATAAGGAAGGATATACACAGTAGCACTGAAATGTATTTCTTGGCCAAAAAAAAGGATTCTGCAGGTTTTGACTACTATGAACATTTCCATCTCTATATATATCTCCTTACTATACCTTTTTTATTTATTGTCACCAAGTTGTGTCTGAGTCCTCTTTTTCCTTTTTTGGAAAGGACTCTTTAATCCCCACTTTGTCTTTTCCTTTCCCTTTTAGAAGTTATCCCCTTAGCCTAGTTCTCCATCATCTTGTTTAGATCACTACAACAGTTAGGCTATGTGATTTTATTCCAAAGTAGCCTGTACTCTTGAAGGCTAAGTATCTATAATATTGATCTCAGTAGTAGCTCAACCAATGCTTTTCATTATTATGATGGCTGCGCTTGTTGCAAATTAGATTATTTAAAAATACTTACTCTCTTATCCCACTTTTCCTTTTGAAGAGGGGAGGGTAAGGGAGCAGAATCCTCTTACCTGCCTCAAATCTGGGTTTGCCAATGTCATTTGACTTGGTCAATGGACTTTAACAAGATGCTAGCAGAGTTTTTTAAATGTCTGTATTGTTGAATTTTTATTCTATGCATTTTTGAATTTATCAAAAGACCGTATCTGGTTTAGTTCATTGGTCCCAGAAGAATTAATGACTCATGGAGTCAAATTCAGCCTAGATCAGCCCACATTCAGCCAACTTGCAAAAATAAAAAATAATTGTTTTGGAAAAAAATGGTGTAAGCTACTGAGTTTGGGGGTGACTATAATCATCATTGTGTTCATCAAATGATACAGTACCACATTTAGAAATCAAGCCATTTATATAAAGATGTACCTCTTTGCACATAGTCATATTGGCCCTATTCCAAAATTCTGAATAAAAACTATCAAGATTTCTCAGTTGAGATAAATAAAAATAACATTGGGATTTTATAAAATCAAATGAAGAAAAACTGTGTTCTCTGCCATTAAAAATCAAGTTCTGAAAATCTAAATAACTCATGTTTCTCACATCTTACCTTCTGCTTATAGCAGATAAGAAATGACATTTTAGGCTCCAATGTTTCTTCTACTTGCATTGATTCTTCACATTGACTTAAATGCATTTTCCACATTTAAAATTAAGTGATTATTGGATTCATGGAGAAATGCAGTGTGAAGCTATGCAGCACAATGGAAAATGACCCTATCAGAAGCAATAGCTCAAGGTTCCATTTTGGTCTCAGGTACGATAGTGACTATGGGCCTCAATTTTCTTATACTAGAAAAAATGAGTATATTTGATTCACTTTCCTCAAAAGTCTCTTCCACTTTGAATATTCTATGATTCAGTGTTTTTAAATAAATACTAGTGCTTGTCCTGAAAGAAAAATTGAGAAACATATTTACTTGGAAGCTGGTGGAGTGATTATTTGTTTCCATAGGGAAAATGGGATTCATACAATGGCTCCTGTACCAAAGCATGACATGTTTTTCCTGTATCTTCAGCATCTTCTAGCACTACTCGCAGGTACCTCTCTTTCCATTCTTGTCTTACATCCTGGAATTCTATCTGCTCCTCAAAAAGAACTTATCGTCTGCACATGCTGGTCATGTTGCCCAGCTTCCAGCCTTCATAACTCCTAATACAGCCTCAGGTCTCAGTCTAAGTTACCATCTTTCTCCTCCTCCTTGAAGCCTGCATTAAATGTTTTGTCTCCAAGAAGCACATTCCATTTTTCATTCTCAGCACTTATTATATTTGCAACTTCTTTCTTTTGTTAAGTGTCAGCCTTTGTCCCACTAAACTGAAATCGGTGACTAATTCTCTCATTTTTTGCCATGTACCATGTCCTTTCCACAATGCCTGGCACATAGTCAAAACTCCATGAATATTTCAAAATTGACATTACTTTTGCTGTTCTACTGCCACTCATTCTCATTCTGGGGGTATAGAAACAAAGGGCTTAGTTCTCACAGCAGATCGGGATAAACAAAGTCAAATTTGATATTTTATGAGCAGGAGAAGTTTTGTGAAGGAAAGTGATATATTGAATGTAAATTAAAATAAAATTTAAAAATCCTTTAAGCTAACAAATAGCAAGAACAAAAATTATAAATCTTATTCTAACATAAAAGTATTCATAAATCATGCTTAAAAGCCCTCTTTATTCTGAGAAGCAGATTGATATGTTATCATGAAAATCCCACACAAAATAGGTGTGACTTTGCATTTTTTTTTTAGAAAAGAGAAACCACTTTTTACAAGTTATAAGATTTCAACAAAGAAAATAAAAATGATATAAAAAGAAGAGATATCTCAAAAGACCAAGTTATGGGAAAATTCAAGCAGGCTCACTGGTTCAGTACTGACAGACCACTACCTGATAGTAAAGTATTAAATCTGGAGTAAATTCTGAGGGAGAGATTTATTCTGAATTTACACCAAAAACAACCCACTAAAGTTATATTAGTTTACTACAGTGAATGGATATCGAGTATAATCTTCTTGGACAGTACAATGAATATATCAATATTTAATTTATCAGATAAGAGAATGTTAGAACTCAAAAGAAATGCATAGATGATTTAGTCCAATCTCCTATTGTAAAGATATGCAAACTGTCCTTTCAGCAAATATTGAATCAGTAATGAACATGGCATGCCCTAGAGGCAAATAGTTATTTACATGAATAAATTTAAACTCCAATCTATTTGTACAAACATTGAAATATAACTTTATAACGCTCTAATATTATGTTAATATATGACAAATTATTTCCTAAGAAACTAGAAATTTCAGCTTTATTTTCAAAATAATTAAACATTGTTTTCATTATTGACAGTATGCTTTTTATTTTTTTAAAATTTTTTTACATTTATTTATTTTTGAGAGACAGAAAGACAGAGCACAAGTGGGGAGGGGCAGAGAGAGAAGGAGACAGAATCTGAAGCAGGCTCTGGGCTCTGAGCTGTCAGCACAAAGCCCGACCCCACGCAGGGCTCAAACTCACAAACCATGAGATCATGACCTGAGCCGAAGTTGGACGCTCAACCAACTGAGCCACCCAGGCACCCCGACAGTATGCTTTTTAAAGAGAATATTAAATCATCATCTAAGCATGTTCTATAGGTGATTTTGACCTCATTAAATTGAATTCACTTGAGTTAAAAGACAGGATATGGAGAAATAGAAAACATTTGTAAAATGAAATAATGATATACCTATGCTTTGCAGAATTTTAGTTCATTAATCTGGTTTTCTGTCCCTAGAAATCTAAGAAACATGGAAGATTTAGGAGATTCATAAATTCCAAAAAAGTCTTGAAAGATCTTTATTTACTATTATTAGTTTTCTGCTTTAAAACATATTTTTAGAATTAAAAATTTACAAATCAAGTATGAATAATATAGTAATTCTTTCACTTTGGTTTTACACTAATCTCAATGAGCTCTTTTGCAGAATACAATTTGATATATTTGCTGAGCCATTCATTTGAATTGTGATCAGCACTGTGGGGTAATGGACTATGCAGGATCTCTGTTTAAATGTACTGACTGAACGGACAAAAATGTACATGCATAATTAATTATTTTACCAGATATTTCCCCACTCTCTAAATATATTATACGGGGAACAGTCTTTTTTAACCGACTCTAATCAGAAATACAGCAAGGCTTAATTTTGGCATCCTACAAATGGTAAATCTGGAGAAATACCCTAATAAGGAGATTTAAAACACATATATAAATGGAGTAAAAATGAAAAAAAAGCTCATATAAGTGGAGAAAAAGAAGGTTGTTTCCAGTTTCAATAAGCCTCAGTTTCCTACAAGAATAAGTCAAATTTTCTTAGGCACGTACTGCCAGAATTGAGAAACATGTGGTTTATTACAATGAATTCTCACATGATACTACCTTGCATAAGCCTAAGAGTGTTAAAAAAAATGAAGAGTGAATGCAATTATAAGCATTTCATTTGTTGTTTGGTTATAAATTTTTGTTATCATAATCTCTATTATATCACTGACACTGTTGTTTGCAATAGATGTGACCTACAAAAAAATTTTGCAAAGTATACTAACCACATCAGCACTCAAAAAAATATATTCTGAGAATATATCATTCTTTTCTACTTAAAATGATTATAAATAAAACATTATGTTTGCCTTGTCAAAAATTGTTTCTGTAAGTGATAAATCACTAAATTATACACTGATACGATACTGTATGTTAACTAACTGGAATTTAAATAAAACCTGAGAAACTTGTTGAAACATTTTACTTATAATGTTTTTCTCATCTCTTTGAAAAAAATACCATTAAAAATAGCACGGCTTATGTTAGTGTTCATTTTGAAAAATAATTTGATAATTTTATTTTATGTATTTTATTTTAATTAATTAATTAATTTCCAAGTTAGCATACAGTGCCACAATGATTTCAGAAGTAGATTCCTTAAGGCCCCTTACCCACTTCGCCCATCCCCCCTCCCACAACCGCTCCAGGAAACCTGTTTGTTCTATTTAAGAGTCTCTTATGTTTTGTCCTCCTCCCTGTTTTTATATTATTTCTGCTTCTTTTCCCTTATGTTCATCTGTTTTGTATCTTAAATTTCTCCTATGAGTGAAGACATATATTTGTCTTTCTCTAATTTTGCTTAGCATAATATCCTCTAGTTCCATCCACATAGGTGCAAATGGCTATTTTATTTCAGTTTTTAAAGGACATTTTTAAAGTTAATTTATTTATTTTGAGAGAGATAGAGAAAGAGCACAAGCAGGGGAGGGGCAGAGAGAAAGAAAGACAGAATCCCAAGCCATCTCCATGCCATCAGTGCACAGCCCTACGCAGGGCTCAAACTCACGAACCCATGAGATCATGAACTGAGCTGGGATCAAGAGTCGGACGCTTACCGACTGTGCCACCCAGGCACCCCATACTTGATAATGTTGACACAGAAATTTGTTTACAGTGTCATGAAGGTATAATTGATAAACAATAAGCTGCCCAATGCAAATGGTACAGTTTGATGAATTTTAACATACGTGAAACTAATGAAACTATCACTATAGTCAAGACAGTGAATATCTCTATCATCCCCAGAGTCTAATTCTATTACCCACCCTTCGCAAGCCATCCTTCTTTTTACTTCAGTAACCAAAAAAAAAAAAAAAAAAAAAAAAGAAATAATCTGCCTTCCGTTACTATAAATTTTAGTTAGCATTTTCTAGATTTTAAAAAAAAAATTTTTAATGTTTATTTATTTTTGAGAGACACAGAGACAGAATGCGAGTGGGTTAGGGGCAGAGAGAGGGAGACACAGAATCCGAAGCTGGCTCCAGGCTCTGAGCTGTCAGCACAGAGCCCGACGCAGGGCTCGAACTCACAAGCTGTGAGATCATGACCTGAGCTGAAGTCGGACGCTCAACCAACTGAGCCACCCAGGCACCCCTGCATTTTCTAGAATTTTATATAAGTATATTCACGCAACAGGTATGTTTTCTTGTTTGGAATTTTTCTTTTTTTTTTTTTTCCTGATTGAGGATAATGATTTTGATTTTCATTCAAATTCTTGTATGTATTAATAGTTTTCACTTTTTTTATTGATGAATAGTATTCCATTGTGGGGACATACATTTTGTTTATATACTTACCCATGGATGGATACTTGGGTTGTGTCTACTTTGGGGAGATTTTAAACATAATTTGTTATGTGTATTTCTTGTACAAGAATTTGTATAGATACTTGTTTCCATTTCTATCGGAAAAATGCCTAGGAGTGAAATGGTGAGACTGTATGGCAGGCACAAATTTAACTTCAATAAACTCTCCAAAAATTTTTTTTTAGGAAGTAAGTCTTATTTTCTTTTTTGTGTTTACTTATTTTTGAGAGAGAGAGAGAGACAGAGTGTAAGAGGGGGAGGGGCAGATAGAGAGGGAGTCACAGAATCCAAAGCAGGCTCCAGGCTCTGAGCTGTCAGCACAGAGCCTGACACAGGGCTCGAACCAACAATCCATGAGATCATGACCTGAGCTGAAGTCAGACACTCAACTGAGTCAGCCAGGCACCCCTCCAAATATTTTAAAAATGGTTATACCATTTTACTTTTCTACCAACAGTGTATGAGACTCCCTCTGCTCTACATTCTCAAAGGCAATGCTTTTTAATCTTCCCCATTCTAGTGGCCATTTGGTATCTCCTCATGGTTTTAACTTGCAGAGCCTTAATAATAGTGATGGTGAGCAGTTTTGCCAAGTTTTTTACCCATATCTGTCTGTCTATCTATCTATCATCTCTTATCTTCATTGTTCAAGTGTCTGGTCAAACTTTTTAACTCATTTTAAATTGGATTATTCTATTCATTCTATTATTGAATTCTCAAAATTCTTTATATATTCTGGACATAGGTCCCTTATACATATATATTTGCAATTATTTCCTTCTAGTCTGTAGTTTGATTTTATTCTTCATAAGCTCCTTTTGGTGACCAAATGTTTTTAATTTTGATGAAGTTCAATCTATCAATTATTCTCTTCTTTAATGTCTTCTTGGCTTGGGATGCCATTAAAACATACCATAAACTGGGTGACTTAAGCAACAGAAATGTTTTTCTCATAGTTTCAGAGATTAAGATTCCAAGACCACAGTGCCAGCATCATCAGGTTCTGGTGGGGAATCTCATCCTGGCTTACATACAGCTGCTTCCTACTCTCTGTGTGGTCACAAAGTCTTCTCTCTGCAAGTGCTTGGAAAGAGAGAGCCAGCTCTGCAATGTTTCTTCTTTAAGGATACTAATCTCATCATGAAGGTCTCATCCCCATGAGCTCATCTCAACCTAATCACCTCCCTAAAGCCCCACCTCCAAATACCATCATATTGGGGTTAGGCCTTTGGCATATAAGTTTTGTGAGGACACAAATATTTAGTCCATAACACATAGCATGCTTTTGGTCTACTCACAATAGTCACTCTAAACCAAGATAATTTATGTTTTACTTCTATGTTTTCTTCCAAAAGTTTTATAGCTTAGCTTTTATATTTAGGTCTATAATCCGTTTCAAGTTAATTTTTGTATATTGTGTAAAAAATAAGGTTTAAAGTTTTGTTTTGTTTGTATTGTTTTGCATGTGACTATCCAACTGTTTCAGTTCCATTTATATATAAAATGACTTTGAATAGCTAAAACAATTTTGAATAAGAGCAAAGCTGGAGGTATCACAAACCCAGATATCAAGATATGTTACAAATTATAGTAATCAAAACAGTACAGTACAGACACAAAAAGAGACACATAGATCAAGGAACAGTATAGACAGACCACAATTAAACCCGCACTTATATGGTCAACTAATCTATGACAAAGAGGCAAGATTATACAATGCTAAAAAGATAGTCTTTTTTAATAAATGGTGCAGGGAAAATGGGAGAGCTTGCAAAAGAATGAGACTGGACCACTTTCTTACACAAAAATAAATACACAAAATACACAAAAATAAATACAAAATGAATTAAAGACCTAAATGTGAGACCTCAAACTATAAAATTCCTAAAAGCAAGGGGTGCCTGGGTGGCTCAGTTGGTTCAGCGTCTGACTCTTGACTTTGGCTCAGGTCACAATCTTATGGTTTGTGGATCTGAACCCTGCATTGGGCTCTGCATGGACAGCAGAGAACCTGCTTGGGATTCCATCTCTCCCTCTCCCTTTGCTCCTTCTCTGCTCTCTCTCTGGCACTCTCTCTTTCTCAAAATAAGTTAAATAAACATTTTTTAAAAACTCCTACAAGCAAACACAGAAGTAATGTCTTAGTGACATATTTAAGGATATATCTCTTCAGGAAAGGGAAACAAAAACAAAAATAATGTATTGGGAGGATATCAAAAGTAAAAACATTTTGCACAGCAAAGGAAATCATCAACAGAAATAAAAGGCAATTTGCTCAATGGGAGAAGATATTTGCAAGTAATATATCTGCTAAGGGGTTAATACCCAAAATATATAAAGAATCTATACAACTCAACACCAAAATACAAACAAGCAATCCCATTAAAAAATGGGTAGAGGGAGATCATGGGAAGATGGCGGCGTAGGAGGACGGTGGGCTCACTGCACATACTGTTGATCACTTAGATTCCATCTACACCTGCCTAAATAACCCAGAAAACCACCAGAAGACTAGCAGAACGGAGTCTCTGGAGCCAAGCACAGCCGAGAGGCCCACTGAAGAGGATAGGAAGGGCAGCGAGACGGTATGCGCTCCACGGACTGGTGGGAGGGAGCTAGGGAGGAGGGGCAGCCCTCTGGCCAAGCAGAGCCCCCGAGTCTGGCTGGCAAAAGCGGAGGGGCGGACAGAGTGTGTTCCGACAGCAAGAGGGACTTGACATCTGGAAGGTTATAAGCTAACAGCTCTGCTCAGAGAACAGGAGGGCTGGAGGACAACGGGAGGGAGAGTTGTTGAGCCTCGGAGGACAGAGCTCAACTTGGTGGGGAACAAAAGCGCTGGCCAGCGCCATCTCCCTCGCCCATCGCCCTGCCAAAATCCCAAAGGGAACCAGTTCCTGCCAGGGAGTTGCTTGCACCGGGCAAACACCCAAAGCTGTGCTTTTGCGGATCCATCCCTCCTGCGGGACTGACTCACTCCCTGTGCAGCAGGGCCCTTCCCGAAGTGGATCTCCAAAGGAAAAGCAAGCCGAGCCTGCCCCTCCCACCCCTGTGCACCCTGCCGATCCACCCCACCTAATACGCCATAACCCAACACCACAAGCCTGGCAATATGCAAGTAGCCCAGATGGACCACAATACCCCACAGTGAATCCTGCCCCTAGGAGAGGGGAAGAGAAGATACACAACAGTCTGACTATGGCCCCAGCAGTGGGCTGGGGGCAGACATCAGGTCTGACTGCGGCCCCGCCCACCAAAGCAAATTATTCAAGACAGTACAGGGGAAATGCCCCGCAGTTCTGCACCACTCCAGGGACTATCCAAAATGACGAAACAGAAGAATTCCCCTCAGAAAAACGTCCAGGAAATAACAACAGCTAACGAACTGATCAAAAATGATTTAAACAATATAACAGAAAGTGAATTTAGAATAACTGTCATAAAATTAATCCCTGGGCTTGAAAACAGTATAAAGGACAGCAGAGAATCTCTTGCTACAGAGATCAAGGGACTAAGGAACAGCCAGGAGGAGCTAAAAAATGCTATCAACGAGTTGCAAAATAAAATGGAGACAACTACGGCTCGGATTGAAGAGGCAGAGGAGAGAGTAGGTAAACCAGAAGATAAAATTATGGGAAAAGAAGAAAATGAGAAAAAGAGAGATAAAAAAATCCAGGAGTTTGAGGGGAAAATTAGAGAACTAAGTGATGCACTAAAGAGAAATAATATACACATAATTGGTATTCTAGAGGAGGAAGAGAGAGGGAAAGGTGCTGAAGGGGTACTTGAAGAAATAATAGCTGAGAACTTCCCGGATATGGGGACGGAAAAAGGCACTGAAATCCAAGAGGCACAGAGAACTCCCTTCAGACGTAACTTGAATCGATCTTCTGCACAACATATCATAGTAAAACTGGCAAAATACAAGGATAAAGAGAAAATTCTGAAAGCAGCTAGAGATAAACGTGCTCTAACATATAGAGGGAGACCTATAAGACTCGTAACCGATCTCTCTACTGAAACTTGGCAGGCCAGAAAGGAATGGCAGGATATCTTCAATGTGATGAACAGAAAAAAGATGCAGCCGAGAATCCTTTATCCAGCAAGTCTGTCATTTAGAATAGAAGGAGAGATAAAGGTCTTCCCAAAGAAACAAAAACTGAAGGAATTCGTCACCACTAAACCAGCCTACAAGAGATCTTAAGGGGGATCCTGTGAGGCAAAGTACCAGAGACATCGCTAAAGCATGAAACCTACAGACATCACAATGACTCTAAACCCATATCTTTCTATAATAACACTGAATGTAAATGGATTAAATGCACCAACCAAAAGACATAGGGTATCAGAATGGATAAAAAAACAAGACCCATCTATTTGCTGTCTACAAGAGACTCATTTTAGACCTGAGGACACCTTCAGATTGAGAGAATGAGAATATGGAGAACTATTTACCATGCCACTGGAAGTCAAAAGAAAGCTGGAGTAGCCATACTTATATCAGACAACTGAGACTTTAAATTAAAGGCTGTACCAAGAGATGAAGAAGGGCATTATATAATAATCACAGGGTCTATCCATCAGGAAGAGCTAACAATTATAAATGTCTATGCGCCGAATATGGGAGCCCCCAAATATATAAAACAATTACTCACAAACATAAGCAACCTTATTGATAAGAATGTGGTAATTTCAGGGGACTTTAACACTCCACTTACAGAAATGGATAGATCATCTAGACACATGGTCAATAAAGAAACCAGGGCCCTGAATGATACACTGGATCAGATGGACTTTACAGATCTATTTAGAACTCTGCATCCCAAAGCAACAGAATATACTTTCTTCTCGAGTGCACATGGAACATTCTCCAAGATAGATCACATACTGGGTCACAAAATAGCCCTTCATAAGTATACAAGAATTGAAATCATACCATGCATACTTTCAGACCGTAATGCTATGAAGCTTGAAATCAACCACAGGAAATAATCTGGAAAACCTCCAAAAGCATGGAGGTTAAAGAACACCCTACTAAAGAATGAATGGGTCAACCAGGCAATTAGAGAAGAAATTAAAAAAATATATGGAAACAAATGAAAATGAAAATACAACAATCCAAACGCGTTGGGATGCAGCAAAGGCAGTCCTGAGAGAAAATACATTGCAATCCAGGCCAATCTCAAAAAACAAGAAAAATCCCAAATACAAAATCTCACAGCACACCTAAAGGAAATAGAAACAGAACAGCAAAGACACCCCAAACCCAGCAGAAGAAGAGAAATAATAATGATCAGAACAGAAATAAACAATACAGAATCTAAAAGAACTGTAGAGCAGATCAACGAAACCAAGAGTTGGTTTTTTTGAAAAAATAAACAAAATTGATAAACCTCTAGGCAGGCTTCTCAAAAAGAAAAGGGAGATGACCCAAATAGATAAAATCATGAATGAATATTGAATTATTACTACCAATCCCTCAGAGATACAAGCAATTATCAGGGAATACTATGAAAAATTATATGCCAACAAACTGGACAAACTGGAAGAAATGGACAAATTCCTAAACACCCACACGCTTCCAAAACTCAATCAGGAGGAAATAGAAAGCTTGAACAGACCCATAACTAGTGAAGCAATTGAATCAGTCATCAAAAATCTCCCAACAAATAAGAGTCCAGGACCAGATGGCTTCCCAGGGGAATTCTACCAGACGTTTAAAGCAGAGAGAATACCTATCCTTCTCAAGCTATTCCAAAACATAGAAAGGGAAGGCATACTTCCAGACTCATTCTGTGAAGCCAGTATTACTTTGATTCCTAAACCAGACAGAGACCCAGTAAAAAAAGAGAACTATAGGCCAATATCCCTGATCAATATGGATGCAAAAATTCTCAATAAGATACTAGCAAATCGAATTCAACAGCATATTAAAAGAATTATTCACCATGATTAAGTGGGATTCATTCCTGGGATGCAGGGCTGGTTCAACATTCGCAAATCAATCAACGTGATACATCACATTAATAAAAGAAAAGATAAGAACCATATGATCCTGTCAATTGATGCAGAAAAGGCTTTTGACAAAATTCAGCAAGCTTTCTTAATAAAAACCTTCGAGAAGTCGGGACAGAAGGAACATACTTAAAGATCATAAAAGCCATTTCTGAAAAACCCACAGCTAACATCATCCTCAATGGGGAAAAACTGAGAGTTTTTTCCCTGAGATCAGGAACATGACAGGGATGTCCACTCTCACCGCAGTTGTTTAACATAGTGTTGGAAGTTCTAGCATTATCAATCAGACAACAAAAGGAAATCAAAGGCATCAAAATTGGCAAAGATGAAGGTAAGCTTTCACTTTTTGCAGATGACATGATATTATACATGGAAAATCCGATAGACTCCACCACAAGTCTGCTAGAACTGATACATGAATTCAGCAATATCGCAGGATACAAAATCAATGTACAGAAATCAGTTGCATTCTTATACACTAATAATGAAGCAACAGAAAGACAAATAAAGAAACTGATCCCATTCACAATTGCACCAAGAAGCATCAAATAGCTAGGAATAAACCTAACCAAAGATGTAGAAGATCTGTATGCTGAAAACTATAGAAAGCTTATGAAGGAAATTGAAGAAGGTATAAAGAAATGGAAAAACATTCCATGCTCATGGATTGGAAGAATAAATATTGTCAAAATGTCAATACTACTCAAAGCTATCTACATATTCAATGCAATCCCAATCAAAATTGCACCAGCATTCTTCTCAAAACTAGAGCAAGCAATCCTAAAATTCATATGGAACCACAAAAGGCCCCGAATAGCCAAAGTAATTTTGAAGAAGAAGACCAAAGCAGGAGACATCACAATCCCAGACTTTAGCCTCTACCGCAAAGCTGTAATCATCAAGACAGCATGGTATTGCCACAAAAACAGACACATAGAGCAATGGAATAGAATAGAAACCCCAGAACTAGACCCACAAATGTATGGCCAACTAATCTTTGACAAAGCAGGAAAGAATATCCAATGGAAAAAGGACAGTCTCTTTAACAAATGGTGCTGGGAGAACACCAGAACCAAATGGTGCTGCATGGACAGCAACATGCAGAAGATTGAAACTAGACCACTGTCTCACACCATTCACAAAAATAAACTCAAAATGGATAAAGGACCTGAATGTGAGACAGGAAACCATCCAAACCCTAGAGGAGAATGCAGGAAAAGACCTCTCTGACCTCAGCCACAGCAATTTCTTACTTGACACACCCCCAAATGCAAGGGGATTAAAAGCAAAAATGAATTACTGGGACCTTATGAAGATAAAAAGCTTCTGAACAGCAAAGGAAACAACCAACAAAACTAAAAGGCAACCAACGGAATGGGAAAAGATATTTGCAAATGACATATTAGACAAAGGGCTAGTATCCAAAATCTATAAAGAACTCACCAAACTCCACACTCGAAAAACAAATAACCCAGTGAAGAAATGGGCAGAAAACATGAATAGACACTTCTGTAAAGAAGACTTCCGGATGGCCAACAGGCACATGAAAAGATGCTCAACGTCGCTCCTCATCAGGGAAATACAAATCAAAACCACACTCAGATATCACCTCATGCCAGTCAGAGTAGCCAAAATGAACAAATCAGGAGACTATAGATGCTGGAGAGGATGTGGAGAAATGGGCACCCTCTTGCACTGTTGGTGGGAATGCAAATTGGGGCAGCCACTCTGGAAAGCAGTGTGGAGGTTCCTCAGAAAATTAAAAATAGACCTACTCTATCACCCAGCAATAGCACTGCTAGGAATTTACCCAAGGGATACAGGAGTACTGATGCTTAGGGGCACTTGTACCCCAATGTTTATAGGAGCACTCTCAACAATAGCCAAATTATGGCAAGAGTCTAAATGTCCATCAACTGATGAATGGATAAAGAAATTGTGGTTTATATACACAATGGAGTACTACGTGGCAATGAGAAAGAATGAAATATGGCCCTTTGTAGCAACATGGATGGAACTGGAGAGTGTGATGCTAAGTGAAATAAGCTATACAGAGAAAGACAGATACCATATGGTTTCACTCTTATGTGGATCCTGAGAAACTTAACAGAAACCCATGGGGGAGGGGAAGGAAAAAAAAAAGAGGTTAGATTGGAAGAGAGCCAAAGCATAAGAGACTCTTAAAAACTGAGAACAAAGTGAGGATTGATGGGGGGTGGGAGGGAGGGGAGGGTGGGTGATGGGTACTGAGGAGGGCACCTGTTGGTATGAGCACTGGGTGTTATATGGTAACCAATTTGACAATAAACTTCATATATTGAATAAAAAAATGGGTAGAGGACCGGGGCGCCTGGGTGGCTCAGTCAGTTAAGCGTTGGACTTTGGTTCAGGTCATGATCTCACTGCTCATGAGTTGGAGCCCGCGTCAAGCCCCATATGAGGCTCTGTGCTGAGAGGTTGGAGCCTGGAGCCTACTTTGGATTCTGTGTCTCCCTCTTTCTCTGTCCCTCCCCTGTTCTATCTCTCTCCTTCAAAAATAAATAAACATTAAAAAATAATGGGTAGAGGACCTAAATAGATATTTTTCCAAAGAAGATAAATAGATGGCCCATAGACATAGAAGAAGATATTCAACGTCACTAATCATCAGGGAAATGTCAATGTAAATCACAATGAAATATCTCATGCCAGTCAGAATGATTAGTATAAAAAATACAAGAAATAACAATTGTGAGTGATGATGTAGAGAAAAGAAAACTCTCATGCACTGTTGGTGGGAGTGTAAACTGATACAACTACTATGGAAAACAGTATGGTGGGGTTCTTCAAATAATTAAGAACAGAAATACTATATGGTCCACTGCTGTGTATTTACCCTAAGAAAGCTGGAATACCAATTTGAAATGATATATGCACTCCTACATTTTTCGCAACATATTTGCAATAGACAACCCAAGTCAAGCACCCACCGATAGATGAACAGATATAAAAGATGTGTATACATACACACAGAGGAATATATCACATGAATAGATGAAATCTTGCCATGTGTGACAATATAGATGGACCTAGAGGGTATTATAAGTGAAATCAGTCAAAGACAAATGCCATATGATTTCACTTATATGTGGAATCTAAAACCAAACCAACCAACCAACCAAACAGATTCTTAAATACAGAGAATAAACTATTGGTTGCCAGAGGGGAGTGGGGGGATGGGCTAAATAAATCGAGGGGAGTTGGAGGTACAAAATTCCAGTCATACAACTAATAAGTCACAGAGATGAAAACTACATCATAAGGAATATATCAATAATATTATAATAATGTTGTTTGGTGACAGATGGCAACTACACTTACTGTGGGCATTGAGCTATGTATAGAATTGTTGAATCAATATGTTGTACACCTGAAACTAATATAACATTGTAGGTCAATTATACTTTAATAAAAAATAATCAAAAATATTTTACACAATTTTTCCATTATCCCCATAAAATTATTTCAGTGATAACTAAGCAATATATCTCTTTGTGTCAAATTAATCATGTCAAAACTTCTCAGCAATCTCATGATTGGCCTAATGACTTGAGGACAAAACAAACTGGGACCAAAACTCAGTTCATAAATAATGGCATTAAGGCATAGATGCTAAGATTAATGAAGAATTTTTCCCCCTATGGACGCATATTGTTAGTAGAAGGTAATTACAAAACTCTAATATTTCTTTGTTTCCATTCCAAAAACAGCAAAGAATATTGAATATTATTTACTCAACTATTACTTTCAATGAGTATACACCCTCTTAGATCCATTCGTAATGGTTTTCCTAGCAACTATGTTGTAAAAATAAAGAAATATATTCAATTCTGAAAACACTGGATTGTAATATACATCTTCCCTTTTTTCTATGTTGAATGATTAAACAGCAAGGAAATGACAGTGTGTCAATCAAGGCCCATTTCGTTATAAGTGATAAAAATTGAACTAGCCTCAGCTTAAACGAGGAGAAGTTTATAATCACAAGATTGGATAAACCAAGATCTAGCATTCCCTTCAGGTGTTTAGGTGTTTCAGTTATGCCCACAATACAGTTTTCATTCTTTCCATTTGTAGATTCTGCTTTGTCTCTGTAGGCAAGTTATTGACATAAGGTAACAAAAGTTGACCCCCACTAGTGCAAGTTAACTGATCCTTAGAGTTCACAATCTCAGAAAAGAGATTTTCTTTCACCCAGAATCTATATCAATTGCCCCAGTTCCTGGACCGATAACCATATCAAAGGGAATTCTGATTAGTTCAGTCCAAACCTATAGCACTATACAGAATTGGAAGAGATAAGGTTCATTAAAGCCTAGAGTAGTTCAGTTAGTAGGGGAAAAAAAAGTGGAAGGATTGTTCAGCAAACAGAAAAGCAGCTGCAGGCAGAGAGAGAGAAAAAAAATGTACTCCTTGGAATTAATATATACCAAAAAAAGGTTTTTTTTAATAAAACACATATGAAATATCAATATGTTTTGGAATTATTACCTATTTTATAACCTAGAAAAGAGGCTAACAAAATATAAAAAGACAACCTTAATCCAAGCAGAGATATGGAGAGTTATAGCCAAAGAAAAAAATTAAAACTTGCTAAATATTTACCTTTAAGTAAAAATGCCCAGATGATTTTATAGCTAAGTTCTCTCTTACTCTCAAAGATAATGTAACTGTTCTGTTATTCAGACTATCCCAGAGCATTGACAAACTCCCTCATTCTGTGACTGCCACAATCATAAAACTAGCAAGAAGAAACTGTAATCCAATTCACATATTTAATTAGATACAAAAATTATAATCAAATTCTTAGCAAATTGAATCTGAGAGTGTATCAAAAGATCAGATATTATGTTCAAGAAGATTTTATTGCAGTAGTAGCTTGTCCCAGACATCAGGAAGCCTATGAACATAGTTAAAGGAGTGACTTGGTTAAATACGCACTCGTATCATTGAATGGAGAAAAGTGACCCTAGCACCTATTCTTTTGTTTCTTAATTTTTTTAATGTTTTTTTTTTTTCATTTTTGAGAGAGACAGAGACAGAGACAGAGCATGAGCGGGGGAGGGGCAGAGAGAGGGAGACACAGAATCCAAAGCAGACTACAGGCTCTGAGCTGTCAGCACAAAGCCCGAAGCACGGCTCGAACCCACGAACTATGTGATCATGACCTGACCCAAAGTCAGATGCTTAACCGACTGAGCCTGAGCCACCCAGGTGCTCCCCCACCCCTCTTATCAGCTATTCTTAATAAAAACTCAGAGTAAAACAGGACTAAGAAGAATGTAGGCAGACTTGGTAAAAAGACTCTTTTCCACATATCTGTGTCAAGTATCATATTAAACATTAAAATAATAAAGTCACTGTCATCAAAAGAAGAAATGGACAGAAATGCTACTTCTCATCAGTATAATTTAACAGGGTTTGAGGAATTCCAATCTGTTCCTACAATAGACGTCCGGCAACAGTGCTGTTACAACTTTGGGGATAAAGACAGATATGCTAAGAAAGGTGAAGAGAATGAAAGGAAGCATCTGAGTCTCAGATGATGATGTGAAGCAATCATCCAACAACAGTATCTACTCTTTCCTAGACATGTCATGTGAGAATAGTAAACCCATATTTAAGACAATAGTAGTTGAGTTTTTTTAATAATTTCCTAATAAATGCCTTCCCACTGTTACAGTGCGTAATTATCAAAGAATTAAGTACTATGGCTAAACACTACACAGATATGTAAAACTCAACAACTCATCTTTATAATAGAAATATAGTAATAAGATAAAATATAATAGTTATTTCTAATCAGTTATAAAGGGAAATAGAAAAATAAACATACTACTACAATCTACCAAAAAAGTAAAAAATATTTAGAAATAAAGCTGTCATAAATGAAAAAGAAACTGTATATATATATATATATGTATATATATATATATATATATATATATATACACATATACATATACATATATATATAAATAAATAAATAAAACATAGGGGTGCCTGGGTGGCTCAGTCCATTGAGCATCCAACTTTGGCTCAGGGCATGATATCATGGTTTGTGAGTTTGAGCCCTGTGTAGAGCTCTGTGCTGACAGCTCGGAATCTGGAGCCTGCTTTGGATTCTCTATCTCCCTCTCTCTTACTCTGCCCCTCCCCAACTTGTGCTGTCTCTCTCGCTCTCAAAAATAAACAAATCAACATTAAAAAAATAGATAAAAACATAAAATTTAAATCTAAGAAGACAAAAGATGACTTGGTGAGAAGGCATTACATAGGTTTTTTTTGTTTGTTTTTGTTTTGTTTTTTTGTGTGTGTGGTTTTTTTTGTTTTTTTGAGAGAGTGCAAGGGAGGGGTAGAGGGAGAGGGAGAGAGAGACTCTCAAGCAGGCTCCACACCAGACACAGGGCTGGATCCCATGAACTGCAAGGTCACGACCTGAGCTGAAATCAAGAGTCAGATGCTTAACCAAGTGAGCCACCCAGGTGTGCCAAGACATTACCTAATTAAATCAATATAGACCAAAGCAAAATATAAAATTAATATAATACAATTAATACAATTAAAATTAATACAATTAATACAATTCTAATGAAAATCACAAATACTATTTTATGTAATTCTACAAAATTATTTTACAATAAAGGTGAAAGTTAGGTGTATGCGAATTGTCATGGAAATTTGAAATACAAAAATAGTGGCAGGAAGATGTGCCCAGAAGATATTTTAAAAAGAAAACCTTAAGACTAGTGAAATTGAAGCAGTATGGTTTGGCAGAAAAAATAGTTAAATGATATATAATACATATACATATATATTTATATGTATGTGTGTGTGTGTATACGTGTGTGTGTGTATAGTAACTTTAATAAAATCGTTAAAAGACGTACAACACCTATACAAGTCCAAATGCAATAAATAAAAGGAATGATACATTTGATTAGAACAGGAAGAAACTAAAAACTTGATATCATTTCAATTTCATGGAATCAAAATAGACTGCAAGAAAATACTTGCAGTGTATGGACAAACTAAGGGTTACACCCCTAATGTGCCTAAAGTGCTTACAACTTGTTAAGAGTACACAGACAAACCAAGAATAGGCTAACTTATATTGTGTATCCATCAGAATATACTAGGTTATGCTAGGGTAACAAATTAACCCAGAAATTCTAGAGGCTTAGCAAAACAAAGTTTATGTCTTGTGCATGCAACGTATGCTATATAGTTGGGGAAATGGGGTGGGGAGGGGACCTCTGCTCTCCACAGTCCCTCAGGAACACAAAGTGAAGGAAGCAGCATCAATTTGTAGCTGTTCTACCTGGAAGATATGGCCTCATTGTTCCTTTTGAAAGGGAACAACAGTATAATTCAATGCTTTGGCCTGGGAGTGATTACAGTCACTTATTTACACTTTAGTAGTCACATGGCCACACTTAACTTCAAGAGGACAGGAAAGTTTAATTCTCTGTTCACCCAGAATTAGAGGAAAAGTCAATAAGTTGTGACCATTAATAATGCCTTACGAAGACCACAAAGCTGAAAAATTTCAAAGAGGATGAAATCCAGGTGGTTAATTTAATAAATCTATGACAAGATGTTCAATAACCCTGTAGCTATTAAATTCAATAATACTGTGTTTATAACACATCAGATTGTCAAACACCTAACAGATTAGTAGTATTCCATTTTAGGTTGTAGGGAAAAACCTCATTTTTACACTTCTGAGGAAGTGAAAATATAAAATTTAGGAAATAATTACTTAAGATTCATTACTTATTTCAATACCCATACTATTTTCAGAATCTGCTTCCTCAGTAAAACAGAAAAAAAATGTATGGAAACTTGTACAAGAATATTTATTTCAACATTTTAATATCATAATAAAGGTAATGACCAAAATGACTACTGACTCATGTCAAATTATGGTGTGTACATTTTGGGGGTTATTGTACAGTCATCAGATGAAGGCCAATCCATACAATTGGGCTGGAAAGACAGTCATGATATATTTACAAATGAAAGGCAGTCGGAAAGTAATATGGTAGTATCATAGAAAAATAAAGATATAAGAAGAAAAGAGAGAAAGAAGAGAAGGAGAAATCAAGAAAACAGCAGGAAAAAGAAGAAAAATGTGCTCTTATAAGCATAAAGCATAAAACCTAGATGCCTGATTTGTGTGTCATGATTTTTGTTGTAGAAATTATTAAAGTATCATCAGAAGCTACCTACAAAATGTTCTAATTAACCTCCCAAAACACTATTTGATAGATTTAAGAAGAATGATACCTCCAGAATTAAACATGCACTTTAAAGAAGCAAAGTTTGCTGTTATTGTTTTTATTAAATTTGAACTTCAATTTGGGTCACATGCTTGGAAGTAATTGTCTAATTTTCAAATCATTGGTATCAATCCATCTTACCTGTGGCATATGCCCTTATTCCTAAAAACTTGCATTTTGGCAAATAATGGGATCTCTATCCCTCAGTTCTACAATGAGAGAAAGGACTGTCCGTTCACTTTAAACTGTAAAAATTAATGATCCTAAATATTTAAGTAAAATAATCATCTTTCATGAAAATTTCCATTTCAAAATTTTAGGTCATCTAATGAAAGCAGATGGCTTCATCAAAATTTTAAATTCTAGCCATGTACTTTAGTTGAGAGCTATTTTAATATTTAAATATCTAAATAACTTTAAATCCAAGCTAAGATTTATGGACAGAATATAAGTTTCTAAAAAGCAGCAGTCAAAATATAGAGTTCACAGTCATCTTGATTTTGCCAGCCACTAGCCATGTGATCTTGAACAAATTGTCTAACTTGCCATGCCTCAATTACTTCATCTACACAATAGGAATAATAATACTAACTGCCTTGCAGATTTATTGCAGTTGATTACATGAGATGATGTATGTGCTTAAAACAGTGCATGCTGTTAACACTTGCTGTTAACGCTGTATGGTTGAGAATGCACACTGTCACACGACTGAAAATTAGGCAATCAATTAAAAAACCTGATTTTTAAGATGAGGAGATAATATCACTCTCAGAACTCTATAAAAGCTGGAGATTTGGAGTGTCTGGGCGCTCAGTAGGTTAAGCGTCCGACTTTGGCTCAGGTCATGATCTCTTGGTTCTTGAGTTTGAGCCCCACATGGGGCTGTCTGCTGTCAGCCAGATCCTGCTTTGGATCCACTGTCTCCCTCTCTCTGTCCCTCCCCTGCTCGCATGCTCTCTCTTTCTCTTTCTTTCTCAAAAATAAATAAACATTAAAAAAAGAGATTTTTCCTTATATGCCTCTGTCATGGACTTTCAGCTCTCTTAATAAATATCTCTAAAGAATATAAACTTGCCCTCTGGAAATAAAAATGTAAAGACGTTTGAAATCAAGTGGCTTTTGTTGTGTATGTGTGTTTTTTTATGTGTAGTTTTATGTGTAGCTGATGAGACAATGGGAGCTCAGTAATTTCACTCAATCTTGTGGTGTCCTTACACTTTTTACACTGACTATGGTCTTCAGCTTGTCTTCAGGCTTCAACCTTTCTGCTTCCCCAAAACCCTTAACATGCACACAGAACGTAATATTTCATAATGGAGAGCATCATGAAATCATGAAGTTACATCGATGTTCTGCATTTAGTTAATGATCTGATACCTGGGTCCATTCATTCACGCATCCACAAATATTTACTGAGTGGTTATTATGTGTTAGGCACTGTGCTAGATACTGAGAATACAACAGTGAACAGAACAAAGTTGCTACATCATAGTGCTTATATCCTAGTCATTTTTCTGATCTGTAAAATTGAGTAGTAATTGATACCTCTTGAAGTTTTAAGTAGATTTAATGAGTTAATGCCGGCAAAGTGATTGCAATATACAAGGTTCTTAGTAATTATTAATTATACTTTTAATGTTGCTTAGGTCGTCTTAGATGAAGATGAAAATATATTTTAAAAAATAGCACAGTGTTAATGGATGCTAATAAGTCCAGTAGGGGGTGGGGGGAACTATCTTTTCTTCTGGTTAATATACATTTGAAATAATGACAATATAAAACAAGAAAACAAAATTAATGTCTCTAAGGCTAATGGGGCAAGATACATAGCTAGGTTATTCTTCCTTTTTAGCAGGAACACCTAGTGTCATATCTTGAATCATAGTTTTGGCAAACTCACAAATTTCCTGCAGAGCAGGATGGCTGTGATTTGTTATACCCAATATGGACATTACTGGTTTTAACAAGTAAGGGAATATCATTAAACTTCTCAAGAATACAGTGTTTATTTTATTCATTTCTGCTATAGAACACAGCACTCAGCATACTGTCATGTACATAATAAATATTAAGCAAAGTTTAAATGAATAAGAATGAATTGCATTTCTATTAAGGAACTTTTTTTTTTTTTGCTTCAAACACCTGTTGCCTTTTTATAGTTTAAGATAATGTGCAAATTCTAAGATTAAAGCACTGATAGTTCCAAAGATTAAAACTGAAGTTCTAAAGGTAATGACAACTGGCTCAGTCGGCTAAGCATTTGACTCAGTTTGGCTCAGGACATGATCTCACTGTTGGTGAGTTTGAGCCACGCATCAGGCTCTGTGCTGACAGTGTAGAGCCTGCTTGAGATTCTCTCTTTCTCCCTCTCTCTCTGCCCCTCCCATGTCTCTGTCTCTGTCTCAAACAAATAAGCTCAAAAATAAAATGAAGATTAAAAAATTAAAAAAAATAAAGATGACAACTTAATTAGGCAACTATGTGTCATTTTATATTTGCAGATACATTGTTGGTCTCTACATCAAAGTATGGTCTTAAAAAAGTGATTTTCAAACAGGTTTTTTGGAGCATTAGGGTTTCCTTGTACTCAGAGGAAATGAGGGGCAGTCTGATCAATGGGGGTGCCAATCCTCCTTCCCACCCCTTCCACCAGAGCCACCCAGCTTTTAATCTTTTTCTATTTTGGGTTTCTTAATAGGAGATGTCATTGGAATCTTATTTTCTTTTAAAGCAAGTTTTAGAAGAACTGTCACAGGCAATGAGCACAACATAATATATACATACATATATTAAAAGAAAATATGCCGTAAAATCTATGTTTAATTTACAGGAGAGCTAAGTCAATGCTGTCTCATGCAAAATCTACAGATGACAAAAAGAAGACATCTTTAGATCAATCTGGAAAGTTTTTATAGCAGGTGTTCCATTTAGAACCAACACACTACTTAACACAGAGCGTGGTAATTATGAAAATTATTTTTAGTAGGCGAAGTTGCTGAAGCTATCTGCACATCAAAATTTGAAACTTCTCAAAATGAACCCTGCTTCAACTTTGAGCTCAGGTTTTAAATCATGGAGAATGCAAAAGTATGATTTTCACAGTAGGAAAAAAAAATCATGGTAAACTAAATTTTTAAGGACATATTTTACCCTATATTACATCACATTTACAGGTTAAATCATTTGTTCAGTTTTACTAATCGCCCATGATGACATAGCAAAAGGTTGCTAATGGAAATATGAAGATGAATGTGACATATTTCCATCTGGTAAGATAATGTGTGCATGTGTGTATATATAATATATGGTACAGGTCTTATAAAACAGAGGAAGTGTTATTTTGTGATAAGAAGAACTAAGAAAGACTTCACAGAAGAAATGTTTGAATTTTGTCTTGCAGGGTGAGTGATGTGATGCTGATAAAATAAGAATAGAGACCCAGAGAGAATTGTCTGCATGTGCCCAGAGGAGAGGTAAGAAACAACTTGCTGGGATGGGGAGTTGCAGATACTTTGAGAAAACTGGATTATAGAAAGAAAAAGACAGGCTGAACAAAGCTGGAAGGTAAGATCTCTAGAAGTTGTGGACTTTATCTCTAAGCAATGAAAAGTATGAAAACACCTACGGCTGGAGTGTCACGTGGCACTTCCTTGCTGCTAGAGATCATTCACGGTGCAGAGGAGGTTAGATTAGAATAGAGGGAAGAGACGGGGATGAGTAAAGGCATCATTCACTAAGAATCTCCCGTGTTGGTTTCAATTTTCTCATCTCTGTAGATATTCGTGCTTGAATGGTTGGTTATGTTTTTCTGTGCCACTGTATTACGATCTTCCTGAGAGACTACATCTGGCTCTTCTTTGTATATTCAACAACTCATTCAGTAGCCAACACACAGTAGATCCTTAGGAGACTTTTTTTTTAATTATTTGTTGAAAACTGGGCAGAAAGAAAACAAATTAATTGTGCTCCTTTATAATCTACCTCAGCTCTTGAACTGCAGCGGAGTGGAGAGCTTTGTAAATATGGTTGGAACTCCTCTACTTCTCCAGCAAGTTTTATGAGCCTTAACAACTGTGTTCTTTGTGGAAGCATTATCATTAATGATTTATATAGTTTCTAAGGATTACACAACTATAGGTTTTCTGACAGGTAACCTTCATAGGGTGAAGAAAATAATAAAACCAAGAGGAATACAAAGATGCCAGCTTCATTTAGTGATTTAGAGTGGAAAAATTTTTCAAATGAAAACGTCAAGACGCAGATGCTTTTAACAAAAGCTGACCATTCTTGAAAGGTTGCGATTCTGTTGTATTTACTGAGACAGATGTGGATTTTTAAATGGAGGAGGGATATATTTAAAATTATAATCAGGCTAACCTTTTTATTTTTTTGTAACTGACATTTATACAGATTTCCTGAACTATTCAAATTAATATAGTACCAAATTTAGTCACAAGTTAAAAACACTGAGTGCATGTGTTCTGTCTCCCTGACAACATCATGCATTCATTTCCATGTGTCCAGATACAAAGGCATGGCAAGCCACTGTTTGAAAAAGGAAACTGATTAAAAATTATTATAATGCAAGTAAGAGAATTTTTAACAGCTCTTGTTTAAATTGATAAGACAGAGAAAAATGATTTTCACCACGACAGAAATAATAAAATCTGGCAACATAATGTTCTGCTGCTTTCTTATACATTTTCATTTTTAAGGTATAGATTTCAAGTGAATTTATTAACATTGATATATTTTTCAGTGAGGGGTTCTATATTTGCATTTCTAATATACATGTTGTGTGTATATATCCACTGTCTCTATTTGCTTTTAACCAAGGTTCACCATGTGTCATGGTCATTTGCGATTTTACAATGTTTGCATCTATCTCTTATAAATGGAACCAGAACAAAAGATTTTGTTATACCCAGGTCATTTGTCATCAGTCTGGATCACTGCCAATACCGGGGTGGGCGGTAGCAATTTAACACGTTTGTGACCTATCACTTACATAGGAATCGATCATTTGAACACCAAGACCATGTATCTGAGCTAAGAGAATAACTGATAGATCCCTCCAATCCCCTCAAAAAGCGGTGCCCTAAATTCTTTGGGGAATTAAATCCTTTACTTTGGATTTAAGTATTTAATCATCAGTATATTACTTTTATCAGGCAAATTGTATAAATGTATAAAACTACATTGTCTGTTCTGGGAAAGGCGAGGAGTCCAGAGTGACTAAAATAGAGGGAAATTACAGTAGCCTGGGGGAGAGATGAAGTATGCAAAATAGACACATCCTAAAGGAAAAGAAGAAAGCCAGTCCTATTTTTACTTAAAGAGAAGTGAAATCAACATTTATAGTTAAATTTAAAAAAGAAGCATTTTGGTAGAATATATTCTTGCTTATGTTCTGGGAAACTTTTATTTGTAGATGCAATTAAGCTCGAATTTAAAAGTATCCCCTGGTGGTATTAAGATAGCCTATTTCCCACAGTAGCAATCCATCATTACCTTTGTAGTTAACCTTGAAGCCAACAGATCCAACACTTTCATCCGTTTGAAGGTGCAGCCACATTTGGCTACTCATGCTCACTATCAAGTCTGGCACAAAGCTTCCAGTCAGCCTAAAAGAGAGATGGACGGAGAAGAGAGAAATGTGTTATTAAAACATTCTCTGCATGCAAATTATGAGACAGAACTGTTTCTCAATATTTTCTTGGCTAGAAAAAAAAAGACTGTCAGATAAACTCGCCTTGATATAATAGAACAAACCACACAATTTAGTGATCGAGATTTATTATGAGCAAGTGCCAGTTCATGTGTTTAACTAGGTTAGGTCTTTCATAACCCTGAGGCAAGATACTAAATTTTAGACTATCAGAGAATCTTATACTTCTTTTGAACTGAAAAGAAAAAAAGGATCTAAAAAAATCTTTATTTTTTTTAAAACACCAGGCATGCTCTTTATTTTAACCTTTCAAGTTTTACAGAACGCTGTTCTAAAGAAATATTGTAGAAAAACACTCAAGCACTGTGCAAAACAATAAAGTGGCATGGAATATAATATATCCCTTTGCAATACTGATATCAGACTACCTATGTCATGTAGTTTTGTCTTACTGCAAACAGTTTTACCTTAGAAACATGCTGCTAGTTTGATGCAGCATCACTGGATCTATGCATTAATAATCTCATTCAGTAATGCTCAATTTTTTAACCTTAAAAAGGGGAATTACCTCATGTTTCCCTCTATCATTAATTATGTTACAGTCACACGTTTGAACCAAAGCCAAGGGTCATATAAAGGAGGAAAGCAAATGAGTAAATAAGACTTTGGGAGAGGGGGAGTTTGTCAAGAATAGGAAGAGGAAAAAAAAAATGGATTCACTGCTGAGTAAAATATCCATATTAGTAAAGACTTCTAAATTATATACTGAAAGATAGGCTTTTAAAAGAAGGAATTCTTAAGTGTTTACCTACTTTGTTGCTAGACCATGAGGATTGCTGGAAAATTACATGAGGAGAGAAGCTACAAATTTCCCCTCCAAAATAAAATGGGCACCTAAGAGAACAGGCATTTGGATGGAGGCTACACTACAATTACACCAGCAGAGGGCAGCACGGATAGCCATATCCTCAAAGTGACCATGACGGCAAAATGCTCTGCTCATTACTCAGCCACCCAAACTGTAAAATATCGTCAGCAAACTGCATTAAACATAGCTGTGTCACTAGTGTCCAGTGTGACAGAATTTATGGGAATCTGTCACAAATAACCTCAGCTAAATACAATGATTTAATTATGGGGTTATATGTGATACTGAGGAATACTGGTAAGATATAAAGATACTATAAAATATTATGGCATCTTAAAGCGTATTCATTTTCTTCCTGCCAAAGCAAATGTAAAATTATTATAATATAAAAGATTTACATACATACATTATCCTTTATGTATATCTGTATATACACCTTTGTACACATATCTATATATGTCCACACACACACACCCCATCATTTGAAAAGATGTTTCATTACTTCTGGGTCTTCTGGCTAAAAGATCATGCAGTTAAACTTTGTGGTATACGAACTTCCAATTTTCAAATTGGTGAGTTGATAAGTACTACTCTTCTGAGCTATAGTAGAGAGACAGGTTTATTTAGGGGCAAGAGTGAGGACTCAACCTCAGAGACATGACAGAAAGTAAAATCATTTCACTATGAAATGGGCATGAGAGCTTAACACTCGAGGGCATATGTCAGGCACACCATATCAAATGCACCAACAATCTATCTCACATTAATTATTAAAGGTTGTTTTCATGAGAGGATTGAATTATTATTTACTTTACTATGTTTTCATTTCTTTTTCAGTCCTGAACTTTTACCAGTCCCAAACTTCTGGCATGATAATTGTGTCAGTTCATAAAAAACAGTTAACGCATACAGTCTAAACTGTCCCCTGGCTAACTTGTTTCCCTATGATCCTACCCAGTTCCCACCTCATGGCTGGTGTAAGAGTAAATAGAAATCTTAAAAATAATAATAATTTAAAATGTCCATGAGGCAGGGCACGTGGGTGTCTCAGTTGCTTAAGCATCTGACTTTTGATTTTGGCTCAGGTCGTGATCTCACAATTTGTGAGATCCAGCCCTGCATCGGGCTCTGCGCTGATGGTGCGGAACCTGCTTAGGATTCTCTCCCTCCTCTCTATCTCTGCCCCTACCCCACTCATGTGCTCGCCTTCTCTCTCTCTCTCTCTCTCTCTCTCTCTCTCTCTCTCTCTTCCAAAATAATAAATAAATAAATTCCATTATGCTAAAGGAGAAAACCCCCTTCTCTTTAGCATTTCCTTTAGAAAATTTGAAATCATAAATATCTGTTTTTTTCAAATATATATAAATATTTTAAGTCAATTAAGCCTCTTGCCAATGTTGGATCTTGTGAATGTCTGTCTTGGAGGCCTGGGTGCTATCTCTTTGAAATGCAAACATCAAGGAGGATGTTGCCTTGTTTCCCCGCTTTTGTGGGAATTTAAGTCTAGGCACATAACTCCATGATGTAACTCCCTGTCCATCATAAAGATTGGAAAAGTTTTATCTTTAATTTTTTTTGGATAAGACAATGAACATGCATCTAAGTGACTGTATCTGCCTGACTATATAAAAGGGCGAGATTTATTTCTCTTCAATCTCCTTAGTGGCTTGCCCATGATACACACACATCACAGTCTGGTGTAATGCTTATTTAATATTAAAACTGTTTTGTTCTTTCTTACATTCTGTGGACAGCATTGACTAGGCTGACAGGAGATTTTCTCTTTAATTATATTTCCCCAACAATTTGGTGATGAGGATGGGATACAAGGGCAGTTCTTGAATTAAATGGACCAGCTAAAAGTCTTGTGGTCACAAACAGCCTGGTAAAATGCTTTGGATTATAAAGTCTCTCTTCTAGCATTCTGCTTTTTTGAAATACTATCTAAATAAACTACTCTCTCAAATTCAAGGTTTTATTATTAGGAAGCAAGGGTAAATTGGGCTCTACAATCCCATCAAGATCATGATTAGCTCTGATGGTGAAAAATATGGGATGCTTGCAGTTCGTTCTTTTAAACAGGTACTGTCTCTCTGTCGCATTTGGAATAATGGAAGGATCTAGTCTTTCAGGATTTTTGAAGGTTTTAGGAGGGCATCATCCCAAGGAAACTGAATACTTGTATTTATTGTATAGATATCATTCTAAGAGGAAAGTTAAAAATGATTTGGACAGTCAGAGTAAAGATTGAAAAGAATGGAAGAAAAAAAAAACCTGAGAATTCAAGTGACTTTCTCTTTCACAGAGCCTCTGCCTTCTTTCCTCTGCTGTCTCTGCTCCCTCTGTTTACCCCCGTCTCTTTCTCCTTTAAATTTACAGCCCCACACTTGGGGATGTGGACTAGCTACCGTGTGGAATTCTGCAACCAGCCGACTTTGCTCATTTGACAGACCAAGCATGTTGGGGACCAGACGAAGACCCACCAACCACATTAAAGAGTAGCCAGGTATCCACTATCTTCCATAACTGTGGAAGAACGAAGGGTTCAGGAGACCCACTGAAAGACACTGACACAGCCTTTCTTCTAAAGGTGAGCTGGGAGAAACCACAGTGTTATAAACAGAAGACAGGTGAATCCCCTATTATTCTCCATATAACATTTGTTGAGACTTTTATAGAATTTACTAGCATGATTCTAGGGGCAGATGAAAACCGTCCTCTGGCTCTACCCACCTTTATCTTAGCTCTCGTCCTGACTATCCAAGCTCAAATTAAGGAAAAAGGGGGGTGGGTAGAATGGAAAGGACAACTATTACTCAAATCTTACCAGTAGTTACTCAGTTTGGGGACAATCAGAACAAATATGAAAAAGAAAATGAAAAGTTAAAACCTGCTAGTTAACTGTTCCGTTAAGACTGTTTACGTCACTGGTGAAATGCACGTTACAGTAAATTGCCCTCTGGCTAACATATCCTTGTTTTTTTCTGGTAGATACTACTGTTACTTATTCTGAAATTTCCCCAAAAAGTGCTCAGATTTTAATTGTGATAGATCAATACAAGTCATTGGTAATTTGAATCAGCTTTATGCATCTTTTCTTATGTTGGTTCCCACATGAACAAATCCCATGACTGAGGAAAACGTTTTCTTACTTTCTCCTGATTCCCTGTAAACCTTTTGGGGAGAGATCTCTCATGCAAATTAAGACTACCATATTGTATACTCCATCTGGAGTGTCTGTGAAAAGTCCTTGAAAAAAAGCATCTGGTTTGGTTACTATGTGCCTTCCACAAGAAAAGGGATATAGCAGAGGACTGCAGTCCCACGGCACATGGAAAAAGTACCCTGAATAGAAACATATCGATATATTACTTTAGGTCCAAGGAATAATAACACTGATTTAATGCGAGATACAGAACCAATGGAAATCACGCATCAAAAGCAAAAGTCATGTGCCAAACAATACTCTCTGTTGAGGGCTCAACTAGAAGGAAAAAATCAATTATAAAAAATTAGAAAAACAAAGGATAATTATAAAAGAAAGGGTACTCACCCTATAATATTAATATTAATACTGCCAACTCCCCGTAAAGAAGTTAAATTTGATAAAGATGGTTACCTTGTTTATAAGATCTTTTAAAATTTTTTTTTAACGTTTATTTATTTTTGAGACAGAGAGAGACAGAGCATGAACGGGGGAGGGGCAGAGAGAGAGGGAGACACAGAATCGGAAGCAGGCTCCAGGCTCTGAGCCATTAGCCCAGGGCCCGACGCGGGGCTCGAACTCACGGACCGTGAGATCGTGACCTGAGCTGAAGTCGGAGGCTTAACCGACTGAGCCACCCAGGCGCCCCTATAAGATCTTAAGGAAATAAATACATTCATTGTTCCATGAATGCCTGTAGTTCCTAACACCAGAACTATTATAATTTTGGTGCCATCCTCTGCAAAGCTTTTCTCCAATGTATCTATTTTCTGCCTTTTTTTTTTTCTGCCAGTTCCCATCATGGACAAGTCTAAATTCTAGTTTGCTTTTACGTAGGAAGAAGTTCAATATTTATGGAAACGATTTTTCAAGGGTTTCAGTACCCTCTTACTATTTCTCTAGTCATATACAGGAAAACTTAATGAAAGCTGTCCCACCAGAAGGATCTGTAGGTTTCAATATGTAGATGGTTTTCCGGTAGAATCAGATACTAAAGCGCCAAGTAGAAATGATGCTTTGGCTTCGTTACAATTTCCTTCTTTCACAAGGGCACACGGCCTCACCAGATAAAGTGCATTGCTGCCAAACCAAGGTAAAATATTCAGGGTATCTGTTGATGCTAACGGCCCTCAAAGGATACACTATAGGAGTCATCGCATTTTGCAAATGAAATACCTTACGACATAAAAACAATCTAGACAATTTTGGGGACTAGGACGATATTGTAGACAATGGATTCGAACCTCTGCAGAGCGTGCAAAACCTCTGGTAGAGCAAATGCATGGTAACTGCTCAGTACTGTCTCAGTGTTGGGATTCTGAATTTTGAAATACAGTTGTGTTGTCATGAAAATCAAGGTGCTAATTTTGGAATCTTCACTCAAAAGTGAGGATGAGACCACCTATCAATAATGTTATTTCTCGGGTCTTCTGGGGGCCACGGCACTGTGGGTACTGGGATGCTTTGGTAGCAGCAGACACATTTTAAAAAAGGCTCAGGTCCTTACCTTGAGTCACCTGGCTGACTTCTTTCCAAGTCCTGTGTGTTGTGACAGCTATCTCTCAAGGGTGTAAGATTCCAAACCTGTGGGTATGCCATCAGGCTACTTATAAACAGGCATTATTCTTCAATCCTAATACTCTGTTAATAAATGTAATCTCTTAGATCCTGTGAGGTTTTTTTTTTTTTTTTTAGCAGATCCTAATCAAATAGATGATCACAGCTGTTCCATGGTAATAGAAGAAGACGCTTGGCCCTGACTTGATTTGTCTGATATTCTTGTTCATCAATGACAATTTAATAATGTTTGCCAGTACGTCATATGCTCTGGATACTTGAGGTTTTGTATGGTCTACTGATTTCTTACGAAATTTTGGAAGCTTCTATTTTGCCCTGAACTTAGATGACACAAGCTGCCTCGTCAATAGCAATAAAAAGAAATTGCACCCCTATATAGTAAGTGTTTGTTACCTGTCATGCAGCAGAACAAATTTGGAAAAACAGAAGATTTTCTACTTTGAGGGGAAATAAAGTATCTCATGGAAGATTGATAGCTGACTTGTTAAAAGTTGTACAACTGCCTGCTCAGATCAGTGTTCTCTTGTAGAGCTCACACAGGCAGAATGAAAACTTCAGAAGGCGATGATTTT
This sequence comes from Felis catus, assembly GCF_018350175.1. NCBI lineage: Eukaryota > Metazoa > Chordata > Mammalia > Carnivora > Felidae > Felis > Felis catus. The sequence goes on from NC_058385.1 coordinate 57,458,789, forward strand.
GCTGACAGAGCTTCAAAAGCCACTGTTAAATGTGGCAGACTTCAAACTTAGAAGCCTCATATCCAATACAATAAGAATTTTTGTTAATTCCCAAAAAATATGCTTCACACACACACACACACACACACACACACACACACACACACAAATGTACAAATGGATTAGAAAAGGAGCTGAAAGGGGTGTCTAGGGCTCAATTGGTTAAGCATCTGACTTCAGCTCAGGTCATGATCTCACTGTTCATGAGTTCGAGATCTGCATCAGGCTCTGTGCTGACAACTCAGAGCCTGGAGCCTGCTTTGGACTCTGTCTCTCCCTCTCTCTCTGCCCCTCCCCCACTCATGCTCGTGCTCTCTCTCTCTTTCTCTCTAAAATAAACAAACATTAAAAAAATTAAGGAAAGGAGCTAAAAGAAATGTGACTGAACTATGGGAATTATCTAACAAAAATATTCCTATGGCATAGTCCATATTTCTTGGGTAGTAATGTTATCTCATCAACATAATCATCTAAGTAAAAGAGAGATTTTAAAGGCACTAGACTCTTACCACATATAACTAAAAGATGAAGTTGTTCAAAACATTCTAAAGACATGAAAAATTTGTCAGCAGAATGCTTTACAGGCCACTATGTACAGGCAGTTTTCCCCAACCAACTTTTCTAGAATTTTGATGGCACTTGGATGTCATATAATTAATTCTTGTGGTGGTTAAGAGATTTTGTGTAGTTATGTATTGTGATATCTGGATGGTCTGAAGAAGTGTTTCCCTGTTCAAATGCCGATCCTCAGGCAGTGGTAAATTCTGTCTTAATACACACATTTTCCACTTGGAGGAAACCACAGCCTAATGAATCAGAGAGAGGAAGTTACCTGATTTCTACTTGCCATCCAGTAATTATCCCCGTATTTACAGATTCCTATAAGATAAATCAAACTCATTTCCTAAAATTCAGCAGGATACTTGCTTCATATGGCCTAGAACTTTACTGCTAGCCTTATGAAAAATCAGAGCAACCCCTGCAAGCAAGCAAAATATTTTTCCCTTTGAACTTATATTTGGCAGACTTATGAACTGGGGTCAGAGATCGTGTCCTGTACCCAATTTAACTGAATCCTCTCATAAACATGTTCAATACTTCAAAGGGCTTTTTTTCTTCCCTAGAAGTCCTGAGACATAAGGTTATAAGGACCTTGAAGGACCCACCAGAAGAATTCTGCCCCCCACTATTGACCGGGAGATTTTATCCACCTAAAATTGTCCTAGAGGAAAGATCGGTCCTGTGATGGAGGGAGTCTTTCAAGTGAAGTTGATCATCCATATGATCATATCAAAGTGAAAGAAAAACCTAGGGAGACCCAGGCTTGCCAAGTAAAGCCAGCAGCACATAAAGTGTCAGGCAGTTGTTCTCAAAAAGGACCTAAAACACATTTTCTAGAGCAACTGATGATGGCACTGAACTCAACTGAAAGAAGGTATTCTCGCAAACTTAGAATGTTCATGGACAGCCTTGCTACCCTATTCACAGCAATGTTGTTTCAACTGCTTTAAAAATCACGCTTTATTAGGGGCAAAAACATGTTATTTGTTAAAGCATTTTTTTCCTTTCTGTACTCCCAGGAATATGTCCCATAATCACAACTTCCAAACATCTGAAAATTGTATTCCTAATGTTCCCCTGAGCTTAACTAAACTTTCAACAGTCTTCTTCCAGACTAGAGAGACCTAGCCTACCTTTTTAAAGAGCATTTACTTTAGAAAACTTGGAATTGTAAATCCTTTCTCTGCACTTTGAGAAGTAAATTTTCTACACCCCAAGAATGTGTTTTTTCAAGGACCTGGGAGCCATCCCTCTGAAGCATAATCATCAAAGGAATTAGCACTCGGATCTCTCAGTTTCTGTGGGTGGGTAAGAGCTCAACATCAGCATCAATTAGCAAACACAGATGACCTATTCATACTGACTAATCTCCCATCTACAGTTCTTCAGTAACTTTCCTCTAGTTTTCTCAGCTCATAAAAACCACTCTTTTTTATTTCACCAGTTGAGTTTGATTCCTCTTCCCTATTGTAATAGTATTGACTCCTATTTCGATAGTATTGGTTCCTATTGCAGTAGGAGCCAATAGTCTTGAAGAAAGTTTTCCCTGTTTAACTGGTCTGACATAATTTTTCTCTTATACCAGTAGACACGTGATCTGGACTTATAAATCCAGGAATCCAATTGCTGGCAGAACAAAAGTGAGACTATCTTCTTACTAGTTTTTAAGAATGCCAAAGTAAAGTAACTAATACATATCCAGATACTCACTTGTGGGGAATAAGTTTAGCAATTCCCTGAGTTTGCACCAATGGGTAAACAAGGTTTAGGCTGAAAGCACCCAAGATTAGGTAAACAGGGTGAAAGCACCCCCAACATAGTACAAAAGCAGAAAGCTACTTTCACAGGAGGGAAGTACCAGAATAGGTAAACAGGTAAACAGGGCTATGGATGGCAGCAGAGTGAAATTGCCCTGAGAGGAGTTAATTAGCAAAAGAAAGGTGCCCTGTTGAGCCTGAGGTAGCATGCTCTGTCTTCCCCTAGGCAAACTAGATAGACAGATGGTTTGCCTCCTGCCTGCCATAAACAACCATCTGACCAGCACCCAGGCACCTGGATTTTGTTTTGTTTGCACCCAAACCCCTAACACTGCATATCTTCGAAACCCCCTTTCTCTCACACACACAAGTTAATGTTCACAGTTTCATTGTCTCTTTGTTCACACCCATCACGTTTGTAAGCCTTCTGATCCTAATAAAAATGGAGCAAGGACCCTTACTCTGGGCTCTTGTCTCCTCCGGGACATTAGGCTCTCTCACACATTTAATTCTGCATCCTCTCTCTTGCTGGACAAGAGAGAACTCCAGATTCAAAGTTGGCAACACTCACTCCCTAAATTTGACACAAAACCAGTTTTGTTAACTGGTTTGATTGGAAAGAGCTTGCAGAATGACAAGCATCTAATTAGATGACAGACTGAAATCTGCCATTTACAAATGAAGACTGCAGAAGCTAGATCTAATGCCACTTAGATTAACTTCGAAATATAAGTTCTCTCCAGTCCAAGTATGGATAAGCAAAAGTGATTGTCTATTATCAATGGAGATTTACTGTTATAATAATATAACTATTGATTTTGACCCATGCAAAACATGGCCGACAGACTGGCTTTGTCCTCAAGACTTATGATAATTAGAACCAGGTATTATTAAACACTAGAAGTATAATATGTACCCTTCAAAGGGGCCTCATACTAATATTAGATAATGGTCCTGGGTATCTTTGTGTTTCCATCTTGGAAAAATTATTTGGAAAGATGGAATTATTACTGCAGGGCCTGGATTATCTTGTAAATGTAATTTTTCCTATGTGATTGATGGAAACTTAGGAGAAATTTACTGGGCTCTCAAGAAAAAAACTCAGAAAATTAGGTTCAGGCTCCAGGGTGAGGCTACTCTTAGTTAGATTTCATAAGCTACTATAAAATAATATAATAAACAGTCATTTGAATATATAACCAATATAGCTATCACAGCAATTTGTGAAACTAGTGTTTGGTGAAAGAGAATTTTTTATTATTTATTTATTTTAATGTTTATTTTTGAGAGAGACAGAGACAGAGACAGAGACAGAGTGCGAACAGGGGAGGGGCAGAGAGAGAGAGAGGGAGACACAGAATCCGAAGCAGGCTCCAGGCTCTGAGCTGTCAGCACAGAGACGGATCCAGGGCTCAAACCCACAAACTGTGAGATCATGACCTGAGCCAAAGTTGGACGCTCAACCGACTGAGCCACTCAGGTGCCCCTAGAGAATTTTTGATCATTGCTAATCAAGAATCTGCTTTACCCATTCACCATTTCTACAACTTATTTAAAGGTTATTCCTCTAAGGCTAATATTGTACTGTAATTTTAAATTCATCCTATTGTATTCCTAGTAATTGCTTTGCTTTGTATTTTACTGTGGGCTTGCTGTATATTTAGAGGACTGCAAACTGCCCAGAGGAAAAGTAGAAACAGCAATAGAGATAATTATAAAATTGTAGTTTTATTATAAAGTAGTCACAAAAAGAAAAATTATAAGCACAAATACAAATAAAACATTTTTGAATGGTCTGTGGTTCCAAAAGGGAAAGAAAACTTTCCTCCTTTCCATTTCTTTTTATCATTTCCTTTAGAAAACTTAAAATTATAAATGCTTGCTTTCTCTCTTTCTTTTAGATGTGAATGTTTTAAAAGCTAAACATACCGCTTCTGGTTTTGTCCAAGAACGTCTTGCGTGGAGGCCTTGGAGTCATTTCTTTGCAATGTGAACATGAAAAAAGATGGCATCCTTTTACACTCCTTCCATGAGCGAGAGTTAAAGCCATGGTACTTGGCTCCAGGATGTCACTTACAGCTTATCATGAGGATAAAACGTTTATTTTGTTTTACTTTTGATAAGGATAATTAACATGTATGTAATGGATTGCACCTGCTTACACAAATGAGTGAGATTGTTTCTCTTTTTTTTCAATCTCTATAGCAGATTGCCTACAATGTGGGTCACAGTCTGGTTTAATCCTTATTCAATATTAAAACTAATTCAGTCTTTTTTACATATAGTGAAAAGGATTCTTTCTTGGTAGGTGATTTTATTTTTAATTCTATTTTTTAACACTGGGTATCTACCTTGAAACTATGCACTTGGCATGCTGCCTCAATGGCAGGTTCCTCCCAACATCCCTGCAAGCAGTGTAGCTTAGACTCAAACTGTAGGATTCATCCACTTTGGACGACTTTCTGTTCAACTCCCATCACTGACAATCAAGGGTGCTTTTTTTGCCATGCAGGAAGGAGTCTTAGATCATTCTCAAATGAGTATTCAAATGGTTTTAGTATATTTTCAATACATTTTTATTGGGGCTCCTGGGTGGCTTGGTCAGTTAAGCATCCACCTCTTGATTTTGGCTCAGGTCATGATCTCACATTGTGTGAGTTCGAGCCCCTCAGTGGGCTCCTGGCTGACACTGCGAAAGTGTGGAGCCTGCTTAGGACTCTGTCTCTCTCTCTCTGGCTCGCTCGCTCTCTCTCTCTCTCTCTCTCTCTGTTTTTGTCTCTCCCCTATGCCTGCTCTCTCTCCCCCCAAAAAATAAATAAACTTAAAAGATACATCTTTATGAACCTGTTATCTATAAACTTAAAAAAAGAAACTTTTTTAATACATGTTGATTAACAGGCTGAATAACCCCAGTGTTCATAATACATTCTAATCTTCCTGGTTTGCCCCTTCATGCTAGGATAAAAGAGCAAAAGCTCTAAATAAAGTGCACTCAGAAATCTTTCTCAAGTACTCAAATACAATATGGAAAACAAAATTCTATTAGGCTCAATGCCTGATGTTCTTTATAATCACTCTAGGAATATGGGTGTATCCATTAGAGATAACAGCTTCAGTCCTATATTCCAACATATTTTTGTATCATGAAACATTTGTCTTTTATGGAAACATTTAATATTAAATCTTCTAAATTAGCACTATCAAGAGTGATTTACATGTTCATTTTGTGAACCTGAAATTCACTAAGCATGATGATGGCTGCAAAACATTAGATTAAAATAAAACAACAACAACCTTGAAACCTTGAAATATCACCACTGGGTGACATCAGAAAGTGGGGTTGCCTCACATCTTTTAGGATGGTTATTATCAAAAAGACGAGAAGTGACACATGTTGGTGAGGATGTGGAGAAAGTAAACTGGTACAGTCGCTATGAAAAAGTATGAAGATTCTTCAAGGAATTAAAAATAGAACTACCATACTATCCAGCAATCCCACTACCGGGTATATATTCAAAGGAAATGAACTCAGTATTTCAAAGAGATCTCTGGACTCCCATGTTCACTGCAGCCTTATTTGTAACAGTCAAGATGTGGAAACAACCTAAGCGTCTGCTAGCAGATGAATGGATCAAGAAAATGTTAAATTATACTATACAGTGGAATATTATATGATATCATACAGTGGAACATTATTCAATCTTCAAAAAGAAGGAAATCCTGTCATTTGCACCAACATGAATGAAACTGGAGGGGGTTATGCTTAGTGAAAAAAGCCAGACAGAGAAAGACAAATACTGTATAATGTCACTCACATGTGAAATCTTATTTGAAAAAAAGGCAAATCAATAAAAACAGAGTACAAAAATGGTTGCCAGGTGTTGGGAGTTGGGGAAATAAACAGAGGTTGGTAAAAGGGTATGAATTTTCAGCTCCAAGTTAAATAATCGTGACTATGGTTAATAACACTGTATTGCTGTCTCATATAATTGAAATCTGCTAAAAGCATAGAACTTAAATGTTCTTACACACACACAAAAAAAAAAAAAGAAAAGAAAAGAAAAGAAAAAAGAAAAGAAAAGAAAAGAAAAGAAAAGAAATAAAAGAAAAAAGGAAAAAGAAAAATATGTGAGGTGGTGATGAAGGATTGACTAACTCAATGAGGAAAAACCCTTTCACAATGTATACATTTATCAAATCATCATGGCATATACTTTAAATACTTAACGCTTTATTTGTCAGTTATATCTCAATAAAACTGAGAAAAATAAAAAAGTAAAAAAAGGTAAATCAACATACTAGAAAGATAACAAAAATAATATAGTGCTTTAAAAATAATAATGCAAAAGTACTAACAATGACAGGACTACATAAATGGTAGCTCACTTAGGCAACTTGAGTAGTCAGTAATTGTGGCATTTATTTCATTTATGATTAGCGTTCAGAAATGCTAATTATTGGCTAATTCAAAAGCATAAGGTGTATGAACAGGTCTGTCGCAGTTCTTATTACATATACAAAAAGATTTCTATATCGACATTTGTTTTAGGAAAGAGAATGGAAGATCAAGGCCTCAGCACGTACATCTTAGGACTGAACTTTGTACACCACACTTAATTTATATATTGAGCAGTCTAGCAAGGTGTAGTGTTTATAATAGTTACTGTTTGTGGGAGGAAATCTAGTTTATTTAGATACCCTTCCTATATTTTGTTGCAATATATTTTTCACAACCACTTTTGAAATGTCTACCATAGTAAAAATATTCCTGATTAGGAGAAAAACAATAACTAAAAAAACTTTTTTATTTATTTTAGATAATTCAATCTATTCAGAAATAAATACACAGAGAACAAACCAAAGCAAACAGTAGTAAACTGACTTGTCCTTTAGTAAAATCATCAGGGTTTTCATAATAGAAAGCTGTAGCAGGGCGCCTGGGTGGCTCAGTCGGTTGAGCCTCTGACTTTGGCTCAGGTCATGATCTCAAGGTCCGTGAGTTCCATCCCCATATCAGGCTCTGTGCTGACAGCTTGGAGCCTGTCACCTGCTTCAGATTCTGTGTCTCCCTCACTCTCTGCCCCTCCCCCGCTCATGCTCTGTCTCTGCTCTGTCTCTCAAAAATCAATAAACATCAAAAAAATTTAAAAAAAAGAAAGGTGTAGCTATGCTCACAGTGAAGAAATAATGAAGAACTATAAAAAGTAAGGTATCTCTATATTTAATAAGTTGTTGCTAGAAGTCAAAATGTCACAGAGGCTATTTTCATACTTTGGCCTAAGGTAATTCTCAAGTCCAAGGGCACGTATTTACTGTGGCCCAAGAGTAAGTCATCTTAATGAGTATACACCAAGTCTTGTCCACAGGATGAAAAAATTGCTGCTGTCAGTTTGACTGCTTTTCCTGGATGTGGTATCAGTGAGTGTTGCTGAAATCCCCAGTGCTAGAGACTGAATGTGCCCCATCCTGTCCCATCTCATATGTTGAAAACTAATCCCCAAGTATAAGGGTATTTGTAGGTAGAGACTTTGAAAGGAAATTATCTCATGAGGGATGAGCCCTCATCCGTGAATTTCTGCCCCTATAAAAGAGGCCCTAGAGAAATCCCTACCTCCTTCTGCCATGTGCAGACACAGTGAAATGATGGCCATCTGTGAATCAGAAAGTGAATCCTCACCAGACACTGAATCTCCTGGCAATGTTGGACTTCCAACTTTCAGAACCGTGAGAAATAAATCTCTGTTGTCGATAAAGCATCCAGTCCGTGGTATATTTGTGACAGCATCCTGAGTGAAATAAGGCATCCAGATAGCCTGCACAGCGTTCTACAGATCTGCAAAGATATCCTTTCTGCTCACGTGTCTCAGTAAGTATCTTGGTACAGAGTACTTTTGCCTCTCCCATTATATTTCATGCAATACCCAGCAGTGTTAACATGAGGCTGTGTGAGGTATTTTGGGAAACCTTAGATGAGTAAAAGATAGTTGCTACTCTCAAGGAACTTAAAGTGATGGTGAGCACGTGTATGAGTAAGTGTGTGCGTGTGTGTGTGTGGTGGGGGGTGGAGGAGGGTAAGGAGAGGTGCAAAGCAGAGTAAAAAGTAATAAGAAGAGATTTTTTTTTCTTTTTGTTGAATAACTCTACCGTAAGGGGTGAAGAATTTTTCCGACTGGTCAATTTTCTAAGCTCTTTTTATTTATACTGTGGTCATCAATCTCTTAAAAATATTACCTTGGTGCTATATTTAGGATATTCCCTTCTTTCATCAGCCCATGGTGTTTATTGGTATTTAGATTTTTTTTTCATTATTAACAGAGGGAAGTACAAAAGCAAATTTGGGAAGGGACAATTCCCTGGATGTAGAAGAGTTTGCTCAAGGCAAATATCATGTGTAGTCTCATACTAAGAGTGGAGCCTACATTTTAACAGAGTGAATGGCTGAGTAGTTAAAAAAGAAAAAAAACCTTGGGCAAAGTAGCTTGTCAAAACATATGAACCAATGAACTGAGAGGAATAACAATAACCCATAAGCATAGCAAAACAGAGCTATCTTTTGCAGAGAGCTAATATAAATATCACTTACTAAAATATTAAGTTAATAAAATATTCATTTTAAAATTAGGTCAACACAAAAGTGTGCATGCGTGTATGTACTCAAAAAAAGTTCCTAGGGAAGACTATTGCTAATCTACACCAACGTATATCTAAGAAGCAAATTTTACATTGTACATTGATTTTTTTAGGAGAACCCAGAATTTCAAAGTAAGGGAATTAAGCACATTTAGATATCTAAAACAGCAGTTTTCACCTTAAGATGTTGGTTCAAATACAATGTCATCCATTCATGATCAGTGCATTCTCATACAAGTTCAAGGGCTATCTCAGGGATAGAAGACATTTTTTTTCTCATCTTTCACTTTGCAAGTCTTTACAGTGTCACCGTGAATCCAATAATGAAATAGCAAAGCATGCGAGAGAAAAGGCCAGAAAAAGAAAGAGAATCACATGCTTGATCAAATGCCTAACCATCTTTGTTTGGTGCTACACAGATGAAAAGGGTGGACAAATAATCAGCATCCCTTCCTTCTTTGTGCAGATGAAATGAGGGCTGGAGGTGAGTTCAATGCCAGTAACTGCCTTGTCATCCCCGTTAGTTCTCTTACATCTATTACATCCATTTTCACTATCAAGTGAATTTACACTAAATGTGAAAAAGCATATGGAAAACAATCTGAAGAAAGTTAAACTCATTTTAACAGCCTTTAAAAGATAATACCATGATTGTTCAAATCCATTACCTGAATTTTTATCAGCCGGATAAATTCATATTCTGATCTCTTTTGACTCTTGTCACTATACCACTATGAAGTTGCCAGGAATAAAAAATGCTATTTCAAAATGGGGGATAAAGAATGCTCTCCAAGTAATTCCATTGGAGAGGAAATTAATAAGAGATAGACAACTCTACAAATGGACAATAGACTATAGGGCAGCAAATGACAGAAGCAACAAATCTCTGAATTGTGAATTTAAGTTTGTGACTTAAATTGGCATTATTTCAGGAATTTGCATCTGATAAAACTATATGGAGAATTCAGTGTCACATATGAAGTCCAACTACAATGCATTCTCCATTACTTAATAATTTTGTTGCTGATAACTTCATCATGGGTATTTCTTTGGAGTCAGTCTCAAGGTAAAGAGATGTAGCACACTGACATTATTTTTAAGTTACTGTACTGCAAAAACTATATGCTTTGTACTTTGGAGAAAGAAATTACAAGAATTATTTTTTAAAAATTTCTTAATTAGTTCCCTTTTTTAGAGGATAATTTTAACTATTGAACATATGTTGTGACTGTTGAATACACACACACACATACACATACACACATTTGTGTGTATGTGGAATAGAATATGACAATTGACTTAACTTTTTAGAACTTATGTATTAAGAAAAGGAGAAACAAAAACACCACATATTTCCAATGCTTAATTTAATCCTATGACCTAAACAGAATAGGTTGGAATGTTCCATATCTGGTTAAACATTTACCAAAGTGATGCGGCCTGTGTTTATTAAATTAATCAGAACTTATAAAATGAATATAAGCTGAATTCATCTTTTTATAAAATACTTTCAAATATTATGATATTGCATAGTTTTCTGTTAGATGCAAGCATTTTCCATGTTTTGTTTAACTATGTTTTTTGACTTTTAGCTACTGAATCTTTTAAAATAAATTTATTTAAGTAAGTAATTTTGGTGCCAAAAATTACTTACTAGCATATGGATCAAACTTAAAAATCAAAAAGGAGTTAAGAGATGAATAAACAGATTGCTAAATAAGATGTCTAGATGGAGACTAGTTTTCACTCTTAGAAGAGCAATATTTAAAATAAATTCTTGGTGCACTTGGGTTGATTAAGCATCAGATTCTTGATTTTGGCTCAAATCATAATCTCACAGTTCATGAGTTCAAGCTCTATATCAAGCCCCACATTGTCGGGCCCCACGTTAGATTGGGCCCCACATGGGGTTCCTTTCTGTAGCCTGCTTGGGATTTGCTCTCTGTCCCTTCCCCACCTTCTCTTTCTCTCTCTCTCAAAAGTAAATAACATTTAAAAAATAAAACCAGTTTCTTTAAATAAATTCTTAACAATTTACCATGCCACATATGTAATGCTACTTTTAAATGTGAAGAAGACAGCCTCTTTCCTGATCTCTTCCCCACGGAGGGTCGTCTTCTGACCTTTCCTTAACTATCACCCAGGGATGTGTCTGCCTGGTACCTGCATCCCTCCCCCATTTCTCCTTCCAGATCCTAGACCAGTTGCCAGCCCATAGTGTCATTAGAACAGAAATTGGAAGTAAGTCTTTCAAACTTCTAGAGTAATTTCAAAGAGTAATTTTGTGTGGTGAATTTTGCCATAGAAAATAATGGGATTGTACTTATATGTGTTTTTATTTCATTTTTTGAGAAATTTATTTTTCTTTCACTTTGCCAAAGTATCAGTTCAAGATGGATAAGAATAAAAACAAATCTTCTGTCTTACAGTTTGTTTGACAAGTACTGTTCTACAACTCACGGGCACCTGGTACCCGGATTTCCCCGCTGCCTGTACTTGCATGGGCCTTTTTCCCAGGTATGTTATTCCCAGGGCCAGATTACAGGACCCATATGTGCATCCCTTGGCATAGTGGGCAGTGTTTTCAGGCAGGTGTGGGTAGTTTGAATGTTTAGACTGAGGAGTCCACATGCATGGTGAAGGATGGAGCTGACGTTGGTAAGAGTCAGTGGCAGCTACTGGCTGGGGCTAGGACCGTATATGCCCATGACTTCATGTCCCAGCAAGGAAAATCACACAATTCCAAAGTGTATTTATCAAGGTAGGAGGATGGAATATATTGTATTTAAGGTAAGTAGCTTGATTTATACCTTTTAATATTTAGACATTTGATATGTGAGTTTGCAATTGCATTCTTACTTTGGGCCCTGCAAATGCCCAAATGGGTGGTCCTAAAGTTGGGAAAGCTAACTTCCTTGAGAAATATGCTTCAGGTTCACTCAAATTTCTATCAGCTTCTCTGGTGGATACAAATCCAGTAAGTTCTATTATTATAGAGTCTTAGAGTTTAAAGGAGCTTCTGATCTAATTCCAACTCTGACAGGAATGTGAGAAGAGGAAACAGTGTAACCTTTTCTTCTTTTTCCTACTAGCAGCAGAAGGAAACTTATCTTAGTCTGTAACATACAGCTAACTGCATTGGACTATTTACTTGGATTATAAAGGCACTTCCCTTCCGCACATTTGTCCTCTACAGGGTTTTTTGTTGTCCAGCTAATTTGGGGATTGCCTTCTTCCAAAATCCAATTCTAAGCCTTTTTTTCCCACTTAAGTATCCCATGCTTCGTACTTCATCTGATATTTGATTCATTCAATACAGGACTTTTAAAATTCATTTTAAAATATCTCCACCCCTGTCTTCCAATGTAAAAGGAAATAAGGACATCATGCGCCCTTGACAAGGAGAATTTTGAAATGGACAGCAAAACCACTAACAGAATTTTAGTTTTTTTTTTCTTTTTTGAGGCAATTGAGGTCAAATCAGAGTGGGTTCAAAATTCTCTAAAAAGTAGGTTTGCAGAAAATTAAGGAGATTGGCAGAGGCAGCAGTGGAGTGTATGAAGGTAGGAGAAGCATGTTCACATGGAGGGGTCAGGAAACAAAGGTGCAACCCTCTCTCCTTCCACCACCTAGAATAGGGTTCTGGATTTATACAGAAGTTCTTTTGATTAAGGAGGAGTTAATGTGTATTTACTTAATGTTTATTTATTTTTGAGAGAGCCAGAGACAGAATGAGAGCAGGGGAAGGGCAGACAGAGAGGGAGACACAGAACCTGAAGCAGTCTGCAGGCTCTGAGTTGTCAGCATAAAGCCTGACATGGAGCTCGAACTCACAAACTGCAAGATCATGACTTGAGAAAAGTTGGTCGCTTAACTGACTGAGCCACCCAGGCGCCCCAAGAAGAGTTCTTTTTTTTTTAAGATAATGTATGACTATATTTAAAATAAGAGTTGTGTGTGTGTTTTTTTTTTTCCTCTCGGTATGTAAACATGTACAGTAAAGTTATTGCCCTATTTCTTTTGAGTTTTGTAAAAACATTAGATATATATCATTACAAAAAGATCTGCATCTGAATAATGTGTGTCTGTGCGCGTGCGGGCGCATTCACACGCGTTAGTCTCGCAGTTTTAGGGTTACTTAAACATGATGCATTTTTTTTTCTTTCTCTCTCCTAGCTCTCCCTCATTGGGGACCAATTTAGATTTATTGATTGAACAGTCTAAAAGGTAATGCTCACAGAATGAAGCTTTAATTTTTATTCCCACTGGAGATGAAATACTCAGTGTAAACTTTGATTTGATGGTGTAGGGAAATCCATTGGGTTGGTAAAGCCTGAACTGGAAATCAACAGTTATGAAAGGAATTCTGAGAGAAAGTGTACCCTAAGATTTTGAGGTTCACAGAAGAGAAAACATGCTCCCCCAGCTCCAACATTTTTCATGCCACTATCAGAGGTAGATTATTGTAATGAAAAGCCTAAGGATTAGGCAATAAGTAAGTTCCTATATATGTAAGTTTCAATATATGATCATTATTTTAGCCCAGATTAAGAACCATATTTGGTCTATTTTACCTATTTCAACTCTGAGAGTGGTTTATTGCTAACTACTTCAAGTGTTAAACCACTGTAAAACTCTAAACTTAAATCTCGATGGCTAGGTATGTTTTTATGGCTAATAAGAACAGCACACATCAGTGTTCAGTACAAGTATCAGAGTCCTCTGGGATCCATTTTATACTTATTTTTTCAATCCATTTTTACGTTCAGTAGTGGCAAGGATATTTTCCAAAATAAGGTCTAATCAACTACTTCTGCAATTTTACTATAAGCCTCCATTTCTTACAGGTCACTGTCTGGCAATGAATTCTAAAAAAAAAAAAAAAAAATTGGTTTCAATCAGGTACCTTAAACCTCAAGAAGAACTAATAAAAATACTATGCATAGGTTGATTATAATAACCAAGTTACTATGCTTCCTCTGTTGTTAGCAGTGGTAGGGACCAAAGAAGGGTAAAATTTAATAAGGACCTGATAGGCAAAGTCAAGAATGAAATGTTGAGCACTTACACTTGGAGCACTGTCCTGGGGTCTCCAACTTCGCCCCCATCACCAATTGTCAGGGTATCATAGCCAATCTCCAGATCGAATTCTTCAAAATTTATCTGTATAACCTAGAAATAAACAGAAACAAATCTTTCAATAATGTTGCACTATTTAATAAAAACAGAAAGCAATGACAAAAGGACATTTAAATGCGTATTAGACTTACTATATGTATCCATAAAAAATTATTATCATGGCAGTTAATCATGTTAGACTCTTCCTAAAGTTCAGTCATTACAATTTCCATGATTTTTATTTGCTGTATTGTACCTTCTGTAATAATTTTTCAATGGAATGGCATGGCTTCTGTTTATAGAACATTCTTATTTGAAGCATGATTAATGCAAATCTACTTTGAGAAGGCTTTATAAAAAGTACATGTAGGTGGAGAGTGGTTTTCCATACATTTGCATATATTTTTATAAAGCTAACATGAAAAAACACAGAGTGTGCTATTTCCATTAAATAGTAAAGCTTAAAAAATGTTAGAGCTAAATTTGAATCTAGATCACCAGATTTAAAGCTATCAGATTTATTTTTGTGTATCCTTTGGTAACAGAATCCCTCAAATACATTACGACATTCTAACAAAACTAGGAGCAAATTATACCACAACAAGCAATTTAGTTATTACTTTTTACTAAAATATACTCATGCATTCATACATTGTTTACAAACCTATACAAAAATTTGTATTTAATAAAATTGCAATTCTTTTTTTTTTTAATTTTTTTTCAACGTTTATTTATTTTTGGGACAGAGAGAGACAGATCATGAACGAGGGAGGGGCAGAGAGAGAGGGAGACACAGAATCGGAAACAGGCTCCAGGCTCTGAGCCATCAGCCCAGAGCCCGACGCCGGGCTCGAGCTCACAGACCGCGAGATCGTGACCTGGCTGAAGTCGGACGCTTAACCGACTGCACCACCCAGGCGCCCCATAAAATTGCAATTCTTAAATCAGGAACCTAATATAATATTAAATAATAACAATTAAGAATAAGTGCAGGAAGAAATTACATAAGTACTGTCCTATATACAATCATGCCTTGAGGAAGAAATAATTAATAATAAAATATTATTCATTACCAGATTAAAAAAGATGAATGCCCAAGGTTACCAATTTTACTAAAGAATAAATGAAAAAGACATCTCTCTAATAATTTTCATAACTATTTGTTACTTTGGTATCCTAAAAGGAAATTCTAAAAAATGAGAGATTTTATATTGTTTTTTTAAACTTTATAACAAAAAAAGTTTTTTTGATTATGCCTATCTCTTGATTTTTTAAATGATTTTATATTAGCATTGACTAAAGCAATTGTTTTTGTTCAACTCTAAATATAGAATATATAAAAACATTGAATTATACATTTTACATGGCTGTAGTTAAAAAAAAAAATATGTTTCCCTGAGTGCTTCCTGCTGTCCACTGAGTTACATATGAATATTCTCAATTAATAATTGCCTATCAAGAGAGATTTAGGTTGCTTTTCATTTTTTTTCTATTATAAGCAGACATGGTTATGAACACTATTAAACAATTTCTGGTTCAAAATCTATCTCTAGGTTATATGCTTAGAAGTGTAATTTCTGGATAATAACAAAGCAAAAATTCAATTTCATAATACTGTACCATAAGGTTTTTCAAAATTATTTAACCAATTTAAATGCTCACAATTCATGTACATTAAAGTTACATTATTTCTATCAATCTAGAGAATTTAAAAGTGATCTTTTGTGTTTTATTCATTAGTAATTCAATTGCGTACATTTTTATATATTTATCATTTATGTTTCCTTTTCTGTGACATGACTCTTTGTATTTTGGCTATTTTCACTTGAACTGCTTGTTATTGATTGCGGTAATTCCTTATGTCAGTGATTCCTAACATGTTCCCTTTATAGCACACGTAGAAAAGAACGATATTTAAGACACACTGAAGTGAGCATATGAGGATAAGAAGAAATTACTAATTTACTACAGTAGGAATTTTAATCTCTTATTTTATAAGTAGTATTTTTGCATTCCCCATGATCCAATGTCACAAAGATGTTTTCTTCAAATCTTTATTTTGGGGAAACTAACTTCTATAAAAAGTATGAAGTAGGTACATATGCAATAATAATAGAAAACCAGCACAGCATTACCTTCATTTTTTAACTGCAAAATGAAAAACAGTTGTCTTAATAATTTTAATTGAATAAATAGACCTCTTTTCCCCAGTGATCTGCATGGCAGACTCTGACATATATCAAGAGTCTACATATGAGGATGTTGGTTTGGGAGCTCCAGATTCTATTCTTTCAGTCAGTTTGCATGTCCCGGAAGCAACATAAATTGGCTTAACTGTTTTTACTATACAATAAGACTCTCTATCTTATGAGTCACATACTCCATTTTTCTATACACATCTTGAAAACATCTTTTGTTACTTTGTATATAAAAATATACAAAACGTTTGTTGTTTGTATATAGAAATACTTTTCTTCACTGAGTTCATATTTAGGCAACTTGATAAGACTTTATTATTTTTCCCTGTTATTTATTACTTGTAAATTATTTTTTTGTTTTGTATATTACAAGCATGTCTTCTGTAAGCAACAATTTTGATTCCTGTTTATTCCTTGTTTCTTTTATCTGAACTGCCTTCAATCTCTGGTACAATGTCGGATAGAATAGGCTATAGTTGGTCTCATTAAAATGTACCTCATTTGAAAGGGCGCGCTTCTAATGTTTCACCATTAAGAATATTATTGAGGTAAATATACTTTGTGAAGGCAAGGAGGTTTTATTCTCTGATTTTACTTGCTAGTTGAGTATCAAAATTTTACTGATATCATCAAATAAAGTGACATGTACACTTTCATTTCTATTATGGAAGAGCTTCTCTAAGTTTGAGAATAATCAACTTTTAGAATGTTGAGTAGAACTATCCTATACACAAATCTAAGCCTCTTTTGCGGGAATAGTAGTTAAGCTTTTGCTGCTGGCCTAATTGTTTTTTGGTTTTAGAATTATTCAGGCTTTCAGGGTTTTTCTTTTTTTTTTTCCACCTTGAATCAATTTAAGTAAGTTTAATTTTTCACAGAAACATTTCAATACAGAGAAAATTTTCAAATTCACTTTCCTATGGTTATTTACTTTCTGTCTATGCTAAGCCTGTACTTTTGTCCTGTTCTATTTCTAATACTATTTAAATGTGTTTTCTCTATTTTTGTTTATTATTTTTTATTATGATAATACATATAAAAGAAAATTTGTGCTTTTAACCATTTTTTAAGAGTACATTTTGGTGACATTATGTTCATAATGTTGTGCAACCATTACCACTGTCTGTTTCCAAAGGTTTTTCATCACACCAATTTTCAACCATTTTCCCTTTTCCCCAGCCCCTGGTAACTTCTAACATACTTTCTGTCTCTACAAATTTGTCCATTAGAAGTATTTTTTGTAAGTAGCATTACACAATATTTGTCTTTCTGTATCTGGTTTATTTCACTTAGCATAAGGTCTTTGACATTCATTAATATTGTAGCAAATTTGTTTCTTTCTTATGGCTGAATAATATTCCATTGTATGTAAATAGTTTTTCTTTTCTTTTTTGACCATTACTCTGTTCACTGACACTTGGGATATGTCTATCTTTTGCTTATTGTGAACACTGATGCTATGAAGATTGGTACATGAGTAAATATTAAATCTTTGTTTTCAATTATTTGGGGTATATCCTTAGGAGTGGAATTCTGGGTCATATATTAATTCTATGTTTAGTTTTTTTGAGAAACTGCCAAACTGTTTCTCAGAGTCGCACATTTTAAATTCCCACCAGCACACACACAAGAGTTCCAATTTTTCCATACTCTCACTAGTTGTTAATTTTTCTTTTGATTATAGTGATCCCAGTAGGTGTGAAGCAGCATCTACTTGTGGCTTGGTTGCATTTATCTAATAATTAATGATGTTCAACATCTTTTCACGTATTTATTGGCCATTTGTATATCTTCTTTGGGGAACTGGCTATTCAAGTTTTTTACGCATTTTAATTAGGTTGTTTTATTGTTGCTGAGTTGTAAAACCTCTTTGTACATTCTCAACATTAGTTTCTTAACAGTTATAATTTAAAAATAATTTCTCCCATTGTGTGCATACCTTTTCACTTTTATGATAGTGTTCTTTGCTGCCCAAAAGTTTTTAACGTAACAAAATACAATTTATCTTTTGTTGTTTTGTTGATTATGCTTTTAGCGCCAAATTTAAGGAAACATTGTCAAATCTATTTGGCAAATTTTCCTGTCTGTTTCCTTCTAGGAATTTTATGGTTTAAGTCTTCAAACAGAGGTCTTTGATCTATTTTGAGTTAATTTTCTATATAGTAGAAGTAAAGATCCAATTTCATTATTTTATATGTGGCTATTCAATGTTTCCAGCACCATTTGTTGAAGCAATAATTCTTTCCATTTGTTGAAGCAATAATTCTTTCCTCATTGAATGGTCTTGGTACCTATGTCAAATTAATTGATCATAGATGCGAGGACTTATTTCTGAGTTCTTTAGCTTTTATTTATCTGGGAATATCTTGATTTCACCTTCAATATTCAAGGACAGTTTTGACAGCTATAAAATTCCTGCTTGACCTCTCTGTTCTTTCACCCTGTGAATATGTCATCCTACTGCTTTCTGAATTACATGTCTTTTTCTTATTAAAAATCAGCTGTTAATATATTTAGTATTTCTTGCACATGATCAGTGACTTCTTTCCTAATGCTTTTAAGATTTTCTGTGTCTATGCCTTTCAGCAATTTGATTATGATGTGTCCAGCTATGGAACTCTTGGAGTTTATCTTGGAGTTTGTTGAGCTTCTTGGTTGTGTTGATTTATGTATTTCTCAAATTTGGGGGAATTTTGACCATTATTTCTTGAAATATTCCTTGTGTACCTTTCTCTATCTTCTCCTTTTAGGCCTTTTTTAATACATTTGTTGGCCCACTTGTTCATATCCTACAGGTTTCTTATGTCCTTTCATTTTGTTTTCATTCTTTTTAAATTATTTTCCTTTTATTCTTCAGACTTGGTAATTTCAATTGTCTTATCTTCAAGTTTACTAACTCTGTCTTCTACCTAATCAAATCTGCTATTGAACTTCTAGTCTTTTATTTCAGTTATTTTATTGTAAAGTCTCAATATTTCTATTTGAATTCTTTTTATAATGTATATCTCCTTATTGATATTCTCGTTTTATTCATATATCATTTTGTGGTTCCCTTTAATTCTTTGTCCATGCTCTTTGAGCAGAATTAATGTAGTTATTATAAATCTTTGTTTAAGAAGTTCAATGATGGAACTTCTTTAGGGACAGTTTCTGTCAATTTATTTTGTTCCTTTGAGTGGTCATACTTTCCTGCTTGTTTGTATGCTTTGTGATTATTCTGTTGTTGCTGAAAACTGGATATTTGAGTATTATAATGCAGTAATTTTGGAAATCAGATTCTCTCTCTTCTCCAGGGTTTGCTGTTCTTGATTGTTGAAAGCTTAACTTGTATTCATAAATATTTTGCCTGGAAGTTTTTAAATACAGGTGCCTTAAAAATAATGATTTTAGTATGTTTGGGCTGTTTTAACAAAATACCATATGCTGGATCGCTTATAAACAATAGAAATTTATTTATCACAGTTCTTGATGCTGGAAGTCTATGATCAAGATGCTGGCAGATTCAGCATCTGGTGAGACTAAGCTTCCTCATACGTGGAAAAAAGATTTTTTTTCTTCTGTAACCTGGTAAGACAGAAGGTCTTAGGAACGATGAGGTATCTTTTATCATAACAGCACCGATCCCTTCATGATGGCTCCATCCTGCAGACCTAAGCACTTCCCAAAGCCCCACCTCCTAATATCATCATATTGGGCATTAAAATTTCAACACATGAATTTTGATGGGACACAAATTTTCAGACCATAGCAACTCCTCCTCCAGTCTTTGAGGATGGGCTCAGTGCTGGAACATTCCTTTAGTACTTAGCCAGACCATTTACAGTTCTGCCTTAACCTTCACTTGCTGCTTAACACTGAGTTGATAGATCAGCCAGTGGTGAAAGCTTAGGGTCTTTTCTGAACATATGCCTTGTCCTGCACGTGCATGTAACTTTCTAAATTCTGCCATATACTGGAGGGCTTTCAAATGCCCTCATTTCCCAAAAATACTTCTGTTTGTTATTTCTAGTGACTCATTCATAGTAGCTTGCTTCTTCTACGTATTTAGTTATATTTAATAGTAAAACCATATTTATTTGAGTTTAAGCTTTGAGAATCCTGAGGCCCTAAATTGGGTATAATTTTATTCATTTTATGCTAATTGGATCCAAGAGTTACTACCAGGCTGGTGCCATTTTTACATCCTCTGAGGGTTTTAACTAACTGCTAAATTTCAAGTTTAGGTTATTTACCTATTGATCCTATTGATCCAAGGAGACTAGTCCCCGGTCTTAGTCTTCTCATTCCAGAGATTTATTGCATTCGGCTCCAAAGAAAACCAAGCTTTCTTCCCATTTCATCTCCTATTTTTATTCCAGCTCATGTTCTTTTCATTATGCCATTATGTGTGTTTGTATTTTTATATGCATTTGTATGGTATCTATGTGTGTGTGTGTGTGTGTGTGTGTGTGTGTGTGTGTGTGTGTGTGTGTATACTTTCTTTTGTAAACCAGAAATGCACTGAAAAATGCATTCCTTGTTTTTTCAGTAGGAGGACCTCTCAGAGTACTTTATCTGTCATCCTATCAAAATAAGAAATCCCATGATCCACTTTACCCCAAACCATTTCACAACATATTTCAAATTAGGAAATGCCCCCTTTTTATGGCTTTAAAAGCCTAATTGACTACTAGAGACAAATTAGGTATCTAATAAATGACTGATTGTTTGATTGCTAATTATATGCCAAACCCCTGATAGTCATTATTCTATAATCATGTGCTAAAGGATTTGGACACCCATTTAATGGCAGATTTTATTTTGCATAAATTGTAACTGAGATTCATGGATGTATATATGTAACAATGAGAATCCTACTTCATTTTAAATTAAGTGATGAACTAATTACTAACTAGTCCATATACTTTCAGATAAGCACTTAACCACTGAGCTGTCACTTGAAATTTTAGACACTTGAAATTCCTGAAGAGTTTCAATGACACTCAATCACTGGGAAGCTGGAATAGTCTGATTGAATTTGTAAAACACATTCATTTTAATTCGATTCATGTAGACTTAGTTTAAATATTATAGGATAGTCCTTTAGTAGTAAAATCTATACATTAAAAAAATAAAAACTAATTTTGCCTCAACTAGAGACATTAATATAAATAAAACATTGTAGTAAAACTCAAAAATAATACATTGAAATATTTCCAAAAGAAAAAAAATAGAAGGTATAAAAATAATATGAAAACAACAACAACAACAACAACAACAACAAAACTCTGTTTACATCAGAATGTAATAAGTCCCATCAGAAGTCTGAAGTAATATATATTTTTTTTTTGGATTCTCCTTTACTATGGAGTTGACCAAACAGCCATTTTTTTATCCCTTTATTTTTAATGAGGAAATGAAATGAAAAGTTAATAAAAAAAATCAACATATACTCATCAATGCAACATGAATGTATTCTGTACATGTTTAGTTGGTAGTAGGGCTGAAACATTTAGTAGGGAAATTAAAAGAATACCATGTATATTTGTAGAAAGAAATGTCATACATTTGCCTCTCTTATTTGTTCCTAATTATTTGTGGGTGGGAAGAGAAAGCTGCATTTAACTAATGGGACTGCTGAAAAAAAAAGGTGTGATAGTAAAATATGCCCCTAAAACATAGAAATGATCATAATTGTCTTGATTTCTTTTAACCAAATAAATCACTCTCTTGACTTCCATTTGTAATGATTCCAAATGGCTTACAAAGTGCTGCCTATTGAGAGTTATGTTAAAAACATTTAAGCTACTCATGTAGTTGATTAAGAATAATCTCATGCATTTTAACATTGCTTTCCAAAAGTGAGAACTCTGTAAACAGCATTAAATATTAAACCCCTAGTAGATCCATTTCCTATAAGGCTTAATACATGGGTTTTCATAAGGTACTTTGACAGAAATGGTATATAACTTATGTCTCATAATTTTTATTCTCTGTATCATTCATAGAGATTTAAAACCATAACTTCTATATTATTGCATCTCATGAAGTCATGTGGAATTCTCACTAAATTATAAACTTTATATCTGTTACCTATGAAATTAAAAAAAAAGAGCAAATATTTATATGGTGGGAGTCACTAGGCTCAGTACCACATATGTATTGCTTTATTTTAATCCTAAAAGTTTATGTAGTATATATTTGCACATTAGTTTGGCCATTCAGCACCTAAATATCCACCTTGTATTTAAAGAATTAGAAATCATGGTAGGAAGCACAGCATAGTCCACAATAAAATTAGATATTATATTCTCTATCACTAATTGCTTTAGAGTACAGACATGAGATCTAAGCTTTCCCAGCTATTCTGGAGAGGGTGGCAAAAGCAATAGAAACATCCAGGTGTAGAGGCAATAGTGGTTATAATAAAGAATGCCACTGAAGTCCTAGAGAAGCAGCATCCGATAGAAAAAATCCTCCCAAAATTCACACGCAGGTTGGCCTAATACCACAACCATGTGCTTAAACATCACAGTATTTATCATTTGCACAGTAAAAGTCTGCAATTTAGAAGAAACTGTCTGTCTGCCAAATACCTGATGTATAATAACACAATTTTTAAATATGTTCTTTGATGTCAGCCATATCCCTCATGTCTTAAATAGTGATGGCAAGAGGGGATAATTTCTGAAACCTAAGAGCTAACAAATATTATGTCAATTCCTTGGGAACAGAGTATAGGAAGCATAGATTGGTATCAGCTATTTTATCTTCCATGATAAAGTCTGCATTGTCTTTGCATCAAAATAAATCTGAAACTTGATGAAATTTCTCAATATTTCTCTAGTTGCTGACCATTGTATAAAACATTTTACACCAATATAATCAGCATAGCATTCAAATGAATCTTCAATGATGTTTAAATTAAAAAATTAATGATGCTTTGATATTAATACCAAGCTATACTCATTGGCAAGACAGGGCTATACAGCTAAGAGTACAGGCAATGCCTAGAGTTTAAATCTCATCTCTCTCACAGAATGCTATGTTATTTGGGGAAAGTCTCTGATATCTATAAAAGAGTGTTCATAATTCACTTCCTAAGTTTAAGTAAGCATTACTTTAAACAAGGTTTGTAAAAAACATACTGTGCTTGATACAGAATAGACCCTCATAGATGACAGTTATTATTAGCTGTGATAAGCTAATCATCATAAAATAGATGTTCACATCTGTTCATCATGGATCTTGAAAATGAAGTTCTTTTTTTTTTGAAAATCCTACTACAATTCAGAGAAGAGTGCCTTCCCCAAACTCTATGCTACTAGAAATTTATCTTTCCTGGAAGTAGCTTTTTCTACATTATGTTTGTTTCAGAATTACAATTGCAATAATACTCTGATATTAATAAGTGCTTTTGCTACCAGATGAGGAAATCCAGAATGCATAATATATGCAGAAGTATAAAATATACAAAGTTTAAGTTTAAGGTATGCATGCAAAGTTACATAGTCAATTTGACATCTAATTAAAGCATTTCTTTCTTCATATACTTCTAGATCTTGGCAATCACAGTCCATTGGGGAGACAAGACACAAACAAGATAAATACCATACCCTATCTTATGTGCTTTGGGATATGGACACAGAAGATCACATGGGAGCAGAGAGGAGAACCACCCAATCCAACTGGAAAGAAAAGTGAAAAGAGTTCCTCAAAGAGGAAATCCCCAGGGAGTGCAAAGTAAAGAAAAGATGAGAATTGGGTAAGAACTTTCTAGGGGAGAGCAGAAAAATGTCACAATGGGAAAAAAAAATACTCTTGTTTCTGTAGTGCCAACTGTAAAACAGGAACCAATGAGAAGGAAGGCTAAAGATGGAGGTAGGGCTCCCATCATTTGAGGACTTTGAACTTTATCTTCTAAATGTGGAGCAGCAAATAATGAATTTTGAGTAGAGAGTTGACAGGGTGCTAATTGCTTTTCATTTGCTCTCTTTGGTAGCAGAAACAATCTGAATTTGAAGAAGAGCAGGGCAGAATTAGATCAAGACCCAAACTTTGGTATAAAAGTAGGTGTTGAGAATAGACTCAATCTGGATTTGTTTATCCCAAATAAAAATAATTATAGTAATTTTTCCCCTTTCCTCTATTTCTACATATGAAAACACTATTCAATGTGACGCCTGGCTGGCTTAGTCAGAAGAGCATGTGACTCTTGATTTCAGGTCATGAGTTTGAGCCCCATGTTGGGTATAGAGACTCCTGAAAAAGATAACAAACTTAAAGGAAAAAAAAAGTGCTATTCAAAAGCCCACACAAAAATCTGTTTCACAGGACTATTTAATCAAATTGTATTGGGTATAAAGTTTAATTTAAATAAAGCAGAATATCCAGAGCATTTGTTTGAAAAAATGTATTTTAGAATAATTCTAAAATTTGGCTGTTTTTGTAATATGTATTGTATATGATAAGTATTATGTGGTATATGGGAAATTAATGTTCAATAACTATTTAGTATTCATTTGAATTTGCTTATCATTGTAAAAAATAAATATACAAAGGTAAATATCCTTGAAATTTGTGAACCAGATAAACATTGTAAGATATAAAAGTCTTAAATATGATACATGTGAAGCCAACATATATTCATTTCAAAGTAATCTTATTTTAGAGGAAAGTATTAGTCACTCATATTCTAGAAAGATTATACATTGTAGTATTATACTTGCATATTTCATTGCAGAAGATACATTCTAAGACTCTGGACTAGAGCATTCAAAAATGAGAAGTGCCAGCCTGGGGAATTCTTTAGTTTCCTCCACTTTGCTGCCAGCATCAGTTAATAGTTTCAGTTCTTACAAGGACTCATATTTTAGGGACAGGGGGTGGAGGGAGTCTGGAGACGCAGGAAGATATTGATGGAATGATAAAAGCTTCAGCTTTGTTTTATTTTTTTCTGTCTTTTGTATCTCTACACTGTTCTTCCCCTTTAGGGGTTTACTGGTATGTAACAATGACAGATTAAATATGGCACTACAAATGTTTCACCGAAGGGAAAAAGCTACATAAAAATGAAAAAATGCATCAGATATTAAATCTATAACACAACATACAAAATTGTTGGTTCTTTTCTGTCATTTATTTATGCTTAGCTACTGGAGGATATAAACTTCATAATGCATATAAATTATCAACTTCAACTTATAAATTTTGAAGAAAATACTTGCAAATAATGTTACTTGTTTTAGGAAGATATTCATCACAAATGTATGTTAGGTTGTACATACAGAAAATTTTTTGACAATAAATATAAATGAGGCTCATTAAAATGAATTTTGTAAGAAGGGCTATTTCTATCTCTCCATTTCTCTATCTGGATCTATTTTTACAGATGATATTTGACTTACAGCTTTATTTAAAAATTATATTCGTTCAAAGTTATTAGATACACAAACATGCTAGTGAAAAATCAGATACGATATATATACATATATATACGTATATGTATATACATATATATGTGTGTATATATACATATATGTGTGTGTGTGTGTGTATATATACACATATATATATACGTGTATATATATATATATATATATATATATATATATATATATATATATATATAGTGAACCGCAGAGTGTGTTTTAATTCTTGACCTCAGTTTATTCTTATTCTTTTTTCATATGACACCAAAGAGGAAGCATGCCTGATATTAGCTTCTCAATTCATAGCCTTTGTTGTGAACTTCTGTTTATTTCTTGTAGTCATTGATTAATGCAGTTTTACTAGTTAATATCTATGGGAAATCTTGCTTACCTCTCAAATTATCTTCCCAAGTAAGCAATTTAGGTAGAAGCCCAAGAAGTTAGGGTAGAACAAGAATTATTTGACCCTGAATCCATTGCTTGCCACAGCTATCCAAGGAGAAAGATTCCTGGCCCACTAACGAACATTCTTTGTGGGAAGTGGCTGGGATAAAAGTGAGGAGAGGTAGTTATATTATTCTTTCCTGTTTTGAGAACTGCACTTCAATTAATAAGCCTCTAATTTAAATTTTGGGAGTTACATTGAAACACAAATCAGATAATGTAAGTCTTCTACCTAAAACCTCTTAATGTATTTAATTCATTCTATAACTATCTATTTAGAACCCATTTTTTACCACATTCTATCCTTGTGCTGGGGATAGAGACAGACTTTCTTCCCTTCTTTGGAGAAATACACAACAGATAGGAAAGTATTAGATAACGATGTCATATAAAATCTTCAAATACTCGTAAGTATTATGAAGTACTGTAACGAAAAATAAAGCATGGAGACGGAGGGTGATAGAGGTGGTCAGTGACAGGGGATGAAAGAACATGACATTTGAGGGATATGTGAATGAAGTGAGAGAACAACTGGTTCGGTCATTCTCCTCATGATATTTTTGGATGGATCCCAGAATGCCCTGTGTGATCTGGGCTTTCTTCAGCTCTACAGTCTCTGTTTCCTCAATCATCCTCTTACCCACCATGCCACATGACCTCTGCCATCTTTTTAATTCTAGGAGATGGCAGGGTCTTCATGGACCTTTGCAAGCTAATTTTATTATTTTATTTTATTTTATTTTATTTTATTTTATTTTATTTTATTTTATTTTATTTTAATTTATTTCATTTTATTTTATTTTATTTTATTTTATTTCATTTTATTTTATTTCATTTCCTTTTATTTCATTTTTATATGTTTATTTCTGAGAGAGAGAGAGAGAGAGAGAGTGCACGTGCAGTCACAGGAGACAGGCAGAAAGAGAGGGGAACAGAGGATCCAAAATAGGTTCCATGCTGACAGCAAAGGCCCAACTGAGCCACCCAGGCACCCCTGGGAGCAGTTTTAACTCTGCCCCAGACACTTTCCTCTTTGCATTGGTAATCACTTGTCTTCCTTCAAGATTGGCTTAAATCTCACCTGCTCCAAAAGGCCTTCACTACTGATACTTCTAAGCAGAATCCCTTTCATTCCACTTAGAATGTTTCTTTCAAACTGTGACTGTTAATTTCTGTGTTTACTTTTTTATTTTCTGTCTAAATCCCTAGCTGGAAGCTTCCTAAAGGCAGCGAGTTAGTTTTGTTTTGTTTTGTTTTGTTTTGTTTTGTTTTGTTTTTTAATCTCTTGTAGACCAGCTTTCTAATCCATAAAAGTGTAGACTTCCCTAGGACAAGTTTAGCACTTACAGTATTGGTGCTTATCTGGCTACTCCAAGATACATGACATCTTATATGGTAGATATATGGTAGAGATCAACTAAGACTGAGAGTTTATAAGGGGATATGGAAGAAGTCCTCCCAGGAAAAAGAAAAAAAAAAAAAAAGACAGCCACCGCATCCTACCTATACCTGCAATTTTCGATTTCTTTCTCCTATCTTTGCCCAATGTGAGCGGTTGTACTGGTAGGTCAGGATAGGGCTGAAATTCAAGCAAGATATGTAGTGCAGAGCAAAGGGATTACACAGAATCCTACACTTCAATGATATGTGTATCCAATGTGACTGGTGTGTGAGGATAATCAGATCATCCAAGTGATTCTCCTTCACCTTGGTTAAACATTTCCAGAAGCTAAACAACCTATAATGCCAAGAAGAACCAGCACAGGATACACAGGAAAAACACTGCACTCCTTCTCTGTCCTCACTACCCTGCTGCAGCTGCTGTTGGTTGAGGTGCGGGGCAGCTGGGGCAGGAAATGGTGTCCCAGAATGGTAACTGTGATTCTTGTAACTCTGAGGTTGTCATTAAGATGACCTTCTACTCTGCGGTAAAATATCTCCAGGGGGAGACAGCAAAAGCTTTCAGCTCTCTCCAGTTCCTTTTTCAGTCTCTCTTGGCAGACTTCTATTCTGAATTCTTAGAAACATCTGCTGATGGCTTCTGATGACTAATATCAGCAGGGAGTCTCCGCAAGGATATTCCAAGTTCTGAAATGTGTGAGAGCCTGTGTTATCTGCACAGCAGGAAGCTCAGCTCAAACACTGGTGGTGGAGACATTATGCTCAGCACACTGGGGATACGGTGGGGTGGGGTGGCGATGGTGTGACTACTGGTGGCAGTGGTAATAGTAGGAATGTTATTATTAACATTTTATAAACATATACTCTATTCCAGACTCTGTTCTAGGTGTATGGCATGCCTTATCTCACATAATCCTTCCAAGGGCCCTATGAGAAAGGCAGTATAATTTTTATTTTACTATTCAGGAAAGGAAAATGCTGAAAGTCAATGATTGTTAGTAGAAATACCAACCTCTCATAAACAAACGAACAAACTGTGTTGCTTCAGTTTTCAAGATGTTAAAATGAAGCTGCACCTAACTTTAGTAAAAGTGCAATCTAGAATATTGGTCATATAATTATGGAATTAACTAGAAGGCATGTGACAAAGAAATGAGTTATTAAAATATTAATTTTAAGAATAAGAGAAATCTAATGCTTCATAGAATAAATATATAGCCTACCCAAGAAGAGAGATTTTATGTTCTGTTTCTTTATACTTCTTCATGCCTTCATTTACAAAAACATACATCAGGAAAATGATGGTTGTAACAAGAAAAACAAATTTTAAACAGTTATAACTTACGTGATTAAAAAGGGATATGGTCTTAAAGACTGTGCCATATTATTGCTTCTTTAAAAAGTTATTAAGATTCACTCAGAAGCTATGAGTAGACTCAGGTTAAGTGCTTTTAAAGCCAGTACAGCGTCTTCCTTACAGTAAACTATAAATAAAGACTACTTTACTTAAATAAGGAAATATTGTTTTAATAATTCATTATATCATAGGTGATTTTTATAATGTAAAATTGCTAACAATATTTGCTGATCAGATAGATATTTACACCAGCTATTCAACAGCAAATACTTGTTAAATATTTGTTGTTGTCAGAGATGTTACCATGCTCACTCATAACCATCCCTCCCTTTCTCATTATTATGGAAGAACACTGCTCATTCCATAACTCTTCCTTGAGATGAATATTTAAAGGGCTGACCCTTTAATGAATAGATGCTATGAGTATGTGGTTTAGCTTAGAGACGTTTTAATGTCTCTCCTACACAAAAGATTCTTCTTTACTTATTTTCTATTTTACTGCCTTCTTTTCTGCCTGTGTTTTTCACCATTAAAGACCGTGATGGTTAGAAGAGTTTCAGAAGGAGGAAAGGAATTCTTTGCTTGAATGAAATACTATGTCTCAAAATTGCCACCATAGCTGGATACACACCACAATTTTGTACACTAACAACTGAAGATGCACATCAATGTTTCTATTCCCTATTTCCTATAATCCTAGTATAATCCCCTGCTAGGGAAAGAGAGTGAAAGGTGTGAAATAGGAATGGCATAGAATTTTAAAACAATTGAAAGATATTTAAATGTGTCTACAGATAAAGGGATCTCTCTGGGAAGAAAAAGAGTAGGACATAATTCAAAGATTTCAAAGTTTGCCTTTATTACTTTCCTACATCTTGAATATTAATTAGAGTAGCTCTCTTTTGCTGGATGAAGACACCATCCTTTAAAAGCCCTATGCTCTCCAATTTCTTTGCCCTTCCTCATTCCACCTGTGGTAGACAGAATATTGACCTCCCAATGGGATCATGACTTAATCCAGGAAATTTGTGAATCAATTACTTCACATGTTAAAAAGGAACTTGCAGATGTGATTAAGGTTAAGGCCTCTGAGATAGAAAATTTATCCTAGATTACCCAGGTGGGCCCAATCTAATCACACAAGTGCTTAAAAATAGAGGAAGAAGGCAGAAGAGTATGACAGAGAAATGTGGTATCAGAAGGACTAGACTACCTTTGCTGAATTTGAAGATGGAAGAAGGCAGCTGGGAATGTCTCTCAACTGAGAGTCAGCCAAAAACAAAACAAAACAAAACAAAAAAACAACAAACAAAAAAACCCAAAACCAAACAAACCAAACAAACAAAAAACTGGGCACTTGACCCTACAATCAACAGGAATTTAATTCTTCCAACAACACAAATAAATAGGAAACATTTTTCCCTAGAGTGTCCAGAAAGAAACATATCTTGGTGACATTTTAATCTTATTGCAGTGAGACCTGTACTGAACTTTTGACCCACAGAACTGTAAGGCAACAAATATGTGTTGTTCTAAGCCACAAAGTTTATGGTAATTTGCTACAGCAGCAATAGTCATGACCATCTTATCACCCAACCATCATAACTCTTGTAAGTACTGCTTAGTGTGGCCACTCACTCACCCTTCAAATTTAGACAAGTCACTTAAGTTCTCTAAACCTGTTTTTACACATATAATATAGACATACTATGTCTAGACCAACTACTTCATACAGTTAGTGGGAGGATTAAATGAGATGATACATAAACAGAGCTTAGAATAGGGCCTAACATACCAGTTTTGTAACAGAGAATGTCATACCTTTCCCAAACATCCTATTACCCATCTTCCATGGTGGTAGCGTTCCTAGCTGGTACCAAGTTACGCTAAATAAAGGCCATACTTTCTATCGTTTTTGCAGCTGAGTATGATCATGTTACTAAACTATGGTAGAAGTGTGTGTGTGTGTGTGTGTGTGTGTGTGTGTGTGTGTGTAGCACAGATTCTAGAAAGTTTTCTTAAGAAACAGCTTGCAATTGTCCTTTGCCGTCCTTTTTATCACTTGCTTCCTGAAATGCGTGAGACACCATGTTGAAGCCTGAGACACAATACTGGAACTTGAGGGCAATGGCCATACCCTGGAATGGTAGAGTAGTAATTAGCCTAAGTCCCTGAGGAATTCCTGGAGTAGAGCCATCAGAAGTTATAGACCACATACCTATCTTGCTCAAGTCTCTCTTGTTGGGGGGTTTTCTGTCTTTGAAAGCCAAACCTAATCCTTATTAAGTCTGTATATCCTGGTATTTTTAATTAAGGATTTCTTTGTCCAGTCTCCTATTTTCTTCTATGCCAACCCCCAAAAGACTTTATTTGGCTGCATTAAGTATACAAATTGTCACCATTTATGTGAATCATTTAATATTTAAGCTTAATTATCATGTAGCACAGTTCTGATTAAGCATATCACTCAAAAACCATTATAATATTGAGGTTAAAGTGTTAGGGATGCCCAACCATTAGCAGTGGGAAGAGGAGTGAAAAAATAATCTAAATAAAACTATTTTGTATTTTGCATACCTTGCCTCCTTTTTTTTCCTGAAGAATCAGAGAAATTCCTAGGAAGAGCTAATAAATATAAATAAACCAGTGAGATTTTTACCTAGAAATATTTCATCATTTCTTTCAATAAATATTCATTTGAATAGCTTTTACAAAACAGCTATTATATTAGGAGTTAAGGATGCAAAGATTCAAAAGTGGTTTTTGTTACTAAGTGTGACACTAAGGAAAACAGGTGAGCAAACAGATAATTACAATATAATATGACAACTGGTGAACCAGTATGCAGAGTAGGATCCTAAGTCAATCTAGGTGGGAGGACAGGAAAGGATTCCATGACCAGTGAAACATGAGTTGAGGCCTAAAGAATGGCCAGGAATAAACTGGGTCAGGAGTTAAGAGAGGTGCAAACAGAGTGGGGAAGTATAGAGAGCAGTATGTCCCCCAAACTAGAGGGTTCTGGTAACGCACTGGTGTAAAGTAAAGTGTTGGGTCATGGGCCTTGAGCTATAAGAGAAGTTCAAGTTGTTGATGGATTCATCCATGAAGCTGTACAGATATATTTAAATATTTTACCAAGAAAGGAGATAACATTTCATTTTGGAATACAAATTCACAGCGGATTTGTTGACAGGCATCAAAATGAGAGAAAGATTCTACATTGGGAAGTTGGTTGATAATTCATAGGAGAAATAATGAAAACTTGGATGAGAGAGAGTTAATCAACTTTGAGGCACACTAATGAGCTATATTGAATCTACTGGACATTTTATTTAGACTTGTGAAGGAAGAGAAGAATACAGAATGAAAAAATATTTAAATTCAGGACATAGAGGAAACTGAATTTTAAGGAAATGGCAGAGAGGATGAATACCAGGAAAAGATTGAGAAGGGAAAAATTAAGGAAATCAGAGCATAAAGAAGTCAAGGGAAGAGAGTTTCAAGAAGCAGGAAGTAGTCAATAATGTGAATTAGTTAATAACTATTCTTTCTTTTTCACTTTACTAATCTTTATTACTCATCTTTATTATAAAATATATGATTGAAATTTAACAGAATTTTTGTTAGCATAAAATTAAAGAGGAAAAAATTAACTGAGGTCCTCTATCCAAAGATAACCCATTTTACATTTCAGAATATTTATTTTTGTTTTTTACTTAATATTTATTTATAGACGACTATTCATTGTGCCTGCACTAATTCGTTTCAAATAAAAATTTCAACTAAATAAACCATTTGACACAACACATTTCATTAGCAAGTGCTGTACAGGTATGACTCAGTCATGAGGAGGGAAAATAAAGGTCAATGCCTTTGACAGCTCCCTTACTTCCAAGGTTAGGATACCCTACAAATGGTAAACACAGACACTTTTCCAGGCTTGAGGAATCTTCTAGTTGTTTTCCCTGGTTTCCAACCTATTGCTTTATGCCAAGATCTGTACTTTACTCCTGGGTTCTTTCTGAATCATGACTTGGTAGGACCACCCACTTGGCTTTGATTTGTTCTGAACTATTGCCTGAGGCTGGCTCCCATTAGCTCCTCCTCAACTGTAGCAGATACTGTCAGTGCTCCATCCAGATTTCCAGCAAATGTTTCTGGTCCTTTCTGTAATCTGTTTTCTATCACCACATTCATTTGCCTCTAAATGTCTAGAGATATGTCTTCTGGAGGCTTCCTTCAGTCTATGGGAACTGTTATGCCCACTCATGAGCCCTGAAGGGCCTGGATAACCCTTAGCCTACAGTTATGGGTGGAGACGAAAGATAGCCCAGCTCCCTTGTACTGAGTTGGAACAAAGTCTGATGTATAATTTACACAGGCATAGGATCAAGCTACAGCTTGGATTTTGCCTGAAATTTCACCCTTGTTTAACTTTTTTCCAGTCCTGCTTCCCCCACTCTCTTAATAGTTTCCTCGGTGCACTTCCTTAAAATATCACTTGCACATAAATCCTTGTCTTGACTCTGTTTTTTGCAGAAAAGACAGCTGCAGTCTGC
Organism: Felis catus; assembly: GCF_018350175.1. Classification (NCBI taxonomy): domain Eukaryota; kingdom Metazoa; phylum Chordata; class Mammalia; order Carnivora; family Felidae; genus Felis; species Felis catus. The sequence goes on from NC_058385.1 coordinate 57,492,263, forward strand.
AGGAAAGTGACACTTTCTATATCTGGCTGAGGTCTCAGACCTGGCACTGAAGCTTGGCACAGGTCCCAAAGCTCTGACTCTTTGGCACAAAGAGCTAGTGCCTGTAAGTGGGCAGGCTAAACGAAGTGGCAAGAGGCTAGCTGCAGTGATGGAACAGTGACAATATGGAAAGGCTTTTGATGTTAGTGTTCTGGGTGGAAGTCAGGGTGTATTCTGATGCCTGATGAGTTTATGGGGAGGAGCACTGAATGGGTCTTTAATGGATCTAAACAAAAAACATGGACTTAAATGTTGTACTGGGTATATGAATAAAATATTTCACAATTTAATTATATTACCACATCATAAAATAGACCTTGACTACTTATTCTTGAAATAAACAGTAGAATGAAATGACCTGCCTAGAAAGGGATAAGATTTCCTATTAGAAGAGGTTGTCCTTCTTGACCTGCATCTAAGTTTGAGACAGGTGTCCCATCTATCATGTCACTTCAACAGAAACCTGTGTCAAAATAATATAAAATGTTACAGTAAAATTTTATCAGAACTATATGAAAAGTCCAATAAGTATGCTTTATGTTAGCACTTGAGAAAATAATATACATGTATAAATGTTATTAAAAATATTATAGAGTTAACATTTATTTATAAAGCAGTATAACTGCCACCAAAATATTTGCCATTCGTTGTGCACTAACTTTAGACTATGCTTGATACAAATGCCTAATAATTTCTCAGATATTCCATAAGCATTGCTTATTCTTGTCCATTAGTTCTTTTTTTTAATGTTTACTTATTTTTGAGAAAGAGCACATGCACGCAGACGAGAGATGAGAGAGAGAGGGGGAGACAGAGAATTCCAAGCAGGCTCCATACTGTCAGCACAGAGCCTCACGTGGGGCTCCAACTCACAAACCCTGAGATCATGACCTCAGCAGAAATCAAGAGTCAGATGCTTAACCAACTGAGCCACCCAAGTGCCCCATTAGTTCTTTTATTTATACAATAACTGTTAACGGGGCACCCGCTGTGAGCTATGTACTATTCTTATGCTTAAAGCTCCTTAATTATTTAACATATCTCAACATATGTATTATGATCTATTTGATGATGTCATCCACCTAAAATTGTCTTTGGAATAAGGGGTAGCATAAATATTTACATAATACATTAAATTTAGAAGATAATGTCCAATGTACAAAGTGTCGTATTGTTTGCTGACTTGGGTGTTCCTCCAACACTCCTATGACGTGGCCAGGCAAGGATAATTATTCCTGCATTGAATATGAGGAAACTGAGATTCGGAGATGCAAAATTACTTGAACAAGAATTCAGGGTTTCCTACTCTTAGATCAAAACTCTGCCCAGTATCCCTCTGCATAGAATAATAAGGAAGTTATTTCTAAATAGGTGAAGAATATCCAGCGTGAGTTCTTAAATATATACACTTAAAATCATGCCATTGCCATACATAGGTTATAGTCAGCCGTATTTTTTGAATCATGAGGTACAGTTGTGAGACAAATTTAGAAACAAATTAAGTATTCATAGTCCTGGAATACAAAAAAAATGTGTTTTTGGCTAGTGTTATCCCATATTTTTTTTAAGTCATAGTCAATTCACATCCTTTTGATGACCAATTTTATATCTTCTGGTACTTTAGACTTCTGCTAAACTAGTGAGAGTTAAAATTTAGACTGAAGTCGACCTCACATGCCTGTTTTTATTTTCTCTGAATTATATTCTTCTATGCTCAGTCAATTTAATCTTGTTATTAGTGGCCTCCCAGTGGATTTTATTTTGTCAGTTGTGAGATTTGTTGACATCCTGGAGACGTCAGTATTATCCTCACAAATAGCCATCCAATGTGGATAAAAACATGTCGCTTTAAAGTGAGAATATGAACTGGTCAAAAAGCCATAAAGAATTCTATTCCACACATTTTTATCTTGGTTCTGCACATTATACTGAAGGTCTAATTAATGAAAAAAAAAACTGTACCTTATACTGAAGAACTATTTAATTAAAAAAAGCTATTTTGACTTTACTATTAATTTATGTTTACATTTGAAAACCCACTTCTCAAAAGGTCATTAGACATCCAAGAAATTAGAGTAGAAGTACCCAACATTACCTTGTGTTTTCAAGAGCTAGAACCTTTGTATCCCAATATTGATGAAGATAGAAGAAATAAGAATATAATCAATTTGCAGGATATGTATTAGAGAGTCAACTGGGGAGATAAATATTGCAACAGATTCTTTACTGTCAAGAGACAATAAAAATTATGACTGTATCACTAGCTTCCTGCCTCAGGGTTCCTTAGTGACAATTAATAGAAGCCTATTTTGGCTGACTTAAGTAAAATAATAATAATAATAATAATAATAATAATAATAATAATAATAATGTAACTAGATAAAGAATGGGGTAGTTCATAGAAGTAAAGAAAAGCTAAAATCCCAGCTTGCCAATGGAGGCATACTTCTTGCTTTTCCTTGAAGCCCCTACAAAACTTCACATGAGGCAATTGCCTTGCAATGGGATGTTTATTTTCCTGGAGACCAACCACTAACCACTATCTCCTCATATTCCCTAAAACAGAATCAAACTCTCCATGGTGATGTTCAATATTTTCCCTGAACAATATGGTAGCCACCAGCAACATGTGGCTATTGCGTACTAGAAATGTGGCTCATTTGAACTGAGATATCCTTTAAATATTAAGCACGTTCCAGATGTCAAAGATTTAAAATGAAATAAAATGATGGTAAATTATTGCATTAATAATTGTGTTCTGATTACATGAAATTATAATATTGAGGTTAAATAAAATATGACATTAAAATTAATTTCATCTTTTAAAACTGTAGCTACTAGAAAATTTAAAATTATATATGTGGCTCACATATTTCTTTCTTTTTTTAATGTGTATTCATTTTTGAGAGAGAGACAAAGACAGAGAGGGGGTGATGTAGGGGCTGAGACAGAGAGGGAGACACAGAATCCAAAGCAGCCTCCAGGCTCTGAGCTGTCAGCACAGAGCCAGACACAGGGCTTGAACTCTGGAGCCGTGAGATCATGACCTGAGCTGAAGTTGGACACTTAACTGACTGAGCCACCCAGGCGCCCCTCACATATTTCTATTGGACAATGTTCTTGTAGACAGCCTCCAAAAATTTTTCAAGACATAGATCAAAGAGTTTTGACAACTACTTTATCCTACAGTTAAAACATTTTTTTAAATGTTTATTTATTTTTGAGAGAGAGAGAGAGAAAGAGAGACAGAGTACAAGCAGGGGAGGGGAAGAGAGAGAGGGAGACACAGAATCTGAAGCAGGCTCCAGGCTCAAAGCTGTCATCACAGAACTGAATGCGAGGGTCAAACTCACCAACCGTGAGATCATGACCTGAGCCAAAGTCCGACACTTAATTGACTGAGCCACCCAGACACCCCTCTCCTATAGTTTCAAATGGACATCTTTTTTTTTCTTTTTAAGTGTGAATAGCTGCAAAATATGCAAGTTCTACTACACTATAATTTTATAAATATTTGAAATACAGTTTCCTTAAAATCTTGTTAACATTAGTCCATTTAATTTCTAGAAAACGTCCACTGTATATTATAATTGCAAAGACTGTAATATCAATCAGACAAATTAGGAATTCTGTGTGTTCAATAAACCAGACTTTGTGTTTCAATTCAGGTTACTCTATAATTCTATGTATTGTAAATTCTAATTATAGGATATACAGAGATACAGATAGATTAAAAGATAGGTGGGTGGATAGATGATACATATGCATATACACAAACATACACGTGAACGTACATTAAGAGATAAAAAGGGGACTTTCTGTAAGTTTGTTTTGTAGATGAAATAAGGTATTGTCTTCTTCAAATATTTCTTAGTGAATCTATTTTTTGCTTTGATCTCAAAGACTCTCCCCTCAGGAACTATATGCACATAGAATTTTCTACTCTGGATCGCTAGAATTTTATTTACACTCATTTCAGCTGAAAAAGTAATATGTGACTTTCTTTTGAAACCGTGAAAGACAATCACGAAAAGGAAAGTGATAAAAGAGAACAAACAGATAGAAGTAGGTTCTTAAGCTGGACTCTGTTAAAAAGTGGAATACTTGAAAACGGTGTTCAGCTCTGCCCCCTGTCCCCCCCGCCCGCCCATACACACACCCTGGAAATTGTTCGCGTATTCCAGCACACACATACAAAAGACTGAAGACAAATGCACGAGACAACTGAAATCAAGGAAGATCTTCCTCATACAAGTTAAGGAAAAGCTCAAGACAGAGAAGTATTTACTTCACACATGGAGCTAATGTTAAATGCATATTGTATTGCAAGAAGAAAAATGAATTCAATAACCAGGCTAGTTTAAAGTATTTCTTCTAATATTCTGATTTGCTGTTGTGGTGAAGAAGCCCTCAATTATGTTCATCATTGAAATTCTAAGATTAAAGGAAATATTCACTTACAGAAGCTTGTGGAAGGGGTATAAAGTAACCTTAAAAACATATATTACTTTCACATTGCAATGCTCAGTCATTATATTTTATGTTTAGTAAGCTTAATGGCAATGTTTGTAAACTGAGAAATAAAAAATGACTATAATTTAATGTTTAATCACCTATAAATTAATCATCGCATAATCAAATGTGGAAGAAAATGGTATATAGTGACATTTTTTTCTGCATCAACACATCAATTAAATCTAACAAATAACTAAAGACAAACACGTTTCCTAATGAGACGGCAACATTTGGCAAAATAGATGTCATTTAAAATGATCCTATTTTGAACGAGCCATTTCATGTTTCCTTATCTAGTCAGTATAATAATTTTATGATATAATATTATTATTTCTAATAGAGGAAAAAGAAAAACTAGTTCAGAGTAATCAAAGATCATGCCTGTCTACAAATGTGTAACTACTAAGAGGGACAGTATGGATTTGAAATCAGTTCCATTCAGTTTAATCCAGCTTCAAATCTCAAGAGATTTTTCCACCAATCATATTTGTGGTTTGGACAATTAGAACACCATGATTGCTTTTAAAATGATCAAACATAAAGAAAAACAGGTACAATGATATTTGAAGAAAATTATAGATATTGAGGTATTAAGCATCTTGGTTAATTGAGATTTATACCAACTAGGAAAGCTGTATGCCCATGTTCTATGCCAGTGACTGCCTTCCTGAAAGAGATCTGATGTGAGAATCTATAGAAGCAAAACAGGATTTTTCAAACTGTGTTATAACCTGTTAGTGTATCATGAAATAAATTTATTGAGCGTGACCCAATATTAAAAACAAATAGGTCAATATAGATTAGAATAAAAAATAGAGAAGTGAATTCACATATTAAGGGAAAATATTATTTTGTGGCATTGTGTGTATGTGAGTGAATTGGGCCACAATGTAAAAAAAAAAAATTCTAACTGTGGGTCTTGGTTAAAAATGCTTGAAAACCAATTTCTATACGGATATCTTAAAATAGAGGTAAACCAACAGATCAAAAATTAATGTCCTCAGTCAGGTACTTGATAAAAATAGCAAAGAAATGAAAGTAATTATGTCCTCCTTAGAAAATAAATTGGATTTTTTTAGAAGAAAAAGAAGAGATAAAAGTTTGGTAGATTGGGTAAGATAAACAAGGGGAAATGTGATGACCTCTGTGAAACTTCAGTATCTCAGTAAATGAGAATGAATTAAACTTAGCAAAGCAGACATCTCATCGAATAGGAGATAATTACCACGTTTTGATGACAATTACAGGTAATTATCATGACACAAAAAGATTTCTATCTCAATGCAAGATTAATATAATGTGTTTGTTCCATACTTTATAATGAATTTACTTCATGCTTATCTTGGTGTAAGATACTTACAGCACCTTAGTGTGAGATACATCCTTGCAATAACACATATCTTAAGAAGTACACAGTTCTGACCTTTGCCAGCTATGTGATCTTAGATAAGTTATTCAGCCTCCACGTTAAACGCAGACAATAAAAGTATCTACTTCACAGGGGAGTCTTAGGAGGATTAAACAATTCATAAAAAGTGCTGTGAATAGCATCTGGCATGTTGCTAAGCCTTCAATAAATGCAAGTTTATTTTTCAAGTACTACATGATTTTTAAAATATTTCAACAACCCATAATTCATACAGAGAAGATATCTGACAAATAAAATATTTGTTCAACTGAACTGACGACACAGGTTGGGTGATCAAAATAGTTTCTTTATATAGAGGAAAGGTTAGATTTAGTGATTTTCCCAAGTTTACACAGTTAGTTTGGGGCAGAAGCCTTCTGATCTAGTTGTGATTCATAAATCGGGGCTTGCCTATGAGGCAAGTGTAACTGACCACTGAATTGATTTTTAAAACCATGCTGCTGCCCTTAGGATAACCATTCATGAACATAAAACGTTCTGGCAGGCAGTATATACTTTATCTAATAACAATGAGTTAATGTGTTTTAAGTCCTTACTATATTAAGCACTCTGTAGTCATTACCTCACTTAACTTCTTAAGGCACTGTGAAATGCATTCTCCTAATATCCCCATTTTTATAGATAAAGAGACAGAATTATAGGGAGGTTAAATAACTTGATCAAAGGTATCAGTAAATTGTAAGTCAGTATTTGAACTACCATATGAACCAGTTTTATGGGCTCTACTACCAAACTTTCCTTCACTAACCCAGAAAAGATACAAAACACTCTGAGAGGAATTCTGATTCTGTCTAGTTAGGTACTCTCTGTATTCTTCCAAGGAGAAGGGGGATAGAGAGAAGACAGGAAAACTAGCTGTTTTTTCATCTTCTCTTACATTCGTTCAGCATAATATTCTTATTTGAAGTATTGTGGCACATGCATGTTTAGATGTATTACTCATTTATAGTCAAACAGAAAGACAATCTAACCTTTTGAAATACCCATAATGTGAATCTTCTATGAGTGGAGACCACAATAAAAGCTACTTTTCATAATAAGGAGTAGCTGTGAGATGTATAGTAATAAGAGAAACATTGAAAGAAAAGGCAGCTTTGTGCCAAAACATGATATATCTGAATGATATGTCAAGCAGAAAAGATAGGAAGCAAAAAGCCATTATTCATGGCTTCTTTAAAAAAAATACATACTTACAACTTAAAAAAAAAAGTCTCAGAAAACATTCATCTACCATTTTAATGTGTTGTCGCTTACGTTAGTCACCAGGAGGAGAGTTGTGTTATTTAAAGATTGATTTTTCCCAAATTCTCATGTAAGTTTACATTTGGATAAGGGAGAAGTAGAAAGTATTGGCAGAAATCATACTCTAGATACGAATTTTCTTTCCTGCACTTCTTCATGATCTCTTTGCCTTTGTCTTTATAATTCTGCTTCCTGCCACAGACGGTTCTACCTTACCTTATTTGTATTCACTGCTGTGATGACCCAGACGCATTGTGCATTGCTGTCATACTGGAATGGAAAGTTGGGAGACGTAAAGGTTCCACTTGGTCCTTGAAGATTAGAGCCACATGTCTTCACTAAAAAAGAAATTGCATTTTAAAAGTGAGCCTATGCCTCATGCAAAGTCTTAGCAATACAGTGTTTTGCAAACAGACTTTAAATTCAAAATTGCACAATTATAGCCACGTTGACATACATATTAGGGCGTTTTGTCACTTATCAAAGTGAGACTATTGTGAGACTATTGTTTATACTCGAAAGTTCACAAGCTCAATATTTTCAACATTCACTGAAAACTAACTATGAATAAAAGTGTGAGGCATTATAAATTATCCTCTGACTGTAAATAGGTTAGCTTAATTAGGGAGAGGTATATTTATGCAATATCATGTTAATAAAAATCTACAAAAAGAAAGAAAGAAAGCCATGGATTAAGCCATCCAGATAGTGTTTTCAATCCTATTTATTAAGTATCCTAGGACTTGAGACTAACTGAGAAATCAATATTAAAACTACTTTTACTGTTCTTATAACTGTAAATTAGACCATTCAGGCTACAAAAAGAGCTGCACTGAGGTAATTTTAATGAATTCCCACAAAAGTTAAATGTTGTAATACTTCTTCAGTTTTCCAACCCTTCTTTCTTCTACTTAAGAAGAGTGAGTGGCTGCACTACATGTGTGCCTTCTCTTCCTTCTTGGTCACCATGTTTCTTGTTGGCATTTGTTGTTGTTGGCATGTTTCTTGTTGGTTTTGATTTGCATCTCTTTGCCCCATTCCATTAAAATCCTGCATGTGTCATCCTTCTCCAACTCACCAATAATAGTTCAGTGTATTTTTAAATGATGTACATATGTTTTCTTTTTTTTTTGAGGTACACATATTTTCACTGCCCTTAAGACTTTACATAGTTATTATCATCACCACTTTATTTTTTTAATGTTTATTTATTAATTTTGAGGGTGGGGGAGAGGGGCAGAGAGAGAGAGAGAGAGAGAGCCCAGTGTGGAGCCCAACACGGAGTTCGATCCCATGACCATGATCATGACCTGAGCTGAATTCAAGAAATCAGACGCTCAACTGGCTGAGCCGCCCAGGTGCCCATATTCATTGCCACCTTAAAGATCCGTTTAGAGGTCCCCAAATTTGCTTGACTTCCCCAAGATCACTCAGCTAATAAATAGCAGAGTCAGGATTACAGCTCAGGTTCTTTCAACTCCAAGTCTTACTTTCCTATCACCAAGGGTCTCTCTAGTATGTTAAATAAAGTTTTCTTTACTATTTTTTTCACTTTAGCTTATATTTTAGCATAAATCTCTTCCAGATAACTTGAAGTTTATATCTTGTGGTTAAACCATTGAGGATTAAATGGTTACTTTTCCTTTTTCTTCCTTCAACATCAGTTACCAATTTTTCCTTTTTTCCACTTACTACCTAATTTCCTGTAAGTCTTCTATGCTCACTACAGCATTTTCTTGCCTCTCATTCTCTCTCTGTCTCTCTGTCTCTCTCTCTCTCTCTCTGTCTCTCACTGTCTCTCTTTCAATTCCCATGGTATATATAGTCCCATCTTGGCTGATTTTAAGCTACCACAGGTTATCAAGGCCTCACAAAATTTCTGAGTATGCAATAATTGCCTTTTCTTCCCACTTTATTGAGATATAATTGATATACAACATTGTGTAAGTTTAAGGTGTATGATGTGATGATTTGATACACAGTAAAATGATTACAGAAACAGGAAGGTTAGTTACCTCCATCATTTCACATAATTACTATTTGTGTGTGTGTGTGGGGGGGCGGTAACATTTAAGATCTAATCTCTTAGCAACTTTCAAGTACACGACACACTATTATTAAGTATAATAACTTTAATGTATATTATATCCCCAGAAAGTATTCATCTTATAACTGAAAATGTATTCTTTACCCAACACCTCCCCATTTTTCCCACTACCCCTGGCCCTGACTTTGGCAACTACAATTCTATTCTCTGTTTCTATGATTTAGTCTTTTTTCAGGTTTCACATATAAGTAAGATCATTGCTCTTTAATATCTTACGAATCTTCTATGTGCACTATTCCATTTTCTTCTCCCTTATTCACTTTTGAAAGTATTATAGTTGGCTTCTCTCATTTTGGTATCAAAACTGCTTTCTCAATGCAAGAAATGACCTTCTAATTGCTAAATCTAATAGTACTTCATTTTTTCCACATACACGATTTCTTAGCAGAATGGAAAGAACTGATAAGCTGTGTTTGAAATTATCTTCCTTCCCTTATATAGTCCTAAACTCTCTTGATTCTTACCTAATTGTTTGAAATCATTATGCTCCATACTTTGTATTTATTTAAGTTTGTTTATTTATTTTGAGAGAGAAAGAGAAAGAGAACAAGCATGAGCAGGGAGGGACAGAGAGAGAGAGAGAGAGAGAGAGAGAGAGAGAATACCAACCAGGATCTGCACTGTCAGCACAAGGCCCCCAGTGCAGGGCTTGAGCTCACAAACCCTGAGATCATGACCTGAGCTGAAATCCAGAGTTGGATGCTTAAGTGATTGAGCCACCCAGACGCCCCTCCATATCTTGTGTTCTTGGTTTTGTTTTGTTGCATTTGACCCTTAGGTAGCTTAATTATAAAATGATTAAATGGCCTTTTTCTTTGTTCAATGGTCTCCCTGAATAGTTAATCTAATTCATTTCTAGGCTACAATGGTCACTTATGTACTAATAGCTCTCAAATTTACGTCACCAATTTTTCCATCTCCTATTTCTAGAGTAATCGTGTCTCTGCCTGCTGGACATTATATGAAATGTTTTAAAGAAGCTTTTAATTAATTATATCTTTCTTCATCCACTTCCCTCCCATCCATACATAGGCACCCTTCAAGACCTATGTATTTCTCATCTGAAACATTCCATTTTCCTTTTCTTTTCTTCCCAATACCTAGTACTTCACCATCATCTTTTCTTGAGCTAGAAATAGCTACTTAACTCCTTTCGTATACTCATTTTTCTTCCTGTGTTCCATTGTCTTTAGTGCTACTATATTTATCTTTCTAAAATACAGATTTGATTATCTTACTTGACTTCATTAAAAACCTTGATCTCTGTTTCCTATAGAATAAATTACAAACTGCCTAATGCAAAATATAAAATTGTTTCTATGAGGATCTAGATTTCTTTTCCAGTACAATCTTCTGCCATTTTATACAGTATATACTCAACTTGTGCCAGAAAAGAATTCTTGTTCTTCTTTGAATATATCACACCTTTTATGATTTTCCACTCATTTCTATAACATTTTCCAAGTCTCAAATGTGATTCCTTCTTACATTCCCTTGCAGAAATTCTTTTCATTTAAACAAAGCCAAGATGATGTGCCACTTCTTTGTATGAGAAGTATTCCTAATTCCTCCGCTCAGGGTTCTGTATGGACTCTAGTCTTCCCAGCACATTATTTGAACAAAATATCTATAAAGGTGTTTAAGTGCTAGCAATCTGATAGAAAATAAACATTTTAAGCACTTCACAGAAATAAAATATTTATAGCAATCATATGATTGAAGTTAGTAGAATCAACTTTCTGATAGGACATATACTGTTTCTTTGAGTGACACTACTTGGGAATTCTCTGGCATGATTTGTTTTCTAAAACATATACACACTTATAAACTTTTGTGGACAAGGCCTGTTTTTCATCCCTGTTTGTTAACTCCTGATGCAGTGGCTTTCATAATGCAGGGATGTTTACTAAAGGAAGAAATATCCAAGTTATTTATCACAGCTCTTAGGTGGAGTATCAAATGAGTGACCTTTACATGATGATGAATAATCTTTATATATATGTTCCAGACCAGGAAATTGTCCTTTATGAAAATAAAAAAAAAACACTCATAAAATTACAAGTAAAAATCACCAATATATATGTTGGAGTTACAAGATGCTATTGGAGTAATAGATCAAGAAATGCTATGGAAGTGGTAACAGATCAGGGGAGGTGATTCTTAGGAAGTAACATAGAAAAAGAGCTGTGTTATTTCTATGTTTTGTTCCCTGCCCCTCTCTGGTAATTTAGCAGCCTTTCTCCCATGGCTCGTGTAGAAACCTTAAAAAGAACAAACCCATTCTGATCAAATCAAGGTAAATTTGTACAAAATAATAAGGTGTGCATTTCCCCAGTAATACTTCATAAGACATTATCTTTTTAAAATTAACATGTGACCATTACTATAAGAGATGGTTGAAATGAAATGCTTTAAGGACATTTGAGGAAAAAAAATCATCCCATGTGTGCAGATGTATAGGCTCTGAATATAAAACAATGCAGTGATGAAAAATTGACTCAGAAAATAAAATGGCTCAGGAAATTAAGTATTTTCAAAGATATAAGTTATAGGAGGTCTAGTTAGAGCTATATTAGCTTAAACAAAATAAATATTTCCCAAGTTGTGAAAAATCCTTCTTATATTAAAATAAAATAGTTTAAATGAAGGAATTAGTAATCTAGGGAGGAAAAAATACCCAGTAAATGAAACGAGTTCGGGAATTAATTTTCAACTGACATCACAAAAGATTTGCTCTAAAAAAATGGATGAAATGTGGTAGAAATCTATTATCAAAGTGGACAAAGGAAAATAAGACAAGTGAGACAAACACCATTAGACGTAGAGCATCTGTCCTCTTAATGGACATCACTAGGAACTGTAGAGTTTACACATAGAAAATAGAACTCCATTAAATAAGTACAGATTTCTGGGTTGAGTGTCAGAAGTTTAGTCTTTCTACACAATATTTGGCATATGTTTAGAAGGACTCTGTTCAACCACACTTTATATTTCTCTTGCACTTTCTTTACGAGAAGGAAACTCCTAATACTTTGGAAGATCACACACAGAGTTGGTTTTATTATGAAGTGAATTCTACATGGAAGTTTAACTTCATAGTAATCTAAATACAAACATGTGAAATTTAAGTAGTGACTTGAAATACGGTTATAACACTTTTAATACACCAGAATTTTATTTTGTTTTTATTTCACTTTAATTAATACAGTATATAATATAATTTATGTTAAAAAAGGCTGATTTATCTAAACATCAAAGACCTGTTGTTAGACTTCTGATAAACACGTAGAGAAACTACTCCCTGAATCAATCCCAATTCTCAGGTTGTGGACTCTGGGTCATGAAACATGCACACCCCCCCCCCCACGTCCCCCCACCAAACACACACATCTGAAGGTGAATGATAAAACCTATCTAAATCAGTGTCTGGAACTATCAATAAGTAGTTCTGTTTATTAATATTTAATTGGACATCCCAGTCCCTATGTCTTCATGAGAAGCTGATAAAGTGCCAGAAGTGGAGTAACAATTAGGACTAATCTTCAAATACATCTGAGCGTCATCTGCATAACAATGGGAAGTCTAATCCATGTCTCACTGAAAGGAAGCATATAAATGCAGAATAATAATGAAATGAACCCAAAGCAGAAAACCGGAAAACAGAGGAGATGCCGTGAAAAGGACAGAATTAAAATCAGCAAAAGGCAGACTGCACAGGATCAGATAAATTTGATTAAAACCCAGCAAATGCAATTCCTATTAAAAGTGAGAAATACAGTGTACAGATTTTTTAAGTCACAACTAAAACAGGAAAATTCTTTATTTTTCTTTTTCCAGTTCTTGGCTGTCCATAATTTCACCTAGTTATGAAGGTCAAGTTTACATACAATGCTGCTTCTCCCTGTTCTTTGTTTCACTGAGTCACCCTACTGGTATACGGATGAGAACATAAATGGCATGAAACCAGTAATAGAAATGATTTGTATGAATTAATGACACAGTTTTCTTTTTGAGAAAAATAAAAGAAAATATAATTGAACCTAGTTTTTCCAGTAAGAAAGAAATCAGTCAGGTGGTAGGCAAGAATGGGATGAATTACTATGCACAATATATCTAGAAACCATAGTGTTTTAGGGACATTGATGAGGGAAAGGGAGGTAGAAGTAGGAAGAACAGAAAGAAAGAAAAAGATGGATGATGTGTTGTGACGAAGACGGGGGAAACTAGTTGTCCATAGGATTTAACATATAACAGTATGTTCTACTCAGTTTCAAACTGTTTGTCTACCTTTGATGTAGACTGCTCGCATCCTTTCCCAAATTACCCAGAAGATTAACTGAGCAGGTTATCAACTTTAGATTTAAAAACCATTTTTGTTTGTTTGTATGTTTGCTTGTTTGTTTGTTTAGAGGACAGTGTCTACTTGAGTTTATGTAACATCAACATAATCCAGAAAATCAGAAAGCAAGATTTAAAGCCAGAGTTAACTATTAGACATTAAGTTTCCACCTCCTGGTCCAAGAAATTCACTGACATCTTTTAGAAGACTTTGGACCTCCTAGAATTTAAATTAGAGGGTGAGGCTATCTGGTGGATATCTAAAAAGACAAGGAACTTTAAGGAGTCAATTTGTAATTTCAAAATGCACAATGCTCAAAGCTACTTCCATAACTTTTTATATGCTGTTTCCCTCATCTGGAATGCTCTTTTTAGCTCCTTTTTTTAAAGGTTATTTATTTATTTTGAGAGAGAGAGAGAGAATGTGTGTGTGCAGTGGGGAAGGGCAGAGAGGGTGAGAGAGAAGATCCCAAGCAGGATGCTCACTGCCAAGAGTAGAGCTGGAACCCACAAACAATGAGATCATGACCTGAGCTGATATCAAGAGTTGGATGCTCAACCGACTGAGCCACCCAGGCACCCCGATTCTCTTTTAGCTCTTAACCGCTAGCTATATTCATTCTTCAAAATCCTCACTTGTATTAGAGCACTCTTATCCTATTTTAATTATTTAAGTACTGAATTCCTTTATGTCAGTGATTATGCCTTTCATTTCCTAGCGACAAAAAAAAAAGTTGACTTAGTGTGTAGAACTGAGTAAATGCTCAGAAAAGTTTTTTTTTAATTAATGAATAATTAAATAAAGTGAAATACACCTAAATATAAGAAATAAAAAAAGACTAGAGTTTACAATTTAAATATTCTCATTAAAAAGTGAGAAAAAGAGGCAATTCATCAAAGAAGCATCTCAGGATAATTTGGATATCACTTGAAATTGTAGACAAACTTTCCTCCTAGTGAAAGGTCAAATGATTCTTTGATGATAATTTGTTATAATTTTTTATGGAGATATTTACTCAACACCAAACATTGACTTTGGATGTTTCAAAACAAAAATGAATAAGATAGGACCCTTTCTCTAAGAGACTTGAAGTCTTAAAGACACAAACAGATCATTTTAAGACTTGTTGTAAGTGCAAAAATAAAGGTAGCACGTGTTAATGGGAATACAAAAAGTGCACATTTTTGCAGCTTGGGAGCTTAGAGAAGTCATCCTTGAAATGATGTCAAAATTGAACTTTGGAAAGTTGGGACACATGAACTCAGAGTAGAAATCAGGATGGGTTTCTAAGCAGAGGGGAAAATGGCAATAAGTAACATATGGTATATAAGAAAGTTAATTCCCAGAATATCTAAGATTGTTTGGAGCTGACGAGATTCTTCAGATATATCTGGAGAGGTAAATAAACGACTCTTCACAAAGTGCCATAAATGATAGGCTAAGGCAGTTGTTGAACGTGTGTGTGTGTGTGTGTGTGTGTGTGTGTGTGTGTGTGTGTGTGTGAGTTTGTCAAAACTAAGGTGATACTTTGGGGGTTTTGAAGGACGCTTGACTTCACTGTAAATGTAATTAGCTTGATCAGTCCAGGTGTTGTATACAGAATGCATTTTAAAAAACTAAACACTAGTGGCCTAGAGATAAGGATGAAAAAAGTCAAGTCATATACTTTTCTCTCCCCATGTACTTATTTTTTTAATATAATTCTATTTCGTTTTAAGTGTGAGGGCACAGAATATTTACCCACTTATTTATTGATTCATTCATACAACCAACAGCAATTATTTTTTAAAATGTTTATTTTTGAGAGAGAGAGAGAGAGAGAGAGAGAGAGAATGAATGGGGGAGAGGCAGAGAGAGAGAGAGAGAGAGAGAAAGAGAGAGAGAGAAAATCCCAAGCAGGTTCCATGATGTCAGCACAAAGCCTGACACTGGGCTCATCCCAGAAACTCTGGGATAATGACCTGAGCCGAAATCCGGAGTAGCACTTAACTGACTGAGCCACCCAAGGGCCCCAACCACAATAATATTAAAACAAACAAACAAAACACTAGGATGCATGCATGCACTATTAGGATTAGTGACCGTGCACTTGTGGGCCAGGCCCTGCCTTCACACATCTCACACTGTAGGGAGAGAGACAGACATGAAACAGCCCATTGCACAATTATATAAACATGAAAAAGGCCACACAGGAAAAGTACAGGATTCTTTGAAAGTACAGGCATATGTCATTTTAGTTTGTTTGCAGCTGTTGCCCTTGTTACAAATGGAAGCTTTGTGGCAACCCTGCATCTAGCGAGTCTATCAGTTGCCATTTTTTCCCAATAGCACTGGCTCTTTCATGTCTCTACCACATTTTGGTCATCCTCAAAGTATTTGAAACTGTTTCATTATTCTTATGTTTGGATTGCTTTTCAATTGCTGCAATCTCATGATAAAACTTGTGTAAATGAGAAGCTGAGTCTTAGGATGAGCAAAAAAAGGGGTTTTTTGGGGTGGGATCTACTCCTGGTGAAGATGCTGTAAAGATTGTTGAAATGATAAAAAAAAGGATTTAGAACTTGACATCAATTTCTTTGGTAAAGCAGTGGCAGGGTTTGAGAGAACTGACTCCAACTTTGAAAATTCTGTTGTGAATAAAATGCTATCAAACAGCATCTCATGTTACAGAAAAATGGAGAAAAAAGGAGTGAAATGATTTGGCAAACTTCACTGTTGCTTGTGTTTGTTTGTTTGTTTTTGAAGAAATTGCCACAGCCACTCCAACTTTCAGCAACCACCACCCTGACCAGGATCTGTCAGCAGCCATCAAAATCAAGGCAAGACCCTCCACCCACAAAAGGGTTACAACTCCCTGAATGCTCACATTCAGGGAGCATTTTTAGGGTAGCAATTTTTAGCAATAAATTATGTTTTATTTGTTTTTTGTAGACATAATGCTATTGTATACTTAATAGACTACAGTATAGTGTAAAGGTAACTTTTTTTTCAATATATGAAGTTTATTGTCAAATTGGTTTCCATACAACACCCAGTGCTCATCCCAAAAGGTACCCTCCTCAATACCCATCACCTACCCTCCCCTCCCTCCCAACCCCCATCAACCCTCAGTTTGTTCTCAGTTTTTAAGAGTCTCTTATGCTTTGGCTCTCTCCCACTCTAACCTCTTTTTTTTTCCCTTCCCCTCCCCCATGGGTTTCTGTTAAGTTTCTCAGGATCCACATAAGAGTGAAACCATATGGTATCTGTCTTTCTCTGTATGGCTTATTTCACTTAGCATCACACTCTCCAGTTCCATCCATGTTGCTACAAAGGGCCATATTTCATTCTTTCTCATTGCCACGTAGTACTCCATTGTGTATATAAACCACAATTTCTTTATCCATTCATCAGTTGATGGACATTTAGGCTCTTGCCATAATTTGGCTATTGTTGAGAGTGCTGCTATAAACATTGGGGTACAAGTGCCCCTATGCATCAGCACTGCTGTATCCCTTGGGTAAATTCCTAGCAGTGCTATTCCTGGGTCATAGGGTGGGTCTATTTTTAATTTTTTGAGGAACCTCCACACCGTTTTCCAGAGTGGCTGCACCAATTTGCATTCCCATCAACAGTGCAAGAGGGTTCCCGTTTCTCCACATCCTCTCCAGCATCTATAGTCTCCTGATTTCTTCATTTTGGCCACTCTGACTGACGTGAGGTGATATCTGAGTGTGGTTTTGATTTGTATTTCCCTGATGAGGAGTGACGTTGAGCATCTTTTCATGTGCCTATTGGCCATCCGGATGTCTTCTTTAGAGAAGTGTCTATTCATGTTTTCTGCCCATTTCTTCACTGGGTTATTTGTTTTTCGAGTGTGGAGTTTGGTGAGCTCTTTATAAATTTTGGATACTAGCTCTTTGTCCGATATGTCATTTGCAAATATCTTTTCCCATTCCGTTGGTTGCCTTTTAGTTTTGTTGGTTGTTTCCTTTGCTGTGCAGAAGCTTTTTATCTTCATGAGGTCCCAGTAGTTCATTTTTGCTTTTAATTCCCTTGCCTTTGGGGATGTGTCAAGTAAGAAATTGCTGTGGCTGAGGTCAGAGAGGTCTTTTCCTGCTTTCTCCTCTAGGGTTTGGATGGTTTCCTGTCTCACATTCAGATCCTTTATCCATTTTGAGTTTATTTTTGTGAGTGGTGTGAAAAAGTGGTCTAGTTTCAATCTTCTGCATGTTGCTGTCCAGTTCTCCCAGCACCATTTGTTAAAGAGGCTGTCTTTTTTCCATCGGATACTCTTTCCTGCTTTGTCAAAGATTAGTTGGCCATACGTTTGTGGGTCTAGTTCTGGGGTTTCTATTCTATTCCATTGGTCTATGTGTTTGTTATGGTGCCAATACCATGCTGTCTTGATGATGACACCTTTGTAGTAGAGGCTAAAGTCTGGGATTGTGATGTCTCCTGCTTTGGTCTTCTTCAAAATTACTTTGGCTATTCGGGGCCTTTTGTGATTCCATATGAATTTTAGGATTGCTTGTTCCAGTTTTTAGAAGAATGCTGGTGCAATTTTGATTGGGATTGCATTGAATGTGTAGATAGCTTTGGGTAGTATTGACATTTTGACAATATTTATTATTCCAATCCATGAGCAGGGAATGTCTTTCCATTTCTTTGAATCTTCTTCAATTTCCTTCATAAGCTTTCTATAGTTTTCAGCATACAGATCTTTTACATCTTTGGTTACATTTATTCCTAGGTATTTTATGCTTCTTGGTGCAATTGTGAATGGGATCAGTTTCTTAATTTGTCTTTCTGTTGCTTCATTATTAGTGTATAGAATGCAACTGATTTCTGTACATTGATTTTGTATCATGCAACTTTGCTGAATTCATGTATCAGTTCTAGCAGACTTTTGGTGGAGTCTATCGGATTTTCCATGTATAATATCATGTCATCTGCAAAAAGTGAAAGCTTGACTTCATCTTTTCCAATTTTGATGCCTTTGATTTCCTTTTGTTGTCTGATTGCTGGTGCTAGAACTTCCAACACTATGTTAAACAACAGCGGTGAGAGTGGACATCCCTGTCGTGTTCCTGATCTCAAGGGAAAGCTCTAAGTTTTCCCCATTGAGGATGATGTTAGCTGAGGGCTTTTCATAAATGGCTTTTATGATCTTTAAGTATGTTCCTTCTATCCCGACTTCTCGAGGGTTTTTATTAAGAAATCTTGCTGAATTTTGTCAAAGGCCTTTTCTGCATCGATTGACAGGATCATATCGTTCTTATCTTTTCTTTTATTAATGTGATGTATCACATTGATTGATTTGTGAATGTTGAACCAGCCCTGCATCCCAGGAATGAATCTCACTTGATCATGGTGAATAATTCTTTTTATATGCTGTTGAATTCGATTTGCTAGTGTCTTATTGAGAATTTTTGCATCCATATTGATCAGGGATATTGGCCTGTAGTTCTCTTTTTTTACTGGGTCTCTGGCTGGTTTAGGAATCAAAGTAATACTGGCTTCATAGAATGAGTCTGGAAGTATGCCTTCCCTTTCTATGTTTTGGAATAGCTTGAGAAGGATAGGTATTATCTCTGCTTTAAACGGCTGGTAGAACTCCCCTGGGAAGCCATCTGGTCCTGGACTCTTATTTGTTGGGAGATTTTTGATGACTGATTCAATTTCTTCACTGATTTTGGGTCTGTTCAAGCTTTCTATTTCCTCCTGATTGAGTTTTGGAAGCGTGTGGGTGTTTAGGAATTTGTCCATTTCTTCCAGGTTGTCCACTTTGTTGGCATATAATTTTTCATAGTATTCCCTGATAATTGCTTGTATCTCTGAGGGATTGGTTGTAATAATTCCATTTTCATTCATGACTTTATCTATTTGGGTCATCTCCCTTTTCTTTTTGAGAAGCCTGCCTAGAGGTTTATCAATTTTGTTTATTTTTTCAAAAAACCAACTCTTGGTTTCATTGATCTGTTCTACAGTTTTTTTAGATTCTATATTGTTTATTTCTTCTCTGACCTTTATTATTTATCTTCTTCTGCTGGATTTAGGCTGTCTTTGCTGTTCTGCTTCAATTTCCTTTAGGTGGGCTGTTAGATTTTGTATTTGGGATTTTTCTTGTTTCTTGAGATAGGCCTGGATTGCAATGTATTTTCCTCTCAGGACTGCCTTCGCTGCATCCCAAAACGTTTGGATCATTGTATTTTCATTTTCGTTTGTTTCCATATATTTTTTAATTTCTTCTCTAATTGCCTGGTTGACCCATTCATTCTTTGGTAGGGTGTTCTTTAACCTCCATGCGTTTGGAGGTTTTCCAGGCCTTTTCCTGTGGTTGATTTCAAGCTTCATAGCATTGTGGTCTGAAAGTATGCATGGTATGATTTTAATTCTTGTATACTTATGAAGGGCTGTTTTGTGACCCAGTATGTGATCTATCTTGGAGAATGTTCCATGTGCACTCAAGAAGAAAGTATATTCTATTGCTTTGGGATGCAGAGTTCTAAATATATCTGTCAGGTCCATCTGATCCAATGTATCATTCAGGGCCCTTGTTTCTTTATTGACCATGTGTCCAGATGATCTATCCATTTGTGTAAGTGGAGTGTTAAAGTCCCCTGAAATTACCACATTCTTACCCATAAGGTTGCTTATGTTTGTGAGTAATTGTTTTATATTGTTTTATTGTTTATATATTGTTTTATTGTTTTATATTTTTATATTGTTTATATATTGTTTTAATTGTTTTATATATTTGGGGGCTCCCGTATTCGGCGCATAGACATTTATAATTGTTAGTTCTTCCTGATGGATAGACCCTGTGATTATTATACAGTGCCCTTCTTCATCTCTTGTTACAGCCTTTAATTTAAAGTCTAGTTTGTCTGATATAAGTATGGCTACTCCAGCTTTCTTTTGGCTTCCAGTCGCATGATAAATAGTTCTCCATCCCCTCACTCTCAATCTGAAGGTGTCCTCAGGTCTAAAATGAGTCTCTTGTAGACAGCAAATAGATGGGTCTTGTTTTTTTTTATCCATTCTGATACCCTATGTCTTTTGGTTGGCACATTTAATCCATTTACATTCAGTGTTATTATAGAAAGAGATGGGTTTAGAGTCATTGTGATTTCTGTATGATTTATGCTTGTAGTGATGTCTCTGGTACTTTGTCTCACAGGATCCCCCTTAGGATCTCTTGTAGGGCTGCCTTAGTGGTGACAAATTCCTTAGGTTTTTGTTTGTTTGGGAAAACCTTTATCTCTCCTTCTATTCTAAATGACAGACTTGCTGGATAAAGGATTCTCGGCTGCATTTTTTTTCTGTTCATCACATGGAAGATCTCCTGCCATTCCTTTCTGGCCTACCAAGTTTCAGTAGAGAGATCAGTCACGAGTCTTCTAGGTCTCCCTTTATATGTTAGAGCACGTTTCTCTCTAGCTGCTTTCAGAATTTTCTCTTTATCCTTGTATTTTGCCAGTTTCACTACGATATGTCGTGCAGAAGATCGATTCAAGTTACATCTGAAAGGTTCTCTGTGCCTCTTGGATTTCAATGCCTTTTTCCTTCCCCTGATCTGGGAAGTTCTCAGATATTATTTCTTCAATACACCTTCAGCACCTTTCCCTCTCTCTCCCTCCTCTAGAATACCAATTATGCATAGATTATTTCTCTTTAGTGCATCAGTTAGTTCTCTAATTTTCCCCTCATACTCCTGGAGTTTTTTATCTCTCTTTTTCTTAGCTTCTTCTTTTTCCATAATTTTATCTTCTAGTTCACCTATTCTGTCCTCTGCCTCTTCAATCCGAGCCGTAGTTGTCTCCATTTTATTTTGCAACTCATTGAGAGCATTTTTTAGCTCCTCCTGGCTGTTCCTTAGTCCCTTGATCTCTGTAGCAAGAGTTTTTCTCCTGTCCTTTATACTATTTTCAAGCCCAGCGATTAATTTTATGACTATTATTCTAAATTCACTTTCTGTTATATTGTTTAAATCATTTTTGATCAGTTCATTAGCTGTTGTTATTTCCTGGACGTTTTTCTGAGGGGAATTCTTCATTTTTGTCATTTTGGATAGTCACTGGAGTGGTGCGGGACTGCGGGGCACTTCCCCTGTGCTGTCTTGAATAACTTGGGCTGGTGGGTGGGGCTGCAGTCAGACCAGATGTCTGCCCCCAGCCCAGCACTGGGTCCACAGTCAGACTGGTGTGTGCCTTCTCTTCCCCTCTCCTAGGCGGGATTCACTTTGGGGTGGCGTGGACTGTCTGGGCTACTTGCACACTGCCAGTCTTGTGGTGCTGGGGATCTGGCGAATTAGCTGGGGTTGGTTGGCAAGGTGTACAAGGGCGGGGTGGGGGGCAGGCTCAGCTCGCTTTTCCTTCAGAGATCTGCTTCGGGACGGGCCCTGAGGCACCAGGAGGGAGTCAGACCAGCAGGAGGGAAGGATCCGCAGAAGCACAGCTTTGGGTGTTTGCTAGGTGCAAGCAAGTTCCCTGGCAGGAACTGGTTCCCTTTGGGATTTTGGCTGGGGGATGGGCGAGGGAGATGGTGCTGGCGAGCGCCTTTGTTCCCCGCCAAACTGAGCTCTGTTGTCTGGGGTCTCAGCAACCCTCCCTCCCTTTGTCCTCCAGCCTTTCCGCTTCCGAGCAGAGCTGTTAACTTATGACCTCCCAGATGCTAAGTCCCACTTGAGGTCAGAACACACTCCGTCCGGCCCCTCCGCTTTTGCCAGCCAGACTCGGGGGCTCTGCTTGGCCTGCAGGCCGCCCCTCCGCCCCGGCTCCCTCCCGCCAGTCCGTGGAGTGTGCACCGCCTCGCTGCCCTTCCTACCCTCTTCCGTGGGCCTCTCGTCTGCACTTGGCTCCAGAGATTCCATTCTGCTAGTCTTCTGGCGGTTTTCTGGGTTATTTAGGCAGGTGTAGGTGGAATCTAAGTGATCAGCAGGATGTGCAGTGAGCCCAGCGTCCTCCTATGCCGCCATCTTCCCAGGATCCTCTAAATGCTAAAGGTAACTTTTATATGTACTGGGAAACCAAAACACTCATTTGACTCACTTTATTGTCATATCTGCTTTATGTCTGGAGATCTTTGGCCAAATCCACAGTATCCCCAAGGTATGTTGTATTACATATAGAAGACTCGCAATAGCCCAAGGCATCAAATCATATAGCACTATTCCTCAAAACAATTACAGGCCATCAGTATGACATAATTTAAGGCATGCTAAAGAAGGAAAACACATGTTAAGAAAAAGGTAGTATAGTATCTTTAAGAAAAAGAAAAATGTATATTTTTCGAATATATCCAATAACCAGACCATGTGTTAATATTTTTCTTTGAATTTTATAAATGTGATTGAATTGTTAGACATTACTGTCACTAGATTTTATATCTTGGTGCTGCTAATCAAATTTTAAAGTATCTCAAAGCAGTTTGCTTTTAGGTAGGCGTATTATCTTCTCTCCAATTTTTTTTTTATTTACACCAATAGGCTTAACACATCCTTGGTGATATGAAGGCCACACAACAGCCAACCATTTCCCTAAATAATGGGGTTTAATTAGAAGCTCTTTTCTGCATAACAATGAACAGAATATGCTTCTAAGGCAGCATCCAAGATCTTTTATACAGGGAAATAAAGAAAAGTAAAAAAAAAAAAAAAAAGACTAGGAGACCACATCTGGAATTGGGTCAGTGAATCCTAGGATACGAAAAACATTGATATATGGGAGAGTCTATTTCTCTATGCAAAAGAATTATATTTTAACAATTATTATTCAAGACTTCAAGGAACAAAATATAAGATTCTACAGAATGGCAACCACCAAATTCACTTTTGAGTTTATACTACTCAAGGATAACACTATTAGATAAATCTAAGAAAATGTTCTGGCAACAATTTTTTAATTATTTGGCAAGTAGAGAAATCTTGGCATAAAGCTACCATTCAGAGCAAAATAGAATAAAGTGGTCCCAAATTATATAGATATTGGATGGAAAAGAATACTATACCCCATCCTTTATCTGCCACACCTAAACAAGCTGAGTGAAACAAACATTTTAAGCCCCATAAACAGATTTAAAATGTTTGGCTCAGGTCATGATCTCATGGAATGTGAATTTGAGTCCCATATCAGGCTTTCTGTGGTCAGTGCAGAGCCTGCTTTGGATCCTCTGTCCCTCTCTCTCTCTGTTTCTCCCTCTCTCATTCTCATTCTCTCTCTCTCTCTCTCTCTTTCTCTCTCAAAAATAAGTAGACATTTGCAATTTTTTTAATGTTTCATAAGTGGAAATCCAGAACATAATTTCTTATATCCTGATATGGTGATAGGTAAATTAGTTTAATTAAATCTCTCAAAAATTTAAATTAATAAAGATATGAAAACCCAGATTTATTTAATATTGAAGACTGAAATAGAAATTCCAAAATCAGATGTCACTTGATCAAAAGCACACAATTGACCCACCTGGTAACTGGGCTGGGATTGGGGGAAAAAAAGGGGGTATGTGGCCATCTGGCAAGCATATGACATGGATAAAGGAAAACATCTCTACCCAAAATGCTTAGACACCTCTGATTGCGGGCCAAGTTTTCCAATACTTCTAATTTTTCCAAAGCTGGAATCTGGATGTTTATTTGAAATGTTTAATATTTTCAATGTTGGAAAAAAATTAAGATATATCAACCTACAATAGCCAAATATATATATCAGCTATTTCTGGACAACAAGCCTCTGATTTGCAAGGTCTGATTCACATATTCACTTTGATGTGAAATTAAAACAAGTAGATTAGGATTTCAACGAAATGAGAGTTTAAGAACAGAATTGCAAACATATTTCAGTTATAGAAATGCAACAAATTGCTTTAGTGCTTCCAATTTACAAACAGGTTTTTTAAAAAAATGCTTTCAAAATGAGAAACCCTTGGGGCGCCTGGGTGGCGCAGTCGGTTAAGCGTCCGACTTCAGCCAGGTCACGATCTCGCGGTCCCGGAGTTCGAGCCCCGCGTCAGGCTCTGGGCTGATGGCTCAGAGCCTGGAGCCTGTTTCCGATGCTGTGTCTCCCTCTCTCTCTGCCCCTCCCCCGTTCATGCTCTGTCTCTCTCTGTCCCAAAAATAAATAAACGTAAAAAAAAAAAAAAAAATGAGAAACCCTTATCAATTCATTTATTTTATTCTTTTCCTCAATGTCATTTGGTTTTTAGAAAAAAAAACTTCTATTTTGGAAAACTTTAAAAAATTTTTTTAATGTTTATTTATTTTTGAGAGAGACAGAGACAGAGTGTAAGCAGGGGAGGGGCAGAGAGAAAGGGAGACAGAATCCAGAGCAGGCTCCGGGCTCTGAGCAAGCTGTCAGCACAGAGCCTGACACAGGGCTCAAACCGACAAACCGTGAGATCATGACATGAGCCCAAGTCGGATGCGTAACCAACTGAACTACCCAGGCACCCCTATTTTGGAAAACTTTAGATTCACAGAGAGGATGTAAAGATCATACACAGAGTTCTAATGAACCCTCTCTCCCAACCCTAAACATCTTACACAACCACAGATATCTGTCAAAACTAAGGAAGTATCACTGGTATATTCCTCTTAACTAACCTTCAGACTTCATTTGAATTTCATCAGGTTTTTTATTTTTATTTTTTTGCTTTGTTCCATTTTTTAAACTAATATCCTCTTTTCTGTTCCAGGATCTAATCCAAGATATCTCATTGCACTTAACTGTTATGTCTCTTTAGTCTACTCTTTTAATGTCATTTAAAATTAATATTTTGCCAATCATCCACAATTGTGTGTGTGTGCGCGTGCGTGTGCCTCATGTGGAAAGTCGATACCCCCTGTATCACCAACCCAAGAGCAAACGTGAGGATAAGTTTCTGAGCTGGCAAACCTTGGGGCCAGAAGCTGAACAGGGTGAAGTTGATAAGTAATGACTTATCATGCCACAGGAGCCCTTGGTTGAACCTGTCTGCATCACAGTATAAGCACCTTTCTAGCCTAAATTCTTAAAGATTTGTTTCCAAGGGTTTAGTTAGAAACAAACAAAATTGCTACAGGGTGGTTTGACGTGGACACAAGAAAATAATTTAGTGTTCTCGAAGTCAGTAAGTGGAAAAACTACAATGAGCAGTTAAGATGTCATGGGATCTCCTTACCAGGGGCTCTCTTTAAATAACGTAGAAATCTTATTTCTGAGCTGAAAACAATGGTTGCAGGATGTGAAACCATCACTCTCAGCTTTACAAAACAACCACTAGTCTCTTAGTATCAATCTATATTAGTGATAGAAAGTAGTGACCCTCTGATTTTTGCTGTTTTGTGCCTCTCAGGAGGTTAAAATACTAGATTTTCACACTATTTTGTGTTTATGCCTCATTCCCAATTATCAGCTTGGTGAACGGCTTTGCAGTCTGCATACTATTGACATTTTGGACTAGATATTATTTGTTGCACTGTCGGAGGCTGTCCTGGGTCTTGCAGAACACTTAGCAACATCCCTACCTATGTCCCTTAGATGCCATTAGTGGCCCCTCCAAAGTTATAACAATCAAAAGTTGTCCCCAAACATTGCCAAATGTCCTCTGCATGGCAAAATTCTGCTTCCCTCCCATTAGGAACCACTGCCTTACTCTAATGTCTTTTGTTCACCTAATATCTTTGATTTTTGCTCATTCTTTTGCTTTTTTTTTAATTCTATACTTTATCAAGATGTTTCGATGAAAGGGAATTCTGGAAATAAGACATAAACTTCAGCTTCCATTATAGTCAGGACTTACTGTATTAAAAGCTGATTAATAGAGTGTTTTGACAATCAAGAAGTAATAAAATCTTATTATCTGAAACCGTATTATATACCCTTCTTTCTAGGTCTTTCCCTTATCATTTATCTAATCCCCATTCATATTTTTTAAGGCTATTTTGAGAGACACAGACAGAGCACTAGATGGGGGAGGGGCAGAGAGAAGGGGGGGGGGAGAGAATCCAAAGCAGACTCCAGACCCTCAGTGCAGTGCCTCAAGTGAAACTCCATCTCAGGAACTGTGAGATCATGACGAGCTGAAATCAAGACTCGGATGCTTAACTGACTGAACCACCTAGGCGTCCTCCCCATTCATAATATAGAATTTAAGTGGGAGCTCCTCTGAGACAGTTTCACTGGTAGCCCCAATCCCAGTCCAGCCTGAACAGGGTGCTCCTCTCTTTTGTTCCCATCATTTTGATCTTTATAAGCTAATTTATTGCAAATATTATCTTACTCTGTTCTGTATTCTTTTTTTTCCCTCAGCGTACTGTGAGCCCCTTCAGGACAATTATCACATATTATTACTGATTAGTCCTTGGTTGGTACTGCAGGTAGTCAATTAGTGTTTATTGAATGAATGACACCCTTAGGAAATGGCGTCTTGATTGTGACACCGAACCAGGGGATGTGGTATGTGAAGGAGCAGGATGAGGGTTACTGAGGATGATGAAAAGCCTGGATCATGAAAAGAAAATGGGGCACAATATATCTGGAGCTGCCTGTATGTGTATGTTTTTAATATTTACTCTGAGGAGCTAATGTCAATCATAACACAGGATATAATGAAATATTTAAGGTAATGCTCTAAGACTTGCCACTAGCGAAGTTGTCAAGCACTTGAAATGTATTTGTTTCCTACTTGCTGAGATTTCTCCTGATTTCAGGTTGTCTCTTGGGTATGAAATTCAAACGCTCTCCAAGCCCAGATCCTAAACTCTTAAAAACTCTACAAAAAATTGCTGTGTGACCACTATGAAAAACAATGCTGATCTCTGTTGCACATTTTAAAAAATTGAGCTGCTTTCTTTTCAGTAGATGTTTTGGTCCCCATACCTACTTCGTTGTACAGCTCATGTCAAGACACATACTGACATTCTCAATGTTCCTTCTCAATATAATCATATTATTGAAGGAACAAATTCTTTCCCTGTAAGCATTTTGATGATATAAATCTCACCATCTACTCAACATCCTAGTTAGAAAGAGTCACATTATGTCTGGGTTGTTAAGTTACCATAGACAAAAAAGTCAATGATGAATTCTCCCAGCTAAGAGAATGTTTATAGGTAAATAGTTTGTGGTATTGAGATAGGTTCTCTTAGAGATTTGATAAAAAAAAATCTGGAGTGTCTGGGTGGCTCAGTCAGTTAAACATCCAACTCCTGATTTTGGCTCAGTTCATGATCTCATGGCTCGTGTGTTCCAGCCGTGCTTAGGATTCTCGCTCCCCCTCTCTCTGCCCCTTCCCTGGTGCACATGCTCTCTATCTCTTTCTCTTTCAAAATAAATAAATAAACTTAAAAAAGTAAAATAAAATGTCTCTTGACTTAAAAGAAGAAAAAGAAGAAGAATGTCTCTTGCCTTAAACAGGGGAGTTGCTTTAGCACTGACTGTAACCGCACTGGATTTTTTTTTTCCTAGTTCTTTTCCCACCCCATCTTCCTAAAAGAAGAATTTTAATGTTTAAGGCTGGATCAGTTGTTAGCTCAAGATATGTCCCTATTACCTGGTGTTTCAGAATCTTTGACTTTCAACCAAGTTTTATCCTGTGACATGTGAACTCTTCAATGCCAGTATGAATTGTGGTGCTAATCCCTATAGATGACAGCAAATACCGGTAACAATACCCTTATAATGAAGGCTCACTACATACCAGGCACTGTATAGGGAACTTTACCTATTTTACAGCATTTAATCATTGAGAACAAGACAAAGAAAAAAATACAATACCTATGAGTTACATATTACTTTTCAGAATATAGCTCAGATAGTGGAGACTGATTATATTGGTTCAAATCCTGTCTCTACTGTTTACTTTCCATTTGCCTACACCGAATCCCTGAATCTCTCCATGCCTCAGTTTCATTTGTAAGAAAGAAATGATACTACGGTATCTCATAGGTTTGTTCAGAGGATCAAATGAATTGATATACTTAAAGCCTGTCCAGGATATGATAAGCTCTGTGTATTAGTTGTTATTATTTACTTAAGTTTTATTGTTGTCATTATGTAAATAGTTATTATTATTCAAATTTTTATAAAGAGGATAACTGTAACTAGAGAATTTAATCAGAGAAATTACCCAAATTTATTTGAACTCACATCAGCTAGATGCCAAAATCTGTTTTTATCAAGTTTGCTCTAAATATCTATTATATTTTTGTCAATCTTTCTTTATTTTTTAGGTAATATTAAAATAGGAAATTCTTGAAAAAATTCTAATTAGTCATAGTAGCTCTTTATTTGCATACCTGAATATATTTTAATACAAATACTATTATATCATTACTTATGCACATTTATAGTATGTCAAATTATTTTCATGTTTAAATACATGAAAATATTTCTTATTAATATATACAGTTTATACCAATACTTTGACTTTTTAATCCCCTGATTCTTGAAGGCTAAAGCTTTATAAATATATAATGCATGATTCTTTCCATATTTTCTGCATATGATTTTTATGATATGTATAGTACATTTTTTTATGTATAGTGCATTTAATAAAATTTTAAAAATTCTGTGGCTTACAAAGGATAAAGAGTTGATTATTTAATAAACTACTTGGTAAAAGTCAGTATGTAGAAAAGTATCCTTCATGATCCAAGAACTCAGCATTGTCACGAATTTCCCACAACATGTGGACCATCGCCAAAAAGAAGACAGTAATAAAATCGTATTTATTTAGTCCATAAATCAATGCAAACAGTTAGTGTTCTACCTGGTAATGAAATCCTGTTAGTCAGTGAAAAATGTGTACATAATGCACTCCTGGGTGGGAAGCTGTATGACATTTTCACCTCTTTAGGAAGCCACAGTAAATTATTTCAGCAGCTGCTATTTTCTATGTTCATATACAACTACTAAACCGGGAAGCGCACGTACACACACACACACACACACACACACGCACACACATTACACACACACACGCGCGCGTGCACACACTAGGAACATAAAACTGAAACCAAACCAAATCAAACTAAAACACAACTATAAATATTGTTAAAAAATTTACCTCAGTGTCTATTCCCTAGAAATATATTAGTGATTTTTTTTACCATTTTCTGTAGATTAGCACAAACAATGCACATATGGGTTAGGGAAATAATTTGACTTCCCTTTGGGATTATGGCCATACAGAGAGCCAGGGAAGAATGTAACAGATGTGTTTGTTATCCTTGAGTTTCCTTTAGGATTATTCTCTGGAAATATACATTTCTGAATATTTCTCAAGCATGAGTCATCTAACTAGATGACCTCAAACCAAAGGTCAGGTAAGGGTTGACTGGAGCCATTTGATACAGACTGAAAGCCAAAGGGAGGACATGACATTACATCTTAGACTATGCTACCTAGAAACTATGCCTGAGACAAGGGCTTCTGTGTGACAGGTTTAATTGGTAATATGGTCTCAGGAAGCAGAAATGGAAAATAGGTGGGAGTGAACCAGTCCTGGAATGCAGGAAAAACAAGGCAAAGATGTGTTATCCCATTGGCTACTGCTAGGATTGGCTCTCCCAAAGAAATTTCTGGTGAAACTTGTAAAATGCCTCAAAGAAGGGCAGAGGAAACTGCAGGGAAAAAAAAGAAGACATATTTATTTATTTGATCCTATCTCCTTGTAGTTCAAGAGAAGACTCATAAACCATTAGCACCTCTACAATTTCCGGTTTACAGACTTCCTGTCCCAGGTGTCAGAGAGGCTGCAGGTGAGGAAGTAAGATGCCGGAGAGGCCGGATCCGGGTACACCTGCACAAGAGTTAACTGGTCACCACCGCAGTGGCTAGAATAAGAGATGAAGCCTAACAGAGTGTACAAGAGGTTTTGGACACGTTACATCCCTCATTGAAATCCTACTATTAAGACCACCAATTAACAAAAATTAATTCCACTGAATATTTTTAGAAAGTTAAATCATTTAGGAAATGAATTGTTTTAAAACTGAAAGCAAATCTCTAGTTTGCAATATTGTATTCGCTAATGGGAAAAGGGAAGGTTAAATGCACTCTGGGTTTCTCTCCAAAACTTTCCCCTCACTGCCCCTACATTTTTCACATTTTCCTTCTAATTCTTATAATTGAAATGCCAGGAAAATCCCCTGCTCTATTTCTGTCCCAAATAATAGATTTAGAGAGCAATGAGATACCATCATTACCCTGATGATATTCAGCTGTGCCATTCATTTCCTCTGGACTCAGATGGTGCTGAGCCTCTAAGCTCCCTTCAGCAGCCAAGTCCAGAGGAGAGATGAGCTGGCATTCTTCCAAATCATTAAAGACAGAGCGATCTGGCTGGTATGCTTGAGAAACACCAAGGGATTTGAAAAGAGGAAGTTTGGGCTTTCTTAAATGAGGTGACTCACACAGACCTGCCTGGTGTCAGTCTATTTCTAGATCTCAATCTGCTCAAGCATTTCCAGGCAGCACCTATGGAAATGAGTGCCTTTTGTCTTCTTGCATTTAACTTGAACTTTGAAAACCTTATTAAATGATTCAATGTTTGCCTGGGAAATCTTCAAGCTGATTTTGAGCAGGTGATCAGCACTTGTGTGTTGGTTTATGATGTTCCTATGAAACAGAAGACAGGAAATTCCTCAAAAGAAGTAAAAATGTATATCTAAAGTATTAATCTTAAATATAATGTCTCTGTCAACTTTTTTTAGAAACTAATTTTAAACTAGAATATATAAATGAGATGAGACTCATACCGGCTCTACCCTCCTTTCCCATCTCCAGATAGTCTTGTAAGAGGATAAATTTAAAGACAGGTCCTCAGAACAGAAATCCCTACAATTGGCCTTGAGTGCTTCCCATGAAGACTCCTATCTTCTGATATGCCCTGCCAAGCCTCCAGATCACCACTACTAAGGAAACAGAGAAGAAAGTTGCCTTCAGAGTGTATTTATAAGTAATATATGTGAAATGAGCATAGTTAAAAAAAAAACACAAGAAGGCACTTGTCGGCTTCTAAATGCACAATTTTTACGGTGTCACAGAAGTATACTGTAGTCAGTTTTGTCACTAATGGTTTATTTCCCATTAAAATTCATGGGAGAAATAAAACATCAATGACATTCTTCCCATCAAAATGCACCAAGTGACAATAGTGTTTTACCATGTGGTTAAATTGCCATTATCGAAGATAGATGACAGTTCTTTCAATGATTGCCAGCACTTGTTTTAGAGGCGATGATAATGTCTTTGCTATAAGTCTCTGGCATAGTAAGGAAAAAAAAATCTTGATAGAAGGACAGCTATTTTTGAAACATGAGGAACGTTACATTTTCCCCCACTCTATAATAGATATAGTTTCATCATAATGCCAGAAACAATGCCAAGTAAAATTCTTTTTCGTTAAATGATTTCATATCACAGGGCAAAGATGTTATAAGCGGAAGATGCTGAGGATAAGCCCATGCTACTGGAGGAGGCTCCCGAATTCAAGATGATACTCTATTTCCTTAAGTACCTGAAATTTCCACACATCAACTTTTTGAAATCTAAGCCCTCTTACCTGTTGGGAGGAGCACTGGGTGTGGTATGGAAACCAATTTGACAATAAATTTCATATTAAAAAAATAAACAAAATACAGCATCAACTTAAAAAAAAAGAAATCTAAGCCCTCTTTAAACTGTAGTAATTTTCCTCTTTAAAAAAGTGTATACTAAAGCATGACAAATTTATTTCTACTAATATGTGACCTTTATAGATACCCAGTAAATATCTGCTGAAAGGCAATACCTGAGTTACATATCTTGTTTTCTCATCTTCCTGTTTTATTTAACAGGTATGTTTATTTGGGAAGGAGGGGTATGGAAAGACGGAGGTGGAAAAGATATTCTGGTATAAAAGAGTACACTTATTGTGCTTTAGAATTGCTAAGAGGTGAGGGATATTACATTATTATATACATATGATATGATATGACTTATTATTATACTGTCTATATTATTTATAAGAAATCTACATTTAAAATAAGAAGCCTTCTACACGCGGATAACTCATGTACACATGTAGATATATGTATATCATGGCCTTTAATATTCATAATATTACAGAGGGGAGCAGGAAAAGTATGATTTTCCCACTCTTACCTCTTGGTACTTAGTTCCAAAGCCACACAACAGACAATCTTGGACTTCTAACTTCTGATCCAATAGTCTTCCCCTTATTCTTGCTATTCAAAGTGTGGCCTGCAGAGCAGCAGTAACAACATCATCTGGAATCCTGTTCAGAATGCAGAATCTAGGCTCTCAGTCAGAACTACTGAATTAGAATCTGCCCTTTTTAAGCTCCCCAAATGACTACTGTGTACCTTCAAGCTTGAGAAGTACATCCTTCTGCCATAGAGCCTACTTCACACAGAGCTGGCCATCAATTAATTAATTAAGATTACTGATGGGAAGCAGTTCTTACCCATATTGTATATCTAGTACCTCTAGCTTTATCACCCAAGTGAAGGAGGGCTTTAAGAGGGTAATGATTCTTGCTGACATCTCTGACAGTGTGACCATTATCCAAATGCTATGCAACTTATAGAAAGAAGCTTCTGCTTTTATAAGGTTCATTCTGGGCTGAGTCTACTCCATTTAACATGGTTCTTTGTAATGAAACAGAAGGTAACCTGAACTAAGTTCATCCAGTCAAAGCAAGAAAATAGGGTTTTAGGACTTCTACAATTTTGGTATTATGCCAAACATTTGATGTATATGCAACTACATGAAATGGGTTTGATTACTTCCGTTTGAGAGATCAGGATAATAAGGCTTATAAATAATTTATCTATTGTCATATAGACAACTGAGTGGAATGGAAAATAAAACCTATGTCTATCTGACCCTGAAATCTGTCCTCCTAACCAAAAGGCTACTATAACTCCCTAAATCAAGTTGAGCCACCATTCACACGTGTGGGTGTGGGTGTGTGTGTGTGTGTGCGCGCGCATGCATGTGGGTATGTTTTCTGGATAGGAAATGTGGGGACATGAGGTTGCGTACACTTCAAAAGTCCTATGATCTTTATCCATCTAGAACTGTAGATGTTTATTAAATATAAATTGATATTATATGCATTAATTTATATTTCCTTTGTCAATTATTGTTTGAAATCTACTTTTCTATATTTTCCCCACTGATTTTCTACTTAATAAGAATCCCTTTCCCTTTATTGTCATTCTTCTGAGTATATATTTTTTTTATCTTGGTATAATTGAGTGGATATAATCACAGGTCACAATTGTTTTCAAATATTTGCAGATGGGTGAAAATATAATTACCATTATGAACATATGTAAGAAAAAAAACTCGTTCCATTACTTCAAAGATCACATATTTTGATAGCTCTAGAGAAGATGAACTTAGAGCTTAGAATTTTAATTTCAACTCTGCCTCACATTATGTGATCCTAACAAGACACTGAATATTAATGACTCTCATTGTCCCTTTCTGTAAAATAGGGGTGATTACACTTTGCTGATAAAGATTTTATTGTGGTAACAAAAGAACAAATAACATACATAAAAATTTCCTGCCATTCAATAAAAAAAAAGAAAATACAGTTTGTTTGTTTACCAGGTAGATACTGAAAATTTAATTTATGTATCAAGAGAAAGTGCATTATGGAAACATCAATAACCTAATGGCAGCACCTTTATACTTGATGTTCTCACTGCTCGGGCTGTTTCCTCAAATGATGTGTGTATTTTTCTCGCTCAGTTCAGGACACTGCTTACATAGCACCTCAGAGATGACTTCTCTGACCATGCATCCAAAATAGTGGACTGTGATTCTTACAGTTTTTCTTCACATTATTTACCCTGCAATTCCTATAGCTGTTCATTTATTATACGTCTCCTGGCCTAGAATATGAGTTCTATGAGAATAAATAGGAACTTTGGCTGATTTGATAACCTTTCTATCTGTAAAAGCCCAGAATAGCGACTAGCAAACAGCAGATTCACAGCAAAAATTTGTTGAATAAATGAATGAACTAAGTCTGTGTATCGCCATAGGCAAAGGATTAATGAAAATGGCTTTACTACTATTAGCAGATAATTTTAATTATGTACCTAGAATTATATGCTAATATTGGCAAACTCTCACAACAACCTGTGGGAGTAAATACTATTATCTCCATGTTCCTCAGATGAAGAAATTAAAGTTTAGACCATACTAGATGAAGTCACTGATTCTCAACCTTGGCTGCACATTGGAATTATCTGGTAACCTTTTAAAAATATTGGTGCCCACGTCCCAACCTCAGAGATCTGATTCCAGTGCAATCCTTACTCAATTAAATGTAAATCTCACCTGAAAAAAAAATTATCTAGGAATAGGGACAGAAAATCAGTATTTGTTTTAAAGTTCCCATGTGATTCTAAATCATAGCCATCATTAAGAACCTTTCATTGTCTTAAATAAATGAACTAACTTCCCCTAGGGCACATGGGCAGGAAGTGGTGGACAAGAGATTTGAACACAGTTTTTCTGACTTCTACCCAATGCCTCCTCCATATTTTATACATCTACTAAGGTATAATGTATGATATTTTAGCACCTTGCCAACTACAATAATGCTAACTATGACTTTGAGACAATATGGTTTTATATCTAATAGCACAATTTTAAAATCTATGATGCTCTTACATTCAGTTTAGCTTTAAAGAGAGAGAGAGAAAAAAAAAACACTTAAAGCTTCCTGTTCCTCCATGCCATAAAGGTGGCTTTATAGAGTAAAATGCAGACAGAGGAGATCTGTATCCTGTCAATATAGATGAAAGACCAGGTCATTAAAACTGTTCCTTTAACCACCATAATGATGTTAAAAAGAGCAGATGTGTTAAATAAGCATTGTGCTGTAGCTTGATGAGACCAACTGAGGAAGACTTCCAATGCCACGTACATTACATTTCAAGTCACATCTGTAAACAAAAAATAAGAGAGGGTCTCTATAATATAAAAGTCGGGTTGGTTTTGAAAAGAGAGGATTACAAAAGTTTTTACTTACTATGTTAAGTTTCAAGAGAGCATGATAATGCTTTTTTTAAGTGTATTTATTATTTATTTTTGAGAGAGAGTGTGCACGAGCGGGGGAAGGGCACAGAAAGAGAGAGAGAGAATCCCAAGCAGGCTCCACGCTGACAGCAGAGCGTCTGATGAGGGGCTTAACTCATGAGCCAGAGATTCTGACCTGAGCTGAAATCAAGAGTCTGCCCCTTAACCTTCTGAGCCACCCATGTGCCCTTATGTCTGATAATGCTTTTTAGGAGGAGAGCCTCAACACTGAGAGATTCATTTGTTTTACTTTTGACCAGATTTATAGGCCTAGACCAGCACCAAAGTACTACATTATATAGGGGTAAATAATAGAGGTTCTGAAGGGTGAAAAACAGCTGTGAAGCCCAGTCCTGCAACTTTTCAGCTGACTGCGCAAGCACACTAACATCTCTGAGACTCACATTTCCTCATCAATCAAGTGGAAATAAAATTTACCATCACGACACGTTAGTGTGAGGATAAAGGATATAATACAGAGAGAAATATTAGTGTAGCACCAGATTCATATTAAGTATTCACTATTTGGTTGCCATTACTAGAGTCATCAAGTGTGCTAGATTCTAGAATTAAAAAAAATTAGATGCATTGGATGAGTTCATGTCGAATAAATCCAAACAGGTAACAGTCTGTCTGTATTACTTCCCTCTTATACTGGATTAATTCCTATGGGAAATCATCAAGAATTTAAGGAGTGTACAACTTAGCTGGGAAAGAAAGGATATGATATATAATTGAAAATATCATAAGGTAGCACACCGAGTATTTAGCACAGACCAACAATCACCAACACTGGAATGGACAATAAATGCCAGTAGAGTTTGAGAGAAGAAGTGATCACTTTAGTTGGAATAGGAAGGAAAAGCTTCTCCAAGAATGGGACCACTTAAAAAGGCAACCGAAGTAATAACAATGACGACACTTCCCACTTATTTGTGCCTTCACATATTCAATACAATTTTATTTAGCGTTTACTACTTGCCATCCCCTCTTATTACCTGCTCTAGAGATACAACAGTAAACAAAACTCATACCATGTCTGACCACATAGAGCTTAAATTCTAATAAGAGACGTCAGCAAACAAATGGTAGATAATCTACTCATATCATAAATACGTGATCACTTCAGATAATGTGTTGCCTGAAAATGTTTTAAAAAGTATTTTTATTTTTGCCCAGCCTTATTAAGGTGTGATTGAAAAATAAAATTATATACATTTAGACTGTATAACATTTTTAAGATGCACACGATTTTTAATACACAACATACATTTTGAAATAATACCTCAAAATAATTAACACATCAATCAGTTCTACAGTTATCATATTTTGGTTTTGGTGGTGAACCTTTAAGATCTACTCACTGAGCAATTGTACAGTGTAATAACAGTCATTATATAACTATTATGCAATGGTTATGTAACTATATAACTATAGTTAATACAATACTATTAACTATAGTCACCCACCGTGCTGTACGCTAGAACTTATTCATTTTATTGAAAAGAATTTTAAAAGGGTAAAAGAGAATAATTACTATGGGGTGGGTACTTCACTAAGAGTGGCCAGAGGAGTCTGAATGGAGAAATTAATGATTAAAGGGAAATGCAAATGTTTCTGGGAAAAATATTCTAGAAAAAACAACCCCAGGAAAAAAAAATATTGAGGAGAGAATAAGCGCACATACTCTAAGATCAGTAAAAACATCACTTGTCCAGAATATTGTGAGTAAGACAGAATAAGGTGAAAGGAAAAAGGAAAGTAAATAAGATCTGGGTAGATATAAGGTAGCTGTCAAAGGTGGACCTGACCATATCTGACAATGGATTGTGATTGGCACTGAGAGAGGAGTCAAGGAGAAATGTAAGTTTGAACCAGATAATTTTTCCATTCACTGAAAAGATTTCAAGGAAAGGAGAAATTTTGAGGAAAAACATGGTGTTTGGTTTTAAACAACTTAAGTTGGAAATGATGCTGAGACACCCTAAGGGCAACGGACAGCTGGAGTTATTAGTAGTTAGATGAAGAGTCAAGGTTAGATATGTTTTTAGAAGTCAAAAGCTTACAAGTAATAGACAAATTCTGGAAAAAGCAGAGGATGCAAAACGGATGCCTAAAGATCAATCAGAAGCCAAAGAAAACAAATATTTTTTTCCAAAGTTCCAAAACTTTGGAAACTTTCCTCTCAATAGTGGGGCTATCTGACATCAAGTTATCTGTGCTGGAATTAAGTCCACAAATTCTTTCACACACACCCCTCTTGAAGAGAGGCTGACTTTACTAATTTGTTTCTAATGAATATAATGTGATGGAAGTGATGCTAAATGATTTCTAAGGCAGGCATAAAAGGCTCAAGAGCTTCTGTTTGGCAATTTCAGGGAGTTTGCCCTTGAACCCTAGCCACCATGCCACAAAGAAGTCAGGCACCGGGGCACCTGGGTGGCTCAGTCGGGTAAGTGTTGTCAGACTTCTGCTCAGGACATGATCTCACAGTTCATGAGGTGGAGTCCCACTTCAGGCTCTCTACTGTCAGCATGGAGCCTGCTTTGGATCCTATGTTCCCTCTGGCCCCCCTTCTCTCCCCCCCCCCTCTCAAAAATAAATAAACATTTAAAGAAGACAGGCACCTACATAGAAAGTGCACAGGTGAGTGTTCAGGCCACAACTCTAACACATCTCAGCATTAGCCAGCATCATACCCCAGACATGTAATAAGAGAAACTTCAGATGATTCCTTCTCCTACTCTTTGAGCTGCCCAGAAGATGCCAAGTGATAGAAAGATGAGCTGCCTCTGCTAAGCCCTGCCCCAAATGTGATACCTGAGCAAAATATTGTTGATGAGTAAACTAAACAACTAAGTTTGGGGATGATTTGTTATATAACCATGGACAATTAGAAAACTGTATAAGCCAGAAATTCAAAAATCATTTCTACTACTGAATTTTTTTTCACTCTGTCCCACTTTATTTATCACCAAATGCTATGGATTTTCCTGCCCACATAATTTCTCATTCACTTGTCTCCATGTCCGCCATGACTACCACAATTAAAGCTGTTACAATTTCCTACTGGGACAACCTCCCTCCCATTCTCATCCCTACAGCCAGCACACTATATTTTCAAAATGCAAATCTGATGATACATACCCTCTGCCTCTAAACAACAAAAGCAACAACAAATGACTTCCCACTGCTCTTAGAATGAAAGGAAACTTAGCATAGTCTATAAAATCCTATAGAGTTTGACCAAACTTGCCTTCATTGGCTCACTTCAAATCAATCTTTACTTTTCCTTTTTCTAGGCTAGGATCCCATGTATTGTTTTTTGTTGAGCCAAATGTTCCTTAGGATATCATTATTCTGATAGAATTGCACATATGTGTATATTTGTGTGTGTGTGTGTGTGTGTGTGTATGTGTGTTATTCTCCCACTACTAGATAGCAAATTCACTAAAGACAGAAACCACATCCATTAATTATTGTGTAACGTTTTATTCTCAGAGCCTAGTCCATTGTTTGATGTACAGAATGACCTCAATCAATAATTGCCAGATATGTGCAGAATAAATTAAGGCTGAAAATAGCCATTTTAGTCAGTAGTGTAGAAGGAATCCATGATGCTAAGTGAAGGGAGGAGAGAAATAGACTGGATGTCTACCGATAGGGCTCTGTTCTGACCCAGCTGACTAGAACCTCTCATTTATCTGAGTCTCGTGTGATACACACACTCAGAATATTGGTCATTTTGATAAATAACTTCCCAGGTTAATTTGAACATAGGTATTAATGAATGATATGTTACTCTTCCATGAAAAGAGGCAAGAGACAATTCTGAAGATACAATTCATGTGTGTGTGCATGCCTGCACGTGTGTAGGGAAGTAGGGGTGAGAAGAGATACAAGAGTGGATAAGACAGGCATAGAATGGAGTAATAGAGGGACAGAGAACCCACTCCAGCTTTAACTACAACATACAAGGGGTAATAAGTATCTGTGGCAGGAAACTTAATTTCTGTTAGTAGCTAATCTCCAGGTTAAAAAACTAAGGCTAACAGAGCAATCATTGAGCAGTCACTTTTCAGTGATTTATTTACAAATAGCAAGATAGAGGCTTTCAAGTTTAAGAGAGGTATCACCTACTGTCCTTGTATTTGCCAGACAAATCATTATCCACATGGAAATTTTTTTTTAATTTTTTAATGTTTATTTTTGAGAGAGAGAGAGAGAGAGAGAGAGAGAGAGCAAGCAGGGAAGGGGCAGAGAGAGAAGGAGACACAGAATCCGAAGCAGGTTCCAGGCACCAACCTCTCAGCACAGAGCCCGATGAGGAACTTGAACCCATGAACCATGAAATCATGACCTGAGCTGAAGTCGGATGTTTACCTGACCGAGGCACCTAGGTGCCCCCCGCATAGAAATATTTTTATAAATATTATTTTTCCTTACTATTATGCACAAATGACATTTCAATAAAAATGTAAGCAACTTCTAAAGTTAAATAACCTCATAAATTTACAGTCTCTCACAAAAACCAATAGGAAAAAGGTATCAAGAATACAGGTCACATTTTTTTAGTGCTTGAAGATTGTGATATTTGTGGACTATTTTCAAAGAAAATGTCCTTCTTAGGCTTGAAGAATTCAATTTTCCTGCCAATAATATAATTATGCTTAGCTTGCTGATGGCACTATATTTGTGCTGCTTTTGCATTAATAAAATTTATCATATGGTATTACGGTTTTCACTTGTCATTGTAGTTCTTAAGCCCAATTTTTGTGTTACCGGTGAATAAGACTTTCTTTGTTGTTGTTAGATATCAGTGCACTAGTTATAATTTTGTTTTTAGCAAAGCGAAATGCTACATTTAGACTTCCTTTACTTCTGATTCTGCATAATTTGAATGATAAGGTTTAAATGTAATGGAGTAACTAAAAATGTATAAACTTAGTGGCAGTGCCCATTTTAGACAGTATACACTTTAGACATTTGATTGCAACATTAAAGTAAAATAAAATTGAGTAAGATTTAAACCACATAACAAATACATATATGCATATATGTATATGAACCTATGCTCATTCATACATACCTACACATATATATATTGTCAGTTGCATACAAATTTATAGAAAACAGAATGTTTTATTGTTAAGACCACAGTATGTTTTATTTATCTTTCATCACACATGAGATCATGTGATCATTATAAAAAGACAGACTGCATTTTCAATTCTGTTGTAAAATATTAAATCCTTGGTTGTTGGACAACACTGTGAGAAATCACAGAAGACATAAAATTAAGACTCTGTTTCTAAAGTTTTGTATTATTATTGCATAGTATCCAAAGTTTCAGTTATTAACTCTGTAAATAAGGTAAATGGAACTTGCTCTTGAAAATGAGTAATAATATATTAATAAATAGGATAAATGAGCTTAATTTCAACTTTACATACATAGAGATCACAATCAGGACACACAGGCACGTGCAACTTTAAAATATCAAATGCAAAAGTTTGGAATCCTGAATTCTAAGGTATTACATGGTTCAAGTCTATTCCTACTTCAGCACTCATCTACTTTTTCATGACCTGAACACTAAACTTACAATTGTTCTGGTTTATGTGGAATGTAGGATTTTTGTCTCTTCATTTACTAGTTAGTGGAGTAGAAACATACTATTATTAGCTCTATCCTTGCAGAAATCTGAGTCACTAGCACTAAACTGTGAATTTTACATATCGTTCTATTTCTTTGATAAAATATTAAAGCAGATTAACCTAAAGCATTTTCACAGAAACTTACATTTTCACACTGATATTTTTAAAAAGTATCCTCCTAAGCATTTCAGACTTTAAAATTCTAAAGAATTCACTAAAGATGTGTTACAACATGTTTTTCTTTATCCACCACCTGATACAAATATTTTTTGCTGAATTGTCTACTGGATCTATGTCTGTATCTATATCTATATTTTTAGGTGAGTCTTCTGATTAGCTTCGGCACTTAAAAGAATGATTGGCTGAAATTCATTTCATTGGTTAGAATAAATTACATTCAATATGGAAAATTGTAATATTTACTAAAATAAATTATACCGATTTCACATTTGTAACTATTTTTAATGTTCTTTCATTTGGTATTGGTGGCCACATTTATTTAAATCACTGCATTAATAACACTTTTTCTGTATCCATGGATGAAAAAGTGATCAATCCCCTTTCGAGCCATCATGGCAGTCATGGCCCATAGAGTCACACAGTCGGCTGAGGAAGAATTTAGTGCCCTCAGGATTAAGTAGGTTGTTTCTAGGCTGTTGGGAGACAATTCTCCATGGGTATCTTGTGTGTTTGCATTTCTTGCATGCAGAACCATTTGTTCTGGACTATTATTTTTTCTAGAATGTTTATATATTAAACAGCCTTAGAGGAGAGAAAGATCATGTTTCATTTTAGAATAAATGCCAGATTTTCTTACAATTTTGGAAGATAGGGCTATTTCTCCCTCCACAGCAATGGGATTGGCATAATTATTGCCCATTATAAAAGATTAGGGTTCCCTAAAGTTAGTGTTCCTCTCCTGCAATGCACAGCATGTGATCTGTTGTCTTGTCCTCTTTATCTGGTCATGTGGAAACTGGGGCTTGAAGAGGGGACACCAAAGCGGAAACTCTGGTATTTCCATTGTTGTAAGTAGTAAACTTTTAACTGCTGCCAACATCCACAAAACTGTGGAAGTGTAACTTTTAACTTGCAAGTATGGTAAAATCTCAGACCCCTAAGTGTTTGACAGTTTGAGTTATGAGGATGGGATTCTGACAAAAACGAGGCTCATTAGAAGAAGAAATATGATGGTCTCACACGCCAATTAATGTGATTTGAGAGAAGTCACTGGACATCAATGGCAAGCACAATGACAACACTGAATGGTCAATCAGGCAATAAATGCTCCTGTAGTTATTCGTCTGTTGAATGAGGAAGGAGGTGTTGGGAAGGGGGCTGCAGGCTGAGTACTGTGAAGTAAGAGCTGAGATAGGTGTCCTAACAGAATTCCGGGTATGCTAACTCTCTTCCAGGTAGGAAAATACATCAAAGGTTTGGCAGACAGTCTCAGGTACACACCCTAGTAACAATTAGTTTTAAGATTTGCACCTTAGGAAAGGAGGTGGAAGTTTCTACCCACTAGCTGAGAAACTATAAACATGCTTCCCTGCACTCAAAGTGAAACAGAGAAATTTATGACCACTATGGGAAGAAACCAGGCTGATTGTTAGAACTTTGGTTCACTTCAGAGGCGAGAGGGCAGGAAGATTTTGATAAGGAAGAATGACAATAGTGGGACCATCTGATGACTCAGACCTTTCTGCAGTGTAAAATATCAACCACAGATCCATTTGTAGATAACATTAAAAGACTTCAGAACCTCTGGCATTGGGTTCTGGCTGCTATACTAGAGCTTTGGCCCCCGTGGGGAGATTTTACTGAGACAAACTCCCAAAGGAAACTATAAATGAAGCACTGGCTGATATTCAGGGTTTTATTGTCCCAGACTATGTTTTCAATGCTGACAGAGTTGACTTACTAGAGGATGAGAAAATGACTCAAAGACATCTAAAAATATTTTGAAGGCAGCCACTACACTACTCAAAACTGAAAGAAAACTCAACTTTGCTTGTTGGCATGAAGCCATTCTCTCTTTCTCTGTTTTCTGATTCTCCATCCTTACAACCTATATCAGCTGCTTTAAAGATGAGGATGAGTAAGGGTGGGACTGAAGTCTCCCTGATCCCCAGTGGGGACGAAAGGCCATATTCAGCTCTCCAAATATGCTGAAGATTTTAGGAGGGATTCAAAATGTTATGACTCTAGATAGAGGCATATAAGTCACCACTCTAGTTAGTCTTGTGGATTACTGGATATTCAAATCAAATTGGTGTGTTTTGAGTGGAATTCACAAACTAATCAGAAACTAATATGGCCTTGTGGGCAGGGTTCTTTTGGCCAATTCAATATACTATAGTTGAGGATTCTACTGTTCAATACATAATTAGTATTGATGTGTTACCCACTTGCTATGAATGCCCACAAATTCCAGAGGGGATTCTCCTAATTGGGAAGATCATCATATAGAAAAGTACTATTATCTTTCATCTCTGTAATTTTAATGACTCTTTTGAGCTATAATTGTCTTTAATTAATGGTTTTGCTAATTAAAGTCTCTGGCAAAAGGAAGCCATTGTCAATAGCAAGGCACATTCCTTTAGAATAATAGTTAATTACTTTTATATTGGGTTCTTATCAAGGCTGAATGTCTGACATATGGACTTATTGTGACTCTCCAGCTTGATATTCCCATGTGGGTGGGTCAACGTTGGATTTACTGATTAACAAGGTGAGGAGGGCCCATAAACCTTGCTTGTCAAATGCAAATGGAATTTTTAAGAATGAATCCAGGTTGGACTTAAAGGCATCTCAGTTTTATAGAAAAAAAAAAAGACAGTTGTTTTGTTTTGTTTTTTTTCTTTTTGGGAAAACCTTTATCTCCTGTGTCCACTGTTTCAAGCAAACCTCTGGTTCAGTATACCATCAATGCATAGTTTTTTTCTAAATACATGGGCCTGTCTCAATCATGTTACCCACTGATGTGCTGTGGCTGTTCAAACTTAACATTAGCCTTACAAAATACAAAATGGACATGGTTACTCTACTCACTAGGCAGAACTCAAGGCCATTCTCAAAGCTATGGTCAATTATCGCTTGACAAACCTTATATGTTACTAACTTGGGTTGTTGTCAATATCCTAGATGTTTAGTCTGCCTCTTGGAAAACTATAGATCAGAAGATGACAGACACCCCTTTGAGGCTGTGAACTTTGAAAATAATTGTGGTTGGGGCGCCTGGGTAGCTCAGTCGGTTGAGCGGCCGACTTCAGCTCAGATCATGATCTCTCAGTCCATGAGTTCGAGCCCCGTGTCGGGCTCTGTGCTGACAGCTCAGAGACTGAAGCCTGTTTCAGATTCTGTGTCTCCC
Source organism: Felis catus (assembly GCF_018350175.1). Taxonomy (NCBI): domain Eukaryota; kingdom Metazoa; phylum Chordata; class Mammalia; order Carnivora; family Felidae; genus Felis; species Felis catus. The sequence continues at coordinate 57,537,025 of NC_058385.1, forward strand.
TCTCTCTGACCCTCCCCTGTTCACGCTCTGTCTCTCTCTGTCTCAAAAATAAATAAACGTTAAAAAATTTTTAAAACAAAACAACAGAAAAAAAGAAAATAATTGTGGTTGGGTATTAAACCATCTGAGTCATTAATGCAGATGCCCATGTTAAGGACATTTTCTCTGATGAGGCCTAATGGAACCAAGTTGTTGATCAAGCCTGCACTACCTAAATTGCCACCATTTCTGCCCAGATCAATTATGTTACTGGACATGGAAATACATATACTATTATAAACTGGGCACAAAATAAAGAAATCTGTTTTGGGTGCAGAAGAGATCCTCACATCCAAGATTTGTGATTTCTGCCAAAAGCTGTCCCGTTTGTCTTCTGGTAAGGGAAGTCACATCACATAAGTCAGATTCCTGCCTGCTTTTGGTAGATTGACTACATCAGACCTTTGACCTCCTCTCAGAGTTATCAGTGGTGCTTTAGTGCTTTATCAGTGGTTGACACCTGTTCAGGTTATGCCATTGTTGGTCTAGTCTGATAATCCAAGTCCATACTACCAGAGCCATTGAAATAAAATTTGTCATGTTTTTGGCTTTCAGGACTATTTTCAATCTGAAAGTGGTTGAACTATTATCACAAAGACACTCAAAAAAATGTACTGATAGTAACAGTACTTGATGAACCTTTCATGTTCTCTATCATCTACAAGCATCTGGAATTGCTGAGTGTTAGAGTGGACTCTAAAAATAGACTTAAAAAAACCCCCAACTCCATTCCTTCTCCTTGTCTACAAGCCTTTGTAAGACAGTTTGGTCACAGAATGAGACCATCTCCAGAAAGGGATTAGTGTTTCTTATCTACTTTATGGGTAATGATCAGATGGCTGCAGCTCTATTTTGCAAATCTGAGATTCTATTTTGACCATTCCTGGTATGGCATGCTTTGTCTTTCTTCCCCTAACAGCAACTATATTCATGCTTGGCTTTTATATCTCTGCTCATTTTGGTAATCTGCGTAAAAAAAATGGCTTGGGGATTCAGACTTAACTCTGCTTCAGTGATCTAGATTCTTTTATTGTACTGACATGATCCTAGATTACAAGGATAATGTCACTTGGTTAAGTACACACTGATCACTGAGCCCCTTTACAGAAGCTCACGTGGACAAAATTTGGGGACATATTTTGTCCCGTTAAGTTATATAAAATGCCCTAATTCTTATATGATATATTTGGATGAAATGTCCATATAAGAATATATGATGATGAGAGAAAAGGTGAATAAGACACATTGATTTTGTGATGGTGAAGGGGGAACAACTCCTGGCAGAGGGAAATAGAGGTATGAGGGAGGGAGGGACATTAATGATCTTTATTTCTCAGAATCACCCCTGTAGCCCTGTTTTTAAGGAAAATACCTTGATACAGAATTCTAAAACTGTTGTGACTTCATACATTTAAATTAATGATAGATTTCCTATCTCTTGCCCAATATCTTTTACCATGGTTTGACCATGATTGTCCTAACTTAAAAAGAGGTCTATGGGTTAACCCCAATTTTTGAATCTCCCAGTTATTACACTTGTTCATCCCTCCAGGTATTTTCACAGCTCTACTCTTATAGTTTTTACTTTGTCATTCCATGGGGTGGACAAATGTCAGCATTCTCATGGTATAGACAGATAGGACAGAGTTCTTCCGAAAGGACCAAACTCAATCATTTGAAATTTTAAGTATGAAAGCTGTTACCAACATCTGGAAGCACTTTGATGGCACTATCGACTTGGATCCCCTGACTGATGTAAGTCCTCCTTGGGGTTGGGGGCAGCAACTTTAAAAAACAGGTTATTTCTAGAGGCATAAGGCACGCCCTAAGGACTCTTCTGATGGGGAAGGCATGTATTTAACCATTAACCAGCCTCTCTTTCCAAATATGGTGATGTGTGCTTTACGGGTGTTGATAAAAGACACCAAGGGACAGTCAGGACAGTTAAAAGAGTTTAAGAAATATACCACCTGTAGATCATGTAACAATAAGATAACTCTGGATATCTTGCCTTTTGAAGCTACCCTGGGTACCTGAGGGAAGCTACTGGCCTTAGTTTAAAAAAAGTCAATGATACCACCTTGGTTCTGGAAGTCATTCACATCAGCCTCAACTTTTGGCCAGAATTGTTAAGGATAGTAGAATTGCCCTAGACTTCTACCATGTGGGTCAAGGCAATTGTTAATGCATCTTATAGTGCCTGGATTAATGTCTTGGGACAAGTGCAAATATCAATACAGAAATGAGAGGAAAAAGCCACCTGATTTTCTAATGTAGACACTGATGGTTGGTGTAATTTGTTCTGCTAGTTGGGTTTGGGTCCCTGGAGGTTGGCCTCATTCTGTAGTTTGGAGTCCTGTTGATAATAATCTTAATTAAATGCTGTATGATGAAAATTGAATGAATTTGTTTTCAGCCTCTGGCATTCAGATTAATCAGCATCTGACTAATGGGAATTATCATGGGAAAATGTACCAGAAGCCAAGATAGAGAAATGAGAGGTAGATATAGTCAGGAGGCAATTCTCCATGGACCTATCATAATTGCATGCATCTTGCAAGCAAAAGCACTAACTGCCTTTGTTCTGGAGTATCTTTTTAAGTTTGTTTGTATATTGAATGGCCTTAGAAGACAGACAAAGTTTCTCCTTCCAGAGAAAAGGACCCGTTTATTTACAGTCTTGGAAGATAGAGATAGTGTCTCCCTCCAGAGCAAATAAATAGGCATGCATACTGCCCATTATAAAAGATTTGGATTCCCTAAGCTCAGGGTTCCTTTCCTATAATGGAACCCATTGCATAAGCAGCTGTTATCTGGTCTTCTTCAAGCAGCCATGTAGAAACTGGGGCTCAAGGAGTTGGCAATAATGGTGATGTTCTGCCTCCTACTCATGTCGTGAGTAGTAAACTGTCTTTTGTCCCTGACCTAGGAGTCTTTTGACTTCTTCTAGCAACATAAAATTATGGCAAGCTAACTTGTTAATTTGCAAGTAAGGTAAGACCTCAGACCCTTCATAGTCTTGATACATCCCTCTGACAATCCTAAGGCATGTACTGAATCCACAGGTTTGACTACTTTTTATGTCACCAGAGCTCCTATCAAGCAATGCACCACAAGCTTTACCAAAAGAATAACTCACGTATCTTCCCATGCTTTAATACATTAAAAGCCTCTACACTATCTGAGAACTCTAAACTTCATTAAAAAACAACTAATAATTGGAAAAGGAGACTATTATCCTTTGTATTTATTATCTATTCTTCTCCAACCACTACCAACTACTAGGATCAACTATTACTTATTAAGATTTGGGGACTGAGACAAGGTAAGGAGTTTTCATGGCAGTAACAAAAAATTACATTAAAAGTTAAAAATTAGAAATAGATATTAGATCATTCCTTTCTTATAAGTCGTTTCTTCATCTGACCCAAGGATTTCTCCCCGGCTACCTTTTCCTCAGGCTTCAGCTTCTTCCCATATTCCTTAATATCCCACCAACTTTCTGGATTTTTCTTCCTCTTCTCACCACACATTCAAATTCTTCTTAACTGAGAAATATTTTTGCTTTCCTTTATCTTTGCAGATTATGGCCATAGGGCCTGAATATCTGTTTGTAAAATTCCCTGTTTCTTTCAAAACTAGTCAATGAATATATTAACAGTAACCTCAAGCTTCCTGGGGTACATTTTTTTTTAATTTTTTTTTCAACGTTTATTTATTTTTGGGACAGAGAGAGACAGAGCATGAACGGGGGATGGGCAGAGAGAGAGGGAGACACAGAATCGGAAACAGGCTCCAGGCTCCGAGCCATCAGCCCAGAGCCTGACGCGGGGCTCAAACTCACGGACCGCGAGATCGTGACCTGGCTGAAGTCGGAGGCTTAACCGACTGCGCCACCCAGGCGCCCCTCCTGGGGTACATTTTTTATGTATAATTAGGTATGCCAAAATTTACCATAATGTTTGACTACGAAGAAAACAAAAGGTGCAACTGTGAATATCTATCCATCAATTAGATGAAATTTGATATTTCGGAGGGACTCTTGGTTTTAAGAAGAGGGGAGATTTTTCCAAGGGACAACTCAGGGAAGATGAACCAGAAAAGGGAGAAGTTAATTAATGAAAGATATTTGGACAAAATCCACAGACACAGCTCAGTCAGGATTTAGGTAGTAAAGCAAAAAAAGAAAAAAAGGAGGCCAAATGCCTTATACAGGCTAGAACTGAGAGTCAATCTTTCTCCCAAGAAACTTTGTAAGAACCAAAAGTATGTGAACCTTTGCAAAGTTTAATGGATATTCATCATATCCATAGCTTGTATATTCTTCACGTCATGTTTTGGGCTCTTTAAGTCGGTGTGGAGAGTGAAAACAACATGAACTTTGAAATTGTACATAGCTCTAATTGTAAATTTGAATCCTGGTTCCAGGATTAAGAGCTGTGGTTTTTTAAAGCAATTTACTTGAACTACTCTCATCTATAAAAGACAAAATTCTGCATTATAGGTAATATATATAGTCAGCAAAGTTCCTATGAGAGACAGGAAATTAAAGAAATTGTTAGATACTATCACCATAAACACACAATGGAGGAGATGGTTCTTGAATCCAAGTATCTTCTTTTCACTAAAGAGATATATTAGAAAGTAATATAGGGTATGGTGACATTTAGCCTTCTGGAGTAGTGTTTGGGATTAAGAAGAAACGAAGTTGAAAAGAAGTTCAGAGACAATATTTGGAGGCTACAAAATAACACATTAAGAAATTTTGAATTGAATACTTAACTAATGAATTATTTGCAGAAATGGGATGTCATATTGAAAGTGCTTTGTTTTTATTTATTATGATGATGATTTTAGTCAGAGTACTCTAGTAGTGATAAGGTAAGCAAATGTGAGAAAGGGGAAACCAGAAGCAAGAACAGTTAGGAAATGACTGCAGTTAAGATAGCCCAAATCAGCATCTTCCAAAATGTTCAGCCCAGGTCAGCATTTTCTGTGAGCTTGTGTTACATACTACATTTCTACTCTTTTTTTTTTTTTTAATGTTTCTTTATTTTTGAGAGAGAGACAGACAGAACACCAGTAGGGGAGGAGCAGAGACAGAGAGGGAGACGCAGAATCTGAAACATTCTCCAGGCTCTGAGCTGTCAGCACAGAGCCAGATGCGGGGCTCGGATTCAGGAATGGTGAGATCATGACCTGAGCTAAAGTAGGATGCTTCACCAACTGAGCCACCCAGGCTCCCCTACACTTCTACTTTTAAAGACAAACAAAGAAATTGAGAATATTAGAGATTGTAACAAGTTCTGTAGTGAAAATAACACAACAAATCATTAGGTTGTCTGAATATGTTTTCTACATGTTTATTATTAATATTCAAAGATAATTTAGAAAATACTGAAGTTTTATAATTATATATAATTACTATAATATAGTA